>NC_138058.1:55750931-56950931 GCF_964194185.1 Rhinolophus hipposideros | reverse complement strand
TGAATGATTTTTTTTCTTCTGATCATCATTTAACTCCAGTTCTCAGAAATCCCAAGGAGACTGAGAATGTGTGTGTGCGTGCATTCTCAGTTGAGCGTGAGAGGGAATGCCACGAGAGGGGACAGAACGGCATTTCAGCATCCTGAACGTTCTGAGGTCCCCATTTCCAGCCTTCCCCCTGGAGTTATCAGGTTCCTGAGAGTTGCTGATTCTTTCCTTTCTCTCTCCTTCCCTCTCCTCTGCCCTGTGTGACCTGTTCTCTGTTGAAAACAGTGGTATGGTGGGAACCTGAGTCAGTAGGTCAAAGGCAGGAAGAAAGTGCTTTGGAGTCAGGACTGGAAGCTGAGGGATCTCAGAGCAAGTCAGGCTGAGTTTCTTAACAGGCCTGGGCATTGCTTGAGGGGCTCTAAGCAGCTCAGCAGCAGTGAAGGGGTCGCCTTATCTGGATCAGCAGAGGGAGGTTGTTGACAAATCGGTTCACAGGCCACATGCACTAATAGGAGGATAATCTATCACCGATGAAATACTGTGTCATTTGCACAAGAAACCCTCACACCCCCGCTTCCCCCCCCCAGGAGGAGGTCAGAATAGAAACGGGAGTGTTGTGTAAGGCAGCAATTATTGGTTTCAGATGAATGTCTGTACTGATGGAAATGCCAGCTCTGAGAGAGATTTTCAAGCTAGTGGGAACCCCTGTATCTTATGAACACAGAGAAAAAAATAGCACAGTAGAGAATTACAAGGCTTTCTTTGAGGAAGTTGGTGGTTCCATTTAGACAGATTTTTGAGAATTGATTAGGAAACAAATGCTTCTATGGTAATGAATGCTTCAGTTAATGAAGAGGCTGCATTCCAGCACACATAATGAAATGTCTTTGTTATCAGAAATGATACTGAAAGCATTTGGTATTGCTTTCCAGAATTTCAGGAAAGAATTTCAGTTTAAAAATAGCATTATATATTTAACATTGTCAAGTATGCCATAAACTAGAAAATATTCATCTGGGGATTTGAAGGTAGTGGGGGGAGGGGAATATCGAACTCATTTAGCTCTTTGAACCTACAGTAGTCACCTGTCCACATTGACTAGCTCCCTAGCTTCCTATCCTGTGGCCCCTGGAGCTTTGTGTCCCGATGTCGGTCAGTTAGCTTTGTCACTTATCTTGACTTTTCAGTCGATCGCCTGAAACCTTTTATTGTCTCAGCCTGCCATGAAGAATACCAGGGCTTTAAAAATAATATAACAGTAATTGCAAATAGACATGGAGAGGGGCAGAATCACCGGCTTAACGAAGCATGTCTGATGCTCCCAGAAGAACCGAAACATGAATTCCTGTCTGCCTTCTCTCCTATGGTCTGGAGGATTATTAATCACAATTACTCTCTAGCTCCAGCCCCGCAGTGCACCTGTCTACTGTAAGCTATGAGCACAGGCTCTGTTCTCAGGCTCTCTTCCAAACAGAAATATACCAGAGAGAGCAGCTCAGCTCAGTTTCCCTTTTTCTGCTTATTCGGTTTATTCAATAAACAGATATTTACTGAGCACCTTGAAGAAGCGCTGAGGACATACCAGTTAATAAAATAGACAAAACCTCTACCGCATGGCACTTCCATCTTAGCAGGAGGAACAGAGACAACAAACAAATAAATAAGGTATATAGTATGTCAGATGATGAGCAGGGCTATGGAGAAACATAAATCAGGGAAGAGGAACGCCTGCCGTTTTAAAGCAGGCACTCGGGGCCTCCCTGAAAAGTGAATATGGGGGAAGAACATCTCAGGTTGAGGAACAGCACAGGGCCTGAGATGGGAGTGTGCCTGGTGTTTCCCAAGACACATCGAACTCGGTGTGTCTGGAGCAGAGTGAGCCAGGTGAGTAGTAGTAGAAACGTTGACAGGTGGTGTAGGGTTTTCCAGATCACCGTAAGGATCTCGGTATTCTGAGGAGATGGGCACCGTTGGGGTGCGGGGACAAAGGAGGGGGTTATAAAGTAGTAACTGCCATGAAGGGGTTACTCTGTTACGTTGAAAAAAAGCTGTAGAGGGTGGGCAAACAGGGAAAGCCAATTAGAAAGATATTTGGAATAATCCAGGTGAGAAGGGAGGGTGGCTTGAGAATTGGTGAGGTGATAAGAATGGGCTGGATTCTGGCTATATTTCAACGTAAAACCGATAGGATTTTCTCTGATGGAAAGGATGTGGAGCATTAGAGAAAGAAAGGATGACTGCAGAGTTGTTGGCCCCAACTGGAGGAAAGGCAGTTTTGCCTTTAACTGAAAGACTGTGAGAAGCACAGGTTTTGGGAGAAAAACCAAGATGAAGTTCAGGTTAGGCCATGTTCAGTTTGAGATACTAATTCGACATCAAGATGAGATGTGAAGTTAGTAGTCAAACCTGTAGGTCTGGAAGGGAGAGAGAGGCTGGCAATGCAGATCTGGGAGGCATCAGCCCGTACTGGGTATTTAAAGCTGGGAGACTGAAAGAGACCACCGAGGGAATGAGTGGGGGGAGAAGAGTAACACCCAAGCCCTGGGCCACTCCAACGTTTGGGGATAAGCCCGCAAAAGAGACTTGAGAGTGGCCAGGGAGGCTAGAAAGCACCAAGAGAGTAATGGGGGCGGGAAGCCACCTAAAAATAATTTTAAGCAGGGAGGGAGTCATTTGGATTTGGTTATATAAAGGTCACCAATGACCTTGATGAGAAGTTTGGGTGGAGAGGTGAGGGCAAAAACTTAACTGGGATGAGTTCACGAGAGACATGGGAGAGGAGGATTGAAGACAGCGAGTGTAGACAACTCGAGAAGTCTGGCTGTAGAGGTGAACAGAGAAACGAGTGGTAGCTGGAAGGAGATGTGGGTTGTGGGAATGATGGGAAAAATTATAAACATATTGATAGGCAAGACAGGAATGACTGGTTAGAGGGGAAATTGATGATAGAAGAGAGACGGGGAGGTTCTGGAGCAATATTGCGTAGACAGTACAGGATAAGACAGAGCAAGCACACGGGGAGGGATTGGCCCTAAGTATGGGCAGATCATCCACATAAAGAAGAGAAGGCAAAGTATATGACTTCTGTGCAAGTGGGTGAGTAGATGGGGTGGTAAGAGCTTGTGGAAGTTTTTTATGATTTATTTTCTCAGAAACAATGAGAATGAGGGATGGCAAGGCAGAAGTGGAGGTTTGAGAGAAAAGCAAAGGCATGAAATACTCAGATTTGGGTGGATGGAATACAGAATGGACTAAGGAAATATGTATGATAAGAGCCCACTTTTGGCTAATGATCAGGAAATTTACCAAGGACGCCCACTAGCCTCCCTTCCCAGTCAAAATATCCAATACTGCCACCAAAACATGTACCTGTCCATAACATGTTCCACTGAGTTTCTGGGTGAGTGGGGAGGCAGCAAGTGAAAAACCTCCCGCAGCCAAGGGGGGTCATGTAAGTGGGTGAAGTGAAAGGCGACATAAAACCTTAGGAACTGCACATTCAAATTTGGTTTCATTTATTTACTTTATGGAGCTGTGGTGGAGAATTTTTACCAGGGAAAGGTAAACTCTACGTCAGGACTGAATCAGATTACTGTCTGATTATGTCTTAAGACTGGTTGAATGATTAAGACTCTTGACGTCTGTTCATCTCAAAGTCTAATCAGTCAATTGGTCAGCTTGTGTAAAGGACTCACATGAGACCCCTGTTTAGTGTGTGTGTGGGGTAGGGGGGCGCACGACACTAGATTACCGAACCTCCTGGGCACCCAGAGGGCGAGTGATCACTTCGCTGTCAGCCTCTTCACGGTTGCGCCCAGGCCCGGCCCCGCCTACAGCACTGGGCATGAGGAATTCAAAGCTGTGCAAGGTGACTTCACCACAAGTGTCGCACCCTGTGCAACAGCTGAGAGAGAATGCTGCTGTTGAGCGGCTGTGGTGTGTGAGGGGATTGTTGTGGGTGGTGGTAGAGGGAGTGTTTGGCAAAGGGGAAGGTTACAATGCACGTTAAAACAGTTCCCAAGTGTTCTATGATTTCCTGTATCATTGTACTGATTAAAAGCAGAAAAGCAGAACTGTATCTTCCAAAACCTGGACTATTACACAGATTACTTTTTTCTTTCGAGACATTAGCAAGAAAACATTTTAGGAATTATTTGTGACCCTGAAAGAAAGTAGGGTGGTAGAAGTTTTAAAATGTCAGGTTGCACTTGGAGTAATCCCTTAATTAGGGAATTATATTGTGTATTAGCCAGGGAAGGAAAAAATGTTACAAAGCAATAATGCAAAGCTTGTGGATATGTTCATGTTTATTTGAATAAGAAAATGTTCTGTTTCGAATAAAATGCTAATACCAAAAAAATTATTAAAAATTAGTGTGTATGTATAAATTTTGGATTTGTTTCAAACTTTAAATACTTCGTTTTGTACCATTTCGGTTTGATGAGAATTAAACCAGCCTAAATAAAGCTTTATTGAAACTATAGCAGATATTACAATTTGTGATATTGTATCACTTTAAATATTTTTTAGGGCACATATTTGAGAAGCTTTAAAAAATAAGTTCCAGAAGTACAATTTGCTTGCTGTAAAATGCCAGTACATTTCAAGTGTACAATTAGATGCATTTTGATAAATGCAGAGTCATGTAACTACTACCATAGTCAAAATATAGAACATTCCATCACCCCCAAACACAGATGAGCCTGAGGCCCAGGGAGGTTGAGTAACTGGCTCAAGGTCACATCCATGGCTAAGTCACTGTGCCTGGTACAAAACCAGATCAGCCTGACTGTAGGGCCTGTTCTTAATATGCCGTTGTTAGCAGGGAGGGTAGCATAGTGGAAAGGCTTTGCAGTCAGACACAACTGATAGCTAACCGACTGATCTACCATAAGTGAGTTAAGTTCTTTGTGCCCCATTTTTCAGAGCTTATCAAAGAAGGATGATATCCTGAGGGTTGTTAAATATCATAATATTTAAAAATAATTGTGTCCTGATAAGCTCCACAGGGGCAGGGACCTTCTGTAATGCTGTGTTGTCTCTGATCTCATTTAATTCAAAGAGCAGCAAATTAGTAGAATATGCATGTGCTGACACTTCTGATCTTTTAATCCGTTTTTGATTCATGTCCAGGGGTTTGGAACATCTAAGCAAATTTGTTGAGTCCAAGAGTAACAAATTACATTGTGTTATTGCTCTTGTTTTTCATGTTGAATTCTGAATGTCTTCTCTCAACATCATTTTTAGCACGTTTTTCTTTTCAAGAATAATGAAAACAGAGTATGAATTTTCAAAAGAATCGGCAAAATAAGTTCATTTCATCAATAACACAATGTATAGACGCTCAAGTGTACGTGGCAGTTATGCTTTAATAGAGGCACTGAGAAGGAAAACAGTTTGGAACAACAGGGACTCTTGTTCCTTTCCCTTCAGAGCACATTACGTTGTTGTATTCTTTGCTGGCTATTTTTGCTTTGTAACTTTATACACTACAATCCTTGGGGTTAAGGAGATGTGGCACGTGAGTACAACTGCTGGGTTGGCCGACCTATACAATCAGCACCTATGCCCTTGTCCCTATGACACACCAATAACACAACAGTTTGCATTTCTAGTGAAAATAGACTGAATAATTGACTATTTTTGAATTGAACACAAATTTTCATCATGAAAATACTCCATGGTATTTATAGTATATATGCACATGCATACACTACTGTGGTTTATGTATATACAGTATGCAAATTACACAATTTTATCACTAAGTAGATCCACGTTTTCATAATTTTTAATCTCTTTTGTATGATTTTGTTTCCTTTGCTATGTAATCTTGAATATGTGCTCATATGCTCTCTTTTTTCCTCTTAATCCTATTCATAGAGTTAATCATATTCATCTTGTCAAATACCTAGCTTTTGCATTTGTTTATTCTTTCACTTTTCTTAGTTTTGTTTTATTAATTATTGCTTCTTATCTCTAGTAATTTTCTCTTCCCACTTCCTTTTGGAGTTTCTTTTTTTAATTTTCAAGATGAGTAATTTCTCCTTTTCATTTTTCCTCTTTAATAATGAAGCATTATCGAGTTAGTTAGCCTTCACTATATACCATTGATTCTTTTTCCTTCCTTTTTAGGTAGTGCATAATTTCCCTTTTAATTTCATCTTTCATCCAAGTGTAATCTAAAAGTATTCTTTTAGAGGGGGATATTATATTTTATTATTTATTTGTATATTTATGGTGTCTTGACATGAGAATATGGAATTTCAATGTCAAAGATGGCTTATAGAATCTCAATTTTTATAAAATATGTTTAAATCTTCTTATCACCATGTAAATAATCAAATATTTATAGGTATTCTATGGATATTGCCCTCTTTAAAATATTTTTGAGGGCCTATATAAATCTGTTAAATTTTCCAGTAGTTATTCAATTCTTTTACTTAATTAATTTTTATCTACTGCTGTTGCCCTATTATGAAACTATACACTATAATTGCCTACACTGTGATTTTATTATGGTGCCTACACTATAATTTTATTATTTTCCAATTTCTCTGCATTTCTAATATTTTTTCTTTCAGTATTTTTTTGATTCATACAGTTGTTTGACTAATAAGAAACTTAAAGAAACTAATAAGTTTCTTTAAAAAAATAACCATTTGATCCTATCCATAGGTGTTTAAAAGATACTGATAAATTTAAGCCATTCCTTATAAAAACTAGAACAAAATAGAAGTTAACTACTTAAATATAATACTATTTTACCAAAATTCAACAGTAAGTATCATATGCTGAATCACTAAAACACACTTTGGTTAAAGTCACAACTATCCTTTTTATTACTTAGTAAATACTAATGAAAGCACTAAGAAAACACTACCATAAAGATGAGAACATTGAACATAAAACTGTTTTTGCTGCTGATAGAAAATCTAGAAACTCAAAGAGTCGTGTGGACGGGTGGCTCAATTGGTTAGAGCTCAAGCTCTGGGCACCAGGGCTGCCAGTTCGATGCCCACATGGGCCAGTGAGCTGCCGCTGAGCTCCCTGGTGGCCAGATGGCTCGGTTGGAGCGTGCGGGCTCTCAACCATAAGGTTGCCGATTCAACTTCCTCAAGGGATGGTGGGCTGCGCCCCCTGCAACTAACAACGGCAACTGGACCTGGAGCTGAGCTGCGCCCTCCACAACTGAGACTGAAAGGACAACTTGATTTGGATGGAGTTGATGAGTCCTGGGAAAAACACTCTACTGTTCCCCAGTCCTGGAAATACACTGTTCCCCAATAAAGTCCTGTTCCCCTTCCCCAATAAAATCTTTTTTAAAAAAGTCAAAGAGTCTAGTAAAGAAAATCAACTAGATTAAATAAGAAAAATTGTTAAGGTGGCTACATATAAAATACACAACAAACACTAGATTTTCTGTGGTCTAGTAGTGATTGCCTAAAGGCAGAAGTAGGAGCATATATTCCATTCACGATAATGATAAAAATTATGAAATTATTTAGAAATAAATTTTAAAAGAAAGCCACAGAAGCTATGTGAAGAAAACTGAAATCTTATTGGAAGACATAAGACTGAAGCAAATAAAAAAGCATACTTTTTTTTTCTTGGATGAAAAAACAATATAAAAATGGCAGTTCTTTCAAAATAAAAATGCAGACGTAATTCAAATGCAACTTGAAGATGAGGGGTGTGTTGTTTTAGAATTGAATTAAATGCACTTAAGTTTGTATTGCAAAATAGTTGCCAGCAGGAGCCAAGCATAATATGAAAAAGAAAACAGAAGCCCACTTGCTTTACCAGGTACGAAGTTACTACGAAAAGTAGTATGAATGAACACAGATCAGTAGAGCACAAGAGAGAAGAGAGATCAGAAATCTATATATTTGAGAATTTAACAGATGATAAAGGTGGTATTTTGAAACAATGGAGAAAAGAGGAGTTATTTAATAAAGGATGCTAGAAAAACTGATGTAATCCAGCTTTACTTTCAATAGACAAGATTAAGTGAAAAAAATGTTTTCCATCTTGCAGAAAAACATAAAATATACATACAATCTTAGGGGCAGGGCAGACAAATATAGGAACCGAAAAACTATAACAGAAAAATAAATGAACTGATGTAGACACAAATGCACTCACACACATTCCGCATATGCACATGCGTATTGGAAAAGATGTCATAAATAAAGGCGATAGATAATGGATTTGTAAAAATATTTGCAACAAGAAATACAGACAGAAGGTTAATAATCCATGGTAAAAACGGAGCTTTGCAAGTTGACTAGAAAGAAACAAACAACCTAGAGGAAATGGCTAAAGGGAATGAAGCTGCATTTACAGAGCAGCATATCCAACAAAATAAACTCTAGTGGCCAAGGACATACTAAGGGCCAGATGACAAAATTGGTATGAAACATTTACAACATATATGATAGACGAGGGGAAATATCTTTATAAAGAGTTCTTACAAATCTGTAAGACAGCAAAGAACAATTTTCGAAACAGGCTAGAATATTAGCAGTGTATATATTCAATGAATTTGTTTTATCTAATCAAAGATACAGATTAAGACAATAATGACACACTTTGGCAACTTTCTAAAAATTTCAATGTCATGCATTAGTAAAAGTGTGAGAATGAAAGCACAATCATACATGTCTTGTGTGTGTTTAAATTGACCTTTCCAGGGGTCAGTTTACCGTATGTAGCAAAAGCCTATTAATGTTCATATTCTTTGATCCAGAAATTTGACTTACTGGAATTCATCCTAGAATATCATTATCATCAGTTACAAAGATATCAATTTAAATGTTTATGTGGAAACAACTTAAATATCTGAAAACAAGAATTTTAACAATATATATATGTACATACAATCAAATATTATGCATCCATAAAATGATATTTTAGAAAATCTTCAATGGCATGGATGGGAAAGATGCTTGGAAAACCAAGTTATAAAACAGTATGTATAGTATGGTCCCATTTTTGAAAGTTGGTCTTTTTTTCAAGGCATGTATTTTATATACATATCCTGGGGGTGCCAAAAAAAGTAACCACATGACTTATATTCATCTTTTGTTATTGGTATATGTTGAGTATTACAATTTTAATACAGTGTTTTCCTTTCTTAAAATGTATACATTTTTTTGGCACGCTCTGTATGTGCATCTGGTCCTAGAAAGTATATACTGTAATTCACGTCTTGCCTTTGATCTATTAATGTACCCATATTGTCCAATTGTGGAAAACATCAACGTGTTTTCATTCTGTCTAGAAAATGAAACTTGTTTTGAAGATCCAGAGAACCAATGCCCATCAGAAGAGAGATCTTTAGAACTGAAAAGATAACATGCATTTATACAAAACACACAAATATGAAAAAATATGCCCCTGAACTTATCTGTAAGTGCTGAGTTCAGGTTGGATAAGCAAAATTATTCACGAGGATATCATTTTAGTTTTACCTTTTCAGCTCAAGTTTGATTTTTAAGCCAAGGATGGTTCTTTCTTAGAAAAGGAGTAGGTACCAATTTTGACTTACTGAGGAAACAAAACAAACCAGGAGGCCAGTGATCCTAGAACACAGGTCATCATCGGCGGATTTAATATCTAAGCTGAGCTTAAAATGTCTAAGGCATAAGTTTGTAGAGAATATGTATCTGGAGATCAATTAGAGCCTACCCCTAGTGCCAAGGTCAGTCCCCTAAACAGTTTTGCTTTTATACTATGGGAGACAATGGACTGCGCATTAGAGAATAAACCACAATGTACACTACAACAGACTTGGTGTCTGTCCCCAAAGAGGAGGAAATCTAGAGAGAAAAGGAAGGTCCAGGGTAGCAGCGTAAACCTAAGCTCATGTCAAGTGCTGTAAGTGGTCATCCCACCTAGAGGAATAACAAGAAGCACACGTCATATGCCAGGCACTTCTGCAAGCATTTTGTAGTTCTTATCCCAGTTGAGCATCATGAAACCCTGTGAGGGTAGGTGTTGTTAGTTACCAGCATGTACAGACCATGCTTGTCGTGAACATGCCAAGGTCATAGACGGAGAAGAGGCAGGTGCAGCCGGATGACTCCATCTTCTGTTCCATAAATATCCAGCTTACACAGAAGGAAACATGATGATGCTCTTAGGATGAATAATCCTAGTAGGAAACAGTAGTATTCTCTCTGACAACGAAAACAGTACTGCTTGAGCCTGTACCAGTTGTTTTTAAGTGGTTTCATGCATGCCCTTTTATTTTGAAGCTGAAAGGTATCTTATTCCTTAGTATTTTGAGTCTAAATGTATCCAAATCTGTCAATTCAAACTGTTCTTCAAAGTGTACTGACGAGGGCCATTATTATTAGTCAGATAATATTATACATCAGTGTCCAAATGGCACCGTGAGTAATTGTTTAGTTACTAAATCCAACTGGTATCCTCTTGGGGTAATTTTTCTTTTTTAATCTGAAAAACAGTGCACCAAACCAGTGGCCTCAGCATTTTCATTTAATACAAAGGCTTCTTAAATGACAAGCTACTTTATCTAAAACTCTCTAATATATGTAGTTAGATTTATGGATTCAGATCTGACTAATAGAAAATAGAATTATGTTTGTTTTTAAATTTTTAAAGCAGGTATTAAAATCCAAAATAAATTATATTTCTGTATATTCTGCATACATTTAATTATGGAATGGGGAAAAAAATTCAGTTATCAACTCTATCAAAGATTATATTGGGTTAAAAAGAAACAAGCTTATATTTCTATTATCCTGTCACTGAACTTATATAATTGGATCTGATCTTTAGCAGCCCTGGGCAAACCAGGATTTCTTCACTTAGTTCTTTTATTTTCAACACACAAAAGTATAAATCTTCGGCTCACTGTCATTCCCAGTGAACTTTTTCATATCGTGTAGGACTCTTATAATAATCACGGGCTCAACTTGAAATGCTTGGAGGCACTCCCTTCTCTAATTACGTTTGTAAATTCCAGTCATATCTTTTAAACTTCTGTTGGTTAATTAAACATGAATAAAGTATTCAAACCTTCTGTCTCAGTCTGAAACTAAAAATTAAGATTTTTAAATATTAAACAAGCACTTGTTCTGTTCTTCCAGGAAAATAGAAACATCTGTGTGCCCAAGTAATCATGGCTGTTCTAACAGAATGCTAGCTTTAAAAATAACAGTAAAGTATGAAACTTTCTAGTAGACTCCATATTAGAAACAGAACAGACCCATTTTCAACAGATCCCATACAGATTGGCAGGTGACAAGTGGCTAGACAGCATCTAGATTTGGAATTAAACTATCAAACAGCAATGAGATCTTTTAAAAATGGCTTTTATGGATAGCAGCCACTTAATATGCATATTGAAAAGTCTAATGTTTTCATATTTAGAGATTTAAAGACATTACAGAATCCTTTGCAGTTGCAGAAATTTCTCTTAATTTATTATTGCATTATTTTATTTCCATTGTATATCTGTAAATGAAATAAAGGCACATCTCAACTTTCGAATATTCGTTTCATTATTGTCACTTACAATGAACCAAGTGCTGCAAGCCATGCTAACCCTTTACCTGTTACCTTGGAGGGGAAGCTAACTTGTCAGGTAGTAATACGAAGCTAGCTTGTAGAGTCAAGGGAAAGTTTGATCCATTATCAAGTAGGACAGTCGTGATTAATGCCGGGAGGTCTTTCCAGGATGATGGGAGAATAAGGTCTTCTAGCAGGGAAGAGGTACAGGTGGTTGTGTGTTATCTGGAGACCTTTATTTACCTAATGTAAAATTTAGAAATTGTCAAGGCAGTTGATTGACTCCCTCCATGTGTAAACCATTTTCTCCTCCCTTGCTCTGGCGTTCATGCATTTCTGGGTCTGTGCTGCTTAGAGATCCAGTTGCAGCGCAGGGAAATGACGATGGGGTCTAAACTCTCTTTTTTCTCCCCCTCCCCAGTTCTCCCTTTTTCACTTTGTCTTTTTAAATTTCTAACATGACAGTATTGCTCTTGTTTATCATATGAACAGATGGCGTCTTCAGGGCCCAAGCAAACCATGGACGGTGGTATAGAGAGGGATTTGAATGAAGTCTTTCCCCCACAGATACTGCACTACCAGGGGGCTAGTAGGAGCTGGAGTTAGAGATGACGGGTCAGAGCCTAACATGCTAACATTATGATTCAATAATAGCAGCAGCAGCAGCTAACATTTACCGAGCACTTCCTGGGTATCAGGTCCTGTTCTGTGTGTTTTTACATACATGATCTCATTTAATCCTCTCAACCCTCGGAGGTAGTTTACAGCTACAGGAACTAAGTAAGCCACACAGAGATTAAGGAATTCATTGAGTCAGTAAGAGGCAGAGCTAGGACTTGAACCCACGCGGTCTGCTTCCACAGCCCTCCCTGCTGTGCACTACAGTGAATCCAGAAGTTTTCACTTAGGAGCATTTCTCTTAAGTGGTATCATCACTGTCTCAAAAAGCGCCATTTATATACTGAACAGACACGTGTGTGCACGTGCACACACACACCGACTCTGCAGTAAAAGGACTTCAAACCACCAAACCCACCTGTTTCCTCTGGAACAGTCTTTCTTCTAGGCATTCAGATAGGACTCCACTCAGGCCTTCTTCCATGAGCCTTTCATTGCACCTCTTCTCATGAACAATGTATAGAACCCCCAAAGGACAGCCCCCCAATTTTGAATCTAAGCCTTGTTGATGATTTTCATTTTTTTATACTATAGCTCTTATTAAGGTCTGATTATATTTACAAGACAGTTATGAAACCAAATTGAAATCTGGTCCTCACCCTTAAGTAAATCACAGAGTAAAGGAGATTGACAGTAAACATTTACAGAAGACTTAAAGAATCATTAAAAATAAGTGAGTACAACCTAACAGGTTCAGTAGAAAAGGTAAACATGGTGAGAAAAGGTGGGGAAGTTGCTGCACATCTTTGTTATTAATATTGAGGTAAGATTTAAACAGAGGGAAATACACAGGTTTTAAATATACAGTTTGATGTAATCCACACCCTCATCAAGATACAGAATGTTTCTGTGACCCAGAAAATTTCCTCATGCTTCCTTCCAGTCAGTCCCCACCCTCATAGGCAAGCACTGTTCTGATTTCTGTCACCACAGATTAATTTTGCCTACATTATACAATTATCAAAGTCCACATCAAAAGTCCACATCAAAAGTCTCTCACTGAAGATAACATGGTATGGAAGAAAGCAACATTCAGAGACCGTACCAACACTCTGTGTGACCTTGGGCAAAAAGCTTAACCTCTTTGGGCCTTGTGTACAGTGTTCAGTGATCCTCATGATTCCTTAAAGATCTAACACTCCACTTAAACATTTCTAAGCTCAAAGGCCATTCGCTCAATACCATGAGCCAGAAACAAACTTGGGCTCATTCCACCTTACCCTGTCACATCCAATTGACCACTCTGACAGTTCTCCCTTGTAATTTCTTTTAGACATGTCACTTCCTTTGGCCCCTACCTCCTCTTCATTTCTTGCCTTTCTTGCATTATAATGACCATCAAATTACCCTTCCTACCTCTCATACCCCTGATCCTCTCTAAACCATTCTTGTCATTGCCCCCAAGGTAATCCTTGCTTAAAATGAAAAGTCTGATCCTTCTCTGTTAAAAAATCCTTAAGTGATTTTCCACCATTTGAGGTGCTTCTCTACGACCTACAGAATTGAGTTCAAATTCTAAAGCTGGCAAGGAGGGCCCTGACTGGATGCTTCCAGCCTCCTGTTCATGCTCTCTCTCTGCCACCTCCTGGCCTGCCCTCTCCCCGCCTTTTCCCACCCCTTACATGTGCCCTCTGGTCTGTTTAGGGCACTCTGCCTGGGAAAGAGTGAGGTTAGGGACCATGTTTTACTTACCTTTTTATCTCCAGCATCTAGTATATGAATTTGCTGAAAACGCTTAACCCCAAAGTGATTAATCGTGGGAGTGCTAAGGATGATGAGATACTGGGTCAGAGTCTTACTCGGACTTCAAGTTGGCATGTTTTTAAAAATAAAAAGTCGTGGGGAAGTTTACATGAGTTTCTGACCACTGTATCAAGTCTGAGTCTGAGTTTTTCTTTCCAGCAGCTGTGATGGTCATACTGGGTTAAAGGTGAGAAAGCTTGCATTTTTATTTGGAGAGAAGGGTGTATTCACAGGAGGTCTCAGAGCCGTGAATCCTGTTGCTGCAACAGGGCTGGTCCTGTGCTCTTTTATTCCTGTCTCCAGTCTGACTTAATGTGCTTTGCCATTGAGCTCTAGAACGGCAGATTACTGTTTCTATGAATGAAGATGATTTCTCTCTAAAGGTCCCTGTGGTACTTAGCAGGCGGATTTAAGGGAAACTACAAATGACTGGTAAACGCTGGCCCAAGTGCCCCGAACACCAGTACTTAGAGCCTGTGTTTGTTCCTCGTGGTTCAGTCTGTCCAGAATTTTTTCCTGGTTTTGTGAATCAGCATTGCTTCCCGCATTGATCATCACTCATTCCATTTTTCTCTCTCCCAAAACCTAGGTAAGAACCTTGATGCCATCCACGACATCACAGTGGCATACCCTCACAACATTCCTCAGACAGAGAGGCACCTCCTCCAAGGCGACTTCCCCAAGGAGATCCACTTCCACGTCCGCCGATACCCGATAGACACCCTCCCCGCGTCCAAGGAGGACCTCCAGCTCTGGTGCCACAAGCGCTGGGAGGAGAAGGAGGACCGGCTACGCTCCTTCTATCAGGGGGGGAGGAATTTTTCCTTCACTGGACAGAGCATAATTCCACCTTGCAAGTCTGAGCTCAGGGTCCTGGTGGTCAAACTGCTCTCTCTGCTCTACTGGACCCTGTTCAGCCCTGCAATGTGCCTGCTTATATACTCGTACAGTCTTGTTCGCTGGTATTTTATAATCACCGTTGTCATCCTAGTACTGCAAGAGAGAATATTTGGTGGACTGGAGATCATCGAACTTGCATGTTACCGTTTTTTACACAAACAGCCCCATTTGAATGCAAAGAAAAATGAGTAAGATTATAAGACTCACCGTGTAATGACCTAGGGAATACTTTAGAACTGTTGTAAGCCTTTGTAAACAGATAACGTTTCTGCATGACCTTGTCAGATATTTCTTACTATCATCATTATTCGTCAAAGATATTTCGCACTTAGTTTTGTGGGAAAATATGGCTACACACAATTTTTTTTTTTTAAATCTCCGACTGTAATTTCAGTACACATAGCAGGGAGCTATTGCTGTGAGATAACTCGGGACAGAGACAAGAGTCTTCTTACATGATCACCAGGCTGTTCGCAGACAATGTACACACAAGATTTCCTCCAAGGCCCAATCCTGTTTCCTAACAAGAGGCAGATCTGAGCGAGCACTGGCCCAGATCGAGTGCTGGCGCTGGGCTGTGGGCGAGGGCCTCCCTCCCAAATGCCTTTCTATGCCAATCAAACCATCGCATCCTTCTTTAAGACCAGAAAACAGAAATCTCTTGTCCTTAAACTGACCAAACGTTTTGATAGGAAGTCCTTCATTATTCATAAAATCTTGGCTTTTTGCCTTGTGCTGACCTAGGCGTCAGAAGACCACCTGTGCCCTTTTTTTCAAGTGGAAAATAAGACCCGGACGTGTCTCACGTAGCAACTGCAGGCTCTCCACGTAGAAACCTTAGTTTGAATTTTTAAAGATAGGAATTACTAGTTTATTCCTTCACTGCTACTTAATCTTGCATGCTTAGTGCTGGTTTCTTCCCAGCTTGTGGGCAGGTGTAGCTTTTTCTACGTGAAAAACAGTAAAACGTCACTTTTTTAAAGGAAAGTGTAGAGCCTTCTGTTACTGCAGTCAGAAACTCTCTTGTGAAGTTACGTCTTTTGAAATATTTCTTTAAAGCCTGCCCCCAAAAGGAAGGTTAGTGTACTTTCTACGTGAACGTGGGTCTCTAACTTCTGCCATTAAAACAATAACAACAAACAGGGCAGTCGTGGTTTTTCCCAAATTATTTAACCAGTGTAGCCTTGACAAATTTTACTCTTAAAAACCAAAATAACACCAAAATGAATTCATTTTTTAATGATAGCAAGGGGGGAACTGCTCTCTTTTTTAGTCCCAGTCTTCCTCTTTCAACAGTAAAATTTAAACCCATTTTTGACCAATTGTTGGCCTAAATATTCCTGTCACTTAAAGTCAGTGGAAAATCCAGCACACCAACAAAACTAACCTCCTTCTGAGGCCTGAAACGTGTGTGGTCACTGTTTCCACGTTGCTGAAGCTGGGCACTACTGTGCTGGGTGGTGACGACACTGGTCAGAGCAGCAGGAAGTGTGAGGCAGTGATAAGTCTGGAGCGGTTGGCAAATCTGTCAGCTTTCCTCCTGCTTTGACCTCGCCTTAGAAGCTATTGTTTTATGTACTCTTTGGGCATGAATACCTTCTCTTTAATTACATCTCATTTTGGCTCCACAGTGACTTTTACCCAACAATGGAAACGTGCATTGCTGTGGCAGGTAGGCAGGGCGGGAGCTGAGCTTACCAGGCAGCTTCTTTTAGCGGAACTGGTTGTGGCAGACTTATGTCGACACACAGTTCTGTTTGGGAGAGTAGCAGCAGTGCCTCTGCTGAAAAGCACCAACCTATATTTAACTGCTCCCTCAAGGCTGCTTTTAATCCTGCCAGGAGCTACTAATTAGCCATTATGTACATCTGTTGCAAACCCAGCTGTATAAGGATAGTTTTTAAGGGTTTTTTTGCTGTTGTTTTCTTAATAAAGGAGGTTTCTAATTTAGGTTTCTCTCCAACTTCCTTTGGTTATATTTGGAAACACAGAAATAGTTTAACAGTCAGGATTGCATTTGTCCTGGGCAAAAGAGAAAAGCTGAGTTTCCACCCCCCTCAGGTGTTTATACTGCAGCTCCACTGCCCTTCCTCCAACTTCTCAGAGGTCGTTCTTTAAGGTATAACATGTCCTCTTTAACTCTCTGAAACTTGTGAAAGGGGAAGTCTTTCTTTCTTTTTGAAAAATGTTTTCTTTTGATCATACAAAAATAGATTTAAGATAAAATGGAAACTTTTTTTTACCTACCCCAAAATCATAAGCACTAAAACTGGGAAATACAGACATTACAGTTTTAAGAATTAGAAATGATAACTTCAGAAAGGAAAAAAGTTGCTTATTTGTGTTTTATCTTACACATTGATATTTTTCTCTTATTTAAAAAAAATGGTAAAGAAATATACAGTTAATGACCTGGAACTTAGAACTATCTGTGGTTGCTATCAGAATGTTAGGTAGAAACTAATTCCACTTCAGTATTGGGACTGGACTCAGGACTGATCCCTCCACATCTTCCCACGTCATCACTGGACTCGAGTGGCTGCTAGACACACACTTAATGCCCTTTCAGCCCTTTGAAGGTAAACATCGTGGACTTGAAAATGTTTACAGGGCTGTTTGTCCAATGGTTAAATCTTTACCATTCAGATGTGTTTTAAATAAAGCGAGTGTGGTTTATACACGACATGAGCCATCCTACTTAAAATGGGAACCCACAAGGAAAGGCAATGAATGATTAGCTCACAAGTTCTTCCACCAGACATCTGTGATGAAACAAGCCTAAGTAATTGTGAAATTCAGTAGAACATGGTAAGAGACTAAAAGAAAAAATAAATGTTAGACCAAGCCCAGAAGTTAAAACTCCTAATAAAACTTTTCCTTGTTTGTTATACCATTAAAAGAGATTAGGGGGAAATAACAGCTTCCACAGCACCAGTCAGAAACCGTACATGGGAGCCAAATGTACGTACATTCTGCCGAAAGGGGGAGACATTCCCATTTCACCTGGACTTCAGTCTGGCCCCCACCACCATGCCCTGTGCACTTTTACAATAGAGACTAATGGAGGGAGCCTGTTGGTATTGTTTACATTTCTTTATATAAATAATGTGCTTTCAGTGCCTTAGTTACGGGTCCCTTTCTTTTTCTTGTTCCACAAATCCTGGAATGCGTTTCTTAGGTAAAAGTGTCTTTTTGCTACTCATTGGGAGTGGTTTGTAAGCCACTGGTCATTGTGGTAAACATGACTTTGTGATGTCATCGGGAGGAGAGTTTGCTGCTGAGGTGGCCGTTGCCGCAGAGCTATTATTTATGCTGGAGAGAGCAAAATTGGTCTCGGCACATGTTGAGCCTCAGGTTAGATATGGCCCTAAAGTTGTCTTGTACTGACCTGCCAGTTTTATTTCAGATGAGAATCTTGGTTTTGATAATTTATTTTTTAAAAATCATTATGTGCAAAACACCAAGTTTTAAAACTAACTCACAGAATGGCCTTAGTTTTCAATGTCCATTGGTATGTATGTGAGTTGTGTTACCTGGAATATAGATCCCAGAATAAAGTGGAGTGAATTAAGTAGAGTTTACACGTGTGTGGTGTTTCTGTTTTTGCAGGACTGACTGGGTGCTACTTCGTTCTCCCACATTGTGCTAGCCTTACCATATGGAGTAGCCAGGAAGAGCTGATTGCTTAGAACTCTTTCACATATGTTTTAAACAATGTCTAGGCAAGAACGGAATATACTGCTTGCATAATTGAAAAAGTCCAGAGGCCACAGTTGAATTCAGGATTAGTGAATGTCATTAGAACTTGATTTTCCTCCATCTCTCATTCAGCTCTGAGGGCAGGACAGTCATCCCACAAGTGTGGGGTTTTTATGGTGAATACCAGCACCACCAACTGTAAGTGGTAAAAGGGACTCTGCAGTCCCCCCACCTCCCACTATCAGGGATTTTACCTGTGAAAGCAAATCTTGGACCAAAACCTGACAAATGTATGAAAATGTGCTTAGCAAACAGACACACACACGGAAATCATGAAACTGAAGGGTAGCAGAATTTGCCACCCCAAAATATGACTGTAGAAGTTGACTCAAAATATGCCACTTTGGTAAATTGATGATTTTGACCTGTAGGCACTTGAGAAATGGCAAAGTGAGGACAGGCTTTCTCTGAACTCAGCCTAAAGACAGACCCTCCGAAAGGAACTCAACTGCCATAAATCCCCTCCGCGGGAGTTTCATCAACCAGGGAACACTGGCTCTTGTCACAGGAGAGGAGACCAGAGATCCACACCACACCCAGACAGACACTGTCACAGCTGTCATACCCCCCATCTATTCTAAGGGCCCATTCATCTTTCCTAAAAGTCATCGACCCTCCCCTAACAGGTCTACTTCCCCCTTCATTTTCCCCATTAAGATGATCATTTAAGGCCCATATAAACCACCTCGGGGAGTTACTCATTTTTTCCTGGGTTTCCTCCATGTGTACCTGAGGGATACATGTGGGGACAAAGCCCCAGAAAGCAGTTTCCAGGCTCTCGGCCTCACAGAAAGGTGCTGGCTCAGGTAGTAAATGGCCATCAACTGTGATCAGATGGCCATAAGCTGTGGCTAGTTGGCCGTCGGCTGTAACCTGTAAGCCATTGGCCACTAATATAACTGCTGTGGCTACGCTAGCAGAAGAAATGGGAGCTAGCAAGAGCGGATTGCAGAGAGGCAGATGCCGCTGGTGAGAATATAGTGCCCTACTTATGGCTCCGTGGGTGTTCCTTTTTGGCCTCACCGTGTCCTGCGTTCTATGTGGGGAGCAGGACCAGAGACCCCAGAGGCCGCCCCGCACGACAATACATGTTAATAAACTTCTGTTGGTTTTTCTCTTTTATTGATTATTATGTAATCTTTTATTACAGGGGTCCCAGCCAAAAACTCAGAAGGGTAGAGGGAAATTATTTTCCTCCCCAACAGAATCTATTCTTGTAAGCTCATTCTGTCTTCGGATTCTCCAACAAGCACTTTGCTTGAAAGATTCACTCTGTGAGGAGTATACAGTGTCATTCTCTGGGAAAGGGGCACGTGGGCCAAGCATATGGGGCCAGGAGAGCACAGACCTCAAGAGCTGGTTTCAAGGTTGGTGGGATTTCTACATACTGTTACACAAGGGGGAAGGAGGAGAACACAGTCTTTCTAGCCACCCACCTGCCTTCCACATTCCTCATTTTACCGATAGATTATACACAGGGCTTAAGTAACTCCCTGTGGAGGGTGGGCTTCAGATGCCAGCTAGGAAGCCCCAGGTTGTACACAGAAACTAATCTACACACAAACTAGGTGTTCGTCACATAGTAACATTTTAAAAGTAAATTTCTAAGAGACAACTTGTGCTCTCCCAGCTGCGTTGACTTGATTCACAGAACCTGCATAGCGCTAGATGCCTGCAGTCTCTTCAGCCCTCCATCCTCTCAAGTTCAAGTCCACTGGGAAAGAACCAGAGACTTCTTCCCCTGTGGCTCAGCCAAAATCCTAAATTAGGTTTCAGTGAGCATTCCTGAACCACTTGCTTGCCCAGAAATACCATGGAGGTTACATCTCTGGGTTACTCGCTGCCTCCTGGAGCTAGGGGTGGAGTTTGTTCCCCTGGAACACAGGGGTGGGATGAATTTTAAGAAGACTGTTACTGAGAATAGGATGAAATGATGCAGATGGCCAGATGTCCGCCTTAACTATGGAACTTCCCAAACCCACCAGTGGCGTGAGGAGCAAATCAGCACGGTTTCCACTGACCCCTATACAGCAAGACACGCAGAGGGTCTCGGCAGCCTTCTCTATCAACACCAGGGGAACCTAAGCTCCCCCATAGTTGTGCACGGATAGCCTCATCAACAATCGGCCGGCCCCTCTGAATTCTTCAGTTTTCGAGACTTAAGCAATACAGTATTGAAAGCGTTTTTATTTCCCTGGAAAATCTGTTGATGTATAAATAACTGTAGCTCTAACATCTCTCCTTCTTGGTTGACGTGCTTCTCATTCTAGCGGTACAAGTGCAGTCTCGTGATATCACCCATTCCTCCCTCACCTGCCTCGAAGGTCAAGTTGTCACCCCACCTGTGCCTTCCTCTTCAGGGGCAGCCCTTCCTTCCTATTGCATTACATCTGGCAAGTCTGGTAACCTGCTACGTAGCAGCTCTCCCTACTCCGAGTTCACATACCAGTCTTAGTACACAGGACCCAGTTGGTCTCACCACAGCCCCAGTTGAACGATGGAAACCCCTTCTCATAGCCCTTGGAGGTCTCCTACTGATCGTTGGGCAGCATAGACCCTACCTATTCCAGTTCTCCCAACCCAGCCCAACCTCAGGCCCAGGATTTCCTCAGGAGTGAACCTTTTGTAGCAACATAACTGGCTGCACAAACCTTGTTGATGTCCTAAACCTCAAGTGTCCCAAACCTCAATCCTTTCCCACCTTTGCTCAGATCCCTCACTTGTGAAAGGTGCTTTCTTCATCAGCCCAAGTCTAGGCAAATCCCACTTTCTCCCTGAAGCTTTCCCTGATCAATCTAGCTTGAAATGTCCTCCTGTCATGGTATTTCTCTGCAACTCCCACTTGACTATATTACATACTTTCTTATGTTATAGTTATTTTTCAGTCTTATCACCTCAGCTGGATTATAAGCTTCTGGGAAGCAAAGATAAGGATGTCTCATATTTCTCTTATCCCAAACAGTGTTCAGCCCAGCACCTTATCTATTCTTTTTACACAATGAATTCTTAACAGCAATTCCCTGGAAGTCATTCATAAAGGATCCTGTTCTAAACTAAAGCTTGGGCCAGAAATTTACAAATTTAAAATAACAACAACAAAAAAATATTGAGATGCAAACCTACTCACCTCTGGAAAATAGATTTTTTTTTTTTAACCAGAACCAAACCATGTTTGACTAATGATATGATTTATCAAACTATATTAATATCTGGATTCTTAAAAGTAGAAGCTTGGCCCAAAATCCAGATTTTAAGAATCTGGATTCTTAAAAGTAGAAGCTTGGCTTTATTCTTTGCCCTTCCTGCCCATATACCCACTTTTCTTCTTTCAAAAAAACCCCAGTTTAGGAAGCACCACCTTCCAGGTGTGAAGCCAATGAGACAGAAACGAAGAAGGTAAATAAGAGAGGACATTCTGTCCAAGGCATAGGCCTGTTTCTGGTGCCAACGTGTGGGTGCAGCAGGGCTGCAGGATCTCTGAGCACAGTTGGCCAGCAGAGGGCACAAGCCCTGGGGCCACTTGGTCTGAGGCACAGGGCTAAGTAGGTGTTGCCAGCAGTAGCTGGTAGTGCAACTTCCAGAAACTGTTGTAAAGTGACAAATGACCACAGGCCACAATGGCAATTTTCCGTCCCATGGGCTGAAGAAAGGGTCCGTCTTCTCTTCACCTCTTCATTCTGTAAGATCTCAACTCCAACTGGGAAACAGTCATTAGTGTGACCAGTACTTACCAGGGACTTGAGCAGCAGACTTGGTTCCCCTCGTTGGCCTCGAGGAGTGCAGGGAGTGGGCCAAGGAAGGGGACAAATTACTCAGAGGGTGTGAGTGCACAGTGACAGATTTGAGATTGGGCCTGCAGCCAGAAGCCAGCACACACGAGGCTTTGAGGAAGCATGAGGTCATTTCGAGAAGGAGAGCAGGCGTGCAGAGAGCCCAGCTCTTCCCTGCCTGCCTTCTGCTTCCGCGATGACTTCATTCATTCTGAGGACACACAAGGCTGGAGGCCCAGCTGCCTTGAAGAGCCAGCCCATGATTCTATGCAGAAAAGCCACCAAGGATGAGAAGCTGGCTATAGGTCCTTCTAAGGCAGTTGCTGGGGAACTAAGAGGCAGAGACAAGGCTGGCTTCTCAGGCATGCATCTGGGGGTTGGCACAGGGTCCAGGGCTCAGAAGAGTCCCATCCTTGGCTCAGTGCCCTGCTGTCCTTATCTTGAAGGTCTCAAGAGTTTTCTGAGCAAGGGCCCTTCCTTTACACTGGGCCCAATAAATTTTGTCTCTGCAGGCCACAGAGACCCAGGAAAGTCTGGTTTAGAATCATGGTCCTCAGCCCTGGCTACACATGGAAGTCACCCAATGCTTTTTAAAACTATAGGCAGCCAGCCCTCCCCAGCCTATCCCACTTCCAGGATGGAGATGGCACAGGCATCAGTTTTGGGGTAACCCTCCTCAGGTGGTTTTCAGGCATGGCCAGGCTGGACAAAGCTGATTGTCAGGTGTTCTCCCAGGCTGTGACCGACCTGCAAGAAGTTCTGTCTGAGATGTGGGTGCCTTCTCTCCAGGGAGGCCCTTACTTTGCAGCCCTGCGTCGTGGCGCTCACCACACTGCCCTGAAAGCCTCCGCGCTTCTGTCTCCAGCAGAGCACACATACCTAAGGTCAGGGACTAGATTTCATTCATCTTTGCACTGGACACACAGCAGGCGCTCAAGAAACTTTTATTCCCTGATTCATTTGAACTAAAAACCAACATGCGATCCACATTTTTATCACTGCCTCTTTAAACCTTGGGGCTGAAACGCCTCATGACTCACCAGCGCAAACTGATCCTCCCTGCCAGCGCATGGAATGATAAAGAAGGGCTCAGCCTCCTGTCTGGAACCCACTCTGCTTTCCCTGGGATCCAGTTACTACTTGAGAATCACATTTGCATCACAGCTCCATCAAAGACCAACTTCCTTATCAGATATTTTAATTATTCTACTATTTTTCATAAACTTATAAAATTGTCAAATTTATTTTTGAAATCTCCATTATTTTCACAATGTCTGAGGTTCACTGCTTTTTGCCTGTGTGTATTCTGGTAAATTCTTCTATGTTTTTGTGGAAGTCGGAGATTAGGAGTCTGCTTCCTGGGCACTGCAGTTGGGCAGGGCATGATAGATAGACCCTTCTGAGATTCCACCAGGGCTCAAAGAACTTGAAGGTAGTAAATAGCAGAGATTTTTTTTTAAAGTTGTTATATCCCATTTGATCAGAATATTTTAGAAAACCATTTCTAGAATATTCTAGAAAAACATTTTGGTCCTGAGACCTCTTTACACTCTTAAAACTTATTGAGAAGTCCAAAGTACTTTGTACGGGTTCTACCTATCAATAGTTATTGTGGCAAATATTTAGAAGGTTGATTTATTCATTGATTAAAATAATAAACCTACTGCATGTTCACACATATAATGTATTTCTGGTGACCAATAACTATTTTCCAAGAAAAAGATTAGTGAGAAGTATGGCACTGTTTTAGTTTGCTGATCTCTTTAACGTCTGGCTTAATAGAAGACAGCTGAATTCCCATATCTGCTTCTGTAGTCAGTCTGTTAAATATCACCCATCATGTAGCCTCTGGAAAACGCATGCCCACTGGTGGGATGGGAAGAGGCCAGATGCTATAAATAATTTTACAGAATGCTGCTGAAAGCCCATTACCCATTTTCACCCATTCTTTGATTTGAATCTCATAGCATTCTGTGATGGAAGGAAGCTGGGTCACGGGCCTTGCCTCCATTTCTCAGATGTGGAACTGAATAACTCCAAAGTGAGGTCCTTTTGTTTAGAAGGAGGGTATTGGAAAAGATGGAGGGGCTTCTGCACAGCCAAAGAAATAATCTGCAAAATAAAAAGGCAACCTACAGAATATGAGAAAATAGTTACCAACCAACTATCTGATAAGGAGTTAATATCCAAAATAAATAAGGCACTCATACAACCCCGTAGCAAGAATGAAATAAAATAAAATAATCTGATTTAAAAATGGGCAAAGAATTTGAATAAACATTTTTCCAAAGAAGACATACAAATGGATAACAGGTACATGAAAAGGTGCTCAACATCACTAATCATCAGGGAAATGCAAATCAAAACCACAGTAAGATATCACTTCACACCTGTGAGAATGACTCTCATCTAAAAGACAAGAGATAACAAGTATCACGAGGATGTGGAGAAAAGGGAACCCTTATGCACTGTTGGAGGGAATGTAAATTGGCTCAGCTACTATAGAAAACACTATGGAGGTGCCTTAAAAAATTAAAAATAGAATTACCATATGATCCAGCAATCCTACTTACGAAAACACTGTCTCAGAGAGATAGCTGCTTCCCTATGTTCATTGCAGTTTTATTTACAATAGCCAACGTGTGGAAACAACCTAAGTGTCCATTCAGGACATGAGGCTAAGTGAAACAAGTCAGACAGAGAAAGACAAATACTGTATGATTCCGCTGACATGTGGAATCTAAAAAACTGAACTCATTGAAATAAAAAAGCAGAATGGAGGTTGCCAGAGGTTGGGGGATGGGGATAATGCAGAGAAGTTAGTTAAAGGGTACAAACTCCCAGCCATAAGATAGATAAAACCTGGGGATTAATGCACAGCAGGGTAACTATCATTAACTATATTGTATTAATATACTTGAAAGTAGTGAAGAGAGTAGATTTTAAATGTTATCACCACACAGACACACAAAAAACCATGGGGAGGGATGGAGGTGTTAACTAACAGTATTGTGGCAATCATTTTGCAATATATACATGCTATCTAGTCACCATTTTGTATACGTTAAACTTACATACGTTACATATCAATAACATCGCAATAAAGCTGGAAAAGAAAAGATGGAGGGGCAGACATGATCCGATCGGCCGCTGAAGTCGGCTTGCTCACTTAACCAAGCAGCACTGACTGAGTCTCCTTGGGGCCGGGCTGTGGATGGGGGCAGCTGAGGAGGCAGAGGCTCTGCAGGAAAGCAACTGAGGTGCAGAGTGATAGGAGCAGGGGGCGGCACGGCCAGTTCAGGCAGCGCCTTGTAGGCTAGAGCCTAAAATGTCCGTGGCGTATTATATGCGTGTTGGAGACTTGTCCTGGGGAGTAACATAATCTGGGTTATGTTTTAAATAAAAAGATCACTATTGCTGCGTGAAGGATGGGTTGCAGTGGTGAAAAGTGGAACTGGGGACAGCAGCTTATCAATTTGGGGGAGGCCGCTGGGCTAAGGCATCTGTTTGCCACATTAAAGGAGCACCAGCATCTCATATTTCCCCGTCCTGTGCCAAACCTGCTCCAGAATCTCTCTTAGATTCCGCGTTCTGTGGCCTGGTGACTGCAGCCGTCCTCCCCGCAATCCAATGTGTCAAAGATCTGCTACATTCAGACTCAGGCAAAGGACAAAGCCATCGGCAGGGCTCTCGGGAGATCCTGCCCTCGCCCCCACGGCTGGTCTCCACCCCACCCTCTCTTGGTAGATACCCTGGGGACAACACACTGTAGCCAGTATCTCTGAAATTCTGGACAGCCTTGGGGAACTAAAGGGAGAGACATGTTCACGTGTGCAGAACTTCTCATCACAGAACAAAGCCCTGGGAGGCCCTGGGGACCACAGAGCTGCTTCGGCGTTGCCTTCTCTCCCCTCTTCTTCCTCAAGCAACTGAGGATACAGGAGCCCTAATGCTCATTGATTGACTAACATGGGATGAGCTACTCCTGGCTCTGCATCTCTGCCTCATTTGCACCCTTGACCATTCACCACTCCAACCCACCGTCTGGGGACCAACAGCCTCTCTGTCCTGCCTGGTCAGTAAAGCTCAAGCTCGAGCAACCTGTCTTCAGCAGAGACTCAAGGTCATTCGGTCTGTGGGTGGGACTTTGAAATTTTCTGAGGGCAGCGGGGTGCTGTTGGGAGAGCCTAGGCCTAACGGAAGTCAGTTCTTCAACTTTTGGAGAAGGAAAACCCCAAAACAGACAGAAATTCACCGCGAGGGGGTGGGAGAGGAGTGGGGAGCGGGAGGCGTAGCTGAAGACTTGTGCTTCACCTTATTCAAGGAGAACAGGGTATGTTCTTGTGGTGTAGCAAGGGTCTTGACCTTGAGTAGAAGGGATAGTAAAACAACCCGGGCTCCCAATCCTGGCAGATGCTTGGCTTCCATATAGAAACATGGCTTATCATGAGGTTACAGAGGTTCTGACTATGGACCACAGGTGATCATTTGCTTGGAGGGAAAACCTCCTGTGTCTTTGAGCAGAAAGAGAACATTCTTCTGCCAGACAATGTCAAGGCCAACGTCATGGAGAAGGAGCCTGGCAACTGACCATCTCCTGAAACAGGAGCTGCAGGGCCTACCCTTGACCCTCGGGTCAGCAACCTAGACCCAATGGACTAGTGGAGTCGGACTCCTAAATCAGACACTGCTGATGGGATCTTCATTTGTCCACAGCTGCGTTGTGATTCCATATTAGCTGTGAAACAGTCTCTTGGCCCAAAAGGAGGAGACTCCCATTTTCATTAGCCAGCTCCATCAACAGCCAGCTCCTCTCCCCAGCGACTATTTGGGGACTGCCGTGAAGTGGACTCCCACCGGCTCCCAAAGTCACAAAGCCACGGGCCAAGTGTGCTCCAAGGGGCAGCCTTCTTGGGCCTTTCTTATGTGCCCCAGCCCCACACTCCCCCAGCTGTACCCCCTGCCATTCTGCTTGTCAGCACCCCTTCCCAGTGTCTGCACGTGAGGCTCAAACTCTTTGTCTGCCATCCTCATAGGTGTTCTCCTTCCCTTCCTGAGCTCCTGTCCTATGGCTGTAGCACTTAAAAGTGATTTCTATATTTTATCTCCCCTAGTGGATTACAAGCACCCCATGACTAGGACTCCTGGGTTGTGTCTCTGTGCCCTGCGGAGCTTCGAACCAATTTCTGCACACAGGAGGAACTCAGAAACAGCTTCTTGAATGAAAGATCTGAACACAGACGTAGAATAAGGGCATTTGCTAGTGGGTGCTGGTCCCTTCACAGGTTGTCTTTCTCGCTTTGGTAAGTCCTAAGCCTACGAGTACCACCACCAAGGCCCAGCAAGCCTTTCACGTGACAACCATTCTCATTTAATGTGAACCGAACACGGGGGTGAAAAGGGCCCCTGCAGTGGAAGTGCCCTTGTAAGCAGCTCTGCGCCCTTCTAGATGCTCGTGTCTAAACAGCCCAGGGTCCAGCCGCTGCACACAGCACCGGGGACCGTGAGAGCAGGTTTATGTGCAAAGAAATGAACAGAGCTGCCTCGTCCTGAAGGCCCCTTTGGTTCCCCACAGGGAGACTGCTAAAAGCTCAGCTTCAAACCTTAGAGGACCTCTCAGACCCACACCTGGAGGCCATTCCACATCCAGCTCACACCTCTGGGAAAATCAGCCCACATTTATTGTGTTCCACATCCTCCCTGAGCTGCTCTGGCCCACATGCCCTGCTCCTCAGGATCAGAACGAGAAGCAGGCTCATCGACTCGCATGAACTCATTTGCTCTCTGGGTGCCTCCACACCTGCTCCCTCCCGGCCGTGAAGCCAGCCGTTTCCACAGCAAACAGTCGTAAATAGCCGGAAGGCGACCAGGACCTCAGGTGCAGCAGGAGGGGTGGGGAGTAACTGCAAACACTTTGGCAAGGCCCATGTTCATACAGATGTTTTTAGCCATAAACTGGGGGGAACTGCAAAGCAGGAACGGGCCAGGTTCCTAATGACAAGGCCTGCGAAGAGCATTAAGCAGAA
Source organism: Rhinolophus hipposideros (assembly GCF_964194185.1). NCBI lineage: Eukaryota > Metazoa > Chordata > Mammalia > Chiroptera > Rhinolophidae > Rhinolophus > Rhinolophus hipposideros. The sequence goes on along the minus strand of NC_138058.1, from coordinate 56,922,532 downwards.
ACTCAGAGAGTGACTCAGAACTTCCGCAGGCGCTGATCTCCACGCCCCACAAGCTGGGCTGGGGCTAAGCACTGGAGGACCAGGGAAGTTGGGTGTGCAGCCCAGCAAGCAATGCGAAGGAGGCAGCCCTGGAGATGCAATGGGTTTGGGACGGACACCCCTGATTCCCAAACCCACATTGTGTTGCGGTGTCGGTCCATTTTCTGCAATTCTAATAAGCACAATTCCCGAACCATCTTGGAGGTGCCGACCATGTTCGCAAGGTCTGCAAAAAAGACCCAGTCTCTGTACCTGAGTGTCCCCAGTCGTGAAAGGTAGATGGGAATACAGCTGATAACACAGGTTGGACAGTGGCTTGTACTAGGACAGAGGTAGAATATGCAGGGGAAACAAAGTGGAGAGGGACGGAGTAACTAACCAGACGTGGGGCTAAGGAACAGCAGCGAGGTAGCCCTCCCTTGCTGGATAGGATCTGGACAGACATCAAAGGGAAAGTACAGGGAAGTGTGGAAACAGCATCAGCAAGGGTTTGGACGTGTGACAGGCAAGTCCTGTCCTGGGAGTGACCAACAGCCTAGTGTCCGGGAGTGTGGCATGGCTTGGGTCCTAAGTAGGGAAGACAGCTGCTCTGAGAGATGGTGCTGGAAGTCTAGGTGAGATCCAGACAGAGGAAGGTTTGAAATGCAGGCATAAGAAAACTGTCAATGTTCCAAATGTGAATTAGTTACCAACTTTTATAAATTAAGAAGTGTCATAAACAAAGCTGGGTTCTTGTGAAACTCTGGAATGTCTGACAATGTCAGGGCCTTGGTTCCCTTGTGGCCACACTTAGCTGTGTCTGGAGGGTGAGGGACGCCCCTTAGCTGTGTCTGGGGGGTGAGGGACGCCCCTAAGCAGGACGAGCATCCTCCAACCTGCCCCAGTCCTCACCACTCCCAACTGTAGCCCTTTATTAACTCACCCTCAGCCTGCTTTCCTCTTTTCTGTCACCTGCCTGCCATCCATGACCTGAGTTTTGGTCGTTGCTGCAGACCCTGAAGAGATGCCAGGGGAAGGTGAGGAATTGCCACCAACATGTATTTAGGAAAATATGTTGAGGGCAGTGAGGAAAAGTCTGTAGCCTGGAGTCAGCGAGGCCAGGAGGAGGTCCCTGAAAGAGCCCTCGTGGAGGAAAGGGCATGAAAGAAGACAGAGCAGGAGAATGGAAGGGGCAGACTGGGATGAATTCAGTGACAGGAGTGAGGGAGAGGGAGGAGTTGAAGCTAATGCCAGGATTTCAAGGTCAGGATTTAGGGCAGAAGGTGGACTAATTCAAGAAGGAGATGTAGGAGGCAGCGGTGGGCTCCTGGAGAGGATGGTGAGCTCTGCTCCGTGTGTGGAGTTTGAGTGGCTGGGGCAGGGCCAAACGCACGCATACACTAGCCCGGGCCTTGGCAGGCCAGAGGACCAGAGACCCAGCTTTGGGACTCTCTGCAGGAAGGTGTGGTCCGGGAGGGCCCTGCAGAGGCAGGAGGTGGAACTGAGCCACAGTTTCTCACTTCTCCCCTGGCAAGCTCAGCTCCTGCCTGGGAAATGAATCACCTAATCACAGCAAGTGTTCTGCCGACCTGTGCCAGGAAGGGACGGTCACTCCCTCAGAATATCCCTGAAAAGATGTGTCACCTGGAGGCCAGCGCAGTGCCCACCACCAGTTTTCAGACAGGGCGGGAGAAGTGGGCGTGAGCCAGGCCACGCTGTGCCTCTCTCTGCCTGAGTCACATGGAATCGTTTTTTTCTCTTGTTCCTCTGAGGCCGTCCTGGGGGATGGGGTGGGGTGGGGGCTGTGAGTCATGTGAGCCCTGTGCAGCAGATGGTGGGCAGTGAGTCACAGCTCTGCTTCTTAATCGGAAGCATATCAGAGACCTGGAGAGAATATGTCTATGCCCAGGTCTGGGCACCCCGCTTGCTGGTGACTGTCCATTAAACAATACGTGACTCTCACCTGCGGGGCTTCTCTGCTCAGATGTTCACACATATTTCCTCACTGGACCCCAATTTCTAATTATACCTTCAATTGTGTGAGGTTTTTTTTTCCCTTTTTGTTTTTGTTTTTGTTTTTTCTGGTGATGGTCTGTACCTACCTCTGGAGTCTGTGAGAGCAGGGACTGGGCTGTGTCCTGAGCATCTAGTCCGTTGAAAATGAACGACTGAAAGAAGAAATGAACAAATGGTTCCATTTGCTATTAAGAGTTAATATAATGTGTGGGTGTGTATGTGTAACCTATTTACATACATATATGTGCTATTTTATAGATGGAATAACTTTGGAGAAATAAGAGTTCACAAAACACTAATAATAGAGCTTGCTTCCCAGACACAAAGGCTGGGGATAGGAGTCTGGGCTGACAAGAACATTTGTTTTCAGTTTATATTTCTCTTCTTTCTCTCTTGCTTTTACAGTGAACAAAACCAGTTTGCAAAGTGGCTCATACTAATCACACTGTCCCACAACCCTCTCTTCCCCTGCACAACATATGGAGGACATCTTTTGTGTCTATCTTTCTGCCCTTGATTGTGCACCCCTGTGGGGGCTGCTGTTCCATGTCCTGGCTTTCTTGGAGATTGCTCTCTGGTAGGTAGACTCCACACATGGGCTTGGGGATACTGGGGTGACCCCTCATCTCTTGGGTGTTGCATCAGGTTCCTGAAGAGATAAAAGCCTGTGTGGTAGCCAGCTGAGATCTAACCCTAGAAGTGGAAGGAGGGGGAAATAGCAGAATGAGTGCTGTGCCTGAGCAAGGACCCCAGGCAGATGGGGGTCAGGGCTGAGTAAGGAGAGAGGAGAGTAGTCAGAGAGCTGTGATGTGGGGTGCACTGTGAGCTATGCTGCTTTCTTCTATTGCCAGTGTGCTGGCTGATCCTGATGGATCCCTTGTTATTCCCTTGTTATGGATCCCTTGTTATTCCATAATAAGGGGGAACCTTGCCTGGCTGCATCATCTTTTGGTCTCCTAGGACAATGATGGATGATTTATTTCACTGGCTCTACAAATCCAGAGACATCCTTTCCTGACAATCTTCCCTCCTGCAGTTTACTATGTGTCAATTAAATCTCAACAAAGTTTAAAAAAGATTAGGTCAAATTAAAAAGCAGTGTACATATAGATATATAAACCATTTTATCTCTGCAAAAATGAATCTGGACGTATCAATCATCTCATTAAATTTAAACGGATTAAACTTGCTGGTTTAAATAGAAATTGTTATATTGGTTGAAAGACAGAAACTATATTCTGTTGGCAAAAAACATACAAAAAGAGGTGGGGGATCCAAAGAAACATATTTAAGAAAGTAAGGACTCCAAAGGATAAAAGTGAAAGGATGGGAAAATATATACCAGTGCAACACTAGCAAAGAGAAATCTTATATAACTATCATGCTATCAGAAAAATTGATAGCCTGAGAGCATTTGAAAGAGGAATTGACAAATCATAGTGAGCTACTTTAGCAATCTCTATCATGATTGTTAGGGCATAAAGATAAACAACCAGTAAGGATATATAAAGGATCTGAACAGCTCTAGTGACGAATTTGATTTAAATGTAGAGTTCTGCACTTACTAATTAGAGAATACATACTCTTCTCCAATATACTTAGAATGAATTATACTACTCTCAATCACCTTTCTTTCCTTTCTTCCCTTCCTCCCTCCCACCCTCCCTCCCTCTTTCCTCCCTTCCTTTCATCCATCTAGCCACTCATCTATCCATCCACCCACCTATCTACACAGAATACTTACAAAAATTGACTATGATGAACCAATCAACTGTCAACTACTTTCAAAGGAGCAGTACTATACAGATCACATTACCTGACCATAACATAATTAGGTTAGAAATCAGGGATGAAACAACATAAAACCTCTCATGTACCTGGAAACTAAACACACACACACACACACACACACACACACACTTCTAAATAAGTCACGGGTAAAAGAATCAAAATGGAAACTAGAAAACTCTTATGACTGAATTACAGTAAAAATATTACATCAAAAATGTGTGGAATACAGCTAAGATAGAAATTAGAGTGGGACTTAGTATTTTTATTAGAAAATTAGGAAGACTGAAGGTTAATAAGCTAATACTCAACTGAAGAGCAATAAACTCAAATAGAGAGGAGAGGAAAAGAAACAATAGCATCAAGAGCTCAAATTAGTACAACAGAACACAAATGTACGGTAGAGAGAATTAATTGAGCCCATATCTGGTTCTTTGAACAGATGAATAAAATATCTCTAGCAAGATTTTTCAAGGAAGAAAGGTTAAAAATAAGTATTACAAATAATTTTATTTGACTACTTTAAAATTATAGATGAAATAGATAATATCCTACAGAAAATAGTAATTAAATATTGTTTAATGAGAAATATAAAATCTGAGTATACATTTAAATAAATTAAATTGGTGACTAAATAATGATTTTTAAAAAAGAAACCCTTAGATGGCTTCATAGGCTAGCCCCTCCTTACCCCACACACATACAAAATTCCAGGACTAGATATACCCTTTTTTAAAACACAAATGGTTCTAGAAATGAAATGAGTTTCTTAACTCTTTAATGAAGCTGGTAAAACTTACCATCAAAACAAGGAAACAAGAGAAGTGAATGGAAAATTATAGTTCAACAACACTGATGAACTCATGGGTGCAAAAATCTTGACCAAACTATTAAACAATTCATTCATGTATACAAGTTTGGCCCAGGTCTGTAAAGTCATGAACAAGTTTAGCCCGGGACTGCAAAGATGAGTAGGCATAAATACAAAAGCTATTAATGTAATTGGTAACACAAAATGATGAAGAGGCAGTGCCCCGATGGGAAAGGAGACAGGAGCTGCCGTGTCCCTGCCAGGCACCTCTACGAACTGGTGGGCAGGACCTGGGCTGTGTTGTCCTGCTTCCAACAAGAATCTCATCTTCTGCCGGCCTAGCCTGGGTTGCTGCCTTTGAAAACTAGGGAAGACTGGCACAAGATCAACCGGAACACAGCATGGAATTACCAGAGAGGTCTTATTTCAAAACGTTATGAAGAATGAGAACCACGTGGACTTCTGCAAGGAAAATTGAACTGGCCTGAGTTTCAGGGAAAGGACAACATGAGCCCAACCTGGAACTAACACCGAGGAGATCAGGTGGCAGAAGGTCTTGTATGAGTGACAGGCCTTCCCCCACCCCCCCCAACACACACTGGCTTTTTGGGACCAGCCTGGCCTCCGCACTGATTGGCTATGTTTTGGTTGATCTCACTGATGGCAGTGAAGGACGGAGAAGAGCGGGCAGACCGGTGGGCCGACTTGAAGAGCACACTGGTCTTTGTTACTGTCACACACGGTTTCTCGCCGATCTTGAAGACCCCGCCAGAGTCTGTCAGCACTGACACCCTCTACGCTATATCTGTCTTCATGCTGTTAGGCCACCTCATCTTCTGCCACTACTGCACCAATGCTGCTATTGTGTCCAGCACGCTGCCTGCAAACATGGCCATCTTTGCTCCTGTCCGCCTCGCCTCACGTTTTTCTCGGTCCCTGCACGCCTTCATCATGGTGACATTGGCCATCCAGATTTTTGCCCGTGGCCCATGTTACAGAAAAAAAGGAAGGCACGCATGGGCACTCCCTGCAGCTATGGGAGTCACCCTGCTTTTTGCATTTTCAGCCTGGGGAGGCCTGCTGTCCATTAGCGTGATGGGAGCCATCGCCATTGCCCTTCTTCTGGTGACCATCTCCTGTCTTTGCCTTTCTACCTCATCCACCTACAGCTTTTTAAAGAAAGCATTCATGGGCCTTGGGATGAGGCTGAAATCAAAGACTTTTCCAGGTTCCTTAGCTAAGTTAGGGACCTTCATTCCATCATTGTGAAGGTAAGCTGACACAGGAGGCTTCCAACTACCGTGTTTTCCCGAAAATAAGACCTAGCCAGACAATCAGCTCTAATGCGTCTTTTGGAGCAAACATTAATATAAGACCTGGTCTTATTTTACTATAATATAAGACCCAGTATTATATTATTATATTATATTATTAATTATATTATATTATGCCAGGTCTTATATTAATTTTTGCTTCAAAAGAGCATTAGAGCTGATGGTCCAGCTAGGTCTTATTTTCGGGGAAACAGTGTAGGATAAGATTTGAAAGCAGAATTCCATCCTGGAAGCAGCAGACTAATGTGGGTGGGAGAACAGAGATCAAAGGAAAAAATTAACCAAAGGCTTGGGTGGTGAAGGTGTTCATCCGTTCTGTTACTTGGCAGATGGAAAAGCTTTCTGGGGCCCTTAGGGATGATTGCCTCCCATACATTAGTCACTGTGGCAAAGGAAGTGATGCGGTTTCTATATATTAAAAAATAATAACGTATCCAAAAAAAAAAGATGAAAGAAAGGAAGTATGCTATTACTTCAATAGATGCAGAAAAAGCATTTGCTATGATTCAACACCCATTCATACTAAAAATTATTGGCTATCTTGGAGAAAGGAAATAAACTTAACCAGCGCTGTGCAATATCTCATAGGAGAAAGAAGTCAATATCCTAACAATGTTAATTATGTTTAAATTAGCCTATATTTTCAATACAATCCTAATTCCTACCCCCTTTTTCATGGAAACTGTCAACAGATTGTAGAATCTAATTGGATGAACCGAGGACCCTGGATTGCAAAGGTACTTGGAAGTGTAATGGGTGAACTCTATTGGCCAGATATCAAGACTTGTGAAGGTATAGTAATTACATCAGTAGGGTATTGGCACATGGAAAGATCAATAGTCAAGTGGAAACCAGAGATATTTCAGAAGTGTCATTATAAATCGGGGGCAAAGGATGAAAACATTTGGTTATCTGAATGGAAAAAGATAATATTTACTTCATGCTACACCAAAACAATGATTTCCAGATGGATTAAAGATCCAAATGTGAAAAGCAGAACTTTAAAAAGTGTTATAATTTTATACCAAATTGAGACAGGAAAGAATTGTTTAAACAAGTCACAGACAGCACAAACTTCAAAGACTGAGAATTTTGACTATATTAAATTAAACATTTCTGTTGCTCAAAAACCACCACTGTTAAGGCAAAACATAAGTCACATATTGGGAGAGGATATTTATAACCCATTAAACTAAAAAAGAATTAATATAGAAAGAACTTCCACAAATCACCAAGAAAAATATAACTTCGCAAATGAACAAAAAACTCAAATTGCCAGAAGCATATTAAAAAAAACACACCACAGTCTCTTTGTGTTCAGACAAATACAAATTAAGACAAGATACTCTTTTGCATCAGCTTAGCAAAAATTTAAATTCTGCCAATTCCATGTGTGGGTGAGGATGGGAAGGAAAGACAACTCAAAAACAGTAATGGCAGAAGTGTAAAGTAATAAAAAAAATTTTTTCGAGAGCAATTTGGCATTATTTTATAAAATGGAAGCTGCACTTATGCCCCATCCAGATATTCTAAGTATAGATTCCAAAGAAACTTTGTACACGACACAAGGAGACATGAATGAGAATGTCCCCAGCAGCGGTATAGCGACAAATTGGAACCAATCTAAATGTTCATCACCAGGAGAATGGATAAATTAATTGTAATAATTCATTTACAGCAGTGCAAATGAACTAATTTTACCACTCTTGAACATGGCTGAGGCTTAAAATCACCATGCTGAGGGGAAGAAGGAAGTGAGAGAAGGCATCCTATTTCAGCATCCATCACCACCCTCAGCTCATTCCTGTGTGGCCAACCTCATGCTTGCTCGTCTGCTGCTCCCCTTAGTGTGGAGAGTGGGCTCAGGGTTCTCAGTGGAAAGGACACCCCAGGATACAAAGCCTGGCTCTGCCACTTAGTAACTGACATATAATACCCCCTCAGAGAGTTGGTATGGCAATGAAATGAATTAATACTTGTAAAGAGCTTAAAATAATGCCTAGCGCATAGTAAGTGAAATCTAAAAGTTTGCTATTTTATCATCACCCCCTTGAATAAGCCACCTCACCTCTCTGAGCCCCAGCTCCTAGCCTGTAAAGTGAGGCTCTCACACTCCACAGGCAGAATTTGAGGATTCGTTGAGATAGCTTGTAAAAAGCACATAGCAAGTACTGGGTAAACATAAGTCCTTTTCCTTCCCCTCTGCTATGTCATTTCAGAAGGCCATCCCTTGCAGTCACAGGGTTTGCCTTAGGGGAGCAGGAGCCACTGTCCTTGGAAGGTACCAGGCTAGGTGGACCAAAGTAAAGGCTGGAGCAAGAGGAGCAAAACCATCTCTGCTTTCCTGGAACCCACAGGAGAAAGAGTATTATTGCTCCTCAGTGTCTCCCTTCCGTGTGGGATGAGTTCTGGGCAGGGAGGCACAAAGCCTGGGTTCTGCCCCAGCTCAGCCTGGGAGCCATTTTACAAGACTAAGTAGGAGTCTGAGGCCTCTCGGCCACTCTGTGTATTGAGAGAGGTGGGTCAGGTGATGTGTCCCTCGGTCTGGACAGTGACTCGCCACTGGACCCATCCAGGGACCATTCTCCCTCTCCCTCATCAATGCTGCACCTTGATTATAACTTTTTGCTCACGGCCTCCAGAGTTTATTATCCTCTGGCACAGCCCGGCATATTCATTCCTCCCAGATGCACTTCTCTGCTCTGCCTGGAGAATGGCGATGAAGTGACATCTCCATGGAAACAGATGTTGATCCCACAGTTGCTTAGCGATGTGCTGCAGGATGATGTAAGCCACTGTCTGGTTTCCTTTGATGTGTCTGTACTACTCAGCTGGGATGAGGAGGAGGTTCTTTCACTTGCTTCTACCCTTTTTATGTAAAAGTGAAAAGCAAAACGAACTGGAAATTCACCTTCTTTAGGAGGAATGTTATTGTAAGAAGAGCAAGGTGGTGGGAGTCAGAGGTTGAATCCAAGGTAAGATAATAAAGGTGCTGTTTTCCTTTGGAGACCTGCAGGCTGGGGGAGTCTTAGAAACTCTCCAGAGGGGAAAGCTGCTGGCCAAAGATGAATACTCAACTTCTCCACTCCTCTAAAAGCCACTGCAGCACCTTTCACCTTGGCCACGACTGCTTCCACCAGAGCAGCCCTAATAACATTTGCAGGGCCTGAGGCCAGAGTGCAAATGGAGGTCACTCACCGTCTCTCTAAATACTTAATATTATAAACCAAGTCAACAGATTGTTCACTAAAATACATTCTATCCTCTGACTTTGATAACTGTGGTAGGCAGAATAGTGGCCCCCCAAAGATGTCCACTTCCTGATCCCAGAAACCTGTGGATATGTTATGTTGCATTAAGGTTGTAGACAAAATTAAGGTTGCTAATCAACTGACTTCATGATGGGGAGATTATATCATAGATTACCTGTGTGCGCCCAATGTAAACAGGACCCTTGAAAGTGGAAGAGGGAGGCAGAGAGAAAAATCAGAGTGACGTGAGGTGAGAAAAACCTGACCAGCCATTATGAGCTTGGAAGCTAATAATCCTCTTCCTTGGAGGATGGAAGAAGCCACAAGCCGAGGAATACAAGGTACAAACTGGCTTCTACAAGCTGGAAAAGGCAAGAAAATGGATTCCGCCCTAAAGCCCCCAGCAAGGAATGCAGCCCTGTCGGTCTCCAGGTGAGGCTTCTGACCTGCGAACACTAACATAATACATTTGTATTGATTTTAAGCCACTAAGGTTGTGGTAACCTGCTATAGCAACAGTAGCACACTTATACAACAATCATGTCCTGATGACCTATGGCAGCCACAGTGGGTCTTGTTAACCGGCAAACAAAATGAAAGTAAGGAAAAGCCCAAACAAACCAAGCTAGCCATAAAGCCGAAGCCCACTCTCCAATTAGAAGAGAAAGAAGGGTAGTTCTTTTGTGCTAGAAAAGTGGTGGGGCCTCGAGCCCTATTGGGTCGGAGGCTCCTTGCTTATCTGACTCTACCACTAATGAGCCATGATCTTGTTGTGCCTCAGGGTTTTCACCTCTGAGACGGAATTCAGAAAGTACACCAGGCACTACCTCCTTGGCTATCTTGCAGTTTACTAAGTTGTGCTTAGCTCTGAGGAGTGTGCTCTGAGCAGTCAAGCAAAGGAATCAGTGGTAAAAGTTCTCTCTCTATTCCCTCATCTTACATCCTGCACGTCCAGGGCACTCCCTCCTCCTCCTCCAGGAAGCCCTCCCTGACCTCTGCTGTCCATTCTCATTTGCAGCACTTTTTGGCTATAACCCTTTGAGACTCTTGTTTCCCTCTCTGTGTACAGTGACACATTATGCACACTGAAGTATAAACTCACCTGTTCAATGACTGTTTCATGCCTCCAATCCCTAACAGGAAGCACAACGCTAGCCACATTGCAGGTCTCACCAAATCACTGTTGGTCAGTTGATTATCAGTTAAGGTATTCAGGACCCAGGACAGCTGGTTACATGTTCAAATCAAAGGCTGAAATAACTTGTCACACTCAGGCTTACGTTCTCTGCTGAGTGCAATGTCTTGTTTGGCTTCATGCTCTTCTAGCTTCCCATACTCCTTACCTGGGACCTCTTGGTCACCTTCGCATAGGCTCATGCCTGCTGTGGTCCCTGGGCAGACTCTTCCCTAAGTTGGGAAGAATTTAAAGCTGTGTGGCTCAGAGGATTTGTCCTTGAGCCAGCTAGGGTCCTTCTCTGGCTTTGATCTCAGGTCTACTAACAGGCTCCGGTGTGCCAGCTCCACCTCCAGCTCCTGAGCCAGCTGTCACCTAGAGCCTTTGGGCCTTGACACCTGACCCAAGGTCTACTTCCTCTATGAGTCACCCTGGTTGGGGTCTGGAGTCCTGCTCCTGAGGCTCTGTGTCCACTGCGTGACCGTCACGTGTCTCCTGCTCTTGGGACACCTATTGACCTCCTTGCAAGGATACCTACTCCCCACCTCAGGCCAGGCTACCCTATTGCAGCCTCCCTCCTATCCCGTCTTCTCTGAATATATTGTAGGTTCCCAATGGGATTGACTTTATCCTCCTGCCTGCTCTAGGTCTGCCCTCTTAAACCCCACCTTACCTAGTGTATATATAGCTCTCAGGTGCTGACGACTTTTAGCTTGGCTCTGGCTTATATCTTTATTCATTCTTTCATTTATTCATCTACTTTGCCACTCATCCATTCAGCAAATATGGCAGCATGAGGGAGGTTGGGCTGTATGCTGCAAGCCCACGCCAGACTCTGATCCCTGAGGCTTCATGCAGTGCCCGTTCCCGCAGCCCCATGGGAGGGAATTAAATGGAATGAGGATTTGATTGTGGCCACCTATAGTGCTGTTTATAACAATTACACTGGTAACACAAGGCAGAAGGATAGAAGTTAGATGATACTACAATTCTTATCTTGATAGAATCATATGGTGTGAGAGGCACTTGTAATAGACAAACGAATACATAAAAGCTACATTTAATTTTTAGTTCTTTAATGTAATATGTGCCACAAATCTTTCAAGAAGTCCTGGTTGAGACTTCTTTACATCTAAGAGTCGAAGAGGAATTGTCTTTAGTCAGTTATAGTTCAAGGAAAAGGAAAGCTTGATGGTCTGGATGACATCACCATCGTGGGCAGATTATATTGGCAGTGACCTCAGAAGGATGAGAGTCTGGTGAGCATTATAAATGTATTTCATAGGGAGATGGTGGGAGCCGTCTCACAGAGGATGGTTCTAAGACGTTCTTGTTCCTGCATGATAAATTCAACCTAGCAATCTGAATATTAAACATCTTAATAACAAGATTATAGCACTAACCACACATTTAAAGAATATTGTAATGATTATTGTATCCCAAAGGGTATCTATACTGGCAATATTTTTTTTTTTTTGGCTGCAGCTTAGTGTTTACCACTTGGCCATTTCACGCTGGGCCAAGAAGAGAGTATTCAGTTCTCCTCTAAAAGGATCTCACTGAGCCTTTTGTGTTTCTTTCCTTGACAGTTTTTTTTTTTTAATCACAGTTAAAAATAGTGCCTCACACAACAGCTAAAAACAGGTTTCTTTAATCACGTCCTCACGCTGGTTCTTAGCCTCCGCCTGAATCATCATTGTTGAGCTTGATCAATGAGATTTCGTGGTGATGCCCGCCAAGAAATGCCACATTTCCTCGGAGAAACTGTCAGTGGGCGCCCATCCCATGGGAGTGGCACCAGCTCAAATCAGGTGCTGTGAAGCCAGAAGGCGCTGCCCCTTCCAGAAGCACCGCCCTGTGTTCTAGCAAAGAGGAAGGACGGAGCACAGCATTTGTCCTGGTTGAGGAAAGCCTGCAGGCGCTCCTGGTCTCTGGCCATAGTGCCTAACACCTGGGCCCTCAGGCCCACTCCATGTGTCAGGCGGAGTTTGGAACTGTGGTGAAATTGTTCACGCAGCCTGCAACAGGACGCCAAGGAGGAAGCAGTGGAAGATTCAAACATTCCCCCCAAATCATGGCGAATGCGTGATCCATATTTTTAAATGTCCAATGCCACCCGCCTGATTTCACAGCATTCGTGTAGCCAGACCATGCCTCCATCTGGGAGTCAGAAAACTCCCGACACACTTTTTCTGCGTGAGCCGTTGGCTGAATAAGGGGACAGGTCCCAGAGCCGGCTGGAATTGTCACAGATATATCCCCACACTGTAGGTACTAATGCTGTCAAATAAGTTCTCCCACTCTAGAAACCTCCTAAAGGAACTTGCGCGTATGTCCCCTGGCCCTTCAACTTTTGGCCACACGTCTGATCCATGTCTTCAGTACAACTTCCATCTTGGCACATTTTAGAGAGCGTTTGCTGGGTTTGTCTGCCCAACAGGCTGCCTTGGTTATGGATTATAAATAATTTCTTTCCAGGATTTTAAGACTTTCTTTAGGATTACATTTTATATTTTCCATGAAGTTTGCCTGTGTGGGAGAATGTTCTTGGGGATGAGTAACTGATTTACCCAGATGGTCTTCCTTTCAACCACTTTTCATATTGTAAGGCTCCTTTATTCATATATTTTAAAGTGGTGTGTTTGACTTGAGGATTTAGTCTAAAACAGCATTTTACTACAAACTCCTGCCCATGTACCATTGTTTCATCTTATGAACCGACTGGGTGAAAATCTCCTGCTTAGCTGAGACCCTCAGGGCATTGTTTCTCAGAGTAAGGTCTGTGCAACACCTGAGTCCAGACTCAGCCTTCTTCCTAAACCTGCAGGCTGCTGGGTCTGCTTGCAAACACACTGACTGGTCGTTTTGGCGGGCATTTTCCACAAGTGCAGCAGGTGAAACTTGTACACTGGAGAGTTTGAGAACCACCATTCCAGCTAAAGAAGCTGGTGTGGCCTTCCCAGAGGTCCTCCAAGGCTGCCTTTCTCCACCCATCTCCTCCACCCACACTATGAGAAAGACCCTGGGGTTGGGTCTTCTCGCCCGCCTTTGTCGCTTTCTGTAACTTTAATATTGTGCAGAATCTTCATAGCCATTCTGAGCTCAAGCCTCATGATTGTAGTCGGACTCCATGGAGATGAATCTGGCCACCGTGCCTGGCGGGGACTGTGTGGGCAGTAGGGGCACTTGGGAGATGGGTGTTTCCCCGTATTTCTCACATGGAAGCAACATAAAAAATATGATGGCATTCGAATTGCACAGCCAGATTAACAAATGACGCTTTCTGAGCCTGCAAAATGCTGGTCTAGAGGCTCCAGTCTCCCCAAGACTCATCTGGTCACCAAAGGGCTAATGAGATGGAACTCTCAGCACACCTGAACCCGTTGGTTTGGGTGCCATGCATTCGATGTGTTGCTCTCTGCCAGATAAGAAATGAATGATGGCCTGAAAAAAATAGGAAAGGGACAAAGCAGCAGGTATCGAGTGTGGGAATTTTAGGTTTAACAACTGATTAGATGCAGGGAAAATAAAAGGGAAGGCGTCAGAGGGCTATAGGGTCTGAGCCCAGCTGGGATGTAAGGCCACAGACAGAAATCATGACAGAGCCTGGCCTTGTTCCTGTAGGAACTGTTCATTTACTTCTCACCTCTCACCTCCGTGACCTGGCTGAAACCACATGCTTTTCCCTGGTCATGGGTTCCAGGGGTCCGAGGCTACAGAAGCTGCAGGACTGTGACACTCCAGGTGTTGGGGCAGACGTCTGCTTTCTCCTCCTCAGCCCCTGTGCCCCTGCTAATGATGGGGAGGGGTGTGTTTTGTGTTTCTCCATTTTATTTCTTAGTTGAGTCAGGCATGCGTAGATTATGTACCTTGCTCCATGACTGGCCAGAGGCTGAGGTCTGGAGTTTATCTCTGGCTTTTTCCTCCCTAAATCAGTCTTTTTGCAATCACCTCGAGCAACGTCATCTCAGCATGTTGACAGATAACCCATTTGCACTTTATATCAACCTTGTGCTGCGGGCAGATCAGCCTTCTCAATCGCATTTTACGTAATTTAAAAAAAAATTATTACTAGGTTGGTGTAAAAGTAATTGTAATTTTTGCAATACTTTTAACCTTTTAAACTGCAATTACTTTTACACCAACCTAATATTAAAGTATAGTTGGCATACAATATTATTAGTTTCAGGTGTACACCGTAGTGATTTGACATTTATATACCTTACCTACAATGTGCTCACCACACTAAATCTAGTAACCAGTTGTCACCGTGCAAAGTTATCCCAATATTATTGACTATATTCCCTTCACCTTGTTCACTCATCCTCCCACCCCACTCCCCTCTGCCAACCATCAGTTTGTTCTTTGTTTCTGTGAGTCTGTTTGGTTTTGTCCATTTGTTTTGATTTTTTAAATTCCACATATAAGAGAAATCATGTGTTCTTTGTCCTTCTGTGTCTGACTTGTTTCACTTCACTTAATACCCCCTAGATCTATCCATGATGTTGCAAATGGCAGGATTTCATTCTTCTCTATTGCTACCATGTTTCCCTGAAAATAAGACCTAGCCAGACAATCAGTGCTAATGCGTCTTTTGGAACAAAAATTAATATAAGACCCGGTATTATTATATTATATTATACTACATTACATTACATTACATTACATTACATTACATTATATTATATTATATTATATTATATTATACGGGTCTTATATTATAGTAAAATAAGACTGGATCTTACATTATATTATATAAGACTGGGTCTTATATTAATTTTTGCTCCAAAAGACGCATTAGAGCTGATTGTCCGGCTAGGTCTTATTTTCAGGGAAACACAGTAAGTAAGATTCCATTGTATATATGGACCACATCTTTATCCATTCATCCACCAATCGACACCTAGGTTGCTTCATATATTTGGCTATCGTAAATAATGTTGCAATGAGCATAGGGGTGCACATATCTTTTTGAGTTAGTGTTTTCATTTTATGGTGGAGGTCTCCTAGGTTGAGATTGTATGGGGGTCATCCAAATCTCCAGGCCAGCAGGTGGCAGAGCAGGGAACTCGGGCTCTCTGAGGACTGCCAGCCCATGCCTCTGTTCTGCTCCTCTAAATCACCAAATTCTTTAGCACACAGTGGAACCCTCCCATGACGTGCACCTGTAAATCTATTTGCCAGTCGTAAACGGCAACAATAGGCAGGGTCAGCTTCCAGGCAGAGCCAACTTTGGTTTAAACCCAGGGGTGGATTAGGTTTTATGAAGTTTATACAATTTTGTATACAATTTTGGAGAGTGTCTTTAGGAAAAAAATGCAAATATATACTACTTTTGCAAATTTCACAGAAAACACGCGACTGTGCAATTGAGGGTCCCTGGAGATTATGCTCCACTAGCTCCCTGATAAGCTGCCTCTGCTTAAACATGCTAAAGACCGTTGAGGGCCTGCAAAACTTTGGGTCACTTCTCCCTCCTGCTTGCATCTTGCCTGGCACAGGTGAAAAATTATAGTATCCTTGCATTAGAAAATAGCACGGTCATCCCAAAGCCCTCGAGGCCCTTTATAAATGTCAGCCTAATTATTAAATGATTAGATAATAGCTACAGTGTGTGCTCTCTGGACGAGCTGCTGCTGCTGCTACCAAAACACCCATGAATGCCAAGTGACATGTTTGGAAAGATGGGAAGGGCGTGTTTCAGGCCTGGACAAGCTCCCAGGTCACCTCTGTCAGGAAGATATCTCAGGAGGCTGTGGCAGGTACAAACTTCTTCCCCAAAGAAAAGGATCAGTTGCAGAAGAAATTTACTGGGCCAGCTAAGCTCTTTACGTGCATTAGTTCCTTTAATCCCCCAAATAACTTTTTAAGGTGGGGCCTGTTATTACGAATTAGAAGATGAAAAAGAGGCCACACCGCTAGTAAGTGGTAGAACCAGTGTATGATCCCAAAGCTCATGGTGAAGAGCACCCTGGGTAAGATCTCCTTTCTCTCCCGGTTTTGTTCACACACACATAGGAAGCCTCGCCTTGGGTTTATAACTGACATCCCCCTGAGTCCACCTCAGACCTGAGTATAGTCAGGTCTGGGCAGGGCAGGATGGGAAGGTGTGTGCCAACAAGGTGGGACCTCAGCAGTGCTCCTCTGGTCCCCAGAGAAGGGTTGCATTAGGTTGATGATTTGCACATGTGCTCTGAGGACCCCTAGGATGTTCCTGGATCTTTCCTGGGAAAAGGGAAAAGGGAGAGAGACATCTGACAGGAGAGGTAGGTGACGCAGTAGAGCAGATCCAAGAAACGCCCATACCCACATCCAACCAGAGCAGACCCATCTTCATATGGATGGGCTGGGTTGGGCTTCCTGATATGCTTTTGTTTGAACAAAGGGAGCTGCACCCCCAAAATGTTTGCAGGCCCATATGGGTCGTCCCCGCCCTGCACCCAGCACACTGGGTGCTTGGGTGGGCATTTGATGCCAGGTGATACAGGAAATGTGGGTCCTTAACTTCTTTGTTAGGACAATCTGATGAAGTTAAGAACTCCTTCTCAGAGCAATATTTTTAAATGCATAAAAGAGAGCACATCAGATTCCAAAGGAAACCAATTACACTGATACACAGTTATCAAAATACTTTTTAAACCCTTAAATTTCTGATATCGTATTGCATGTGCTTTGTTAACACATTCAGCAAAGTCTTGTGATAGGTCTAACAACCATCAAAATGCTGAAGTCATGACAAGTTTAAACAATAATTTAAGGTATCTGCCACCAGTGCACTGTGACATGAAAAGTGTCTGCGATTTCTACCAGTGACAAATCACAGACACTGCTAGAATGTCTGAGGTCCGTTGCTTACATTCATAATAGCAGGAAAGGCTCAATTTTGGCTGAAGGTTAGTGAAAATGAAGATGTAAAAATGTTCCCATGCAAGTTCACAGACCCCTTGAATTCTGACCATGGGCCCCACGGGCCCTGATGTAAAGCCATCAGCACGGTTCATGGTAGCCATTCAAATTCTCATCCCCTAGTTGTTACGGGGATGTTCTTCTGGAGTACGATTTCCTGGCTGGGCCAAGCTTCTCAGTGCTCATTCTTTGCTCTGTGTCCTAGCGACTCACAAGGGGGAACGTTTCTCCACACCTTTTCTCACTGGAGTATGATCTCAGGGCCTCTGGCCCCAGAACCTGTCCCTAATTCATCCTTCCACTAAGGAAAGCTGAAAAATGATGTCTGCAGCGTCCCATCGGAGGCCTGCGGGACTTCATCTGTTGCCCCAAGATAAAGTCAGTCGTCATCGCATGCTGCAAGCTCATTCCCCGAGAGAGAGATCCAGAAGGATGTATCATCCAGTGGCCTGCTCTGCTCTGTCAAAATAGCAGAATGTCTCTGTTGCAAAGGCATGGGATTAGCAGTGGGCAGAGCTTCAGAGAGCTATTTTGGGACGAGTGGCTTGTTTTCCCTCCCTCTGATGGCTTGTTTTCAGACTCATTCACAGAATGCCACAGAGGCCTCAGAGGGGAGGAGAGGGCGGAGCTTTCTCCCTGCACCTATGGAGGGTGGGGGTGGGGGGCAGGGATAGCATGCCTCCCCTCCTTCTCAGGAGGGAAACTGCCAGTTGTTTGCAATTTCCAGAAACCCCACAGTGGTGCCCAGTCCCTCTCTGGTGGCCCACCGTTTGGATGGCTCTTGGCTCAGCCTGGAAGATGGAAAAGGGCAGGGCAGGGCCTGGAGGAGCCCAGACAGAGCCAAGAATGTCAGAGTTGGGAGGGACCCCAGAGGGGTTCCCCTGCCCCATCGCCCAGGTCAGGGGCTTGAAGCCAGGACCTGCAGCACGGCAGCCTTCATCCCCTCTCCTCCGGCCTGACGTGGCCTGAACCTCTGGCAGATCCCACTCCTGATAGCTCAGTGAAACTTCTGGGCTGTGTAGCAGCTCCTGCTATGGGGTATCTAAACAAGGGGGCCTCAGAGCTCCCGCCTGCAGGCTCTCCTGTGTCAGTGGAGTTGGAGTAACCATATTCCTGCAGTGCCCTGGAGGCTGTCCCCATCTCTGACCCAGCACCACTCTGAGCCAGTGCATGGAAATAGACCACCCCCAAGAGTGACTTTGCCGTGGGGCTTTATGGGTTGGGGGTGTCCTGAAGTGGACCGCCATGTGCCTCTCCATCCTGTGATTTTCAGGCGTGCAGGCAGCGTATTGATTCTCGCTCCAAATTTCTCTTGCACAAGCTGCCTCCTCTCCAACCCTCAGGGCTTGCAAGCCTGCTCTCTGCAACTCCTGGAAGACAGAGAGCAAACTGCTCATTCTGACCCAGCCCCAGCAGGTGCCTCTGGGCATATCTCCTGCCCTTTTCATGCTCCTTAGACTCTGCGCGTTCTCTTCGATCTAGGAGTAAACAACGCATGCCTTTTCTCTCAGTTCCCTTAGCTTCTGAGTTGAGGTGAGACCTGATGTCCCATGCCCAGTTCCCATCCACACCCTCCCACACTGAGATCCAGGACCCAAGGCAGATAGTCAGGCTGTCATGTTCTCCATCCCAAGGCTCTTGGTACATGACGGGGAATTGTTTGGGGGCCTTGTCTCCTTCTTTATGGGTCTTCTCCTTGTGGGCAGCCCCCACCCCCAGCTTTAGGGGCCAGTGTCTTCATACCTTCCCTCCCCTGGCCTGTGAGATTCCCTCATGAAAGCATTTAAAGCTCTTTCACCCAAGCGCATATGGCCAGTTCAGCTTGGAGTGCTCCCGGCTCTGTGGGATTCCCCAAGGATCTGAGCCTTAAGCTGAAAGAACACAAGCCCCCACCTCAGGGAGCATGGAAGGGCCTTGGAGCCATGGACTCACCAGAGGGTGAGGGTCGGGGTGGGGGCTGCTGTGAGAGCAGCTGGATGGGAGCCCCATAGGAGAGCTACTCAAAGCCCTTTGTTCAAACCTGGAGCCTCAGTGGCTTCACAAGGCTGTTAGTGAAGGCTTGGTGGGGGTGGTGGGCCAGCCTGCAAATAAAATCCAGATCCCAGATCCGGTCTTCTGTGTACTCCTCGCTGAAGAGGGGAGAGTCTTGAGAGAGCCTCTCTTTACCTAAGCAGTTCCCAGGACCTCCTCACTGGCCTTCTGGTCCCTTTCCTCTTCTTGGGGTGAAGATGCATGTAAGAAGGCCCTCCAAGTGGGCCCCGAAGGCGGGAAAGCCATAGAGACAGGACGGACCACATGCTTTTCCTACCTAGAACCTAGAAGCAAGATTCAAAAAAAAAAGAAGAGCAACAGATACAAGTGTAGTTTATACTACCAGAGGCCTCAAAATGGGGCGTGCCCAACGATTCGTTGGTTCCAAGGCAGGGTCAAACTATTGATCTTCTACTTATGTTTATTTATAGCCTTTCACTTTACTATGTTTATATTTTTTAAAAGTTTTAAGGTGCATAATATATCTGTATACCTAGTTATGCCATATAATTTTTTAACAATGCATTTATTGGAGGGCACGCTGAAAGATATTTTACTAATAAGAGGATTGGATTAAAATGGGTTTAAACTGTGCTGGTAAGAATCTTCTGGTGGAAGGAATATCAGGACTTCCGGAGGTCTGGCCCCCTCTCTGCCCCATGCCTCCCCCACTAAGGACCCAGCCCCCACAGTGCTCTGACTTCCTCCCCAGAAGATGGGGTCTTCCCATCTGTGCTCTGGGACCCCATCTGTGCACCTGCTGCTTCAGCACCTGTCACCTGGAGCCCTCACCATCCCAGGCCTGGGCAGTGAGCGGGGACAGCTTCTCCGGGGACATAGGACTCAGGCTGCCCTGCTCCCTCACAGAGGGCCTCACCTCTGCTTCCAGAGATAGGCTCTCAGCTGCTGGAAAGGGTCTCAGCTGAGCCAACCTGGGAGAGCAGTTCCGACATGGGGAACACAGATGGAATGATTTTCTGTTCAGCTTTCCTAACAAAAACCACTTGGAATTTATATCCCTGAACATACCGTTCCATGTTTTTGCTCAAATTCCTCTTACTGCTGCCTAGAAGCCTTTACATTTGCAAACAGCCCCGCCCTGACATTTGGGAGGTCATAGCCATCCATCACCACCAGTGTTTTATTTCAACAAGGATTCTTTACATCCCCACTGAGAGCTAGGCCCAAGGACAGGCACTGGGGTTTCCAGAGAAAGCGACACAGAAGGGAAGGTGGGCAGGGACCACCTTTTCATGACCCATTTTCAACTTTGTGCCAGGTATGGGCTAGGCACTGCATAACATAATTCGTCCTCCCAGCAACCTGTGAGGTCCAGATTATCATTCCCACTGTACAGGTGAGGATTTTGAGGTGTGGTAGGCTGAATAATGCTCCCTCCAAAGATGTCCATGTCCTAATCCCCAAAACCTGTGAGTAGGTTCCCATCCATGGCCAAAGGGGCTTTGCCAATGTGATTAAGAATTTGGGGGTGGGAGATTATCCTGGGTTATTGAGATGGACCAATGTAATCACAGGGGTCCTTAGAAGAGGGAGGCCAGAGTTAGAGAAAGAGATGGAAGCAGAGGTCCACGTGCTGGGAGGCCATGAGCCAAGGAATGCTGGAAAGCCAAGGAACTGGATTCTCTCCTAGAGCCAGAAGGAGCACAGCCCTGCCGACACTGTGATGTCAGCCCAGCGAGACTGATTTTGGCGCTTTCCTGCAGAACTGTAAGATGATACATTTGTGTTGTTTTAAGGCATTAAGTTTGTGATAATTTGCTTCAGTAGCAATAGGACACTAACACAGAAGGCAATGACTTTCCCAAGGCTACAGAGGTGGGAAATGGTAGAGGGGGGATTTCAACCCAGGTCTGTCTGACTCCACAGGTTCAAAAGATGTTAAAAAGTTTTCCATCAGAGCTCAGAGCCTATGAGCCAAAGGTGCTATTGCTTGGCCAGGTAAGAGAGGTGTCCCAGGCCTGCAATAGAGTCAGAGGGGCAGATGCTTGAGGCACTGGAGGGGAGTCCAGGCTGAGTCAGAGGTGCATGAGGTGTGAGACATAGAGGAGCTAACAACTGCAGAACGGCCCCAACTGATTCCTCCCAGAGGACTTGCCACTATCTGACAACTGTGCTCTCACAGGAACTTAGGACCAGGTGTTGCCCCTTCAGTGACCACAGCTGGCTGAGTCTTCTACTGACAGGCAGGGCTAGACTAGGGTGTCTGCAGAGCTTCTACCCTCCTTTACGTGGAGCAGCTGTGAGGCAGGGGGCCCTTCCCTGAAACTCTCAGAAGAAACGAAGCCCAGCTCTGCTATGACCACCCAGGGGACTGGATAAATCATTGAATCCCTCCTGTCCTCAGTCTCCCCATCTGAGAAATGGGACGACCATACCTACCTCACAGGGCAGCTGGAAGGATCAATTGCATGTGAGTTTAAGTGGAGCTGAGTCTTAGCTCGTATGCAATGCTGTGGCCCATACCTCTGCTCTGTCAGGGGCTGGCGTCCGTTCTGGCTGGTACGTGCCTCTGCTGTGCTGGTGGCCAAATAATTTTAATGGCACCAGTTTGGGTCCAGATCATGATTTCTTAGCTACAATACCCTGCTCCAGCCACCACACCTGGTAAATAAGCCTCTGTGGGCTTATTTATCAGCCCTTCTGTTCTGAGCTTTCACTCAGCTATGACAGAGAAGTGACCTCTCTGGCTGGAAGGGGACATCTGGTGACCTGGACCCTCTGGCTAGAAATACCATTTAAGAAATACCATTGCTCCTGCAACTCTTCCTTTGCCAGAATGCTAGGGGAGACCGGGCACTGATGTCCCTCCTCGCCCTTCTCCTGACCATTGTCTGGGAACACAGGGGACATAAGAACAAGCAGAGAGAGCCGGCAGTAACCACCTCTTCAAGTGACTCTTCCCGGGTCTGTTTGGAAAGTATTGCTCAGTGACACCTCTGCTCACTCGCTATATTTATTTGTGAGAGAGGCAGGATAGTTTCGAACAGATGTAATTTCTGGCTCTTTCCCTATAAGAAAAAAACTTTCTCATTCCTATTCATTTCCTCCTGCCTCTGCGTCTCACATACCCCGATATGAACACACACATGCGTGCATATACACACGCACACAAACACACACGTAAACCCTTGCTTCAAAGACAACCAAGACTCTGCGGGGTTGACGCAGGACTTTCTAGCATGATGGACAGACAAACAGAATAGGGAGAAAAGCACTGACAAAACCGTAGGTTTGGTCACTTATTGATTTTTAACCTCCAACTTCACTGCACGCTCAGTGTGAGGAAAATTGGGCAAGCGCAGGAGAGCAGGCCTGAGAGGCACCTTACAGGGCTGGGGGGGCTGGGGCTTCAGGTCAGAAGGAGCAGTTGCTCTCTGGCTTCCATGAAGGTGCCCAGCAGATGTGCCTTGCTCGCAGCTGACACCGAGCTAAGCGCTGAGGTGAGAAACCTGAAGCAAGATCCAAGATGGCAGGGCAAGCAGAGAAACACGAAATGAACCGGTACAGGATGGACACTTTCAGTGCCGCGCTTACATGAAAATAACTAACCTGCAAATGTCTGCAGGAAGTAAACCAGGGAGACAGGAGATTAGAAATACGACTCTGGGCTTCTTTTGCTGGGTCATAGACAGGTTCAGGTGTCGTCTCCAGACAGCGAAGTCACAGATTTTTCTATGTTCCTTCTAGAAGTTTCATCGTTTTGGGTTTTACATTTAGGTCTCGGACCCATTTTAAGGTAATTTTTGTATAGGGTGGCAGGTATGGTTTGCTCTTTTCTTTTTGCATATGTATATTCAATGGTTTCAGCATCCTTTATTATAAAGAGGATCCTTTCTCCATCGAACCCCCTTTGTACCTTTATGAAAAATCAGTTGACTGTATAAGTGTGGATCTCTTTCTGGGCTCTCGTATGGACCATTTATAGATACATAGTATATATATATATATATATATATATTTCCCCTCCCAAATCACACTGACTCCATTATTGTAGTCAGTCTACTAAGTCTTGAAATCAGACAATGTGGTTCCTCCAACTTGGCTCTTCTTTTTCAAGATTGGTTTGGCTATTCAAGTTCCTTTGCCTTTCCAAACAAATGTTAGTATTAGCTCGTCAATTTCTATTAAACATTTTGCAGTTTTATTGGCATTGCACTAAATGTACAGATCAATTTGGGGTAAACTAACATTTTAATAAACCCTCACTTTAGGGCTTCCCTTTGTGCCTATTTGTTAGAGAAAATGTCTCTTTGTGTTCTCTACACTTCCCCAGCAATAGATTGCTGTTAGTGTTATTCCACACTTGTTAGCCTGGGGCTGGTGTTGGGGTGGGGGGTGGAGGCGTTCTCTGCTGTTCTGCTTCAGTTTCTGTCTTAGGCAGGGGCTGTGTCCCTGTGTCTTGGAGGGGGGATAGTTCTGTGATCCTTCAGACCCCTTCTGTAGGAGGCTTACTCGTCTGGATGTATTCTTGCCCTTCCCCCAGAAGGAGAGGTTTTTATCTTCCCTTGTCCCAGCTGCAATGGGTCTTATTGTGTACCCTAAGGACAACACAGTTTGCTGCCCTTTCCCAAAGGTTTATAATTCTTTTCCCATAAGGGACATAGAAGGATCCATGTGGAACATGGTTCAAAATTCAAAGGGATATACAATAAAAATCATTCTCCCATCCCTCTTCCCCCACCACCTCGTTGTCTGTACAGAAAGCCACTGTTATAAGTAGTTTCTTATCTTTTTAGAAATCTTTTAGGCAGTTACAGGAAAATACCTCTGTGTTCTTTCTCCGCTTATTTTTCACATAAACGATAGCATACTTTGCACGCTGTCCTATTACTTTGTTTTTTTCACCTAGCAATATGTCTGACCAGAGACAAATTCTGAGATGTTCTAAATTAAATTATAGCAGGCCGGAGAGTGAGAGAAAGAGACAGGAAGAGTTAACCAGCTAGTAGCTATGGGACGACTAACAACAGACTGCTCACATTTCTCAATGTATGTTGGGGCTTTGAATCAACTTCTCTAGCAACGCCCAGCACCCACGGCATCCCACAAACACGTGAGCTTTCACGACTGTTGCCGGTATCCAATCAAAGCAATAAATTTTTCTTTCTTACAGAACTGCCCCCACTTCACATTTTTCCAGCCACCTTATTTGTAGCCAATGCAAATTCTTTCAGAACGCATTAGATCTTTCTTCCCCCAAACATAATGTGTTAAAGAGCCCATTAACTCCAGGACAGCACAGACATCTTGCTGGTGGCTCAGACTGAATGCCCGAGGACCTGATCCTTTTCCAGCTAGCGTTAAGCTCAATAAATCTTCTTTTTAGAAAAGCTTTTGGCTCTGGAAATTTCTTTTGTTTAGCATGTGTTTGGGAGATCGTTTCGGATCAACACAAAGAGTTTTCCCATTTTAGGGCATCCAGAGTATTCTGTTGAATGGGAGTACCATTTAGTTACCCCCTCCCCATTGGTGGACATTGCGTTTGTTCACAGACAATGCTGTAAGGTCATTTTCCTCATGGGCAGAGAGGTCAGCTGTAGCCTGAGCTCCTGCTCGTGGGATGTCTGGGTCTCGGACACGTGCAGGTGTATTACAGATATTGCCAAACTGCCCTCACAGGTCTTGCATCAGTTCAGAGTCTCACCTACACTGCAGGAGAGTGCCAGTTCCCAACACCTTTGCCAAAACAGAGCATTCCTAACCTTTTTGATCTTGGCCAATCTGATCAAGTAAAAGCAGTATCTCAGTGCAGTTTTCATGTGCATTCATCCCACCAAGAATTAAGCTGAATGTACTTACACTGTTAAAGAGACATTTCATTTCCCTTTCTGTTTTCCAGGGCCCAGGGTGCCTCAGATCTGGGTGAAGTGGGGGTGCGGTGGAGGGTGGTGGTGGTGGTCGAGCTGCGCGCAGGATTTAGAGCTCTCATTGCCTCTGCCTCTGCCAGGTGCAGCCACGCAGTTCTGTTTTTACGGTTTTCTGTGTACCGGGTTTCCTACCTGAAGCTTGATTGTGAGCAAAATGTTTCTGCTACATCAAAAAAGTTAGAAAATTATTGACGGAATACCATGTATTTTTGAGTCACAGGAAAAAGACCCCCTATTGTATCCCTTGCCTCCTTATATGCCAGGCTCTCTGGAGGAAATCCAGTGAATAGAGTGGTGAGGACTTCTAGGCTAGGAGGGGAGTAAGATTTCAGACACTGTAAGACACTCCGAGGAACGTGAAGTATGGCCTCTGTATCTAATACAAGAGCTGCCGGGACGGCTGGCTCAGGTTCTGGCTTCTGGGTCGTGACAGAGCTTACGTCTGCGTTAGCTGGAGTACGGTGGGCAGGGGTCTCTCGAGGAGGCAGCTCCTTGTTGGCCAAGAGAGTGCTCCTGTCCTCTGGGCTAAGCAGGGCATGACCCCCAGGAAGGGCCTGGAAACTTCTATCCTAAAGCATGTGAGAGAGTTTAGTTTTCATTTTTGTTTTTCAGTGTAACATGGACACAGGGAAAGGAAACAGGGTTCTATGAGAAGGCCAACACTTGAGAGGAGATAAGGGGACAGCTGTGAGCCCACAGCAGCATGGAGCTGAGAGGCAGGAGGTCAGGGTGTGAGTACAAATCTCCAGGAGGCCGTGGAACTCCCACGGGGAGTTTGAGCCAATCTTATCTCCTTCTTAGGGGCAGGGGGACCTGCTGACTTCTGGATACAATACTACTACTGTAACTAGAGATTAAATACTTTATCCCACTTATGGAGCTGCCACTTGCAGTGTGTCTTCCTGCCCCGGTGCTGCCTGGGACCACCCTGTCTGCCTGCAGGGGCTGCCCCTCTCCAGCCCACCCGCCCGCCTCCCTGGCCCTGTATTCCCACATCTCTCAAAAGTTTGAGCCCCATAGCTGGCTGTGGCCCACCGTGTATCTCTCCTCCATTCCATGAACCTTCTCAGAGCTGCAGGGCCTCGGGCCTCGGGCCTCTCCCCAGGTAGGACTGCTGATACGCAGGACCCCCCAGCCCTGCACAGCCCACAGTGGGTTCTCCCACCATTGCACCTCGCAGCCTCTGTGCAGAGCTGCCATCCCTCGGGGGTCCACACCTTCAAAGGTGGGAGAAAGGAGGGTCCTGGTAGTCAGTGAGGGCCGGGGTGGCAGGTAGGTGAACCATAGGTTAGCCATGGCTAACTAGCTCTGATTGCTCGTTAGGTTCCAGGCTCTGCTTTAAGCTCGCTCACTGTCTTAGTACAGCCTCATACGCATTCCCTACCAGGCAAGCCTAGTTTTCTCTCCACTAAGAGAGGAGGAAACTGAGGCCCTAACTTCAAACAAGGCTGTATCCCTGGGGGTCACTCAGCGTGGAGGGGTGGGGTACCTGGCTTCCTCCGCTGCCGTCTGGTGAGATTCAGAGCAGGGAGAAAGAAGGTAGACGACGCTAAGTGGGCCAAGCTGGTGGCCCAAACCTGCTGGCTGAGGGGCCACAGCAGGACACATGTCTGCACATGTTCCTTCCCAGGAACATTTGGGGCCAAAGGGACTAGAAGCCATCCAACCGCATATGCAATTGCTAAAGGGGTTCAGTGAAGGAAGGATTAGCCAGGATTTGGAGGAAATTTCCCACAAATCACTATGACTCCAGGGGCAAAGATTACTTGGGAATTGGGAGAGGTCCTGTTGGGTGATGCAAAGTGACATAGGGTGCTTGCTTTCCCAAGGTTCTCAGTGGCCCCCAGAGAGTCCAGGCTGAGCCTCACAGCAGTGGCGGCATTGACTGACGGGATACTCCCAGGAGAGCCATCTGTATGAGGAAGGGTACCTTCCTGGGGATCGGGGCCCTGGCTTCTACTGTCCCCCCTCCTTGGGCCTCACTGTCCTCACCTGCCAAGTGGGGATCCTGGAACCCAGTAGGAGACCACCTCGCCCAGTGGGCAAGTGCCCTGGGGGCCCCGGCAGGGGAGACTGGGTCTGATTCCCGGCTCTGCCCCATGAGTGGATCCTCCCACCTGAGCCCACTTCTCTCCTGTACAAGGTGGATGGTTACAGCTCCCTCCTTGGGTCCTTATGAAGTATTTGTTAAGTGCTCCCCATGCACTTCGTGTGGTAAGAGCTCAGCGTACAGCTCTGTGGTTATTGTCACCCAAAGGCCCTTCCAGCACTCATGTGAGGTGGCAAACAGCCTAGAGAAAGAAGGCTCCGGGTCCATGGCCCCATGCTGCCACCTGGTGGTCACGGGGAGGAAAAGAAACTGAAGACGGTGAAAATAATGAGGATGATGATAATAGCTGTAATATGTAGAGTTCTCACCAAGGCACCGTCCCAGTGTTTTACATGGACTATCCCATTTAAGGACAAGATACCTAAGATCTCCTATTAAATACAGGGGTACTGCTATTTACATGGCCAGAAGCATTACTGGTGTCATTTAACTTAATCCTTACAACAGCCGTGTTAGGTAGAGATGTATCCTTTCCATCTAATACAGGACAGCAAAGTTCAGAGATGTTAAATAACTTCCCAAGGTCACACAGCAAGAAAATGGCAGAGCTAGGATTGGAACCATTGCTGTTGGGAGCCAAGCTCATGCTTGTTTCCTCCAGAGAAGCTCTGAATCCTCTCACAGGGGAGGGGACCTGGCCGGGAGGACAGGAGGACCATCGAGGGAGGCTCACGGGAAATAAAGAGCTGTGTCAGGAAGCATCCACGTTTGTCCCGGGTCAGCCCTGGACAGATGCTGAGGACCAGGTCACAGCCTTGCAGTCTTCTTTCAAGTTATCCAAGCATTTCCCAAACAAGAGTCTCCTTCCCACAAAGGTGGGCACAGAAATGTGGATTCAAAGGGCAAAAGCAAACAAACAAAACAAACAAAAATGGCGGAGGCTGGGAGGAAATGTACCAAGTCTGAGAACCGTGATTAAGGAAACTTTTCATTTTCACCTTTATGCTTTGGGTATGTGTTTTGTATTTCTCCCAGTGTATTTAAAGTGCCTCATTTGAGAGATAATATCACAATAGGAAAGCTCTTAGAGATTGTCTGGCTCATAGTCAGCGCCCAGTAGTGTATTCAGTGAAAGAAGGAAGGAAGGAATCAGGTCTGGGGAAAACTGAGGCACAGAGAAGGGGAGAGCTGTTCCCAAGGTCACGCAGCTACCACAGAGTTGGGTCTAAAACTTGGGTCTCCAGACACACACGGGTTCTCTTTCTACTCACTGAATGGTATGCACATGGAGTGGCTGTAGGGTTGAGCAAGAGAAGGGAAGGCCTGAGTGTCAGGCGAAGGCACGGGGGAGCAAGCCAGGATTTGGGAGCAGGGGAGTGGCCAGCCGATCGGTGCTTTTGCCACACAGCCCAGTCCTTTCTCATTCCTTCTGTTGGCCATGAGAAGGCTTGCCTGGAGAGGGATGGAGGGAAAAACTGATCTTACAAACGCTAGGCCTTGGCCTGTTATTAATTATACTGGGTCCTGGGCCATATTTACTGTCCTGTCTCCTGATTTGTTAACAAGCTACTTTGCCCAGTCTGGTCTCGTACCTGCCCCCAGACCCCAGAGGTCTCCCTGAGGGACATGAGGTGGCAATGCAGATGAGTATCGCGCTACTTCCACTGTCAGAGTCCTCCCATGTCAGCACCATGCTTACAAGGTGATACGCCCTCCTTTGGCTACCGTGGTCCCCACTATGCGCCAAAATGGGGCTAGGCCTTTTGATGACAGTATCTTATTTAATTCTCACAAAAATCGAAAAGGCAGTGATTTTATTTTTCTCTTTTAAGTAGACTAGCTTTTAGAGTACCCAAAGTCCACAGTTTACATTAGGGTTCACTCTTGGCATTCTAGTTCTATGGCGTTTGGATCAAAGATGCAAATGAATTTTTATTATTTTATTTTTTATTAAACTTATTGGGGCGATACAGGTTAATAAAATTATATAGATTTCAAGTGTATGATTTTATTATACATCATCATATTGCATCGTGTGTTCACCACCCAACGTCAAATCACCTTCTGTCACCATGTATTTGACTCCCATTACCCTCTTCTTTTTCCCTGTTCTTTCCCTCTAGTCACCACTCTTCTGTTGTCTGTGTCTCCGAGTGTTTTTTTGTTCATTTGTTGCTTTCAGTTTTATATCCCACATATCAGTGACATCATATGGTTCTTGACGTTTTCTGTCCGACTTACTTCTCTTAGCATGATAACCTCGAGATCCATCCATGTTGTTGCAAGTGGCAGTATTTCCTCTTTTCTTATGGCAGAATAGTATTCCATGGTGTATCTATACCACAACTTCTTTATCCAATCATCTATCGAAGGACACTTTTGTTGTTTCCATGTCTTGGCCACCGTAAACAAAGCTGCAATGAACATAGGGATACATATATCTTCACAGATAAATGTTTTCATATTTTTTGGGTAGATACCCAGGAGAGAGATTGCTGGATCATCTGGTAACTCTAGTCGTAATTTTGTGAGGAACCTCCACACTGCTTTCCATAAGTGGCCGCACCAGTCTGCATTCCCACCAGCAGGGTATGAGGGTTCCTCTTTCTCCACAGCCTCCCCAACACTTGTCTTATTGATAACAGCCATTCTAACAGGTGTGACGTGGTAGCTCACTGTGGTTTTGCTGTACATTTCCCTAGTAACGAGTGAAGTTGAGTATCTTTTCATATATCTCTTGGCCTTATGTATGTCTTCTTGGGAGAAGTGTCTGTTCAAGTATCTAATTTCATTCTTTTGCACATGGCTTTCGAATTTTCCCAACACCATTTATTGAAGTTTTTTTCCCCCCTCCATTATATGTTTTTGGCTCCTTTGTCAAAAATTATTTGCTCACATATATATGTGTTTATTTTTGGGTTCTCCATTCTTTTGGGTTCCATTGGTCTGTGTGTCTGTTTTTCTGCCAGTACCATGCTATTTTGATTATTGTCACAAGAGGTGGTATTTTTAATTGCTTGTTTACAGAGGAAAGCAGCTAGGCCCAGAGGGGTCAGGACCAAGGCCACACAGCTGAGAGGTGGCAGGGATCCGAGCCTGGACCTGTCTGACCAGTCCACAGGATTTCCCATAGAGGGCCCGCCATGTGACAGGCATGAGGTGGCCACTGCAGAGAAACCTGAGCAGGTAGAGCTGGTGGCGATCACAGACACCCCTCAGCTATGTTTTTCTTTGCAGTCACAAGGCCTAATCAGCCGATACTGAGTTTCCTCACATCTCACACTGGCTGGGCAAAGTCTCATGGAAGTGTTTAAGCTGTTCTCACCCTTTTGTAAGATTAAACAGCCTGGCACTTAAGGCATGTCTGAATTTTCCCTTTTCCTGGATGTGATTTACAGGTGACCATTTCTACAGTGACTCAGGAGAATTGATCAGGTATTGTAAGATCAATGGGGCCCCCCTTACTGGTGCACTAGATTACTATTCCTTTAAAAAGGGCACATTCCTGGCTTCCTCTCAAACTCTGTCACTTCATGTCTGTGTGTGTGTGGAGGGGTGCAGTGGGGGCGGGGGGAGGCGCAAGGCTCAGCGTTCCCTTCTCTGCACTTCTAGGGCCTCCTGGCCTGAGTTCTGGCCCACCTGGCGGGTGGTGCTGAACCAGCCCTCAGGGCAGCAAATGCTCAGCCCCTCTAGGGACCAGCCTGCCCGTCCCCCCTTGCAGGGGCCCTGAGCCAGAAGATGGTTCCTCTCCCAGGCCACGTGGGCCCATAGAAAGAACATGGCTTTGGAGTGGGAACCATCTGCACCTGAATTTCAACTCAGCCCCTTGTATCTATGTGGTCTCGGGCAAGACCCTCAGTTTGCTCATCTGATAGTTGTACTGATAATCCTTGCAAGAGGCTTTAAGAACAGGAGACAATGAAGCACGGTTCCTGGGACATGGTAGCTGGTGGCACTTATTCGTGAGCCAGAAGGCTGAGGCACACTCTAACTTTGAAACACCTCCTATCTAGCAAATATGCCTAAAAGGGCTGCCAGGCAAGGGGGCCGAGGCAACCCACAGCCCATCCTCCAATTATCCAGCTGACAAATAGGAATCAATTCTGCTTCTGTGAGAGCATTACAACTTCATCACCCATAAAACAGATCCATGTGCCTTATCTGATTTTCATTTCAGAAATCAGGTATCAATATTGACTTTTCCACAGGGCGCTGGGGCTTAGAGGAACTTGTTAGCAGGCTGTCTCCCCACCCCCATCAAAGGCTGGGCAGCTCCTCACTTTCCACTTCTAGCCCAGTGGAGGTTGGTGTTCCTGTCTTGGAGTATATCAGGATTTCTGGGAAGTTTGTTAAATGCAGATTCCAGCCCCCAACCCCAATTTATTAAATTGGAACCCACAGAACAAACTGTCTTTTATCCTTTACAGAGAAAAGTGCTGTTAGCTTGGTGTAGAAACCCAGGCTCTAGAGTCACACATACAATAGCTTAAACAGCAGCTCAGCCATGTATATTAGCTGCATATCCTTCTCAGCTTCTCTCTTTTAGTGTCTTTTCAATATTAAAATGGGAATTCTAATATCTATTTCAAGGAATATTGCTTGAGATTATATGAGATTCACGGGGCAAATGCACAACTCAGGGCCAGGCACAGAATAAGTGTGTCTTTTCTCAATTTGTTGCCTCTGAACTCCAAAACCACCCTTTTTTGCCTGGCTTTGTAATGCAGGACCCTGTTAACAGTTCTCCTTTGCCAGGTGGTGTAATATTAGGTTTCGTCAGCAGAGGGTGGTAGAGGAACACTGCAAAGAGCTGCCCCTCCTGGCTCCAGCTTGCCCTTTTACTTCCTACAGTGGGGCTGTGCCCAGCCTCTGGACTCTCTCACCCAGTGGAGCTCACTCCAGTGAGTTTTTCCGGCACTCAGCTGATGGGACTTCTATGCTCCAGCTTCACCTGCTGGTGCCCAGGTGAACTACTCCACCATCCAATGGGCCACAGCCACACTTGCTCAAACACGGTCTGCGTCTCACCCACGTTTCTTTGTTTCTTCTTTGGTAACTCCCTCGGCCCTAGAGACAGCAGCTGCTTCCTGCATTTTCTATACCTGTATTCCTTATCGTCCTCTTTTGTCCTTTGTAGAAGTTAACTACCTTTCTCTAGTTAATAACTCTTTATGTTAAAATTTCCCTTTTCAAACAGTTGGTGGGATTTTTGTCTCCTGACTGTGCCCTGACTAGTAATAGTAGGTGTTTTAAAATAATAGTTCACCTGCTCTCCACCACCAAAACATGTATTTTTACATACACAATTTAATGACAACGGAAAAATGACCACACTGGGGCAGTGGTCTAGGGGACTGTGGGGACAGAGCCAGGAGAGCAGTTTCCAGGCTCTCGGCCTCACATAGAAAGGTGCTGGCTCAGGTAGTAAATGGCCATCAACTGTGGTTGGATGGCCATCAGCTGTGGCTAGTTGGCCGTCAGCTGTAACCAGTGAGCCAGTGGCCACTAATATAACTGCTGTGGCTACGCTAGCAGCAAAATGGGGGCTAGCAAGAAGGTGGGGGCTGAGCCTGCAAGCGGTGTAGTGAGGGTTGTGGACAGTGGCCCCTGCTTCCTGTGTCTCCAACCCAGCCTCCAGCGAGACTATAGTGGTATGACTCTCCTATCCATGGCTCCGTGGGTGTTCCTTTTTGGTGTTACCATGTCCTGCGTTCTTATGTGGGGAGCGGGAGCTGAGCCCCCACAGGCTGCCCCGTGGCATGACAGGGAGGCCACGAGGAATAAAAGTGACACGAACACAGCCTCATCCAGCATTTTTGCAGTTTGCATACTGGAAAGCACCAAGGTCTACTGCACAATCATGCAGTGCTCAAAGATTATACTTTGAGAACGACTAATAAACACAAACCAAAAGCTCCTGAGAAGGGACATGGTTTAAGAGACAGGGAGCCCAGTTCTTCCAGGATAAGAATAACATGGGACTCAGAAAAGACCTAGCTAGCTTAGCCCGTGTCCTCAGACATACCGAAATAGGGTGAGTGCCTGCGCCCTGAGGGGAGGTTCCGAAGCCTCAGCACACAACCCCTTTCCACTCTTTGCAGTTTGTGGGATGTCAGTATAGGGAGGAAAGTGTGTTAAAAAGAACCCATCTGCATTGTTTTTTAAGGATACATGAACCCTGTGGACTCCACCAATAGGGAAAGATTCTGGTGCCCAAAATGGGTGAAACCAGGTGAACGGCCCCTTCAACACAAAGCTAGCTCAACCAGGCTTCCTTCTGGCTGGTTCTGTTCCTTTTTCCTACCTCAGCATCAGGTAGCCTGGAGGGAGGCCGGCCTTGGTGTGGAGCACCTGTAGTCAATGAGGCTACGTGGCCCTGTGTGTGGCAGGTCTGTGTCACGTGGTGTGTGTCACGTGGGTGGAACCCAAGGGGCCTGGGGTGAACCCAAGGGTCCTGGGGCTGTGCACTGCCCGCCTTGTGGGCCTAGGCTCCCTGACTATTTGCCATAAGGCACAGCAGAGTCACAGCGAACAAGGCGGCTGGAAGCAAAGGACTGAAGGGCCAAACTCCTATTTAAAGGACCTAAGGTCATACATAGAGGCAGTTCCAAGACTGAGACTACAACCCAGGGCCTTGCGTTACTCGCAATGTGGGTTAACACCGCCCATTTAACCAGTGGCTGAGAAGTGCTGCGATTAGTGAAGATGGCCACTAGGTGTCACTGTCCCACCACCATCCACGGCTGCTCGGTGGCCTGATTCCACCTCCGCTAGGGCAACGTCAACGCTAATGGCTGACTTGGGGTAAGTGAAGGGGCTTTTGAATTTCGATTGCCACAAATATAAAAACGGCAGAAACTCCCAGGCTGAGTGGAGGAGGAGAGCACTGTTTGATTTAGTTCCCCAGAGAGTGGGTCTGGGTAAGAGATGCTGTTGCTGCATTGCTGGGGCTCCTTTCCTGGCCAATTGCTGCCCCTTAATCATGATTGCGGATTAGAATCCTTAGGACCTGGCTCCCCAAGTTTGTGATGTGGAAGAGCCCTTAGGGATCTTCAAGTTAGACCCCTTCATTTTGGAGAAGGAGGCCCAGAAAGAGAAGCCATTTCCCAAAGTACACACAGCTGGATGGAGACAGAACTGGAACTTGAACCTGAGATGCCAGAGTCCTGGCCCAGTACTCCACCATGATCCCTGTTTACACTGCACATGGTCAGTCTTTCACTCTCTGAACACGGGTCAATTACTAACTATATGCTGTTTTCTTTTCTTTGTGGCTGAACAGAATTGGCAACTCTTAAAGTTATAAGATGACACATCATGTCAATGACCAAATCGGGGTGGCACAGCTGGGGGTCAGCTTCCTTCCCCCTTGGTGGAGAGTATTTGCCAATGTCATCCACTCTTTATGCAAAACATCAGAAATGAGACCCGAATTCAGGCAAAGATGGAGTCAGACAGATGAGGGAGCTATTCGCAGACACGGCAGCTCAGATGGTACCCACTTCATCCAGCCTGGTTGGAGGCTCCATCCTCTGAGGCCCACGGTGGATAAGTGGGTGGGAAGGAACCTTGGGAGGTGGATGTATGACCTTCAGAGGGCAGTGTTTTATCCATCCTGCCTGGTCTAAGGGACTAGTTTCCTAGCACTGAAAAATGTAAATGTTTTAAGGGAACGGGGGTTTAAAATAATAGACTAAGTGAAAAGAGAAACCTATATCAGTCTGGACTTGAAATTAGTCTCTCCAAGTCAGTCATTTTATAGTCTTGCCTGTCTCTCCTCTCACTCCAGCAACTATATAGTTGACACAGCTGTAAATTTGGAGAATTATGTCTCGTGTCCAAACCCCTTCCACATGACTCTTCTCTTATGGTCCAGATTTCTTCATAACCTTAGAAACCCTCTCAGGGAATTTGATGGTCTCTGAAAGAATGGTCTGGAATCTTCTTAGAGATGTCCCAGCCTGTGCAGCCTCAATCCAGTCACCTTCCTCTCCCCTCTTCTCCACCAGACAGCAAAGTCGGGCCCAGTTCCCCATTCTGCATCTATTTTCTCAGATACAGCCATCACCTGGCTTGCAGCAGCCCAGCGCTGCCGTTGCACTCATTATGGACCCCTCTGCTGGGATATTAAGCACTTTGGACTAGGGTGGGGGATGGTTAATCAACAACCTTGTCAGAATGATGGATTCTTCTAGGATTATTGCTTAATTAGTTTGTTTAGAGGTAAAAATCAACTAGGATAGCAGTTCTCTGGGAGCTGGAAGGAAAGGGAGGAGTGAGGTGGAAGGTGTTAGGAAGGAATCGTGGAGCTGTCCCAGGCAGCAGTAGGAGGCAGGTGGGCGGTCTCTGACCAGAGCCGGCCTCCAACCTGAATTCATTAGGTATTTCACCCAGGTTGATGCAACCCAGAGCCTTTCCACCATCCAGTGAAGTTGCAAAAGTAGTGATTCTTGAAATGTCATCCAAGGACCACAGACATTACTTGGGAGCTTGAAATAATGCAGATTCCCAGGCTTAGCCCCAGACTTCTTGGGTCAGAATTTCCAAAGCTTTTTTAAAAAGTTATTCCAGTTGATTTTTATGCACAGGAAAGTTTGAGTCGTTGCCACAACCCTGATCAGTATTGGGCAAGTCAACATTTCCACTGGCAACGGGTTTCAAATGAGTGGGTTCTATGCCAGCCCTCCCACCAGTATCCACGGACACCAGTCTTCTTCCTTCTGTTTCAGTCTCCTGATCTCTGTCTTGCACTCTTGCCTCTCCCACCTTATTTTGTCTATATGGCTCCCTGCCTTGCCTCATTTGTCTGCCCCTCTGTCTGTCTGAATCTTCCTTCTTCCCCCAGCTCCCCAGCTCCATCTGCTTGTATTGCCTTCTCTCCCTCCATTTCCTTGGTTCTCTGTGCTCTAGTCTGTTGACACATGACACCCTTTACACCCCCTTCTATAGTCTCCACTGTATGGCAAGAGCTGGAAGCCTAAGAACTGTCTTTCCAGGAGAGTTCCAGGCATACTTTACGTCCCACCAGCGAGATGCATTTATGTGGCATTTGGAAGGCAGGAGAGACGTACAATGTTATCATTCTGCCTCCAGCAGCACAGGCAGATATGTAGGCTTCAGCAGATGTGAGGTTTTGTCAAGCAAGTCACCCGCCTTAGGGCTGCAGGCATTTGTGACCATTTCTGGCAGTCCCCTGTAGTGTCCAGCTAGAGTGGCGGCAGCAGCTTCTGATGCTGAAAGCTAGTGGTGAACCTAGGAGTTAGTGGTGACCTTCTCTGCCCTTTGCTTCTCCAGCCAATCCAACAGCTTTGCAAGCATCTCAATCCCTGCGTTAAATCTATGTCTTGAGCACCTTGAGTGGCTCCTGTTTTCCTGCCTGACACACTTTCTGCTCTTCCTTCCCACTTAACCTCTACCTCTATTCCACACTCTCTCGTTTTCTCACCCCTCCCCGCAAACTGGTTATTATGCGTAACTAAAAGTTTTAAATGTTTAGTTTGGGCTAAGTTATATTATCTCCATTCTTAATTTAAAACATGGGGGAGCTGAACATTTTTTTAAGTTGGAAAAACCCCCACTGAGCTGAATTGCCTCCCTGGATTCTGTCCTAGGAGGTCAGGGAGGTGCAAAGGGGCTGGGGAAGGGGGAGGGAAAAGGGAGAGCACCAGCATGGCAAGTCCTCTACGATTTCCTACTGTACACCCTGCGTCTGTCCCCCTGGGCCTGGAGGGAACCACAGCCACGTCAGGCAAAGGGGCCCATTTCTGTGCCAGGAAGGTGCAAGGCTGACATCATCCTGGCAGCACTGGATTTGCTCGTGGAGCTGCTTTCTGGGGCTGGGCTTCCCTGTGTACATACACACACACTATCTCTGGGGTGACCCCCGGCTCCAAGGAAGTGGGCCAGCCTAACATCCAGCTGCTGCAGAAAGGCACAGTCACTGAGTTAAGGGACTTGGGTTTCAGTCCAGTGCCATGTCTAAGGATGTGGCCACCTCTTCTCTGGGCCTCAAGGCTGTCACCTATAAAATGGCAAGGAGAGCCCAGCCACCCTGCTTCCCTCATGGGGTGGCTGCAGTTGCAGAAGCTCTGGGGAGTCTGAGGTCATTTGTTCCTTGAGGGCCCTTGTCCTTCCCCAGCCCTCTGTCCGGCACTCACTGTGCTCCTAGCTCACCAGCTCATTTCCAGAGAAAACACAACCTGCTCCAGGACACACAGGTAAGAAGCTGGCAAAACCAGGGTGTCTGAAGCCTTGCTTCAGAGGCCGCTCTTGACCTTGGATGAAGGATGTGGGGAGCCCTGAGAAGGTACAGCCTAGGGACAAGCTGGCTGATCTGCCTTGTGCTGCGGCTAAGGATCAAGGCCTTCTCTGTCCTGGGGGGACAGGGACAGAGTCCTCCCTAGTCCTAAATAGAGAAGCCAGACCCCTTTGCCACAGCCATGCACAGCCTCCCTGAGGCCTCTGGCCCCAATGCAACTGTGAGAATCAGCTTTTCAATTAATCAATTGAGTAACCTTTCCCTTTACGTCCTGTTTAAACAGAAAAATCAAAGATTTCTTCTTGAGCGAAGCCCTATGAGGGAGGACGCTACTCTGCGTTTTGTGGACACCAATCCAGCTGGCACAGGGGACACGGCCTTCCCTGGGCTGCTCACCACTGACCCTAGGACTGTAAAGGTTTGCCCTTCTCATCTCCCAGGGCCCAAGCAAGCCCAGAAGGGGCCTGGAATGATGTGTGGTTGGCACACAGTGTGTAGGTGTGTTGGATTTTCTACCCAGACATCATGTGAAGGTCACCTCTGAGTCCTGCTGGAAATGGCTCATTTATTCTTCTGGGCTTTCCCTTTTTTTAGCAGAGTCTATGTTGACCTGTCAGTACTGGTATTTTGTGTTCTGAACATTTTATGTAACGGGACAGTCTGACAGCTCAGGACTCCAAGTCTTCAGGCATTTGCTTTGTTTGCCTCCAAAGTCTGTGCTGAGCACCATGGCCATCTATCCTAGTTGACCAAGCACAGGGCCAGGAGGCAAAATGACCAGGCTCAAGCTTTGCTGTGTGTCTGATGCTGCTATACCACTGAAATGATTGTGAATACTTTGCAGCAATCCCTGTGGGATGCAGGTTAGTTGGCTGTGTGTTTGTGCTTGTACCACGATGTGGCCACTTCTGAACGCTGAC
Organism: Rhinolophus hipposideros; assembly: GCF_964194185.1. Lineage (NCBI taxonomy): Eukaryota > Metazoa > Chordata > Mammalia > Chiroptera > Rhinolophidae > Rhinolophus > Rhinolophus hipposideros. The sequence goes on along the minus strand of NC_138058.1, from coordinate 56,884,087 downwards.
CTTGTTCTGAGCATGGGAATCTGCATCACGGTGCCGCCCTGTTCATACACCTGCCTTCATGATGTCTGGTCAGAAAGGCCACACCGAGGAAGGTCCCCACCCTGCTGTCCTCCCGACACAGAACTGCAAGGATTCCCCCACGGGGGAGATGCCTCTAGGAATGTGTTCTCAAACTAGCGATTCTCCTGAGTGGAGTGTGGCCTGGGCATGCTCTGGAACCTATTCTGTACTCTAGTGAGCCATGATCTTTTGGAGGGACATAATGACAACTTGATGGGTAAAGAGGGAGGGAGGTGGCTGCCTTGTTGGCTGGATTCCCCATCCTTAAATGTATTTTTCATCCTGGACTAAGATTCTACTTGTCATACAGTCTAAGACCTGAAATGCAAATCATGTTTTATTTTGCCATTTGGCTGTGAAACAATAATCAGGATTCAGACACTGAAGAGAATGATTATTCTGCAAACACCCAGTGGACCACTCCCGTGTCACCCAGAGAATCTTGTGGGTAGGCAGACTGGCTCATTCTGGCTTTTCCAAGAAATGGATTGGACTGGTGGGAGGGGAGCGAGATACAGCTTCTCCCCTTCTTTCCCACAGTGGAACATCTCCTGCTTAATTTTCCAGGTGATTCAAGGCTGGTGTCTTGTAGTGCTCAGATGAACTCTGTGACCTTAGGATTACCAGAGCCTGACCCAGCTGAGGACCTGGCCCAGGTTCCTTGAAGGTGGCATCGACGACATTTCCGGCAGGGCAGGTGTCATTGGTTTCACACTCACAGAAGGCAGCACAGCCCTTTGGAATGGAAGCAGATTCTTGAGTGATCACTGGGAGCTGGTCCTGGAGAAAGACACACGTGATCAAACGCAGAAGGCCCAGGGAGAGTAAAGAAGCTCTTCATTCCTTAAGTGACCACACAGGCCCTGCCCCATTCCTGGGATCACCACGCAGCAGAGGGAGCACATCTACCACCTGCTGGCAAGGCTGGCCCCGCTCCATCCTGCCCATGGCTCCCCAGTGGATGGAATGTCTCCACCTCATTCTTCACAATTCCGTGGAAGCACCCTGTGCACGTACTCTGCCCTGTCTGAGTGCAAACTGCAGCCCATTTAGCACCTGAGTGACCACAGCAAAGTGGAGGGAAAGTTGGGGAATGGATGGTTCTCCTCTGACACCCCCAGGCAGGTTAGAAGGGCCCAGACCAGAGCAGCTAGAAGGACAACAGCTCTGTTCTCTGTTCCAGCAGAGCTCCGATCGGCTAGCTGTGGACTCCTGTAGAAGAGTGGATCAGAGAACATGAGAACATGTGCATGTCTCCTGGATTAAAGCAACAGTCTTGGATAGACATTTTTTTCTACAACTAGGTATAATCAGCCAACTTTCCTGCCTCCATGGTAAAGAAGCCTCATCTCCTCTCCTTCCTCTTCTCTTGAGTCTCAGACTATTTGCTAGTTTGCTGATTTATTTTTCATAAAAATCCAGCCTAATTGTATATAATTTAAAAATTCAAATACATGAATTCAAAGACACGAAGGAAAAACAGCAGTCCCTTGTCCCATTCCTCTCCTAAATTCCTCTTTCCAAACTCTTTCTTCTGACGCTGGCTCCATATTTCTAAATAATATACTTACATGGTTACCCTACTGACTCATCAGTGTAAAATGCCTATTGACTTATGATGGGAGATGGAGCTGGGGTTCTCCTAATCCACTTTCATACCTGTAGCTTCACTTCCTGTATTCTCTAATAGATTTATGTCACATTTTTTTGGTTAAATCAATATTCAATTTTTATTTTATTACAATTATGAATGTACTGTTCACTGCTGAGTGAAGAAATACTCTAGGATCACATTTTCCTTCTTCTATAATTCTTTGTTCTTCCAGGAATTAATAATTACCTCATTTAAAAAAATCTGCTTAGTCTATGTCATTATCCTAATAATTCTTCCAAAACTCTCCAGCAGAATTTCAAAATCCTCCTGAACACAATTTCCCCCATGATTAAGCAATCAGATAAAACTACTGGTTCCTTTTTCCCCAGAGGTCACTCTTGCTCCCTATGGGGCCTCTTGCTCTCTTATTCAGCTGCATAGCTCTGGCCCTTGAGCAGTTAGATCTCCTGTTTCCTGGATTCCAACCTTTCTATTTCTTGGCTTATGCCCTTACAATGTCCATGTCATATTCCTAGTTGATACATTTCCCTTTGAAAGCTAGCTCTGAAAGGTTGGACACCCTGGATTTGCAAGGTGACTGGCCATCACTTGGTGTCTGTTTGCCAAAAGAGGTAGGGAGTTTTCACATCGCCAGAGGCAATCCAGACTTCTCACTCTCAAAAAGAATTTCCTTGGTCTGAAGAATAGAGAGATGGATTTATTAGAATAGAAGCAGAACCACTCTGGTGAAACTGTTGTTGGTAAATCAGCAGGATGAGGGTTACTGCGGCTCACACTTTTTCTTCATGCAGAGAACGAGAAGCTGGCCCATTCCTTTATTTGTATGTAGTGGGAAATGGTTATAACTACTACCTTTGTTAGAATAAGGCACTTTGGTGCCATACTGACAGTAGATCAACACGAATGTAGATGACATTAGCTACACAAATGCTCGGCAGGGTGTGACTTGCAGTGTATTAAACCTCTAGACTCTGAAATCAATTAAGATCAACATAGCCTCCAATGTCCAAGGACCATATATCAATGCACTGAGTATTAGCATTTTTAAAGTATGAACTTGATATCTTTTAAATTTTTTCACATAAACATTACCCACAATGCAGCAATGGAGGCCTCGCGTGCGTGTTCAAAAGAAATAGACATGACTGATGGGTGGGGAGGAAGAGGAGTTATTTGGTTGCGTGTTTCTATCTCCTAATTTACTGAGCCAGAGGAGAGCAGATGGATTGAAGACCAGAGAGAGAGAAACAGAGGTGTGCTCACAGTGGAAGCACACCCCAGCTTGCCTGGTGAGTCCAAGGGCAGGTAGAAGATTGTACACAGCTTGTAGGGAGGACAAGTAGATTGGTAAGGAGATGTGGCAACCGTAGGCTCTGGGGAGAATCTCAGTTTATCTGATGAGGCTTTCGTGTGTTCCAGTGACTGCTTTATTGCACAGAGGGCCACATGCGTGAGGAGAGGGAATTCTACTCTGGACTGAATACAGGCCAACAGTAGAAGTCTCTTTGCTAACCTGGGAGTGATGGAAATCCTGGAGGAATGAAGCTTTGACTTTGTAGTAGCAAAGTAAGGGAATATTGGGCAGAAGTGAAAGGTGCCCTGGACTCAGGAAAGCAGATTTCAAAGGGGTGAGAAGATCAACGGGTCCGACAATAGCCTTAATGAGAGAATATTGATCATGATGTATTAGAGATTATAACAAGATAATGTTAACTCTCTGCTCCCCAGTAATCCCAGTGGGGAAGAAAATAGAGAAATAGATGAACTACCAGAAGACTTGGGTTTAAGATAATATTACAAAAGTTGCAATGAGAATAAAACAAAGGAAGACACAAACATGAAAGGACAATTCCTTTCAGTCATTTGGGAGATCATTACTGAATGGTTTCTCTATGCCAGGCACTTTGCTACGTGCTAAGGAGATAGCAACAAATAAGGCATACGTAGGCTTACAGTGTGGCAGGGAATACAGACATCAAGCCGGTAATTCAAAGTGTGTTGACTCAGCAAACTACAAATAGAGAGAACTTCCTCGACTTGACCAACAGTATCTACAAAACCGCCCAAAGCTAACATCATGCTTATTGGTGAAAGACTAGGCATTCTCTCCCAAGATCAGAAAAAAAAAGTGTCTTTTTTCTCCCCCTCTATTCAGCATTGTACTAGAAGTTTTATCCAGGACATTGGACAAAAAATAAATAAAAGCCATCAGGACTGGGATGGAAGAAGAAAAACTATCTCCATTTTCAGATGACATAATTTTGTACATACAAAATCCTAAGGAATTTCCTAAAAACAAACAAACAAAAAAAACTATTAGAACTAAAAAATGAGTTCAGCGAGGTGACAGAATATACCATCAATATGCAAAAATCAATCTTATTTCTATACATTAGCAATGAACAATCTGAAAATAAAACTATTTATGATAGCATCAAAAAGAATACAATACTTAGGAATAAAGTTAACAAAGGAAGTGTAGGACTTTTACACTATGAACAACAAAACATTTTTGAAAGAAATTAAAGAAGATTTAAAAAATTGGAGAGACAGTCTCATGTCTATGAATCAGAAAACTGTATATTGTATATTGTGAAGACAGAAATACTTCCAAAATTGACCTACATATTTATGTAATTGCTATCAAAATCCCAGCTGCCTTTCTTTCTCTCCTGACTTTGTCAAGCTGATCCTAAAAGTCATATGTAAATTCAAGGAACACAGAGTCGCCAAAACAATCTTGAAAAAGAAAACCAATTTGGAGGACTCCCACTTCCTGTTTTCAAAACCTATACAAAACTATAGTATCAACACAATGTGGTACTGGCATAAGGAGAGACATATAGATAAATGGAATAGAATTTAAGGTTCAGAAATAAATCTTTACATTATGATAAATCGATTTTTTAAAAAGGGTGCTAAGACAATAAAATGGAGCAAAGAATAGTCTTTTCAACAAAAGTGGTGCTGGGACATCTAGATACACACATGCAAAAGAAGAAAGTTGGACCCCTACATCACATCATATACAAAAATTACCTCAAAATGGATAAAAGATCTAAATGTAAGAGCTAAACTATAAAAATTTTAGGAGGAAAACAGAAGTCAATATTCATAATCTTGGGTTAGGCAATGATTTCTTAATTACAACACCAAAAGTGTAAGTGACAAAAAAGAAAAATAGATCATTTGGACTTCATCAACATGAAAAACTCATGAAACTTGAGTTTCATGATATCATCAAGAAACTTAAAAGACAACCTGAAGAATGGAAGAAAATTTTTGTAAATAATATACATGATTAAGGGACTTCTACCAGAATACATACATCTATGTTTACAACGATGCATCTTACAACTCAACAACAAAAAGACAAATATCCTAATTATAAATGAATAATTTAAATAGACATTTCTTCAAAGAAGATACATAAATGGCCAATAAGCACTGAAAAGATACTTAACATCACTACACATCAGGGAACTGCAAATCAAAACCACAATGTGGTATCACTTCACAACCTCTAGGATGGCTACAATAAAAAAGACAGACAATAACAAGTGTTAGAGAGGATGTGGAGAAACTGGAACTCTCATTCACAGCTGGTGGGAATGCAAAATGGTACAGCTGCTTTGGAAGACTTTGGCAGTTCCTCGAAATGTTACACATATAGTTACCATACGACCTAGCAATTCCAGTCCTAGCAAAACACCCAAGCCAAATGAAAACTTGTACACAAACATTCATATTGTGGGATTACCCACAATAGCTAAAAAGTAGAAACAACCTAAATTTTCATTACGTTATGAACAGATGAATAAAATGTGGTATTTCAACGAAATAAAATATTCTTTGGCACCAAAAAGGAATGATGTCTTGATACATGCCACCACGTGGATGAATGGTGAAAATATTATGCTAGGTGAAAGAAGTCAGTCCCAAAAGACCACACATCACATGATTCCAGTTGTACACAATGTCCAGAGTAGGCAAACCTATACATTCAGAAAATAGAAGAGAGGTTGCCTAGGACCAGAAGGGTCAGGCAAAAATAGGAAGTGGCTACTAATGGGTATGAGGTTTCTTTTCATGGTGATGAAAAATACTTTACAATTATATTGTTGATGATGGTTGCACAATTCTGTAACTATATTGAAACCCTTACACCTTAAATGGGTAAACTCTATGGTGTGAAAATTATATCTCAATAAGCCTCTTAAAATAAAAGGAAGAAGTGGGCAACAACAAAAATGTATTTTGAGTGTTCTGATGGGGGGTGTGTGATATGTGAGAAAATAATACAGGAACCCTACAGGGCTAAGGCATGAGGATCAGGAGTCAGGTAACTAACCCCAGGGCTGAGAGGACAGTAAGGGCAAAGGACCTGAGGTTGAGAAAAGAATAAAACATGAAAGGAAATAAAGGTAACGCTGGTGTGGTGAAAGTAGAGGAGAGAGACAAGAGATGGTTAGATAGGTGGGCAGGGGCCAGATGGTGCAGGCCACCTTCGTGTCATTAGACTTTTCCTGAGTATCAATAGGAAGACATTAAGGGTTTTAATTTTTAGGTTCGAATTTTTAGAAGTATGCTCAGACTACAGGAAATTGATTAGAGGGATGGGGTGGATATAGGAAAATCAGATAGGGAGCCAATGCAAAAATCAGGGAGAGAGATAATGTCTGAGAAACCTAAACTGAAGTCATTTGAGGGGATAGTGAGAGGTGAGGATGTGGAGACAACAAGCTCTTGATGAAGTCTGGCTCTAAAGGGAGGAGAGAGAGAGAGAGTGGTAGCTGGAAGGGAGGTGGAGGAAATTTAAAAGATAAGCATGTTTAAACAGGAATTAGAAGGCTCCAGAAAAAAAGACAGGTTTAGTATTCCGAAGCCAGAGGCGAGAATTCATTCAATCAAGCCCTTGCGAAGGAGGAAAGAATGAGACCCAGAACCTCCTCAGAGGGATATGCCCTCGAAGAATAACAGAAGAAAGGTAGGAGATGATTACAGATGAAAGTGGGATTGTAGATTTGCAGGTAGAATTTATTCATTTTCCTGCTTCCAATTCTGCAAAACAGTCCATGAGCCAAGAGTGAGTGGATATGCTTTCATAATGTAATGTCAGAGGGTGGTGATTAACAAGGAAGGCAGGGATGATGATAGGCATTAATGAAAGAGACTGAAACACACATAACCATGTCTCCTATGTTATACTTCTTACATAATCTTAAGGCACAGGAAGTGTGGAAAAATTAGGGGAAATTGGGAGCCTATCTAGCAGAAAGGATAAGGAGAGTCCAGTTATTTCAAAAGTTTAACCTTTAGATCCTGCATGCAGAATTAGCTTAAAGACGCAATGGAAGAATCGTTTCTGATATTAGAAATCATACAGGTTGAAACAGAAATCAGGCAGATTGGAAATTCGAAATGATCAAAAGTTCTGTTTTCAAAAAGGAATGAAAGGGGAGTTCAAGAAAATACAGTTGGATCTCATTAACTTGGATCTCTGCAACGTTTGTTAACTTGTGTTCATTAATAATCACCAAGGATTCATCAGGAAATATTTATGCTAAAATAATATTTCTTTATGGAGTCAGTGTCTGTGTCTTGATTTCAAGGTATATGATTGGGAGATTAAATACATGCTATTTACAAAAATAACAGTGTCCCAGCATGTGTTGATCACAGGACAGTTACATAGGAGGCCTGTATGCTTCAAAGGGACATTGGCACGTAGAGAATGGTCACCGAGAAGTCCTGGACAAGAACCACCAGGAATAAGTAAAGGAGAGGCTTTGGGTGAGGCAGCAAATCTCTCCTCAAATATCTGAAGGCTTGACATGTCCAGTCTTTAGTGGTCCAGAGAGTAGAGCTAGAAGCCTGGGTAGAAAGTTCCAGGGAAGTAGAGTGTTACCTCTAGGTAAAGAATACCTAACACCCGAAGATGTCCAACAATGGGGAGCACAAAATATTGAGCTCCCCAGTCCTGGAAAATTCTGGCAGACTCTGCAGGGGCTTCTGCTGCAGCAGGGTGGAGTGTAGACTATGTATCTATCGAGTCTGTTCCCTAAAAGTAAACATGTAGAAATGTGACATGGGTGTGTTAATTCTTCAGCACATTCCTGCCAGAGGTAGAGATGCTGATGCCGGCAGATATCTGTGATCTGTCCAAAGCTGCATAGTGAGGCAGTGGTGGAACTGGGTCTGGACCCAACTCTCCTCTCCCCAACATCTCATCTTTTCTACTGCTCCACCCTTAGCCGTTCCTGTGATGAGTGACTGCCTTTCCTCTTTGGGGCTTCAATTAAGAATTCTAGAATGAAACTGAACCACTATTTTACACCATACACAAAAATCAACTCAAAATAGATGAAAGACATGAAACCATAAAACTCCTAGAAGAAAACATAGGAGGTAATCTCCTTGACATCGGTCTTGACAATGAGTTTTCTGATTTGACACCAAAAGGACAAATAAACAAATGGGACTATATCAAACAAAATACCTTCTGCAGAGGCAAAGAAAACAATTAACAAAATGAAAAGTCAACCTACTGAATGGGAGAAAATATTTGAAAATCACATAGCTGATAAGCTGTTAATGCCCAAAATACAGCTGGTGCCAAAAAAATGTATACACATTTTAAGAAAGGGAAAAGCTATTAAAATTATGCTGACAGTAACTACTTTGAGCACCTCTGGTAATTGAAGTCAAACGTGACTTGTATTCATCTTTTGTTATCTGTACATATTATTACAATCTTAATACAGTTTTTTCCTTTCTTAAAATGTGTATACATTTTGGGGGACACCTTCTCTATATAAAGAACTCATATAATTCAATAGAAAAAAAACGAACAATCCGATTCAAAAATGGGCAGAAGATCTGAATAGACATTTCTCCAAAGAAGACATACAAATGGACAAACAGACACATGAAAATATACTCCACATCATTAATCCTCAGGGAAATGCAGATCAAAACCACAGTAAGATATCACTTTAACACCTGTTATAATGGCTTTATCTAAAAGGCAAGAGATAAACGTTGTCAAAGATGTGGAGAAAAGGGAACCCCGTGCACTGTTGGTGGTAATATAAATCGACACAGCCACTATGGAAAACAATATGGAGTTTCCTCAAAAAGTTAAAAATAGAACTACCACATGATCCAGCAATTCTACTTCAGGGTATTTATCTGAAGGAAACAAAAACAATAACTCAAAAAGATATCTGCACCCTCATTTTCATCACAGCATTATTAACAATAGCCGAGACATGGAAACAATCTAGACGTCTACCAATGGATGAATGCATAAAGAAAATGCAGGGCACATATACAATGGAATATTTTTCAGCCATAAAAAGGAAAGCAGTCTTGCCATTTGCAACAACATGAATGGACCTTGAGGGCATTATGCTGAGTGAAATAAGTCAGAGAGAGACAAATACTGTGCGTTCTCACTTATATGTGGAATCTAAAAATAACCAAAAGTGAAAATACAACCAAAGCCATAGACACAGAAGAGACTGGTGGTTTCCAGAGGTGGGGGCTTGAGGGGTGGGCAAAATGGGTAAATGGGGTCAAAAGGTACCAACTTGCAGTTACAAGATAAATAAGTCCCCGGGATGGAATGTGCAGCGTGGCGACTATAGTTAACAGTGCTGTATATTTGAAAGTTGCTAAGAGAGTAAAAGTTCTCATCATAAGAAAAAAAATTGTAGCTATGTGTGGTGGCAGATGTCAACCTAATTTATTGTGGTGATCATTTCATTATATATCTATACCTATACGTCAAATCATTATGTTATATACCTGAAACTAATACAATCTTAAATGCCAATTACATCTCAATAAAAATAAATTAATTAAAAAAAGAATTCTAACTCCCTCACTCATGACTTTCAGGCCACCCTCTTTCATGAATGCCCACCGGTCTACGTGGCTTAGATGAAATCTTCAGTCAGCGTTGACCTTGAAACTCAGGGGGCCCTAAGCAGCTGCCCTTGACTCACACAGTTAAGGGCTCTGTAATTTCTGAGGAGGCTGCTCCCAGGGAGAGAATCTTATGGGTAGTTCCTGGAGGAGAAGGGGAATTGAGCCCCTAGACAGAAATGATTCTAAAGATACCACGTCTTACCTGGGCTCTGGGGTCTGCTCCACTCCTTGCTTCAGTTGTACATGACCAGGTTCATCCACTAAGAAATAAGCATAATCATTACAACCATTCTTTAAACTTAGTAGCTTAATATAGATCAGGGCAAATAGTACCTGCCTCCCTTGACAGATCTGTTTTGCAAGGCCTGAGAAACCTGTTCAAGAGGGCCTCGTGGCCACCTAGTCTCCTCAATGCTTTCCAGCTAATTCTAACCTAAGTAGGAGGTCCCAGCCGCCTGTCACAGCCCATCTTTTGCTAGTCCCTGAACAGCCAGGCAGTGAGAGGGGCGACCGGCTGGCTGGGCCAGGAGGCCCTTTCGAACTCCATGGGAGGAAATTTAACGTACAGTGAGCTCAGCAGGTGTTCTTCAGTTCCCTTTTGGATTTATGACTCCCACATAATCTTCTGCTTTATTAAGCTATTGGAAAAAAATAAAATCTGTCTGCCAAGATCCTAACACAGCCTTGGCAGCCAGCAATATATAAAGCCAGTAATTGGAGTCAGGGGGACCAGCAGCTTGGCTGGCCTTTGACAGACTGTTCAATATCCTGAGATAGAAAAATGCCCCCTGGAATCAGATGAGGAGAGGAGGCCCAGGTGGTTCCCTATCTCTGGGAGGGGAAGGCAGCTCACCTCCATTTTTGTCAGGTAGAGTCCTTTTCCATCCTTGGAAAGGTTCTGGAAAGTCTCTAGGGTAAAGAGGAGGAGAAGAATCAGGACAGGCCTGAGCCCACATGAAGATAAAAACAGACGCGGTGATTCTGTGTGAAGTACTCTTTTGCCCTCTACACAGCACCTTGGCCCTGCCTCCTCTTCTCTTTCCAGCCAAACTCTACAACCGTGGGGCGGCTTGGGGCTCGTTCGTGTCTTCAAAATAGCACTCTCTGACTGCTCTGGCCCACTGGCCCCTCTCCCTTTGCTAGTTTTCTTGCACTTTGAATCTCTCCACACTTGACCTTGGGGATGTATGGGCTTGTCTTAGGAAGTGTTTCAGGGGCACGGTTTGGGGAAACCACCCTTGTCCAACAGAGCACTCTCTAGAGCAACGTTTACACCTCAAGCTTCTCATTTACCCTCCCAGAACCCTGTTCTCTCAATCTTAATATCAATTGCCTAGCTCAGAGCTGTAGGATTTATAGAGGTGCCACATAGCAGGGATGGTGCAAGGATCAGAGTCGAAGCCAGACCCCACTTCTACAGCAGCTCCGTTTTGAGCTCTCATATGGCTTGGGGTTCCACGTAAGATTTCATTAAAACAAAGGGGTATGCTGCTAAAGTGTCAAAACCTCTGGCTTACATCATTGAGTTTCTGAATCCCGAGGAAAGACCTCCGGCCCCCAGCTATTCCCACATGTGTGCAATTTCTTCAGCTGAGACCCAAATCTATGACTAAACAGTAGATTTAAACAATAAATACAACCTGGGTTGGGGTCATCGTAATTTAACCTGGCTCCCCAGAGGCAGTGAATACATAGGGTGATGAGGAAATGAGGGGCCTGGGATAGGGGAATGTCCTGGGGAGAAGAGTGCAGAAGGGAGATTGGGGACACAAGCCAACTACACCATTACACAGGCTAATGGTGGCTCTGTCGCTTGGGGCAAATACTCTTCACACAGGACCCCAGGCTACCCCACTACTGAAGCCTTGCCCAGACCTGCGAGAGGGGTACGTTCCTGGTCTTCTTTTGTCTCTGTAAAGGCCTCCAGGATGTCCCTCAGGTGACACTTACTTGCCGTGGCTTCCAGCCGCATCAGGAAGCAGACCAGGCTGGGGAAGCTGACCCTGCCACTGCTGTCACTGTACCGGAGAGTCATGAGATCTAGCAGCTCATTGCTGATGGAGATTCCTGCAAGGAAGTCTGGGCCACAGGGGAGCCGGTGAGCGAGGAGGAAGCCGAGAGTGGGGTGGTCTTTTGCTTTGCAAGTCCTGATAAACTTGTTCAGAGGGCCTAGTCGCCTTCAACCACTGTTTCCTACTCAGCTTAGCTTCTCCTCTTTACTCTTTTTATGATTCTCTAGTTTCCTCTTTCTTCCTCTGGGCACAAACAACTGTTCTAGAGTTTGGCCAGAGGCAAATACAAGATACTCAACACCCTGACTGATCTGGGGACACTTCAGCCTTCAAATCACTTGATAATTCCCAGGTGGGATGAGTGCTGCCAGGACACCTGGGGTTTGTTTCCAACCCTGCCTATGTCAAACCTTTGTCTGCTGGTGACCTTGTAAAAACCGCCTTCCTCCCCTACCCTATGACTTATGTGTGGTACTGTTAGTGTGGCTCGATGTGGTTCCTGGAAGAGGGGTATTCAGTCCCCAGCCGGTCATCCAGGGAAGAGAATGGTCCTCAGAGGGGAGACCACAACACAGTAGGTGACCTCAGGTGGGCAGGACAGAGGTGCCTTGCCTTTTTTGGGTCTCGTCATCTTGCACGTCTAGTTAGAAGCTCTGGGGAGGTACCAATCACATATGTGACCTTAAGTTCTGCTGAGCCAGTGGAAATTTGCAAGCAAAACCATCTATCAAGAGGACAAGCTGGCTGCCTGTAGGCCCTACAGCCAGAGACTGGTTTCTCCAGCAGAGCTAATAAAGTGGGAATTTGAATGCCTTTGAATAGGGCATGCGCTCTCTCACTTGCACTCTAGCCCCTGAAGGCTTTTGAGTTGAACTCCAGCTATTCTCTCTTTCTTCCTTTTATTATTCTGGAGTCATTAGTGAGGTCTCCTTTAAAGATTTCATCTTTCACTGGCTAGTTGGTGGTTCTCAAAGTGTGATCCCAGGACCAGGAGCACGGCCTCAGCAGAGGACTGATTAGAAATGCAAATTCTTGAGCCCCACCCCAGCCCTCCTGAGTCTGAAACTTGAAGTGGGTGGTGAGGCAATTCGGCCTGTTTTAACAAGCCCTCAGGTGGTTCTGATGCTCACTCGAGTTTGAGAACCATAGCTCTCTACTGAGAAGAATTAAGGGGGAGGATATATGCTAAAGTGGGCAGCAGCAGCCCGTGTTTTAACCTCTTTCCAGGCCAGGAGCCGCAGGAGAGAAAACTACGGTAACCTGGGGTTATCTGATTTTGCATCTTATTAAGGATGGTGCAATTTCCTGACTTAACCTTTCTGTGATCCATTTCCCCATTGGTAAAGTGAAGATAATGATTCCTGCCCTTCCCAGTTCCACAGTAGTCAAGACAATCAATTGAGATGACGTGAGTACACGTTCTTGCTGAACTATGAAGCACTCCTGTACCCTAAGGTATTATTATCATTAGTCCAGGCCTGAAGGCTCTTGTCTCCTTGAAGCAGTCAGATGCCATAGATTTCATTTAGCCCCAAACCCTCTGTGAAGAGAGTGTAACAGCCCTCCCATGAGTATTTAACCCTAATGGCCCAGAGGCTGAGAGGAAGCGTCTCCAAGGGGGGCTTGGTTTCTGGTCGGGTATCAATCATACGGGGATATTTTCTCACAATTAGAGTGGTGCTGGGGAGAAAGGCAAGTGGGAAAATGACTGGCACATGAGAACTCAGGCAGGTCAAGATGGAGTCTGAGTCCAAAGCCTGGAGGCCCACAGAGGCTAGTGTCCACCAGGGGAGGACCCGGAAGCTGCAGCCCTCTTCTCTCCTTACGGCCCACACCGCTGCACCGGCCTCGACTGCAGCATGCTAGGGCTGTGTGTCGCACACATACCGCCACCACCCCCAATCATTGGGGCTCAAAGGATCCCCTGCTTTACCTGTATTCTTTATGGCCTCCCGCAAATACGAGCTTAGGAAAACCCCAGAGTTCTTCTGGATGTTCTGGAAAACACTCTGATATGGAAAAGAAGCAAGAAGCCCTCGTGAAGTCCCATTGAAGAAGATGCCCTGGGTAGAGGGAGGTCCCAGAAGTCCCTTTTCCATCTCTGGAGGCTGCTTCACTAAAACTCGAGTGGGCCCAGCTCAGAGGCAGGCAGGGCAGCCCAGCTGAGGGCAGAGGAAAGCAGGGGTGGGCTCTGCGTGATGAAGCCACCCGCTCTGACTTCCAGCTGCTGGCTTGTAGGTTCCCCTCCAGGGCCCCTGGCTTTCGCTCAACCAACCTGCCCTCTCCTCTTACTCACCCTGGCTCACTGCTTTCCAGGGAGGTGTACAGCTCTTTAAAGAGTTTGCGTAAGGTGGTGGTTCAGAGCACAGACTTTACAAGCAATCTGCTGGGTTTTCATCCCAGCTGTGTTACTTTGGGCAAGTTACTCTTTCTAGGAGCTAGGTACCGTGATTACCCTGTGCTACAAAGGGGGAAACAGGACACGTCTGTGATTTTGCCGTATCTCCTGGGAGATGGGGAGGAAGGGAATAAGGTGAACGAGCAGCTGGGGATGCCGCACTGGGCCCGGGAGGAATGAGGAGGGCGAGGCTACCTGGGGGTTTTAGCAATAGTCCACAGTGACACCTTTCTCCTCCTGGAGCAATCCTCCTCTTGCCCCTTGAACAGGCACTGTCTTCTGCTGGTGTGGATATGCCTCTCCAAACACAATGGGAGCTCTCCTTGAGGGCAGGGGTGGGTTCCTTTTCTTTTGTGCCCCTCAACCCTGGTGCAGGGTCAGGACCCAGTAAATATCTGCTAACTGGATGGAATAAGAGTGCGAGTCAAAAGAAAGCACGCCGGTACCTGGCAGTGGACGAGACGGGTCCACAGTCTTGAAAACTCCCCTTGGTCCAGCCGTCCATTCACTTTCAGCTGCTGGGGAGTTAAAAAGTTAACCAGTCCATCGTGCAGTGAGCAGAGGGGCCAGGGTCCTGACAAGGAGCTCTCCATCCATCAGCTAGTAACATAGTCCAACATCACCAGAATAGGACATGGGCCCATGCCCGCTGCCTCCTGCTGTGTCTGAAAGGGACCTGGCTTATATTTATTTTACAAGGGAAAATGGTGAATTGGAAGGAGAAGTTCTGAGAAAGGGGGCGCCAACATCCCTTGCATCCTGGGGAAGAGAGAAAGCCCAAAACACAGCCCCCAAAGCCTTCACCAGTTGGAGTGGGGCCCCTGGCAGGGGAGAGTGGGCAGAGCATGAAGGGGTCATGTCAGCTCCTGAAGCAACAAAATGTGTGCAAAGTGTGCACATGAGTGGATAGAATGCATTAAGTGTGTTAAAGCCAGCCCTGGTCACTCCATACAACGGGTTTAATGAGAACCCGTGAAAAGAAAGAATGGATCTCTGAGGAACTGGAGTGTGAACTGGAGTGTGACTGGAGTGGAGTGTGAGGAGGAAGGGCAGAAAAGACTAGACTGCTTTGCAGGGGCCTGGCAGATGTGACACCCTTCGGGTTATCTCCCCCAGGCCGTGGAGCTGCGTGGCCATTTTCATTCATCTGCAGGGATGGGCAGTGTCTCTGAGTGATTCCAAACCCTGCTGACAGAGACAGGGCCTGATTCATGATTTCATCAGAAAGCCCTCTTGTTCGGCAATGGCTGGCTTCAAGTTCCCAGTCGAGTCTTGTTAGGAAAGAAAGGGCTGGGGATCTGTCTTTCTCCCAGCCAACAGCACACACCCAAGGAAAGAGCTGCAGGTAGCAGCTGGGGGTTAGGCACACGTACAGCTAGTCCCTCCTGCCAGTGGGGAGATGGGGTGGGCAGGAGTGAAATGGCTACTTGGAGAGAGAAGTCAGGAGACCTGGGTTTGATTCCCAGCCCTGCCACTTGTGGCCATGGAATTTAGACAAGTCACTGGATGGCCCCAACCCCGGCCTCCTCATCGGCAAAGACAGCATAATTAATAATGGGGTGCAACTGCCGTATACACCTATGTGTTTTCTACAAGTTTCAGTGATTATCTTTATCGAGGCTTCTTAAGTAAGGCATTTCAATAGTGAAGACTCCTCCAGTGTCAAGGGGAGGGATGGAGAGAAAATAGTTCCCATGGGTGCTGCACAGAGACAGAAATCCAGGCACAAATTCTGAGTAGATGTGTGATCTGGGCAAATTACTTAAGCTCTTTGAACCCCCATTTCTTTCATTGTATGACAATGCTTCTCGTCGTAGGGTTGTTGCAAGAATTACAAGGAAGAAACACGTATGTACCAGTACAGTTCTCGGCTCACAGTGGATGCCTGGTAGATGGTAACTATTGTCATTATTGCTGTGGTTGTGCTGGAGAGTTGGGGAGTTTGTATAGAATCCACAGAAACCCAAGCTTGTTGGTGAGCTCTTAGTACCAAGGAAGAAGAGGAAACACTGAGAGAAAAGCGTTCCCCAACATCCTGATTAGACTCCTGGGCAAGCTCACAGAGCAGATGGGCTCTTGGAGCTGGGGAAAAGATGGAGGGATGACTGAAAAGGATACATCCATTAGAGCCACAATGCTCCGGCACTCATCCAAGGAGAATGTATCCCCTGGACGTCCTGAGATGGGGAAGAAGAGGAGGAACTGAAATGTCTGGGAGGGTGGCATTGGACTGAGTTGGCAGTGGGGATGCGGCTGGGGGCAGCAGGTTCTTACCCTTCAGGAATTCCTGGTTGAGAAGGCTCTGAAGCTGGGCAGCATCAATGTTCTGTCCCTGATCCAAACAAGGGAGGAATGCAGGAATCACTCAGTGCCCAGGAGCTTCGGGGCACACCTGCCTGACTCTAAAAACCCTCAGATTTCTAATAACAGTTCCCACCGAGGGCCCATCTCACCTGTGTCATGAAGCCATTTCTGATAGCTCCAGGCCATGGTGATAACTCCCTCTCCTGAACATCTGTAGTGCTGATTACTCCTGACATTTGATACTTGGTGTGGGTCACCTTGCATTTATCTCTTCATTCTTTATTGGATTGAAAGAAATGTTTGCTTCCTCCCTGCTGTGCTGGGCACTTGGGAGCCCCTCAGGAGAAGTATTATTGAATGAATCAATTCAGCCCTGTAGGTGTGTTTCCCCATCTGCTTCCAGAAAGAGACTAAGAAAATATGACTACTGAATGTGTGTATGTGGTGAGGGGAGGTTAAAGCGCTGGGCCTGGAGGCTAAGAGAAGCCACTCTAATTGAGCAATTACTTAGCATTAGTCTTCCCAGGCACTGAAGCAGAAAGGAGACATCATGGTTTTCCTTGGGAAACAACTGAAGTTGAGGGGAGAGAAACTTGTCCTGGCCTGAACTTCCGGAGGCATGAACTGCATTCAATTTTCTACCAGCGACATGGAGTACCTTTGTGGGCAGTGCCTTCCATGATGGTTTTACAGAGAAGTAGAGCTGTTCTATCTGTGGCTGTTTCTTACTTCAGCCTGGTAAAAGCTGAGGGGATAAGGTGACATCAACACCCCAGAAAAGCTTTTACCTGGAGGAAAGCTGGAGTCAGGCCTCTCAGCAGGTGGCTTTGCAGAGTGGCATTAGGTCATGGGGAAGAAGGTGACTCCTTGGGGTCTTTGAGAACCAGCACCCCAGACAGTTGCTCTCACCACACAGAACCAAAAGCAGAAGCAGTCCGATAGCCTGTCCTTACGGGAGTCCTTCAGCTAGGAGGGTGCCCACTCCTCACGATGCCCTAAAGAAACATGTCCTGCCACTGTCTGAAATTGGCCCTCACGTCACTTCTTCAATGCCTTCAATGTTGGTTATGTCAGTGCAGTGTGCCCACGATCAACTGAGTTTTTTCCTCAAAAGAATAATGGCACCTTGCTTTGAAGAGCAGTTAATATGCTGGTGAGGGACCCTGACTCACATGGAATCACCAACCAGGATCTAAGTAGCTTTGGGGCATGGACCATGTCTCCTTTCTTCTGCATGTCTCCCACCCTAGGACAGCCCCTGACCTGGACCCTGCACCCAATAAACCCCAAAACATTTGAGGAGATGAACATAGGAAGATGAGAAGGGAGATAAGAGACTCAATGAATTCCCAAAGAATTGTACATTGTCTCTGTCACCTCAACATAAGATCCCCAAGGACGGTTGCTTTGCATTCCCAAAGCTTAGCATGGTACTTGGAATATCCTAGATATTTGGGATGTGTTTTCCAACTGAATAAATGATGGATAGATGGACCTGACCCCAAGGCCGAGTGTGTCCTTGCTTTCCCACAGGCTTCCTCTGGGTTATGGTACCATCGCCACCACCATGGCTAACAAAGGTAACTTGTGGTGGTGGTAGCCATAGTAGCAAGTTAGTTTAAGGCTAGTTAAACTGATGCAAGAGATCAGGAGAGAGAACACAGTGAGCGCATGGAAAATATTTCACTCTCAATTTAACACGGAGGGTACAACCTCTGAGCATAGTTGACAGGTTGTGCAGAATGATGATGCCCGGTTGGCCCTGCTCAAGGGTGACCAGCGGAGGGGGGGAAGGGACTGGAATGCAGCCCGGCTTCCACTTCCCGGCCATGCTCCTTGGCACAAAATTGCACCTGTGTCTTATTTAATTCCTATCAAGACTCCAGCTACTCTCTATGAGGAGACATTTGGTTGTTGTTTGGAGAAGTCCTAATCAGGGAATCTGTCCCATTTATCATCTGACCAATTACATTTTCTTATTTCAGATGTGCAGGTGCATGGACCATGTCGAGGATTTTGCCATCTGCCCTTGAATGAATCTTGGTCTCAGGTATTCTGAGCAGGTCCTACTGATCACCTGGGGCAGTGACCTTAGCTTGGGCATCTGCTCTGGGGAAGCTAATCTGTCTAATTCAATGTAAATTGATTGAGCACCTTCTCTATGCCTGGATAGTAATAGGTCTTAGGGACAAAGAATGCACGTGATGTATCCTGCCTTCAGGAGCTCACTGACTGGGGACAATCATCTTGCATCAAACGAAGTGCGTTCTGAATCAACCCATATATGGACCTGAATCCTAGGTCCTTATTGATTTCGACGAGGTCCCATGCTGAGCTGCTCCTTGCAACATGTACCCTTCATGCTATCTAAAATGTAGACATTTTACATTTCTCCCTGTGTTTCCCTCTGGGCCCAGGCTACCTAAATAATTTCCCTTTGGGCTGCCTCCTGATCCTCACTGGCCCATGTACCCTCTGACTGCCTGGCATCCTTCCTGTCCTTGGCCTCTGACTGGCCCAGGGCTGGCTCCACACACATGATCGTCTGTAATAGTTTCTACTTCCCACACCGACATGATAATTAATGGTAAAAAACTCCTTGTGCAGAGCCCTTGGCAGCTGTTTTTAACCTGACAAGTCAAGGAGTTCTTCATAGTGGTTTATAAAACCATTAAGAAAATCCCTTGTGCACATAGGTGGCTTGGCAGGAAAAGGGCTGTTGGTGCTTTCTGAAGCTGGCCAGCTCCCGGGAGGAACCATGCCAAGGTTGGTGAAAGATGGCAGAGTGGCAGAAGGACAGATTTCAAGGGGTGTTGCCAATTGCTTGCTTAAATATTTAAAAAGCGCACACACCCACACACACACACACACACACACACACACCATAATGAGCCTTTCCTTTTTTTGTAAGCTCTACATTTCATCCCAGATGTCACCCAGGTAGGGCGTCCCTTCTCTCCAGGGTTTGGTAGCCAGCTCAGTTCTGGAGACATCCAGAGAAAGAGACTGATAAAACAATCTCATCAAGTCACTTTTCCTCTGTATCTTGATAAAGCCAGGGAGAGATTTCCTTCTCTCTGGTCCCTCCATCACCTGTCCCCATGCTAAGTACTATACCTGCTGAGCATATTTGTAGAACATGCTTTGTTGGGAGCCGTTCTCTGGAAGACTTGCCTGGATCAAAGGGAAAATAGGCACCATCAAATTTCTGGGGAAGGAGGCTACCTACCTGGTACAGTGAGGGCACAAGGACCCCCGGATCTGAGACAGAGTCTTCATCGCATCAGATAAAAACTTTACGGAAATGGGAAAATGGAAGTTTGTGGAAGGAAGATGGTAGGGTCCAGCCTGGCCTTGGAGGCCTGGTCTTCTCCCCTCTTCCCTGCCTCTTTGAACCATCATGGCTCATATGCTGTCTCTGTGTTCATTGGTCAGTGATAAGGCAAGAAGGAAGGAGACGGGAACTCTTGGGGGTGGGTTATGGCCAAGGAAGCTGAGCAGCTGAACCTGACCGCACACTTACCTTCAATGCTCCGAGGTTAAAATTGCTGCCCAGGTTCCTAGAAAATCAGGGGGACAGTGTGACAAGGATGACCAGCTCACTATTAAAAATAAATTTTCATATGCAAGGCAGCCTAGGTGGCACTGGACATGTACATCAAAGACTTGAGTGGACAGCCTTGCACAGCAGGACGTGAAGTGGGCAGACATGGCAGTCAGCAGACAGATGAGCATCTTGACCATGTGTCCAGTCTTTTGGGTCATCTTGTCCTCAAGCCATTTAGTAAATGGTTCTTTTCATAACCAAATATGCATGTACTGCAACCTCCATTACCAAGATGGCAGGTAAGCTTTTTCTCAAGTTCCAACTCTGATTGGCGGCACAGTGGCTGTCAGACATGCCAGATTCAGAAGGCCTCGTCCATACTTAACTGTAAAGACTGCCATGATTATAGTACCTCGGGGTACAAGAGGGGCTGAGGCACTTAGCAGGGTGTGTACTTGTTGATACCAGTCTTGACCATTACCTTGGCATTGAAGACACTTTACGGTTGGACTCTATCTTTCAGGCCCATTTTTCACTTTCTCCCTGTTCTACCCCACATTCTGGCCACGTTTCGCACAATTACCATGTATGTCCCGTACTACCTTCCTGTATATATGGCTGACATCACTTAACAAGCCCTGTGCTCACCCACTTCCCTGCTTCTGCTCATGCTTTTTGCTTCCACCTGCATTGCCTGCCCCTTTGAAACATTAAATTATGTTTTCCATCAAGGACTAGCTGAAACGCCATGTCCTCCAAGAAGCCTTCCTGAGGACCTCTTGCCAGTGATGGGCCCCTCCATTCTGTCCTCCCGCATGACTTGGCATTTCCATCGAGCAATGGTTCCTTCTTGTTTGTGGGCTAGTTACTGGTCCACAGACTTTCTTGCCCCCCTTTGTGGTGAGCATTTTGAGAGTGGGACGCATGCTGACACAGTACGTGCTGCACAGAATGACACAATGTGTTTTTATAAAATTAACTCCAGAGGTTCTTACCTGTCATTGTCTGGCATTTTCTGGAAGATTCGGAGCAAGAACTCGACTTCTTTCCACACAGATACGGCCACCACATAGGTCCCCGGGCTCAGAGTGAAACATTTTGTGAAGTTCCACTTGCTTTTACTCTTTATGCCATTGCAAGGATTTCGGAATAGGGAATAAAAGGTGGATGGCAATCTCTCCCCGAAGTGCAGGAACTAGAAGAAACATGATGAAGGTGAGAAAGCTCCCTGGGTGCATGGGTTCCAGCTATGAGGAGAGACCCACTACCTTCCAGACCCCTCTCCATTTACCACAACAACACTAGGGACCCTGAAAAAGGAGATGGTGCTTACCTGAACTCTCACAATGCAATAGGGTTTAGACTGTTATTTAATATAGACGCTAATACTACAATGAATGCACAGAAATCTGACACACGGTTTTGCCTCATTAAATCTAACAGCATCCTGTGTTTCTGGGTTTATCTTTCTGCTAATATATAAAGAAGATTTCCATGAAAACTAGTGAGATTGTTCCAACACTGAATTACTTTTGGAGTCCCCAGTGCACCTTCTGTCCCGATCCTTTTGCAAAGCACCCTTTGGACTGTGACAGCACTACAGAGCTGGACTCCTTTCACTCCCTCCATCTCATCTTTCCAGCAGAGCCCTGACAGTTCTTCTCATTGAAGAATAATAGGCCCTGATCATTTTCCTTTTATTTCAATATTTTCTTAGAGATAAAACAATAAATATAACGCAGTTCCTATTACTGGATGTCACATACATATTACATAATAAAAACCCCTTACTAAATAAATTTTCCCCAATACAGTCGAGCATGGGGATTCCATTTAGAATGGTTACGCAGCATGAAATGATTATTTGTGAGCTCTGCCTTGGGGAAAAACAGGGAGAAGGGAAGAGTTTCTTTTTAGGGGGTGGGGACAGGGCTGGGATTTAAGATGAGATAGGAGCTAGGCCACTGTCCCAGGTATGCAGCAGGGGGCTGGGTGGAACCTTCAAAGTGATTCTGGTGGCATTAACAGCAACCCCAGTAGGTTTGGAGCATGATTTGCTTGGGCCCTTCTGGCAAAAGCAATGATGAGATCAGTTCTTTTCCAGAGAGTCAGTACTGACCTGTGGCTATGTGTGTGTGTGTACGTGCTTGCACATGTGTTCATGCATGCAGGTATACATGTATGGGTATCGTGCCCCCTACAATTTAGAAGATTCCCTACTCTCCTGCCCTTCTCCCTCCACTGCCCCCTGTGGTCCTTTCCAGGCTCTTGATCCTTCAGAACAGATTTGCTCAATGGCAGCATAAGTGTGAGTATGGGGGCATGTTTCCTGGATCAAGTCCCCACTCCACTCTCCAGCCCTGGGAACTGGAACACAGACCTATTCTTTGTACCTGAGTGCTTTCCTTGAAGCCCTTCCAGAAGTTCCACTTCCATGACTGGGGTGCCGGAGACCAAAATCTGATCCTAAGCCCAGTTCTGTGGCTGGGTTACTGCTGTGACAGACAGGCCTCTTTGCTGCCTGCTTTGCTGCCCAGGCTTCTGAGTATCTTCTACTTGGAGACACCCTGTCTGGCCTCTAACGGTTGGGATGCCTCTGGAAAACCTGGAGGAGCTTCCCTGGACCAGCCCTCATGCTACAGTCACCACACACTCGCTCCCTTCCATCAGGGGTCCTCAGACACATGCACCTTCCCCGGCTGCAACAGCACCAAGAACCCACATCCAATTAACCAGGGGTTTGAGTACCTGTGACGTTAGCTTTTCCAAACTCCATCTATGTTTCCCCATCCTTACCATATTTTAAGCCACCTTTCCCCAATGTTGAGTCAGAATATCTACTTAGAATGTGTGACAATTTGGTTGTAAGAGGAGTGAGAGCATGTGGCTTAAAGTTGCATTTGCACAGCATGCATCCTGTTGGTGGTGGATTTGGGGGCTGACAAAGAATATAAGAGGTACCCCCTTTAGCCCTGCCTCTCAAATAAATGGGAACCAGCTACATAAGCCTTATCTTCAGCAAGAGACATGTCAAGGCCACGGGTGTTGGAAGAGGCATAACACTTTACCAATGGACACCAACAGAGGCTTGAGAAGCCCAGTGAGGGCAGTGGTGGACCATACCTGAGGGTCGACCTGTGGGGAAGATGAAAAAAAAACAGGTTCAGGAACCCAAACCAATATGCAAAGGCAAACAGATCCCAGAAGCATGGCTCACGGCCCTGCACACTTTCTCACATGGTCAGCCTGTTGCCTGGCACACCCGGAAATGAACACGGACCATTACTCATTCCCTATGCAGAGCTGTGATAAAGGAAATCAAACCATTGTAGGGAACAAGAAGGGGAAGACAACTGAGGAGGGAATAAAAGAGCCTGAAAGGAGGAGACTGTCTCTTTGTAAGCTCTGGCAGCTCTAGTTACCTGCCATAGTCATGATGATAAAATTGGGAGGAAAAGTGAGACATTGGTAGAGCCTGGAGGTAAGACAGAATCTGAACCAAATGTAAATTCCCCAGCATCAGAGCTCCTATGAGCTGCAAACTCCTTTTGTCCCATCAGACCACTATAAAATGTAGTGAGAATTTGTTCTAGGCTCTCTGGTGTTTATAGGGAATGGATATGTGCATATGAAATATCTACGATCCAGTCTTTCTATGTGGCAGAAGGAAGCCCTGAGGATACAGCCAATTTTCAAGCCACTCCACAGTTTGCAAAGTGCTTCTGTGTAATGCGTTGGATTGTCACGGTAATCCTGCAAGCAGATGCTGGGCTCCCTATTTTATGGATGTGGAAATTGAGGCTCAGCAGTCCAAGTAGCAGAGGTAGAAATAAAGCAAACTATGTTGCTTCTTTTGTGGTTAAGACCCACCACCAGGTACTGTCTTCCACAGTTGGGTGGCACTTCTTTGCCACTACTGTTCCTGGGTCACACCTGTGAGTACAGGCCACTTGATTTGCCCAGGCAGACTATTCCAGAGACTGACTAAGAGTGAGCTGGAAGGGAGGTAGAAAGTCTCAGCCTGGGGGAGGAGCTTTGGGGAGAAGATGAAATGGGTTGCCCACACTTGTTCTGCTTCTCTGTCCTGTCTTCTCCTTGCCTATTTGTACACCATGTTCAGTTTGACGTAAGGCAGGGCAGTGTTCCCATAGTAGTTGGGGAGTCACAGGCCCACACCAGAGCTGGGGCACCACATATATTAATAGTTGTCATCTGGGCAGCACTTTACCCACAAACACCATTAGAGCCCTGGAGATGTCTGAGAGCCTGGTTGCTGGTACCGACATAGCGTGTTTCTCAGCTGAACTGTGAAAGGAATTCAAGTGTCCCTTGAGGTATCAAGATCTGGACTATTCTTTGGTGTTTAACTAAATCAGGATCCTGCAAGATCCGTTGGGATCTCCAGGGAACCTGAGGAGATCTCGGGTCTGAGTGCCCCTTTAGCAAAGTGGACAGATAAGAAATAATGCATCTCTAGCTGAAAAGTAGAGGAATGGGCTTGGCAGCATTTAAAAATCAGATATGATTACAATCTTGCCAGGGATCCTAACTGTAAAGACTTTGGGCAAATCAGTTAACACAGGTTAACACAAGGCCCAACTCTGGAGCACCA
Source organism: Rhinolophus hipposideros (assembly GCF_964194185.1). Taxonomy (NCBI): domain Eukaryota; kingdom Metazoa; phylum Chordata; class Mammalia; order Chiroptera; family Rhinolophidae; genus Rhinolophus; species Rhinolophus hipposideros. The sequence goes on along the minus strand of NC_138058.1, from coordinate 56,859,607 downwards.
GACTCACAGATGACAATGCAAACAGCACCCTCACGAGTTGTGTGCTAGGCAGCCCTAATCTCTTCTCTGAGCGTCTGTCTCTCATCAGGAAAGAGAAGAGCTGGCTGAGACATTTTTAGTAGTCCTGTTTGGTGCCCTAAACTGTTCAAGCCTGGCTAAGTAGACCAGATGTCTCAATTTCTTCCCAACCCTTCCCACTCCTTTTCTTTTGTTCTTCTCAGAGGTGAGAATAGGGGAACACTGAGGATGAGGGTCCTCTTAGAAAGCACCTGAATCATTTGAGAGTCCTGGGGCCGAAAGCAATGGAAACTAACCCAGAATAGATCGAGCAGAAAGTTATTTATGGGAAGGCTAGCTCCTAGAGTCAATGGGACATCTAGAGAATATAGCTTAGAGAGTGGGCAGGAGCCAGATGAGATGGCTACAGAACTGGACAACACCACAGGATCTGCTCATATGGCTGCTGCTGGGCCCAAAGATTTGCTGCAAATAATCCCTCGACTGGTCCTACTTCTTTTAGTTACATCCTTAACAGCCAAAGCCCAGAGTAACCAAGAGTGTGTATGTGTGGGATGGGGCATGAGGGGAGCACCTCATGGGATAAGCCTGGTTCACAAATCTGTCTGTTTGCATTTGAGGGCTGGGGAGAGGGAATATTTGGCCTCTGCTGCAGTACAAAACCAGGTGCTGCCTTCCACCAAGGTTCCCCAACCATGGGGAAAGGGTGTTCAGGTAGCTGGTGGTAATGAAAATGACAACTGTCTACTACTGCATCCTCAAGAGATGATCTTTCATAGCCTCAGCAGGGTTGAGGCACCTCAAAAATACTATACTAAGTCCCAACAATTTCTTTCCCATTGATTTCATATAACGAGGAAGTGGAAATGTGCTCAGAAAGAGCAGAACCCAAAGGGTTCTCCTCCTTCTACAGCCAGAATCATTGTTTTTTTTTTTTTTTTTTTGAGTTGTGAGTATTACCAGGAAGGTTAGTGCCTAAGCCCTCCTGGGAGCCCTGAACCTGGGACCAGGGGTTCTAGTATCAAGCACTCCCCCATCACCTCCTAGTTATCCCTTGGGCAGGTCATTCTTGCTCTCTGAGCTTTGGCTTCCACATCTATAAAAGTGGGGATACCAGGGTTTTGGGAACAATAAAAGTGAATATGCTTGGAGTTCTGAAGTATTGTATCACTGTGAGGCCTTCTTATTAGAGTGAACTCTAGTCATCACACAGGACGGCTCCACTGTGACAGTGGGGTGCCCAGCAGACCTGCCTCTCCATACATAGGCTGAGACCCATGGTGGTGAACGCTGCCTAGTCTCAATGAACAGAAACTGAGATGATTCCCATAGATGATGTAATCGGAGCTCCAGCCAGAGGTGGTGGGTGTGTTTCACTACCAGCTTGGATGACTCTGGTGCCCAGTCCCTAGCTCTGCCATTAATTCTGACGATGTCACTTCACCTCACTGAGCCTCAGTTTCTTCAAGTCTAACATGAGGAGAGGCGATCCCAGCATTTGATAATTGCATAATCTTGGTCACGCAAAATGTGCAGAGTGGCTGTGGGGTATATGATTCAAGAACCATTCACTTAATCTTTGGGATGCATTCAATTATTTGGGGCAGGAGGAGGGAGCAGAGGCAATAGATTTTCTGTTGTAACTCTTTTCTTCTAAGTGGTATTTTCAAAAATGAATTCCCTGATTGCCGTGTTTCCCCAAAAACAAGACCTAGCCGGACCATCAGCTCTAATGTGTCTTTTGGAGCAAAAATTAATATAAGGCCCAGTCTTATTTTACTATAAGACCCGGTATATAATATAATATAATATAATATAACATAACATAACATAACATAATATAATACCGTGTCTTATTAATTTTTGCTCCAAAAGATGCATTAGAGTTGATGGTCCGGCTAGGTCTTATTTTTTGGGAAAACAGTACTCAGAATTGGGGTGTGTGCAGGCTTGTGGGTTGGGGAATGGCCCCTTAGAAGGTGAAAAGCTGGTTGGGAGTGCCATGAAGTGGGAGGGGGGGAGGCAAGGTAGATGAGTGGCTTTGGATGAGTGGTCAAGCAGATGTTTGCAAGCCAACCACTGAGCTATGAAGGGACTGTGGTCTAAACGTAAAAGAAAAACATACCTCCTGGCTTTATACCCAGGATTATTTTTTTCTTAAACTCCTCCCAAAGTTTAGCCAATCATTCTCAAACTTTCAACTCCATAAGCATCACCCAGGGAGCTCATTACAATGCAGATTTTCAGGCTCTGTCTGTGAAGATTCAGACAGGTTGGGGGTGGTCCCAGGAATCTGCATTGTTACAACAGATGGTCTTGGACTAGATTATGTTTTGAGCAACAAGTGTTAGAGCCTGCAGCATACCAGGGAATGCTGACAAGTGACCTGGGCAGGAGGGGAGCCCCACTATAAACTTGGTCAAGTCTAATCTCCTCTCTGTCTCCGGTTTTCCTGCAAATTTACAGAGTTGGACCAGACGAACTCTGTAGTCCTTTTGGGTTTTATCTCTGTGACTGTGGCTCAATGAATTCTCCCAATCTGGTGGGCTGCTCTCAACCCACAAGTTATACACAAATGTCCCCAAAGAGCAAGCCTGAAGCAGGCTCTTACCTTGTACACATGGAAGCCTAGTGGAAATTCATTGTTTGCCTTTAAACTTTGTGGCATGATGCTGAAGGACACGATGACATTGTTGTCTTCTGTGCTCTCTGGCATGGAGAAGATGTATTGTCTATCCTCGTGAGGTCCTTTTGCAAGAGAAAGAGCTGTTACTAGAGCTCGGCTTGGCTCCTGGGACCCCTGGATGGGGCCATGTCCAGTTCAGACAGCCCTGGTGGGTTGGGTTAGAAACTCTGGATTTGGAGACCTAAGACCTAGGTCCCAGTCCCCACAGTTACTAGCTGTGGAACAAGCATCTTTATTTTATGAGCCTCAGTCTCCTCCTTTTAAAAATGAGGAGGGGGAGCATATTCCCCACTTGGTGAAAATGTTTCTTAAACTGTAAAGTTGAAGACTATTTTTATAAGAAAAATCCCAGAGTCCTTAGGTATGTATGAGCGTATGTATTGGTGATAACATCTGAGTCTTGAAATGACGTCAACCCCCGAAGCACCAACAGAGGCGGGAAAATAGACAGAGAGATGGCAATTCATAATACTCTATCACCCAAGAGTGTGCATCAAAGCCAGAGTAAGAGAGAGAAAGGGTGTGAAAACCATTAGGTTCAGATGCATGAAAGAATGAAAAGAAGTCAAGATAGAGATGAATGACTACACATCAGAAGGTTTGGGACACAACTGGGCAGCTGTGAAAGGGGGATGAGGAGACAGAGGATCATCAGGGTCATGGGCTATTCTGAGGTGGAGCGAAATGATACATTAAAGTGAGTTAGCAGTACCTAGCAGGTGCTTGCGTGCTGGCTCCCATCTCTGTCTTGTAAGGAATTACTAAAAATGGCCCCAATATGTAATTTGGGTTAGTCCATTGAAATGAACTATCTCCAGGGAAGAGGGTTTGGGCCCCACAGTCAGACAGGTGCAGCTCATGTAGGTAAATCAGCAAATTTGCTGACAAGAGTGACTCAGGCTTCTTAGCATCTGCCCATGGCCTCCCAGGGACTAGGTTGTCTGAGCAGCAGAGGGAAGAGCCGGGAGGTTGAAGAGGGACACGCTGGGGGGTGGCGTCATTCAAGAAAACCATTCTAGACAGGCAGGTGCCAAGGAGAGGAATGCACATGTCTAGGTGCAAACACGTTCACTCACTCACTCAGTCACACTCACACTCACACTCACTTATGCACATTGTTTACACAGCCTCTCCTGTCAAGGATATGTAAGCATACTCAGATTCATCTTCCCAGGGAGCTATTTCACTCATCCATGTCACAGACAGGGAGTGGGAGCTGCAGTGAGAATATGTGATTCTCCTAAGGTCACAACCAACAAGATTCCACTCGGGAGCCCACAGACAGGTTCTGAGGACCCACGTCTGGGATCTCAGCACACTGCTGCAGGATACACCAAACAAGGGGGCAGGAGTATTCTCCTTTATGTCGGGATGGTGCTCGTGGAAAGGGCATGGGTTTAACCCAGACTCTCACTTTTGCCCAGTGTCTGTCTAAAGCGTCCCCACTGTCCTGGGTAACTGCTGAAGAGCAGTGAGTCTGTTCTACTCCTGGGAGCTGGGTGAAGGTCAGTAGAAGGACAGTGGGATGTGAGAGCACAAAGGGGTGGGGAAGGCACATTTGAGATTCGCTTGCCCACTCCCACCAGCAACCGTTTCCTTTGGAGAAGTATAGCTGTTGTTTTAGGCTGACAAATTCTTCTCCTTCCAACTTTGGGCTGATGGTTCAGAATCAGGGGCCATTGAGACCTGAAGCCCAGAGGGGCTAGGGCTGGCAGCTTCCCGTCTGGCAGAATAATTACCAATGTGGTCCTTAAATGCCCTCTGAGACCATCTTTCATGTGGCATGTTTCCATGGTCCAGGTTGATTGGAAATTGGTTACATATAAACAAACAGGAGAAATTCTCTTGGAAATCTCGGAATGACATCCTGTTAAAAATAGATACACATCACTTAATGACCACTGGTTTTGTCCTTAAGGTGGGAGTTCCCATCACGTGACTATACCTTTGCCTGTCAGCTACATTATCCATTGACTTACTATTGACCCACCCAAAGATCAGACCCTCATTCTGGTTTATCTGTGGTCAAGTACATTTCTGCTCCCTCCAATGGTTGGGAGGACAAGGTCAGAGTCAAATTCTGGGTTCTGCATGGCAACTGGCAAGGGCTTTATCATTAAGTGTCATCTCCTCAACCCACTGATCAAATTGCGAGCTCACTCAGGGCCAGCAGGATGACAACCAATCTCTCTCCACCATGGATTCTACACACTGAGAAAACTGCCTTTCCCTAAGGCTCTTTGCCAATTTCACTCTTGAGGTCTTTATCAGAATAGAATGCATTCAACACCTAAAATCCCACCTCATGCTGTGATTAAATTGGAGATACTGGAAATCTTTTTCCTTCTTATTTACATTTCTCCCTCTGATTCCTCCTAATTACTTAGATCCAGCCACCTTTTCCCACATGCTAAATTTTATTTAACTATGTCACTAAGTAAACTAGTCAACCCCTCATAAAAATGTCCACTGTATCCTTTAAGATATGAGTATATTGCTAGAAATATGTTTTCAAAACATGTAGTCCTACATAGCTGCTGGGCAATGACAACAATGTCTCACTCAGAACTCTCGAATCAGGGCTAGAAGATGAACGCTGAGCTGAGCTGCTCTTTTGGAATTTATGTCAAGGAAGACCGTGGAGCTCCAAGGTCCCAAGAAGAAGCATACAAAATACAGGCATAATACACATGCATCCTAGTTTCCACGCAACTGTTGGTTTCAAAGCATTGGTGCCAATATTCCCTTTTACCATGAACATTTCCTGGAAGTTCCAATATTTCAGAGCTGAAATACTCACACAGATTGAGAGCACACAAGTAATTTCCAGTCCAAAGTTTCTGTGTCTTAGAGAGAAAAGGCTCCTCTACACAGGTCTCTGCAAAGCTAATCTCTAGTCTCACAAAAGTTTAGGGAAAGGGGTAGGGATTGAGGGTTTGGGCAGTAGTTAAAGATTTCAAATATAATTTTAAAAGGAGCATAAATACCAAAATTCGCCATTGTCCTTTTTCTCATACAGCTGGTTTTTCCGCGGATCCTGGGTTTCCTGCCACTCCAGAGACCTAAGCATGGACAGACAGAACATAGGGTGAGATCTCCCAGGGTATTTCATCTCAACCACATGTGGCCCAACAGGGGCCTTTGTAAGGCGTCCATTAGTTCCTGGAAGCAAGAGGAGAGTGTCATTCTATCTAGTGACACAATTCGGTACTTCTCTACATGCTGATGGCTTCCCGGCGATCCTTAGCTTGACCCTCTTTCCTTAGCTGTAGATGGATACAGGCTGTGGTCTATCCCATATTTCCACCAGGACTCCCCCAGTGGCCTTGAAATCAACTCATCCCAATCTGTACTCATCTTCTGTCTCCTCCTGTTGCCCAAGAGAACATGAGAGTCCCTCTCTCTCACACCCCCTACATCCAATCACCAAATATTAATGATTTAATGACTCTACCTCCTAAACTCCTCTCAAAGCCATCTGCTTATTTCCATCCTCCCTGATGTGTTCCTGGTTCAGGAACCCTGGCCTCCCTCTTGGACTTCTAAATGGTCTCCCTGAACTCAGTCCTGCTCACTTTCCCATCCATTCTCCACACTGCCATCCTATGACAGAAATCGGATTGTGGCATTTCCCTGCTTAAAACACATCAGAGGTTCCCTTTCACTCTCAGGATGAAGTTCAGACTCCTGAAACAGAACCTTGGTCTCTGCCTACATCTCCAGCTTTACCTGAGCAACTCCCTATTTCCCCACCCCACGGCCATCCTTGAATTCTATGCTCCAGCAATAATGATTGTCTTTATTGCCTTAGAAATACCTGTCCCCACTTTCCCACCTCCTGGCCTTTACCATGAGTCTCCTCCTGCCCTTCCTTCTTTCCGTCTTATAATCTGATAATTTTCACTCATCTTTCCTCCTAAAAGACACTTCTATAAGGAAACTTTGCTTGTCCCCTTCTGACACCCCCACTATACCTCCAGAGTCAATGCCCCTCCTTTGAGCCCCATGGCACCCTGTGCCACTACGGTCTCAGCACTTAGTACCCTGTGTTACCAGTGCTTCTTTATTTCTTGTTGTCTCTCACTAGACTCCAAGTTCCATGAGCCTTGCTCACCATGATGATATCCTCACAGGGGCTTAACACAATGCCTTGGCACATAGTAGGCATGCAATATTTATTTTGCTTTCTTAATTAATAATTAAAATTGTCCACTTCATTAGGGGAATGTATTCCAGAAGCTAGTCCTAGGGTCTGTGGTGAAGGAGGAGACCCTCACAGGCAGAAGGGAACAGGTGTCCCCGCCTCAAAGTGGAGGTATGCTCAGAGACAACAGGCCCCAGAGGCGCAGAAGTATAATGAGATCTTTCTCTGTAAGTGGCTTGCATAGAGGGCCTAGGTCACCTCTGTGCTGGGAGAGCAAGGCAGGGACCACCCCTCAGGCTCCTGGCTGCAGGTTGAGCCAGTCAGATGTGCTGTGGTAAAACAGCAATTTGATAATTAAGTGATAATTACATTTTCTGCAGTGTGTAAGGGAAAATAAATGTAGTATAAATCAATACGCTATCGATTCATGCAAGTTTTCCTTTAAGTGTGTGCGGCTGAAATTTCAATTATGACTGAGATTAGACCGTTCGGCTCTCTCCATCCATCCCCATTCTTTAAAAAGTAGGGAGGAAATCGACCACCTGCATGGAGACAGTGATTATACAGCCCCGTCACTTCCTTCTAGCCTGGTTTCTCATGGGAAATGGTGAACCTCAGAGCTCAGCCAAAATACCTGATCCTACAGAGTGGGTCCTGCCAGCTGCCTCTTCCCAGTCTCTGCAGTCCACACATCTCTGTGCGGCTCAGAGGCCTTCATAAACCCCCAAGCCTAAAGGGTGTGAATCCAAACTGCTAAGCTGGCATTGGGCTCAGCCCCAGCTCCTAACTTCTCGCCCCGGTTCCTTTGCTTCAGACCAGCTTGTTGGCCCTGAACACGCTGTAACTGTTTCCCACCTACACGGTGATCTCTTCCAAAGTGAGTCATACCTATTTTTGGGGGTGGAACTCAAGTTCATTCCCATCCATGAAGCTTTCCCTGAACACGCCTGCCCACTGGAGGCTTCTCTTTCCTGATCTCTAGTGTCCCTTGTTGGCCTTTCACCGCTCATTTGATATTTAGCATGGGAGACATGGGCAAACATGAGCTCCTGTGATATTGAAGGTCTGTTCTCCCACCCCAGAAGAATGTGTCATTGACATCTGCTCCTCTTCCGGTCCTATCCCCAACAATTACCCCCAAATCAAGGATTCTGGATAATTGTACCACCTCCTGGGCCATAGTCGGCAGCTTGGTGTAATGATTGGGAAGGAGAATTGGAAAAGGCCAGAGGTTGTTCATGTTCACATTGGAAAGGGTAAAGGGTACCCCTGGGAAGATAGGAAGGACAGAGGCAAGGGAAAAGGAGATTGGGTGAGTGATTAAAAACATAGCCCAGTGGTTCCTGGTTTTGCAAGATCATTCCCCTTCTGTGGAGGGGATTCAGCTACCCAGTTCTCCAGGGTGTATCTGAGGTCACACCAGGTTTATGCTGCGAATCTATGTTGTTTTTTGCCTCCCTCTTCCCCTCCCTTGCTTTCCTATCGTTCTCTCTAATAGTATTTCCATCTCCCATTTGCTGAGCGCCCACTGACATGGGCTTACATCCACTGTCAGGCTCATGGAGGATGGGAGAGGTCCCTGCCACAGCCTAGCCTGGGCCATTGGGCCACACTCTGGGCGTTGCTTTTCACTGCTTATTGGGTCTTGTTCTCCCGTATGTCTGAATGCTTTGCACGTCCTTTGAGATCATGTTCTCTTTTCCACTCCCCACTTCTCCCTACATATACCCCAACTCGTATCCCCAGCAATGCTGCTGCGGCCCCTGCTGTATCTCAGCACTTTTCATGGATATGCACAGGTCCTCAGAGGAATGCGACAGGGCTGGGCCCTGCTGGCTGCCCAGAGGAGCAACTACCTGTCCCAGACTCTCTGTCCCTCTCGGGGCCGCCATCTCATTCTCGGTCAGTGAGGAGGTAGAACATGTCTCCCAGGCCCCTTGGCAGCTGGGAAATGCCAGCCCAGCTCCCTCTGTGTGGGAACCTCTGACCACACAGTCGGGTCCCCACTGGTCAGCTGTCAGGCATGGCCAACAGGGGCATCTGAGACCCGCTGAGCTCCATTCACTCCTACTCTGAGCATCGGTCACCCGTGAGAGTCCAGACCAGTAGGGCAGGACAGTGACCCAGCTGGACGGAGGAAAAAGATCATCCAGGTTCTTGCCTCAGTTCCCCTCACTCCCCCCAAAATGAAACCCTTTCCACCCGAAGCACATGGCGTCATCAGGACCCATTACCTCCAAATCAGTAATTGGGATCCCTTTATGGGATGAGGCACCTGCTCTCCAGTTCTCTCTGCCAGGTGGAACTTAGGTCCTGACCTGCCCCTCCTTTTTATATTTTTTTTATTAACTAATTCTGGATATATGGGTCCACAGCTCTAGACTGTGACCTTCTGGAGGACAGACTGGGTCTTGTCATCTCTGTATATCCCACAGCACCCACCTCAGACAGAGTACTTAGTACAGAGTACTTAGTACTAAGTACTTAGTACTAAGTACAGAGTACTTAGATAGTCCACAGTTGGTATCTAAAAGATGCCTGGTGAATAGCATCACGGGAGTATGAGATGGACCGACAGCCACACACAGGTGTGAACTGGAAAAGCATGCAGTGAGATCCCCAGCAGGGGAGACAGACACCCTCCTCCTGGGGCAGGGTGCAGTCTGAACACTGGGTTTCAGTGATGGATAGAGAGATTTACAGAAGCCGTACCTGTCACTCCAGCGCCCTCGCCATTCGAAGTGGTCCCCCCAAGGGTTCCACAGCCGGATAAGATCTTCCCAGCCTCTCCTGTACTGAATCTGTAAAGAACAGAAAGGAAACTGTCAGTGTGCTCCAGCAAAAGTCAGCAGAAAGTGGGGATATGAATGCAGCTGCTTTTTACCTCCAAGGACTAATTTAACTTCTGACCTCATTTGGCTGCAGCCAGAAAAAAAATTGAAAGGAAAAAAAAATCAATGTCTGCTGCCTGTGTGGAGTTGGAATTAGATAGAGGAGAAAATGGCCCCTTTCTGCTCAGCACCTTGCAGGGCAGGTGCAACTTCATCATTCCATACGGCTGCATCCCAGAACTTGGGTGAGCTGAAATTTAATAGCAGATAAATAGCACAGGATGTTGCCGCAGGCTGCAAAGGGGAGAACTTTATGGGTCCCCAGCCTCTTCCAAGCCCTGCCACAGCCAGCATCTCTATTTCATAGACAGAGCTGCTTCCCTGTCAGCCACCTGCTGGGAGCTGTGCCGGAGTCTGGAGTCCCCACAGTGCTGTCCTGAGCAAAGAGGCTGATTTGAGGAAGACCACGTCAATCTGGGAATCAAGATATCCGAGCCTGGCGCACTGCACCTTGCTACCCTGCCTCTGTTGATGAACAGGGCGCCCCGATGGCCTGGACTTTCCTTTCCCCTGGGGACCTCGCCATCAATCTCCCAGGTAGGGAGGTTGGCACATTTGCTCCTTCAGACCGCTGAGGCCGGAGGGCAACACTGTTGAAAAATTACAACGAAATAATAGCCACCCTTTGAACCTATGGTCCCTGATCCAGGAACCCTCAGCCTGGAAAGAGAAATTGAAGCGTGATTGAGCTGTAGCTGTGATATTGATCTGTGCTAATGTTGTCTGCGGAGACAGAGGCTTGGAGGACGAGGGAGGAGGCAAACTTGTTCATTGACTCCGGGTCAGAGGAGGCTGAATGGAACTTCACCACACAGAAAAGAACCCTAGTGTGGAGGCAGAGCTCAGAGCCAGGCTCCAGCTGAATGCTTGACGTGTTATGCCCATCAATCCTCTGAGGCAGAGTTTTATAGAATCCTTGTCTTGGAGAGGAGGAAACTGAGCATCAGAGAAGCTGAGCAACTTTCCCAAGGCCACAGAGTAAGTGGCAGAGGCAGAATTCTGACCCCAGTGACTGTCAGTAAGCTTAGGTTCTTAATTTTGGAATTAGGGGTGGATAAAGGGTACAGCTGCTCCAATGCCCAGCCCATTCTCAGATATGGCCATGACCCTAACCTCGCATATAACCCCTGGGCAACCTGGCCAAAGCCTATGTCACCACCAATTGGGCATGGCCATGAAGGAGCAATGCAGTCAGACAAGGGCCCAAGAATCTGACTGGGGTAAGGATTTTTTTCGTGTTTTTTTTTTTTTTCCTGTGGCTGTTCCTTGTCTGCTTTTATCTTTGGCTGGCACTGCAGTGGGAGGTGATCTGGCTTTTAATGTCATGTGGAATGGGGGGTGCGCCTGGCACAAACCCAGATTTCCGGCCCCTCTCTGCCCCAGACCTGGGCACTCCAGGTCGCGCATACAGAATATTATTAATTGCCAGCACCTGGCGGGGCCCATAGAGCAGGATGTGAGAAATGGTTGTCTTGTGGCGCAAAGAGCTTAATAAGTCACCTCAGTGCCTAACGGACAGTCAGGGGTCAGCTGGGCACAGGGGAGAAGAGTAGCCAGTGATTAGAGGGGGCCTGAAGAGGGTTAAATGAGGCATGCAGATAAACACTCTCCCCACTGCCCAGGGGAGTCATGGACCAAGCTAGGTACATAATAAAAAATGCCAATTTCATTTATCTTCCTGTCTGTGTCCTGCCCAGAGGGAGGATGAGCAGATTAAAAAGCACACTGCATTTATGGGCTGGTGTAATCTTAGCACTTGCAGAGAGTTATAACCTCTTTCTGGAGGAGGAATCTTTAACCAAGTCAAGTTCTTGGGTCCTTGTCTGACCATGGCACTCTTTTTTGTCAGTGCCTTACTGGTGATCACATGGGCCAAGGTGACTCCAGGAGGCTCCAGGTGGCTCCAGGAGTCATGTGAGGCCAAGGTCACAGCTACGTCTAAGAAGGGGCTGGTTCACTTGCTTCACTCTCCTGGCTACTGACTACCCCTGACCCTGGTCAGCTCTCTCAGAAAGGGTACCACTGGGCAATAAAGAATCCAGGTTTTCTATTCTAGGACAGTATTTCCTTAAATATATTTGTTTGAATACTAGGTCTATAGGCTATCAATAGTTATTTCGGGGGGAAAAAAAGGGTTTTGTGGCTAATGGTAGAAGAAAAGCAAGCTGTACTTGTATCATTAATACAGGCCTTCTCAGAGCCTTTAAAATGTAAATGTCTACCATGAGTCTCCAAATAGGGGCTATGGTGAGCTCCCCTGAGGATCTTGCCACGCTAGTGCTCTGTGGAACACAGGCTGGGAAGTGTCAGCAGCCTCAGAGTGGCAGGAATGGTGAGAATAGACCATTGAGGACACTGGGTTTTAATCACCTACCGTCACAGGGGAGGTGTCCTGTTCAGACCACTCAGTGTACTATAAGGACAAACCAAAGCGTGTCCTGTGGGAGGAATCATTAGGCACCTAAACCCCAGCTGAGCCCACGGCCCGACTCCTGAGTTCGTCTCCATCCCTTTGGCTCTTGGTGTGTACATGACTACTCTCTATAACTCGGCTATCACTGCCACCCAGCCTCTGTGGGGACTCACATCCCATGGCCATCTGGACCTCTGAATACACAAGTCCCTTCTCCACTATGTTCAGAGGGGAAACAAAGGGTGTCTCAATGTATAAAAAGGGCCTTGTGCAGGAAAGGCAGATACATTGTGTAGGTACTACAGCTCCTTCATTCTATACCCAGCACAGATATCATTCACTATCACGGTTCTCTTTCCCCCAACCTGGAAGCCATGACAAAGGCTTGTCAACACAGTGATCCAGGCAGCACAGCCAATCAGTCAAGGTTGACACACGTTAAAAACATCTGTTTGCTATCGGTAGTCTAGACTTGTCCACATCTGGGACAGGGAACATGGCCAGTGTGTACATGGCCAGGTGTGATGATGGTATTAGCTGTCGCCATGGTCAATTCAGAAAAGGGCTGGGGAGAATTCAGAGGAAGGGGGTCTGGAGCTGCTGTGACTGGGATTTCTTCTGGCCTGGGTTTATCAGGACAACCTCTTCCTTGCTTGTGGGAAATGTCTTTTGAGCTGCTCACATATGTTCCATGATGAAGGATCAATGATGTCATCATCACAGGCCACATACAAATGCTTTCATTCACTCATGTAAGCGTACCCATCCATTGATCCAATAAGCATTTAAGGTGCCTCCAGAGGAAGCATTTTGTTACTGATTTCCTTAGAGAGACAGGCAGGAGACAGAAGGCACTGTCCTTGTGATGTGGGTTGGAACATTCACCAAAACATGAAACAATGGAGTAACAGCCCTTAGGTCAATGGACAGGAAAGATGGATTGATAAAGAGGGAAGGTAAGCAGGAGAAAGCACGCTAGAAACAGAACCTGACACTGCATTCCTTGGCCCATAAACACCTGTGAAAAATGTACCCTGGAGTTTGGAATGCTATCTCTTCCAGCCTAAAAGACATGATTAGATCTCAAGAGTTGTGGGAAATACAGAAATGGGAGAATATTTGTGGGAAATCATCACAAGGCCAGGAGGTGCTTTTACCACATGGCTGCATGATCAGCACAGAAGGAAACTGAGGAGACGTGGTGTCTAGGCCCAGCGAGTGCAAGAAGCTGTGTGACCTTGTGAATGGTCTTCTCCTCTCAGGCCTCAGCTTCTTCATTTATGAATGGAGGAAACTGGCCTTTAGTAGTGTTTTCCAGAACAAGTGTTACTGTACAGAGCAATTACATACATTTTTGTCCACTACAAGTCGATTCTTATATCAAAAGGAAGCCTATCCTCCAGTAAGCCATCCTTGTCTCCTCTATGCGAATAAAATTTTAGCTGGGCATATGGCAGCCAGCGAGACATTGTGTTTCCCAGACTCCCTTGGGCCTTGGTGTGCTCACATGTTTAGGTTCAGACTAATGGAATCTGCGAGGAAGTGGCATAAGCCTTTCCTGATGTGTGCCTTCTATATGGATGTTTAAGTATCCCCTGGCATCTTTCTCTTCCCCTGGCTAGGAGATAAGGGGACCCGCCCTGGGCTCACAGGCAGAAGCCTTATGTGGATGGCAGGGCCATCTACTGGCTCTGGAATCACCGGCTTACCTGAGACAGAAATGAACTTTCTCTCTTGTTTGAGCCTTGTATGTGAGAGTTATCTCAGTTATAGCAGTTTAGTTGATACGGTACAAATAAAACCTTTTCGGGGCAAAACTTGCCCCGGAGTCAATTGACTAGTGCATTCCGCTTTCTTCTGGGGCTAGTCCCCCAGTCTAGCTAGACACTCATCCTTTCTCAGATCAGATCAAGGAGAGCAAAATTTCTGGTGGGTCCCTGGTGGATGAGGATACTGGGCACCAGAATTTCTGGATGCGTAGAGGAAATGAGGCTATCCGTGATGGTGCCACCATGGGGCCAGGGTGATAATACTCATGTCAGCTTTGCTGGGCTTGCTAAAGGTGTATAATTCTGCCTCCTATTTAGAGGAGGAAGAACACTGGGGCCCAGCTCATGGGACTCTTACCTGCTCAGCTCCAGTCACTGTGTAGGCATGCCGACTCACCAGGCCATTCTCCATTTCCAAGTCCTCACCTGTTGGCTTCAAAGGAGCAAAGCAGAAACATGCATTAAACAAACAGTCATAGGTTCCTCAAAGAAATAGAAAAGCACAATTCAATCAGCAGCTGAGCCATGGCTGGATGAAAAGTGTCCCGCTGACTCGTATTGGAATGGCATATATTCCTGAAACTCTTCTCTAGAGAAGCAGAGTTTGAAGGCTCCTGGGTGGTGGAGGCCCAAGGCATTTCATACCTCAAGAGACCACCTCATTACTGACAGAGTCCCCCCAGAGTCCTGAGGACCGGGCTGCTGCTCCTTCAATCACTCATCATCCGTGAGACACAGCACAACACATGTCTGCCAGGCATACCCACCACCCCTGTGCTATGAGTAATTGGGGTTTAAAGTGCATCTTAGTTTGGGGATGGCATATCGGATTACAGATATGTGACTCAAAGCCCACATGTTTAAAGAATGAAGGAAGCGTCCTCACAGATAAGGAGCTGGCTGTCTCAGAAAAAACACAAATAATTTGGAGGGTTGTCCAGCTTTTCAAAATGGGGTGTTCTGCCCTTGGATTGCTGCATTTAGATTTAGAGTCAGGGAGAATTGAGCCCCACCCGCCAACCCTCACACACAAACACTGGTCACTGTGGACCCATTCATTGCTCCTGGTCACAGGGAAGCACTAGGCAAAGGCTTTGGAGTTAGACCGCTGCATACGAACCCCTGCTCTGCCACGTACTGGTTGTGTGATGGGGAACATTTTACGTAGCCTCTCTGAGCCCATCCTCTTCTGTAAGGGAATTCTGCACTCCCTGTCTCAGAGGGAGTGCTGTCGTGAGGATGAAGTGGTATAAACTCAATAAAGTGCAGTATCAGGGCTCCCCGGCAGCCGCTTGGCCTCTCTCTTCTCTAGCTGGACGGGCCAGGCTTGAACCCGTTGAAAGGGATTCGGGTTCTACTCACCCCCGCCGGGGTGCCACAGGCCATCAGGGATCCCAACTTGGCAGCCGTCCGCACCATCGTGAGCAGGTTGGAAGAGGTGGAGTGCAGGTCAATGCAAGTGACCACCCCCCCTGTGAGCTCCACGAGGGCATCAGCGATGTAGCCGAAGTGCAGGTTCTCATAGGAGCCATGTAACCTAGGAGGAGAACGCCAGAGCAAACCCCTGTGGTGCCTTCGGTGAGACACTCCAGGGAGGAAGGCTGCACACCTGACTTCTGTGTATTTCCCTGGTGAAGGACTACCTGCGCCACCCCCACACCCTGGCCACCCACCTTCCATGCACCTCGATGGAGAGTCTAGTGAGGTGCCCTCCTCAGCCCTGTCTTTCCCCTGGGCAGCTCCATGAGTGGCAGTATTGTGTAGAGGTTAGGAGTGCAGGTGCTAGAGCCACAGGCCACTGGTCAGATCCCAACCTCACCACATATTTACCTGCTTGACCTTGGACAAATTACTTAGCCTCATGGCGCTGGACTTAGCATAGTTCCTGGCTTATGGCAAGCCCTTAGCAAATGTTGGATGTTATTATGATGAGGATCCACTGTTTCCTGTTCAGTTTAACAACAGTGGTAAGTGCCTACTGTGTGCAGGGCACCACACTAGGCACTGAACGTTCACGAATGAAGGAGAGCCCATTCCTGCCCTCACAGACCTCCCGATCAGCAGCCCTGACCCCTGCTGTGGCCACAGGTAGCCTCTGTTTTCACTCTGTCCAAACCTTGATCCGGAGTTCCCATTCCCATTCTCAGATTCATCTGCCCAGAATCATCAGAAAGACAGGACAACTTTCCTGAAGGTAACGTAGGTGAGGACGCTCCGGCCAGTGGCAGTGGGGACGCTCCTACTATGGCCTTCTTTCTGTTAATGCAGTCACGGGGGTCAGGTACCTGGCTCTATTCATGCATCTGCCTCTAATGGGGCCTGCAAACCTGGACAAGACTCTTCCCTTCCTGGTCCTCAGCCTTTCCCCTGGAAATGGGGGGGTTGACTGGATCAGCCCTGGGGGCTGTCTTCATGTAAATTCACCCAGCAAATATACAGCAAGCAGCCACTATCAGCAAGACCACATCCCAGGCAAAATGCCATGTATAGTTTAGAAAGTCTTTTATTAAAGAAAGCTAAGGGTATACAGAACAAAAGTCATTCTACGGGAACTACCATGTGACTAATATCAACTTGTTATCTAACTGGTTTTAAATTCTCTCTCTCTCTCCCTCTCTCTGACACAGGGTTATGCCAGGTACTATACATACTTTTATCTCCAGACTGTTTGCTTTGTCAACCGCAAAGCCTACCTTTGATCATGATTATGCCCTGCTGTGTCTGAATGTCTGCCTTTCTTGATTTCCCACAGGTATTCTGGCTCCGGGTCCTAGACTAAGAGGGCTTTGCTGAGGGCACTGGAAGTTCACAAAGACTAGGGTTCTGGAACCCATTTCCGAGCCCGTCAACGTGACCTCCTGGTGATACCCTCAGGAGTATCCCCTGGCTTCAAAGAAGGCTGTACCAGAACGATTCCAGAGAAGCAGCCTTCGGGCTTGGTCCCATCCCTTTGGGCCCACTGCATCTCTGTCTGTGGGCCTCATCTGATGCTGTAGCTACAGCATTCTGCAGTCACCACAGGGACACCAAAGCAAGGGACAGGACCTGCAGCCAGCAGCCCCCTTCCACAGCCTTCTCTCACTGTCGCTCTGCCATGCCCACAAAGCCTGTCCCAGAGACAGCTGGATGTTTTGACAAGGAGCTATCTCTCTGCTTTACAAACATGAGTTCACAAATCCTGCTGATGCTTCAGGAACATGGCAGCTATTCTTAGCCCCCTTTGCTGACAGGAGACAGAAAGGGAAGGAAAGAGAGAGAACTGTGTTCACCACACCTGTCACGACGTTGTGTCACCTGAACCGGGGAATTCTGAGAGAGCCTTGTTCTCATCCTTCTGCTTCAGCCTCATTTTGGGAAAATATCTGTCCTTCCAGAAATGATATGAATGAGGGGAAAATTCAGATGTCTGAATCAGAGCCAGAAAGGATGCTGAAATGCTGCAATTCTTAACTGCAGATTGGGATGATATACAGACTACCAGATCATATCCCCCAATCTCCTCTCTATTTTATGACCTCAGGGGAGAAAAATCTGCAAACATAGATACCCCCCCCCAACATATGCACATCTGATTGCCTTGACCAAGGCATTTCCAGACCCCCAGCTACAAGGACAGTTGAAAGTTCAAAATCTACATGTTCACTCGGCATTGCCTACACACTCGGAGGGAAAGATAGCCATCTCCAGCTGGACTAATGGGTTCTCCACGTTTGTGCTGTGGTCCTGCTGAGTTCCACAGAAGCAAAAAGACAAATCCTTTCCCAATAGGATTGACAGGATGAAGAGATGATGGGAAAGCAAGTTCTCATTCCAAGTAGGCCTCTAATACCTTGTGACCTTGGGCAAGTCATTTCACCATTCTGAGCCTCAGTTTCCTCATATCTCAAAGAAGAAGGTAGGGTTTGATGCTGACAGCAGTTGCTTCCAGCTCTGATATGCTATAATTCTATTTGATTCATGCCTGCAATTTATAACTTCCTTCTTTGGATAAAAGGAAAAGCTTTTAAACAGCTTAATAATTTGAGACATTTTATCCCCCGCTAGATTTCTCTAGGCAGTGGAATGTGGATTCCCGGTCCAGTTTCCCATTTCTTTTCAAGCTGAATGATTGCCTTAGGTCAGCTGTTAACAAATGGGGTCAGAGTCATCATTTCATTCTGCAAGCTTTCTAATTCTCCCAGTGAACTGCCAGGCTCTGCCACCTTTTACACAGGAAAAAACAAGGCCCTGAAGTGGTGAGGCCTGACTCTATACTGGAAAGATAATGGTAGTATTTGTGTAAGTAGCTTAGATGTGAATTAACCTCCCCAAACATATAGATTGGTTCAACAACCTTGGCTGTTATCTGGGCTTCATTCTTAAATGCTAATGAACAGCTCTTCTTAATACTGGAAATGAGCAACAGCTTTAGTTTTTTTATAAGTTGGCTCAAAAGGAAGAATGCAAAAAAGAGGAGGTCTTGAGATGTCTTGCTGTTCAGATTTTGACCTCCAGAAGGACAGGAGCTGGGATAGTCTGGGGGGCCCAGGACAGGATGGACAGAGTCTTCGGTCTTGCTAAATGATGTCCCCTGGTCAAATGACTAAAGACCTCAGCAGATTCCAGCTAGATACTTACTCCTGCCATCACATCACTATTGAAAGCCTTGGCATTCCCTTTTGTAAAATGAGGGGTTGGTGAGAATGATCTTTGGGAAATCTGATTTGGTAACACTCTTCACTATCCATCTTCTCCTGAAAGGGGTGGTCCTCTGTCTTTTCGTCTCCTAGTGTTGATTTCTAACTCTGAGATGTCCCTCACATGTGTGGGTCTTTATGACAGTGATTTCACACACACACACTTGAGCCAGTCTGAGTGTTCCTATCTAGTGCTAAGCATAGTGCCTGGCCTATGGCTAAATGCGCAACAGCCAACTGTTGAGTAAAAGTAACCTATGAATTGGGGTGTTTATAGTCCTTGAGTTGTCAACACCAGAAGATAGCCCCTGAATCACAGTGTTTGGACCATATGATAACGAGTAACTTCTGCCCTGAACCCCCCACAAAAATGCAACCTCACAGCATTTCAGGTCCCCATTGCTCCAACCTCACTTTGAACTGTCCCACCTCTAGGTCTCTGCTCAAATCATTCCCACTGATGGGGATGCCTCCTGCTGAAAGTCTACTCGTTCTCCAAGGCCTCACTCCATGCTATCTTCTCTGCACAGCCTCAGCCTG
The DNA here is from genome assembly GCF_964194185.1 of Rhinolophus hipposideros. Lineage (NCBI taxonomy): Eukaryota > Metazoa > Chordata > Mammalia > Chiroptera > Rhinolophidae > Rhinolophus > Rhinolophus hipposideros. Next base: position 56,840,470 of record NC_138058.1, on the reverse strand, counting down.
ACTCTGTGAGTGCGAAAGTCAGAATTATTTTCTTTCTTCTGCACTCTCAGCTGACTATGACCGTGATATTATATTTTATTTGGGCGCTTAGACCAGCCCTTGCAGTAACACCATTATCAGTGCATATCTCTGTCCAGCCCTGCCTGCCCCCCACCCCTTGCTAAGTGCCTCTGCATCCCTCCTAACAACCTGAACACAGCTTAGCACACAGCAATTATTTAAGGAGGATGCCAAGCTAGGTGGCAAAGGCTCTGATGCTCCCAGGGGCATCAATTGCATTCAGCAAAGCTGCCCCAAATCTCAGGGCCGGCCGGTGGGAAGCATGTGTCAGCGCAAGCAGCTGGTCAGGCAGGGCCAGCATCAAGGCCCTGGGCTGAGGGGTGGACCCATCCTTACTTAGCATAGGCTTTCTCCAGCAGACAGGGCCAAAACTCTTGGTTGTTGTTGAGAGGGTGCACAAAGAGGCATCCGTTGGTCCCGACAGGCAGGCGATCATCAACCACCACTTCCACCCACTGGCCACACTGCCAGAACTGGAAGAGAGATGATAATATAGCTCAGTACAACTGGGGCAGAAGGAGCTCCTAGACCCTCATCCTGTGCCAAAAGATAACAACCATCACCATGTGACGTCCATGAAGCAAAAATGAACTCATCCCATGTTGATGGATAGGGGATGGGCATGTCATCTTCACTGAGAGATGGAAAAAATGAGTCACAGACCAAGGTAGTCAAGGAAAATACTAGCAGAAAAGGAGACTTAGGGTTTAGTTGGACTTTGCTACTCACTCTGGCCTCACTTTGGCAAGTCCTTTGTGAGCTCCAAATATGCAACTCTCCAGGTACAGCTTGCACACAAAATGGCAGTAGGGAAAGCAGATGCTGAATAACAAAGGGGAATGGCAGATACAAGTGCTGTCCTGGGGAAAGGAGAGCCTACTGGGAGCTGAAGGTTTGCAGGAGGAGGCCGGGCTTAAGCAGCTGGAGAGGAGATAGGGAAGACATCCCAGATGGCAGGGCAGCATGGGCAAAGGCCTGGAGGCCAGATGATGAGAAGTGCTCAGGAGGATGGAGCAGTTACAGCCTCACTCTGGCCCTGCCATTAGAGCAGCAGAAATGAAACCGACTGGTGCTGCTACTGCTAAGAGTGCAAAGGAAGCAGATGTTCCTCTCCAAAACAGACTGTTTTAATCTTCAGCATTCAACTCTTAATGGTTCACCCGGGACATTACCAAATGAGGAAAATTCATAACAAAGTCAGCCTTTGGAGTTTCTTCGCTGGTCTCCCCTGTGCTGGATAAGCAGCAGGGCTTCTAGTTTCAGGCCTGAGCCTTGATGAAGGCAAATCTCTGACAGGTGGGCCTGAAATAAAGCTGGTTGGATGCAATCTATCATCTGCTCAGTGGTGACAGGAAGCCATCCACATGGCCTTTTCCACAGCTGGATATCCCAGATGTTGGGCTATTGCATCAGCTAAAGACGTATTTTCAAAGCCGAGACGGAGACCAAGACAGAGATGTCAGTGGAGACAAAGCAAAGAAGGTGTTTTCCTGGTCACTAAAGGACCTGTGCACTGCAGCTGGTTCCAGAGCAGCTGTAGATTTGCGTCCCTATTGCGGTAATACGCACAGGCAGGTGAGGTCGAGAGCCAACAGGGATGTTACTAGGGGGACGTCATGAAATGTGGCTGAAGCACAAAGGAAAGCTAATCCCAGCTCCCAGAAAGGGGTACTGGAAGGACAGCCCAGTCTGGATTTGGGTTTAATGGGTTAGCAAAGTGTAGTACACAGTATCGTCCGTGGAACTGTGCTGGAGTCCTGGTTTTGCCTTTAATTATCTGAACAACAGACATTGAGTAAGACACTGAACACTTTGTGACTCAGTTTCCTTATCTGTTCAATGATGGCAAGAATAAAAACTGCCTCGTAGGGCTGTGACTGGAATCAGACGAGATTGTGAAAGGGATATTATAGTTTTGAAAGTAGGAGCTGTTTTTCATTCGCCTTTTTAATCAGCACCTAGGATAGTTCCTCGTGCAGAGTAGCCCATGGAGAATGGGGAAGTCCGGGCTTGAATGAGCTCTTTACGTTGATTCCCTTAAAAATAACCCTCACCTCCATCTTTCCCCACCAGACTTGCTCTCTCTATACAAAGGGAATATCAGGTGAGGTCATTGTTCCCAGAGAGGATGTAAATGGCCTAACTAGTGGTCAAGAATGAGGCCAGAGCTACTTCACCTCTCTGGGTGAGGAGGGCTGGCATCTGGATAATGTCTGCACCCTCCAAGAAGCATGCTCGTGTCATTTTGCCAATACCCAACTGTTTGAAGGAAACCAGAAGTGTCTTGGACAAAGCATCCAAGTTGCCTGGGCATTGAGCCCCTTCCAGAGAGCAGTGCCCAAGCTCAGAATGATGAGAAGATGTACGGAGGTCAGCACTACAGCTGTTTCTAGGGAACTGTGAGACTTTCTTCAACACCCAGAAGGACAGAGTGTGTCCTTTTTGGACCTCAGGGTGTCCCAACCACCTGTCACTCCACCAATACTTGCAGCCCTGAGATGAGCTCAGACACAGCTGAGTCCTGCACCCTCTAGTTCATTCCTCGTGTGATCCTTGGCCCAGCACCATCCATGTCACCTGGGCGCTTGTTAGAAGACCTAGTATGCAAATAATTGGACTGCAGGAAGAAAGAACAGGATAAAGGCAGATACCCGGAAACAATAGAGGGGAAATTTAGCTGAGCAGAAAAAGGGGGCAGGTCTTCAGAATGGAAGGGCTCATTGAATTCCAGGCAAAATTAATTTTCAAAAGGCATAATCTGGACATATTCCAGGGAAATTTCTACACACCAACGAGAGAGAGCCTCTTATAAACTTGCAATTTGAAAGAACATGTTGCATACAAAGCCAAGAGCATAGATTAGCATTGGATTTTTCTTCTGCAACATCGGAAGCTATAAGACAATGAAATAAGGCTTATAGATTCTTGAAGAAAGGGGATGTGATCCAAGAATCCTAAACCTAACCAAAAATCATTTTTAAATAAGAGCAAATGGAAAGCACTCATGTAATTTGAGGAAATTATTCAAGGAACTACTCCTATTTAATGAGAATGAAATTAGAACAAAAGTCTTAAGGGGAAATGAAGGGTGAAAGAAACAATAGTGAACAATGAGTTTTAAATATGCTTTGTACAAGGAACATACGTATAACATAGTGACAATGAAACTGATAATGAAGAGATGAGCAAAGATAGAACAGGGATATGCAAATAATAGGAAGCTGGGTTAGCAATATGAATATCAGATAAAGAGGAATTCAAGGCCCACAAGCATTACATGTAACAAAGAGGGATATTTGTAGCTTGTAGCCTTTATTCCAATAACCAGACAGCAAGAACATAAACTTTTGGCACCAAAGAATATAGGAGGAAAAGTGGAAAGCCAGAACATCTTGAAAACATAAGAGGAGCCCTCCAAACTGTAATTTTGGGGAAGACCGTCAACATACCTCACCTCTTTTAGAATTTGACAAATCACACAGACAAAAAAAATAAGCCAAAGTAAAAGAGATAAGTGTAAATAATACTATCTGCAAATTAGAAAGCTTGATTCCACATATAAAACTCATGACCTTTGGATAATATATATTCTTCTCGTATGTCCATGAAACATTTACAAAAACTGTGGTGGACTTGGCCATAAATAATACTTTAATAATTTTTCAAATAGTTTAGCTTTTATGAATTACATTTTCTGACCATAATTTAATAAATCCAAAACTTACAGCCAAAAGATTACCCCCTTCAACACTTAATCAAAACTAAAAATATATTATCTTCAAATTAATAAAAGTAAGATATTTTATATCAAAATGTATAGATAGGAATAAGATCTCAGAAGAAATTTTATAGTCTTAAAACTTTCATCATTAAAAAAGACTAACAATGTTAAGTGTGAAGTTTCAGAAAATCAATAAAACTAACAAAGAGAAAGTGAACAGGAATTCATGAAAATACATTGAAAGTAATTATATAGAAAATAACCCCCCGCCCCCCCAAAAAGAATAGAAAGAATAATAAAACCCAAAAGTTAATTCATTCAAAAATCAGTACAACAGACTGTACTGTAAGACTGTGCTATACTGTAAGAAAAGCTGGATTCAGAAAAACAGGAAAAATAAAAAGATAGCACTGGGATTGATAAAGTAGATGTAACCACAAATAAGAAGAAATTAAATGAATTTTCTGAGAATCATATAAGCAACTTTTTGGCAATAAATTTGGAACTATAGAAGGAACAGTTTGTTTTCCTAGCAAAAAATAAATTGCAAGAATTAACTCCAGGAGAAATAAGAGTCCCAAGCAGATCAATAGCCATTGAGCACATTGGAAGAATGAAAGAAATCACATTTAAAAAGGAGGCAGGTCTCAATGACTTAACTAGTGTCTACTTTATTTTCAAAGAACAGATAGCCAATGATTAATACCATTATTCAAATTACTTTAGATCAAAGTATGTAAAGCTCAGCTGGATTCACTTTTAAAAATTAGCATAACTCATACATGATTTAAAACACTGGACTCCAATGCTACATGTGATATAAATGCAAAAATTCTAATAAAATTTTTAGTAAATAGAATCCAACAGCATATTTAAAGAACAGTGTACCGGGAAAGTATGTTACTAAAATCCAGAGAAGACAGGATTTTGCTTCTCTTTGGTTCAAAATTGTGAGATTCTAACTCATGTGCCAAGGTGAAAGAAGAGTAAAATAAATTGTACAAATATTAATAGAAGAGACAATATTATCTTTATCTTTGCAGATAATGTTACACACCTAAAAAACGCAGACTCTACTAAAGAAAAAATTAGAACAAATAAAGTAATTTGGCAAGGGGACTTCATAAAATTTAATATCCAATAAGGAGTAGCTTTTCTCTTTTCAGCAACATCTAGCTAGAAATGAGGGGAAAAATCACATAAGCTGCACAACTGTAAAATATTTGAGAATACATTTACCAAGAAGGGTACAGCACCAATATGAAAATACAACTATAACATTTTATTGAAGGGCGTTCAACTAGTTCTGAATAAACGGATAGACCATGTTTCTGGAAAGAATCCTTAAAATAATAAAAAGGTAATTTTTCCAAATTAATACAGAAATTTAAGGCTGCTCCATTCCGTATCACAGTGGCTTTTATTTTTAATTAGGCAAAATTATTTAAAAATTCTCATCAAAGAATAAATGTGCAAGAATTACCAAGATATTTTAAAGGAAAGAATAAATGAATAATGAAGGAGAACTTATCCTACCAGATGTTACGTCTTACTCTAAAGCTACTGTAATCAAAATAACCAGATATGACACAGGAAGAGACATAGACAAAAGTTCAGTAATGTACAAGGTAGTTGATCAATGACTCTCTTCTCTTCTTTAAAAAAATGTACCTGAAAATATTTTAATTCTCATCTTCCCCATGTGTTGTCAGATCATGAGCTCAAATCCTTTTTTGGAGCTACGCAGAGTAAGTAACAGGTAAGTGTTTCTTCCACCTCTCAGGCTGCCAGACCAAAAGAATATTCAAGACAGTCACCTCCCTGTGCTCACAGAGAAACACATGTAGCATCGCAGCAGGGCACATACCCGGAAACAGAAAATCCCTGCATACTGGTAGGAAAAGCTTTGGTCCCTCAGGATCTTCTGCAGAAGCTGTGGGTTCTGTGTCAAGGAGCCCAGGGCTGCCAGGAACCAGCAATCTCCTGTGAGGGACACAAGCCAAGCATGAGAGGCCAATTGTACACAGCTGAACGCCCCACCGCACTCATTTCATAGGTCTTTGTTAGCAGAGTTCATACACCTCCTTCTGAAGAACGCATTTTTTTTCTGTCTGAGAGAGAAGACTTGAAGGAAAGATTCACTGGAGCCAGTTCCAAGCCAGATAGAGAAGGGGCTGGTGGGGGGGGGGGGGTGATGGACGGGATGCTGGTGGGGATGATGGCGGTTTGAGGGAGGTCAGGAGAGCCCCCGCAGGCTTCGGCAGGGCTTGTGGTCCAACTTGCCTTCTGATTTTCATTTTGTCAGAGGTGCCCAGAGCTCAAGTTACAGTGAAGTTTGTTGTCAGCGTTAGTGGCAATGGTACTTTCTACTTTCCTATTGCAGAAAACAGATTTGTGCTTTCCTTTGCTAATATTTGCGCATTCCCTACCTGTGCTGGGACCCCTCTAGCCCACACAGTTCTCTCCTCTTCTCCCTTGAGGGACACACACGGCTTGAGTTTCTCCTTGTATGTCACCGTGAACCCTTTAAGCAGAAGCATTGTCCCCTTCTCCTGAGTCTTCCCTCCTTTATCTTCAACATAATCAATTATTTGCATAGCATGTCACCTCAGGCTCTGTGCTGGGTGCAGAAGCCACAAAGGCACCCCCCCAGAGATGCCTTCTCTGAGTTAGTTAGGTGAAGCTCAGATAGGAGGATGATTGGCTGGGGCTGGGGGGAGGGGGCTTTTCCAACACTGAAAACAAGCCGCAGAAGCTTCTACCAACTTGGCTCAAGACACCACCAGGTGAAGTCCAAGTGCAGGCGTAATTTGTAAGCTGACATTTTAAGACCATAGAGTCTGTTCTCAGAAGAGTTCCTGTCTTGTTGTTCTGTCTCCCAATTTCTTGTCCACTTTCCCTTCCCAGCCAATCCTGCCACTCCACTCCTAGGCCTCTTGCTCAGGGGTTGTCTTGGCCATTCCTGATACTACCCAGGGGGCTTCTTCAAGGCGGGCCTTGCTCCTCCCTGTCTACACTGCTCAGCTCTTAGCAACGACTTTACCCCTTGGCTGTCTGGTAGGTGGGAGGGAGTCAAACAGCTCTGGATTTAAACTCAACTCTGTCACTTATTGCTTATGTGACATTAAGGAAACTATTTTACCTCTCAGACTCTTTATTTCCACATATGTAGAGTGTGGATGTTGCATGGCATAAAGGAACTAGTACATAGAAAGCATCTAGCACGGTCATCGCAGAAGCTTAGTAAATGTTTGCTTCCCCTTTCTCAGTCTCTTTTCTTCCCATCTTCCAGCAGCTGATGCTTCTCTCTATTCAGTGCTCAGATTAAACCTTGTGTCCATTTTCTCCCTTTCTTCCACAATTCCTCACCCCAAATGGCTCTGCACACCACTGCTAAACCGCATTGCAGGGTGTAGGGCGGGGCGCGAGCAGTCCATCCACAGCAGCACTGAGAAGGCTGGCCTTGCCCTCTTAGCAGCTGCGGCAGAATTCTGGGGGTCTGAGTGGGCACAAGCTTCCACCTCTCCAGACATGGAGGGTGACTTTCAGCAGCCTGGCCCAATCCAGGGCCGGCAGAGAAGAGGTTGAGTTCTTACCTGCAGTTCCTTGTTGGATGTCAAATCTACTTGCACCTTCCAGGATGAAGTGAGGCTCTGAGTTACCAGCTAATAATTCCTTCGGAAAGAGGGAGAAAAGCCATGAGCATCTTTCATTCCTCTGTGTCCCAGAATGGTACCTAAAACATCACTCACTTTGTCTTTGAGAGATAGAGGTTACTTCTTAAATAGGTGCTTAAAATCTGAGTTAGAAAAGTTCCCCTCATTCTTCAGGTTTTATTACTATCAGGAAGGCAGATGTCAAAGGTGTGTATACGTAATTGACACGACAGGCAATAAATGCATAAGCAAAGAGCATGAAGAGACGACATAAATAAGGATACAGAATCCTCACATCAAATAGTCAGCCATCCTGGTCCTAACAGTGTTTTATTACGAGGTTATGCACACGGGGGGTAGGTTGGGGGGAGGAAGAATAGGATATGTTTATTAGAAGAAACTTTTATAAACATAATGAAGCTTTCCTTGTGAAATGTCATCTCTTAGAAGACAGCAGAGGCCTTGTGGGCCCCAGGTTCAAGTCCAGCCATGTGCAGGATGTGCATTACTCAGATCATTGTTCACTCCCTGGCTAACACACAGACTGAGTGGAAGCTCTCAGGCCCCTCCTCTCAGGTACTGTTAGTCAGTGCCCAGTTCTTCCCCAACCTTCAACACACACAGTGCCTGACGGCCACCGAAAGGGGGTTGCTAGAAAGTTCCCAATGCTTCAATGTCTGGGGAGAATTTGGGGAGTTCGCAGCAGACATGAGGATGGTGAAAGTTCCTGAAGGGGCTCCCCGGGCACTTTGGGGGAACTGGGTCAAAGGTCTGGCTCCTGCCCTCATCTCACCAGCCTCTAGGTTTGCCCCCTACTAGAAGCCTGCAGGATTATTCGCAGCATCCTTTCTGTGCAGCCTTTCTAGGATTTCCATTGCATCAGTTTGCATAATTTGGTAATTTTGCCTGTATCATTTATTTTCACATTGACAAATAAGTCCCCAGAGAGCAGGGCTGCAATGTGGAAATAGATTCATTTCTTCAACAGCCGTGAATGTATTGAGTCCCGTGCCTTGTGAGACCTGCCAGCCCTTTGTAAACTACCAGTTTCCTGGTGGAGCTGCCAAGAGGAAAACAAAGGTGTACATGTCTGCCAATGCAGTGGCCCAACAGGTGCATTAGGGGTAACCACCTCCCTACATCTCCTCCCACTGCCTTCCCTACAAATAACCGGCCCTCTCAGAGGGCTAGAGAAGTGCACTGGGACCCAGGACCTCCAGAGGCACCAAGCCCAACCCTCTGCTGTCCCCATGGCTGGACAGAACTGGGGAGTTCTCCCAACACAAGCCACTAGGGCAGAGCTCTGCGCAGGGCCACGGATGGAGCGACTCTCCCAGTTTCTAAACAACTTGGGGCACTTCAATGGCTTTAACTATCCCCCCCCCCTTCTACTGGAAACAGGAAGTAAAGGTCACAGTGGAGGCTTGCTGCCACTTTGATCATTTTAAAATACTATTCCAAGGTTATTAATCTTTCGGGTTATTTATGAACTTGAATGATTTGGGACTAGAAGTGCAGGCTTCTAGTAGGGGGCAAACCTAGAGCAGATGCTTAGACACTCCACTCACAGGAACTAAAGAAGAATGTGGAGGCCATGGGTTTTGGGGACCAGGAACAAAGTCCACGTAGCTTAGCTTTCTTGACCCACCCTCAGCGCAGGCCTTCTTCTTCACGTTTTTTTCCTGATTTCTCCCCTGTGATCAGCAGAGGAGGGGCGTGTGTGCTCGAGAGTCTGTTCAGACAGACCTGGTGTAGAATCCTGCCCTGCATTGTTCTCTGGGTGACCCTGAGAAACTTCCTTTCCTCTACTGAGCCCCAGTTTCTTTGTGTGTAAAATGGGAGACTCAAATGATAAAGCACTCAAGGCATTAGCTGCCATTATCAAACCCCTACGGAGGGCTAAGGGCTTTATTCACAGATCGTCTCTCAACAGCCTTGCAAAGCAGGAGTCCTTCCATTTTACAAATGAGAAAGGATGCGAAATACTTAGCACAGCGTCGGGCAGGGTACATGTTCAATAAATATTGATTCCCCTCCTTCTGCAACATTTGCAAAATTACAAAAGCCATGCTCACAGACAAACCTAGAGCCTCAAATCTGTTTATTATTAAGCAACATAGACTAAAAATGAATTAAGCAATCAACTCAAAGATGTTGGAAAGGAAAAGGCAAAAAGAGCCTTGCAAATACAGGAGGAAGAAAGGGATAAAATAACACAATTAGTGAATTATAAAATAGAAAAACAGCAAAATCAACAAAGCAAATAAATTGCTCTGTTTGGGAGAGAAGATTTATATAGACCCAACTTTTGTCATTTGTAGTAGAGAAACCCAAATAAAAGTGGAAGTAAAAATAGGGTTTTAGCAATATAAAAACATGATGTAAAATTCTATATTAATCAATTTAAAAATACTGATGATTTTCTGATGAAAATTAACATGGTCCCAAATCATTCAAGTTCATAAATAACCCGAAAGATTAATATCCTTGGAATAGTATTTTAAAATGATCAAAGAACTATTTCCCTAACATCTCTATAAAGGCTTCTGCGTACACATATTTTCCTGCTGAATTGTCTCAAACTTTCAGAGACTAGACAATTCCATTGTCACTTACATTTACATGGGCCAAAGAGGAAACCATTTATACCCTTCCAATAAATGGAAGGCATTTGATACGAGGGCATTTGATAAATACAATTTCTCTGATTTACCCAAATGATGACAATTAAAATTAAAAAAACAAAATTCTAGCTAACTAGGAACAGAGAAATATTTTATGTTATAAAAATTAAATAGCACCTATCTCAAATCAAAAGTCAATAGTCAACATCAAGTTTATGGGCAAATACTGGAATTGTCTGCATCAAAGTTAGGCACAAAACCACCATCTCCTGTCCTCTTTAGCTGCCTGTTTCCTCCCCACCCTGGGCTTTAGCAGGGCATTTCGGATGATCAAAAAAGAGTAAAGGTAGGAAGAGACAGAAATGATACCCAGAAGCATTTTAGCCTGCTAAGCTGACTTATTGAAATAAGGACCACAGAGAAAATAGGTAAAGATGGCTGGGAAGATGGGAATACTTTGGCTCTGGGCAGTCCCCCTTTCGATAGGTAGGCCGGGCAAACCAGGGTAGTGAAGTCACTGGCAAGGGGCAGTCTCTACCCTGAGTGTGACTCAGAATCACCTGGGGGCTTCACAGGCTTGGGGACTGCTGTGTCCTACCTCCCACAACTTGGATTTAGCATGTCAGCCAGAGGCAGAGCTCAGGATTTACACAGTCTCTCAGATGATTCCAAGGCCCAGCCATGGTGAGGGAAGGTTCAGAGAGGCAGAGGGATTCCTTCCAGGTCCTACAGGAAGCAGTCTAGGAGTCAGACAACCTGCTTCCCCATACCCAACTCTTCCCCACGCCAGCGGGCAGGCGCTTCCTGACGTCAGGATTTTCTGATTCTGTGAGAGAGACTGGGCCTTTGAATTTCTGAAACACCCATTTCTGCAGAAGGAAGTTGTGATGGTTGATTTTGTGTGTCAATATATGACTGGATCACAGGGTGCCCAGATATCTGGCTACGCATTATTTCTAAGTGAATCTTAAGAGTGTTTCCAGATGACATCAGCATTTGAATCGGTGAATTCAGTAAAGCAGGTTGCCCTCCCAGTGTGGATGAGCATCATCCAATACATTGAACAAAACATAAGAAAAAGTAGCGGAAGGGAGAATTCGCCCCTTCTCTGCCTGACTGCTGAGCTGACACATCAGTCTTCTCCTGTCCTTGGACCAAGAATTGCACCATCGGCTCCCCTGGTTCTCAGGCCTTCCCTCTAGAACTAAACTACATCACTAGCTTCCCTGGGTCTCCACCTTGCAGACGGTGGATTGTGGGACTTCTTTCAATTCCTCATAATAAATATGTCAATAAAATACATTGACATATTTCCTGTTAGTTATATGCTACAGGGTACATATATCTGCTATTAGTTCTGTCTCTCTGGACAACCCTAACATAGAAGCCATTGCAGTAGTCAAACTAAGTAAACTTAGGCACTTAGGTCTGGATTTTGGAGCTCCTTCTCAATGCAAAGTTCGGGGCAATCTCTGCTATATTAGATATGCCCAGAAACTTAGGTAATGCAGGGACCCCTGGAATCTTAGAAAATACCCTCTCTGAAGGGACACCAAATCCACCACTCTCCTGCGATTGTTTCTGGAGGGGTCTCTTCTATTGTGACATCACTTGGTCAATTGTGGATGGTGTTTCCTGCATTCCTTTCAAAGAAATGCAGATGGTGTGCTGCTCTTGGATGAGGGAACATCAGGTTTAGCACATTGGCATTTAGGCACAGGCCCTTTCAGAGGGTGGCCAGAGTTCAAGCTGGGCCAGCTGGCAGCGTCACTCACTACCTTTTCTATTTTTGCTAAAGAGCTTTACTTTATTGGCATCAAGTTCTTTGGCTAAATGGCAACTGGCTGTTGGCATGTTTACTTTCTGTCACTTTCTATTACTTATTGCTTCCACATTCATAGCCTACACTCATATCTCTACTTTGTTAAACCATTCTTTTTCTGGAGAACTCATTTCGGTTCCAAAGTAAAAACCAGGCTGGGGTCCATCCTTCTTTCAGTGGGAGGGACCATGGAAGGTGGCTCAAAAGGCCCAGGAGCTAGGTGTGTGCCTGGGGAGCTTACTCACCTTTGGCCGCTTCCATGTCACGCTGGAGATGGGTGTCCTCTGGAGCACCTTCATGCCTATGGAAGAAATCTCAGCAGGGAATGTCTCATCCTCAAATAGCAGACCTCTGCTTAGGCAATGATCCCTCAAGGAGTTAAAATCCTGGCCCTTGAACTTGATGACAGAGGTCGTGGCTAGAAGCTCCTGGTTGTATGCCATAACTCTCCTCAAAAGACACCCAAGGTCTTTTCCTTCTGGTGAGAAAAAAAAGATATTTTTAGGGATGAACCATCGAGTGTTTTACATCATCGATGTGAGCCCTGGAAGGGCACTCAGGGGCCCCCCACCATAAGTGAGGGGACTGAGACCTAGATCAGTGCTCTCTGTGGTAACACAGGCAGTTGGTAGACGAACCTAGACTAGAATTCAATCATCCTTCCTCCCAGTTTTCAATCCTCTGTCCCAAAGAGCTTCTCAGTGTGCTGTATGTGTACCAGAGACGATGCAGGTATTTGTACATGAAGGAACATTTATTGAGTACTGACCTTGTGCCAGGAGCTTTTCGGAATGCTGGCAATCCAAAAATAAATACGACATGATTTTTATCCTCCAGGGGCTCATTATCAAGTGGGAAAAATAGATTAAACATTTCAACAACATTTAACATTTTATTATTCAACAGAAACTGTCTAATTAAAAATGTGTACAAAGTCCTGTGGACATAAAGGAACTATGAACTGCCAAAGACAGTCCAGGATGACTCTCCCACAGGCAGTAACCTTTGAATGGGGCCATAAGGAAGAAGAATTTGCCAAGTGGAGAAATGGTAGGTATATAAAAACTGTCCCTCCAAGTACCCTGAGGAGCAAGTGCAAGGAGGTCCAGGAGTTGGACTGGAAAGGTCATAGGTGTTAGAGGGAATGGTAGGAGCAGGAGGGGACAGAAACGTGGGGGCTGTGTTGGCAGAGTGTTGGCAGAGATGGCCAGGGAGTGTTTGCAGAGATGGCCAGGAAGGTAGGTGGGTGTTAGCACACACAGACCCAGGGAAAATTCCCAGCACTGAATCTCTATCTCTGTACGAGGAGGGCCAGGAAAAACCAAAGCAAGAGGCTGGCCATTCCAGTCTGGCAAGTAATAGAGTTTACTAAGGGAAACTTACATATGCGGCATGTCTTGGGCAGCAGTCAGACACAAGGGACCCTGGCGCTGTTTGGCAGGTGCCAAAGAACTATATAGGGTAAAGGAGGGAATAGTCATGGATACTAGTACATGATTGCTATGAGAAATTACATGCTTGCCCAGGTCAGGACAACAACCTGTTACAGGAATGAGCTTATAGCAGGAGGTAAGGGAGGAATGTTGATTTATATCAGAATAAACATCAAAGCCACCTCCGTGCTGGCCTGGATCCAGCTTGTGGAACAGACAGTGGTCACATCATGGAATCGTAGTCTCTCCTCTACAGTTGGAAAGCTAGATTGTGAAATGTTTTATATCTCGCAAGCGGTACAGGGCCATTGAAGACGTGGGTCTGGTCTTGGTATAGGATTGTAGAGCAAGTTGGAGGCCGCATGGAGGGGATGGGTAGGGACTGAGACAGGAAGGACACTGCTGCATTTGTCCATGGGCGAGAGCGTTTGAGTGTTAGTAGTGAAAATGGTCGAGACAGATTCCACAGTCATTGTATAGGTAGAACCAATAGGAGTTGATGATGAATTGAATATGGGGGTAAAGGGTAGAGAAGGTGGGAGAGGGAAAAGAAAAAGCCGTGTGGTGAACATTCCAATGGGTTTAGAAACTTGCTTTCTGCTTTTACCCAGCAATTCTGCAACACTGAGTGAGTATTCAACTCTGTGAACCTATTTCTCCGCCTGACGGATTAATGATACCAACCTCTTAAAGAGTTCATTGTGGTATTAATGAGGATTGGCCTAACATACCCAGCAGAGTGGCTGATATACAGTAGGCACTCAATGAATGATGGTGCCCTAATCTCCTTAAAGAGATGTCAGGAAGTCTGGGCTTTCTGGTCCAGGAAACCATAGGAGTGTAAACACCATTTACCAAATCATACGTTACATCCTCCATCTGTGAAACAAGCTGACTTGGATGTGAATCGTGAATTCACACCTATTAGTTGTGGGACTTGAAAAACCTCCTTAGGCCTGAAAGCCATGCTTTCCAAGTTTCTTTGACCAGGGTCTGTTTAGGTGGCACAAAAGACCCCAAGGTTCATATGTCCTATCCATTCCCACTTCAGGTGATGATAAAGATCAAAGAGGAAGATAATTGAACAACTCATAAAAAAGAATATGAGCTTGAATCAAGATCTTGGATTAAAAATATGCAAAATTAAACAGCTATTTTCTTACAGTTAATTTATAATAATTGTACATTGCAAGTCATTTAGATAGCACAAATTCATTAGCAGGCTATCACCAGTTAAGTGGCACTGCACCCACTTGCTTGGAGAGAATTATGCATACAGTTGTCTAGCAAACAAGGTAAGAATCGTTTATATTTGAACTATTAGGTTGAACCATATGAAACTGTCATTTTTGTAGGTCAAAAAGGTTGAATGGAGTCCATTTCAGATGGTTTAACCTAAGGTAAAAATGGTTGAATATAGGCAATTTCAGTTGATTTAGCCTAATATGACATATACATTTCTTCAGTCTAGTTCTTGAAAATGGCAGGTGAAAGTATGTCAATATTCCTCACCACTCACTATAGAGTAGAAGAGAGCCCACAGCAAATTATATAAATAGTGATAAAGCTGAGATGACAGTAAGGTATCATTCAAGAGCAAGAAAACAGTAATAGATTTGATTGTCAATTCAAGACAAAGGCAGTGACACCTGATAACGGAGAGTTGGGAAAACCGTGCGTCTTCAAGCTCTGCACATGCTTGGGGGAAGTGGAATCAATGCAGCATTGCCAAGGCATCCACCTTTCAGTAAAATATTGGATCATAGTGTGTGATAAACTCCAGCAATGAGCTCACTTTAGTTTAGAAAACCAAATTATGGCTACCCTTAATTACACAACTACGAGACGGCTAGTAAGCAATCCCATAATTGTATGTAAAAGTGAGTCTAAAGAATTTGGCTTGACTTCTCTTTCAGAATCTTGCAAAGGCCCTACATTTGGGGATAAGTTTCTAGGCCATCTGCAGCACCCTGTCTGCTATTGGATAGTGGACTGACCGACTTTAGGAATCCCAATCTAAGACTCACTTTACACATTTGTGAAATGAAGGTAGTGATTAATATGCATAGTATAGGGTAGTGAGACTCAGATGAAACCACGCTTGTCAAATACTTTGCATTGTGAATGATA
Organism: Rhinolophus hipposideros; assembly: GCF_964194185.1. Classification (NCBI taxonomy): domain Eukaryota; kingdom Metazoa; phylum Chordata; class Mammalia; order Chiroptera; family Rhinolophidae; genus Rhinolophus; species Rhinolophus hipposideros. The sequence goes on along the minus strand of NC_138058.1, from coordinate 56,825,024 downwards.
ACTAGAAAGCTATTAATAAATGATGGTTATTAGTATGTCTATTATCATCATTTTGACCACAAAAGGATTGTGCAGAAGCCCCGCCCCCACTAGCACAGGCACTTGCTCTTGTGAATGACAGGCTGGGCTCAGCGGGCCTGGAGGAGTGAGGGTCAGAGGTGAGGCATCAGAGCCATGGCCTGAGCTCTGCTGTGGCTCTGCATCCATTAACTCAGAGCCCAGGAAGGAGAGGAAGGGCTCTGGGGGACAGGCGGCAGAACCTGGTGTCTGTTGCCAGAGGAGGTGAGCTGCTCTGGGAGGGAGGAGAATCTTGACCCGGCAAGTGAAGGCAGGAAGGAAAGGGAGCCCCCCCCCACACACAGACCTTATACCCACCAGGTTCACCTTCTTTCTCTCTGAATGCTTATGGTTCTGTCAGGGAACAGCCTGTAGACTCACTTTCTTAGGCAAGAAGGATGTACAGAACTTGACAACATTTCTCTTTTGTGTGTAGTAGAAAAAGCCAACCAATTCTCCCACCTGTCACTTTGGGGAGGGTTTTTGCATATTTCTTCTCTACCTTACTTGCCTCACTTTGCAAGATAAGCAAAGGCAGGAGAAGACTCAGCTGTCTTATTAGAAAAAAGAGAGATGGAATGTCTACCTGATATTCAGGATAAAAATCTGTCTCACTGCTGGGTTATCTCTTGGGTCAAGCAAGAAAAACGGCACAGGAAGAACTAAAAAAAAAAGGCAAAAAGAATTGATAAAAAGTTCTTAATGTGAGAAGCTGTGTAAGCTAATGAATCAAGACTCAGAACTAAGATAATAAGCAGGCAAAAAGGTGCAGCTGATTTAAATTATGAAGCCTTATACAAATATATGAATTATTATTTATTTCTCTCACTCTAATAATCTTTTTTGCATTCTCCACTCCAAAATGCACAGTTGTAAGAATACATAGGTGGATTATCTAAACTACTTCTGCCAGACACGGGATAGGAGCATTTACAGATAAACCTCCCACATATGTTTGTTTTCTACATGAAAATTCACAGGCTGGGCTATCTTTGGACACGGAGAAAACCAACACGTGTAGGTGTGTGTACAGATGCTCTTAAGATAACTTTAATATATACTAAGCAACTTCCTGTGAGATTTCCTAAGATCTTTTTTGAAGAGTAGTCCTCATCCTTTCAAGACAAGTGAGTTTTAAATATATTTAATAAGAACAAAAATTCTGCTCTCCTTCCCCCCCCCAATGGGTCTCTCAGTTGGTAGAAACTTTTTTGAGGATGGTTAAACAATAAGTAGGCAAAGTCTTTAAACTATGCAAACCATTACAATTCTTTAATTTTTAAATTAGATCACTTTTGATACATAAAAGAGAACATGTAAGCTGGGTAGGTTATGAAGTATCATAATTACATGAGAACCCATGAACCCACAGCCCAGCTTATGAACTTACCAACACTGCTCTTCTCCCTGATGCCACTCCCCACCTCCCCCAAAGGAGACCACCGCCTGAATGTCATGTTTATCATTCTCTTGCTTTTGTTAAAAACCAGCTTTGTCACATATGTATGTATCTCAGCATTGCATTTTTAAAATTTTGGTTGTTTTATGGCTTTAAAAAAATTATGTAGGGGTTCTAATTCCTTTATGGCAATGTGAGCAGGCCCCTGTGCAGCCCAGCTTTCTTACTGATTATAACTATAACTTTTGGGGAAAATAAAACAATTACTTGAGAACCCAGATATGGGAGGAGAGGGGGGAGGAAGCTAGCAAATTGTAGCGGGAAAGTCAAAACTTGGAAAAGAAACAAGAATGAGGGTGGATTTCCAGTTTTTGTCTTTCTCTCACATATCTTGCCACAAGGATAGGCTCCAGTCATGAAATGGCCTGGCACAGATGACTGAAGCTTTGATGAAAACCCTGCCACCTCTCTGGCAAAGGAGTTCCTAAAGACTTGGGGAGGGAACTAAGGGGAAGAGACTGAGATGGGATAGAGCCAGAGAATGGGATCGTCTAATTCTATGTATAAACTTGCATTAATCTTAGCCTAACCCATCTATACTGTGGATGTATAGGACAGATCCAAAGCAGCAGAGCAAATGCTTAAAGAAATAAACTGAGATTTGATCACGTCCCACAGAGGATGAGCTGGAATGCACAGACAAATTATAGGGTTGATTGCCTACGTTTTTTAAAAAATCAACAATCTCTAAAGGGTTCGGATGGAATACAAAGTCTACGCAGCGTAAGGCTCACTTTGTCCAATATAATCCCAAACTACTCAAAATAAAAAGAACTAAGAGAATGTGACCCATTCTCAAGAGAAAATACAATCGGCTGGTGCCAACTCTGCAATGATCTAGATGTAGAAATGATCAGATATTCTATATTCAGTAAAAATATATTTCAAGAATAAAAGTGAAATAAAGCCATTTCAGATAAAGGGAAACTAAGAGAATTCATCACGCAAAGACATGCTTCAGAAGAAATGATAAAGGGAGTTCTTCAATTTGAAGGGCAATCATAACAGGGAAAATTGAATTTTCGGGAATGATATACAGTAAATATCTGAGTAAATATATAAGACTATTTTTCCTCTTAAAATAATGTAAATGTGTATATGTTTAAAGCAAAATTTATAACATTTTGGAGAGGTTTCAATGTATGCAGATATAATTCACATGACAACTATAACAAGGAACAGTGAAAGGGGATTAAAGGTGCCTACATGGTTGGAAGAGTTCCGTGATTCACATAAAGTGGTAAAATCGAATGTGAAACATTGCGCATGTGTGTCATAATCCCTAGACAACCACTAACAAAATAATAAAAAGAAATATATCCAAAAAACCTTATAGATATGCTGAAATGAAATGCTGAAACATATTCAAATAATCAAAAGAAGTCAATAAAGAGGAACTAGTGGATAAACAAACTAAAAAATAAACATAAAATCCAATCACATTGACAACTAAATTAAATGTTAATTAAGCTCCAATTAAGGGGGGAGGGGGGTGGTGGATGAGGGTAAAGGGGATCAAATATATGGTGATGGAAGGAGAACTGACTCTGGGTGGTGAACACACAATGGGATTTATAGATTATGTAATATTGAATAGTGTACCTGAAATCTATGTAACTTTACTAACAATTGTCACCCTAATAAACCTTAATTTAAAAAAAGTCAGAGATTGACAAAGTAGATAAAAAGCAAGACTCAATATACGCTGTCTATAAGAGACACATTTTAAATACAAAGACACAAATTAGTTGAAAATAAATGGATGAAAACAGACATACTATACAAACATAAGAAGAATGGGGTAGATATTAATAGAGTGATCAAATAGACTTCATAACAAATATCACTGTTAGAGATAAAATGGGAGCATTTAATATTAGTAAACATGATCAGGAAGAAACATAAATCATAAATGTTGTAGGCACCTAATAATAGAAACTGAAAATACATGAAACAAAACTTAACAGAATTAAAGGAAAAAGAAACAATTCCAAAATTATGGTAGGAGATTTTAGCACCCATATTTCAGCAATTAACAGACCAACTAGAAAAAAAAATCAGTGAAACATAGATCTGAATAACACTATCAAGCACCTTGAAGTAATTGATATATATACTACAGCACATCTAACTGCAGAAAATAGATTCTTTTCAAATGTTTGAGATACTTTCAACAAAAATTGATAATATGCTGGGCCATAAAACAATATATTTCCAAGGATTGAATCACACAGAGTATGTTCTAACAGAAACAGAGCTAAAATTAGAAATCAATAGCAATAAGATATTTAAGAAAATCCCAAATATCTTCAATTAAACACTTTTAAATAATTAATAAGTCAAAGATGATATCATAAGGGAAATAAGAAAACCCAAAATAAGTGGAAGGAAGCAAATAATAAGAACAAGAGCAGAAATTAATAAAAGAGAAAACAGTAGAGAAAATTAACAAAGCCAAAACTTGTTTGAAAAGACCAACAAAATTGGCAAATGCAGAGTCAAACTAGTTACGGACAAAAGAGTGACAATCACCAATACCATCATTGACAAAGGGCTTATCACCACATAATCCTATAAACATTAAAGGTCTAAGAAGAGGCTACTATGAACAAACCAATGCCAAAAAAAAAAAAAAAATCAATGTTATATGAAACGGATAAATGTCTTGAAAAGTACAGTTTACCAAAGTTGACATAGGAAGAAACAGAAAATCTGAAAAACCCTATATCTAATAAAGGAATGGAATTTGTTATTGAAAGCTTTCCCCCAAAGAAACCCCCAGACCCAGATAGTTTCACTGGTAAAATCTATTATATCTTCAAAGACATAAAAATATAAACCTTACACAAACTTCTTCAGAAAATAGAGGAGAAGAGAAAAATTATTTTATTTGGTCAGTGTAACAATAGTGACTCATAAAGGAATCTACTCCCCCGGAAAAGAAATTATGGATCAATATCCCTTATGAGCACAGATGGCAAAAATCCTTAGCAAAATTTTAGCAAATCAGATCCAACAATGTAAAAAGGAAAAGAAAAGTAAAAGAATTATATATCAAAAGTACCATGTTTCCCCGAAAATAAGACCTCGCCAGACCATCAGCTCTAATGCATCTTTTGGGGCAAAAATTAATGTAAGACCTGGCATTATATTATATTATTATATATTATATTATTATATTATATTATATTATATTATATTATATTATATTATATTATATTATATTATATTATATTATATTATATTATATTATATTATATTATATTATAAAGACCCAGTCTTATTTTAAAAAATTATATTAATTTTTGCTCCCAAAGATGCAATGGTCCAGTCTTATTTTCAGGGAAACACGGCAAGTTGAGTTTATTTCAGGAATGTAAAGTTGGTTTAACCACTAAGAAAAATCAACCAACGTAATTACCATATTAAAAGGCTAAAAAGAAAACCAATCATTGAATTAAAATTATTTGATAAGGGGCCGGCCCGGTGGCTCAGGCGGTTAGAGCTCCATGCTCCTAACTCCGAAGGCTGCCGGTTCGATTCCCACATGGGCCAGTGGGCTCTCAACAAAACAAAACAAAAAACAAACAAACAAAAATTATTTGATAAAATTCAATATACATTTTTTATAGAAATTCTCAGAAAACTAGAAAAAGTAGGTAACCTTCTCAAACCAATACAGGACATCTATGAAATATCTACAGCTAACATATTAATGATGGAAGAGTATTTCCCCCCTTATGATCATAATTAAGGCAAGAATATTCACTGCCTTTATTTAATATTGCACTAGAGGTCCTAACCATTTCAATAAGAAAATAAAAGTCTAAGAGATAAGAAAGAAGAAAAAAATGGCCTTTGATATTTTGATTGTAGAAAATGCTAGGAAATCTTCAAAATAACTACTAGAACTAATAATTGAGTTTAGCAAGGTAACAAGATACAAGTTAATACAAAAATCAATTGAATTATTACATACTAGGAGCATACAATGGAAAAATAGTAGCACCAAAAAAGTAAATACTTGAGGGGAAAGATGACTAAGTCATCCAAGATCTCTACATCAAAAACTATAAAATGCTGCTGAGAGAAATTAAAGAAAAACTTAAATAAATGGAGCGATATATCAGGTTCATTGATTGGAAGGCTTAGTACTGCAAAGATGGAAATTTCCCCAAAATGTACATAGATTCAATAGAAATCCAACCAAAATTCCTTTTTTGTTTTTTAGAAATTGACAAGCTGATTCTAAAATTTAGATTTAAATACAAAAGATCTAGAATAACTAAATAATTTTTTTTTTAAGACAATTTGGAGGAATTACTCACTCTGACTTCAATACTTGTTATAAAGCCATAGTATTGGCAAAAAGATACATCAGTGGAGACCTATAGAAAAATAAGTCAGTACATAATCCAGAATAGACCAAATCATATATGGTTAATTAATTTTTGACAAAGTTTCCAAGGCAACTCAATGGGGATAGAAATGTCTTTCAGAAAATGATGCTGGAACAGCAGGATATCAATATGGACAACAAACATGAAACCCTACTTCATACCATACAAAAAAATCAAGTCAAAATGACAACATAGGATAAAACTTAAAATTATCATAATTTTAGAAGAAAACATAAGAGAAAACATTTGCAAATTTGGAATAGGTGAATTCATAACACATATAGCAAAGGACTTGTATCCAGCATACATAAAGAACTCATAAATCAATAAAAGAAAGATAACCTATTAAAAATTGTCAAAAGATTTATACAAATACTTTACCAAAGCTTATAAAAATAGACAATAACCATGCCTATTTTAAATGCAATTGCGTAACAATAGGTAACATGAAAAAATGTTCCACATGGTAAGTCATCAGACAAATGCAAATTAATACCACAGTGAGATACCACCACACACCCACTGGAAAGGCTAAAATAAAAAATACTGACCATACTATGTGTTGGTGAGGAGATGGACCTTTCATATACTACTGTAAAATGGTACAACCACTGAATGAAATTTTTGGGTTTAGGGTATGCACATATTCAACCTCATTAAATATGACAATTACTTTTCAAGATTGTACCAATTTATAATCTCACTAGCAATGTAAAACAGTTCTCATTGCTATACATCCTCACTAACACTTGATATTGGCAGGCTCCTTATTTGTGTCCATCTGGGGGGAGGAAAGTGGCAACTCCTTGCAATCCTGATTTGTTTCCCTGATTACTGGTAAGATAGAGCATCTTTCAATATGTTTATTCTTCATTCATATTCCCTCTTGTGTGAAATGAATATTCATATCTCATGCCCATTTGTCTATTGGATTGTCTTTTTCTTATTGATTTGTAAAAATTCTTTACTTACTCTGGATATTCATTTTGTCATGTATGTTGCAAATATCTTCTCCCAGCTGATGGCTTATCTTTTTACTTCTTTTACAGTATCTTTGATGAACACAGATATTCTTCACTTTATACAAATACAAATGCGTTGTGAATATTTGCTTAGAAGTTTAATTTTTATAAGTTGAGCCAAATGTTAATTCTTATGGGAATTTAATATAAGAAACTCTAAGATAGATTCTCTTTTCAAAACGGGAAGTTTATTTGCCATTAACACATTCATTTCCCCAAACCACAGATTTAAAAATTTATTTTAGCTCTATAATAATACTTTTAAAAAGTATGATATTCATAGCAAAATTCTGAAATGGACTTGCAAAGAAACACTTTGAGTACTTCAGAAATAATGCTCCTATTTCTAAAAGCAAATATAGCCTTGCCAAAACCAATTACTTAACTTTCCCTCTCTTTTTCTGTTTATTTTTCCAAAAATAGAGTTCCTAGTTTGGAGGAACAGGAAAATATATATATATAGACACACACACACATATACATATACACACACATATATACACACACATATATGTAACATATGTAATATATATGTATATATATGTCTGACTTGTATCTTGAATATACAAAGAACGCCTATAAATCAATAACAGATTATTAGTATATAAATTTATTACAATATATTATCTGAGGTTAGATGATTTATATAGTATATAAAACATATGAAATATATAAAATATATATTTTAGAGACATATAGCATATCTTGATTTTTAAAAAGCATTTGGGGAAAAATCTCCCTTTTTCCCTATGTATGAGTTGGTGAAAGCAGACGAGACTGCTAGACTGGGTAGGTTGCCTCCTGGGTAGGTATTATACAGCACAGAGGTACAGTGTAGAGTACAGTAAATAGAATTCACAGTTTGAATCAGAGATTATGGGTGAATGATTCTGGATTAGCTTGGAATTCTATACTATAATAGTCACAGAGTTCTGTTCCTTATCCCATCCTGTTAAACATTTTTATCTTGGTCCTGGATGAAGATGTTGAAATGAAAATGAAGATGCTTTTCAACTCTTTCATCAATTTTAGTGATAGAAAGAAAGAACCAAGCAGATGGCAGAATCAAAATTCTAAAGGATCTCAAAACCAAGAAGATAGAATTTAACAAAGGAAACTGCAAATCTGTCTTCGCATTTAAAAGTTAACTGTGCAAGTAAATAGTGAGTGGGATCTGCCTCGGCTAAATTTCACTTCAAAACTATTTTGTATGCTTACTTGACTTCCCATTTTAAACGAGGCCGGCAGTACTGTGAAAGGTGTGACACAACCTGAACTGTTGTGACAGCAATAAGGTGTTGGTCTATACGGGATAGCTCCAGACCCCTGTACAAAGCTGCTCTTGACCTCACGTGGATATATAATCCACAGTGTTCGGTTGGTTCTGGGGGCCACATTTCAAGAGGTACATCAGAACTCTGAATGGTACCCAGAAAATGAGGTAGAGTAGCACACGGCATCCGGTCAGGAAACAGTCTGCTCACAGCAGGGTTTCCTGGCATGTAGTTATATCTGTCTGTGAAAGGTGGTGACTTTTTCTGCTTGGCACAAATATGCGATCAGCTAAACACATCTGGAACCTACAGATCACTTCCTGGGAAATTGGTAATGGGAGTGTTAAATGGGACAAAGACAGACTGAAGGACTTACAATGACTCTCAGAATAAGCCCTTCAGTCCTGTCCCCCAGTCCTCCAGAATAATCCTGGTCTGAGAGAACAGGGATGTAACCACCTGGGGTCTTACAACCAGATTTCCCCTTGCTGCTCTGACCCCCAAGGTTATGCTCCTGTTTGTAAAAGTGGGCTTTGACTTGTCCTTTAAAAATTCTTTTTTAAAAAGACATCATGGAATGGTGGTCAAGAGCATGTGGAATCAGGTTGAAACTGTGGTTTGAATCCAGATGTTGCTTAGTGATTGAATGACCTTGAGCTGTGCCCTTCATACCTCTGAGCCTGCTGCCTTACATATAAAATGGACTGGAGTTGGTGGTGATAAAACCAGCCTCACAGCACTAGGTGGATATTAAATGAGAAGATTCTTGTGAAAGGCTTGGCATGAGACATAGTAAAAACTATGTGGCACGTCTCGTGACTATAACCCTATCAGAATTCTCCCTAGGTGCCCATTGCTCTGGCCCTGAACTTGAGCCCAGTAGCTGGGGCCCTGTAACCTGCGGTGGGCACCACGGGCATTGGCCAGTCACCTCCTAAACTTCCAACCATAGGGTTCTCCAGGTTCCTGAGTTGTGTTCAGTACAGTAGCCACTAGCCACCTGTGGCTACTGAGCACTTGAAACATGACCAGTGCAACGAAGGCACTGAATTTTACATTTCATTTCATTTTAGTTAGTTTCCATTGAAATTGAAATCTCTACACAAGGCTAGTGGCTGCCTTATTGGGCAGCACTGAAGAGCTGCAGATGGCACAAGTGACCACAGACCAGGGAGGGCATGCACACTTTTCCATGGAATAGTCAAGCCTAGGTTGGATGATTATAAAAGGGGGTGCAGAAGCATCCTTGAAGTGGGCAGGGCCCTTTCAACTTTGACCTGGGGGTGGGGTTCTCTCCACTCAACTGCTTTCCTTCAACATTGTGTTTTTGCCACCAAACCACCCAGTCACTTTCTGCCAGTGATACGATAGGACCAGAGCTCGAGGGGGGACAGCAGCTCCCCTGGCCTAACAGTGGCAGCTGCAGAACTTGCCTGGGTATCCAGGATGAGCTTAGCACATCCCAGCAACAAAGGGTGAATCCATCTGCATTTTGTTTTCAATCAGCTAAGACACAGGAAGCCGCGTTCATTTGTTCCCTGCTGGGGAGTGGTGCATATAGCTCTCTCCTGGCTGGTGTTTTTCAGAACAATGGAAATAAATCTGATGTAATGTAGCAGAACACGACAAAGGACGGGTTTCCCCTTAACAAATACTCATTTGAAATGGTGCCCAAGCCCCGCACGAGGAGCGATCTATTTCCCACAACAGTGTTCCGGCAAAATCCATTACTAATTCCACAACTCAAATTAAAACTAACAGAGCTTGAAGGCTGGGGCTGACACTCTCTGCTGACAAGGAGCAAGGAAGGGTGGGGGAAGGGGCCTGACGCACTCACGTGTGTATGTGTTTAATTACACTGTTTAACACATCAAGAATAATTTAGCCACCCGAGTGGAGAAAATAAGGCACTTAACTGCTCTCTGGCGGAAAAAAGCCCTGTGCAAACCACTTTTAGCTATATGCCACCTGGGCACACCTCAGGGCTTTGGAGGGAGAGAGAGAGAACTGAGAAGGGGGAAAGCCAGGGAGAGAGGTAGAGTAAGGGAGAGAGAGAATAGGGGGTCAGAGAGAGGAAAGGTGAGAGAGATAGGTAAAGGGTGAGAGGAAAAGAGGGGTTGGAGAAAGGATGGGAGAAAAAGAGAAAGAATGAGAGAGAAAGGAGGAAGGAGGGAGAGAGAAAAACAGAGAGAGGGGAGAGAAGACGAGGGGAGAGAGGAGAGGTAGGGAGAAAGAAGGGAATTTTCCATATGTGCAAATCTACTAGTGAGAGTTGAGGAGGACACGTGACTACTTCTCAAGGAGAGCTAGCAGTATGAGGCAGTGTAAGGGTGAGAATGAACACAAATATTACTTTTTAAAATAGTGCTTTCCCTGGGTCCCTTCCTCCCTTCAGAATCATCTCAGTGAGCTTCCATGCCTTGGGGGCTCAAAAGCTATGGGTAGGATTTGTAGCCCCTGGAAAGGCAGGCCTCAATGGAAAACATGCAGGGTTTACTTTGCAGAAGGGGAAAACTGAGGCTTAAGATCAAACAAGACAAAGTTTGGACAGCACCTGGAATAGACTCCTTTCCAGCCCCCATTTTCAAGGTTGGTGATGTGGCCTGCAAGCAAAGCATGTCACCGTCCCCACCAAGGGCTTCTTATTTTCTGTTTTATTAGTGCTGAGAGGAGTCTGAGATAATCCCTAATCCAACAAGGGCCATGGGAGAGGGAGAAATGAAAGACGCCTCATGCATGGCTTCAGATTTAGAAAGCTCTGAAGCTTCTCAGATCTGGAATAGGTGCCGAAGAAGTAAGTGCCCAGAGTAGAGAGCTATCCATTGCCTGCCAGTGATTCTGGGTTCAGCCATGGGGTGACTGCTAAGGAGATGAACAGCCTGGCATGAGCGAGGCAGAAAGTACACCCCACTTTCTGTGGCTCATGGGGCAACCCCATCTTCACTCTCCCTAGTGGCCTTACCACGTGGACCCAGTCGCTTCAGGAACTCAGGGCCTAAGGCAGCTAACGTACCTCCCAGGAATCCCCGTGGAATAGCAAAAGGAACGTTTGCCCTTCAGAGAGGAGACTGTGGGCAAGCTGCTGCTCAGTTCTAGCCTCACTTTCCACATTTGGAAAACCAACAAGGTCTGCTTTTCATCTATGATGTTCTGTGTTTCTGGAACTGAGAATGTGGGTTCTTTTGTACCCACATAACGTGTTGTTGGGCAGATGATGACACAGCACCCCAGTGAATATATTATTCCTTTCAGTTAAGTTTAGGCTCATCTTGTGCAAATATAAAAAAAAAAATGAAACTTGCCTTTGCATGAAAGGATCCTCTTTTCCCATCCTCAAGCATTCTTTGATTAATTGTCATTCAATTATGAAAAAAGGCCTAGAAAGTTCCTAAGTAAACTGTTGATGTATTATGAGTTCTTTCTGGGTTCTATAACCCAGAAACATCTCGTAGCATTTGATGTGATCCTGGATTTCTGGGCATGTTTTTTTTTTTTCCCCTCCATGAAGAGAGGATATACTTTCCACTTGGCTGATCCAAGCTTCCTCTTAAGCAAATTAAGGGACTTAGGATGTTGGGGCCTGTCATGTAGCAAATTATGATCTGGGTCTAAGAGCTACTGTTTCTGACACATAGTCCCCTGGTAGCCCCAGACTGCTCATAGCCCAGAGGAATGAACCAGAAAGGCCTTAGACAAGCACTGCATATTGAGTTTAGGGACTTCTTTCTTTCTTTTTTAAAGGTGGAAGCTGATACCATATTTAGATAATCGTTTTATTCTTAAAGGATTTCCTCTTGGCCTATCTTTTTAGGCTTTCAATGAAGTGAGGCAAAGAAATGGAGCAAATGGATGAGACAGAGACAAAGACAAAAAGATGGGGAGACGCAGGCAGAGGCTGAAAGACAGACAGTCTGGAGATGGAGATCTTGGGGAGGCCTGAGAGGGCCGAGACGCAGGGAAGGACAAAATCCACTAATGGAAAATATTCTCGGGCAGTCCCAGTATCCTTGGTGCTGAAATTGTGTCGAAATAGCACCATGCTTGCTGACCCTCAGATGTGAGCACTCAAAGCACACCCGGAAAACAGATGTGCAATGGCTGAGACCCCTTGCTGGAGCTCTTTTGAAATCCCCCCCTTCAATGACAGAGGTGAGATCCAGGCCACTGCTTCTGGCCACAGCATAGGGAAAAGGGCAGGGACACTAGCAGTTGGACCTCTGGCCCAGTTACCTTGGGCACCTCAGTCTGTGCCAGCCACATCTGGGCAGTTCGGGCCTGTGGGGACCACAGAGGCAAGTGGGCAGAACCTTGTGCTGGAAGCCTGGTTCTGGCTGTGACACTGGCCCCTTTCCATTGTCGTGTGAGGGTGGCAGGGGTGGGGAAAGAGGTGCAGTAGCACCAGCAGCCAAGCACTTTGGCTAACAGAGAGACTCCTTTTCTAAACAGCTTGGGGACATACGACAATGGCATGGCCCAAGAAAGCCCAGACCAACCTACTTGCTCTAAGACTTTTCTGAAAGTTTCCATCCAAGCAAATAGGGTCATGCTTATGAAGTCAGGAACAGCAGGAGGGGAAAAGTCTTTTAAAAACAAGAGCTTTTTGAATTAAATGTGTCAAAGACCATCCCCAAAGTGAATGAACTTAGAACACAAGTGTGTGGAAATGTGTGTATGAGTGGGTGACAAAGAGACCAGGAGGCGAGGGGGCTTTTAAGCCTCCAAGGGCTCCCACGCTTGTGCCTTCATTCTTTCCCACCCGCACTCCTAAGAAATCTAAAAAGGCCAGAGCATTTGAAGATAGGAGCTAGGCTAAGAAGGATAAACAGTAGAAAGACAGAGGAGCAGAAATGGTCTGGGAACCTGCTTGTGAGGGGGGCTTTGGGGAGGTGGTGGGAAAGACAGGCCGGGGTGGGATGAGGAGAGACTGTGCCTGCAGAACCTCAGCCTGAGATGGTGGAGATGCTGCCAGAGGAAACCTTCTGCCTAGACTCCCTGCTAGAACAGGTGAGGCAGGCAGGGGCCATGGGGGAGGCTTGAGCCTGGCTGGGGAAAGTGAACTGGTTGAAGGAGAAGACAGCGTTCATGGACAGTGTCAGGAGATGGCGACGTGGGATCAGGACAGCCTCCGAGTTGAAGGAACATGCCTGAGGTGGCCCAGGAGCCAGCCCATCCTGAATGCCTCTGTCCTGAGTGTCTGCACCAGGCAACACCGTCTGTGAGTTTCTTAACTTTAGCTCCTGAAAGGAAGTTGGAGATGTCAGAGAAGGAAGTGCGTGATATAGCTTAGCTGGATGGCATTCATTTCCGGACGAGGATTCGAGTGGGGAGAAGACAGAACGTTGGACTAGGAGCTCCAGAAAAGCTTTCCTCTGACCTCTCCTACCTCAGACCCCTGAGAGCTGGTTGGATCCACATGTGGGTCACTGGCTGCACCTCCTGAGGGCAGTCGTGTGGTCAGTTCTGATGGAGACATGCCCCTCAGGGTCTCTGTTCACAGGCTGTGATGGGGGCTGCTCGGTTCTCTCAGCCGCGTGGGAGGTCATGGTCAGGCTTGATTCACAGTCAGGGGAGGTGGGCACGGCAGGGCTAACCCAGCCTGTGATCAGAGGGCCGAGCGCTGCCCAAGGGACCATCCTTTCAGAGAGAAATCAAGCAGAGGTCCTGGCCACTCTTTTAAAGGTCCCTTATGGCTGATTGTGGCACAGCAGGAATACTAACCCCAGGGCCTTGGCTGCCTTCCAGCTCAAGGAGTCAGAGGCAGCCTCTCACCCAGGGCCACTACCTTACAACAAGATACTTCTCTCATCTTAAGTACAACTCTGCCAGAGGTGGGTGGCACTGGGCAAGCCTTGGCTTCCACACCCCTACACCATCTCTGAAAAACTTGCATGTGCTTATTAACTAATTAGATACGTTCTGAGGCAACTCAGAGGCTGGAAAAGATGGCTTTCGCGTGCCTTTCAACATGAGTGTCACAGATTACATGGGGCTAGGAGGCCCCTTAGGGGTCACCTTATTCAACAATCTTAATTACTAAGTCAGGGAAGTAAGATTTGCCTGAGCTTTACTGGTTGCTTACGGGGAGAAGCAGCTTTGCACAGTGGTGAGCACTCAGGGCCTCACATGATATTGCAGAATTTTGTATTTGAAAGGTTTGTGCAAAGCAAACATGGTAGAGAAGAGTCCCCATGGTAGAGAAGAGAATTCAGGGGTCCAGAGCAAAGACAGACCGAACCCAGGGCCGCCAGGTTCCAATGTAGTGTTTCCAATAGGCATTCCATAAGGAAAGTAAGTTCTGTCCCACTCAGTTTGACCAGTTTCTCTGTTTTGGTCTTCTCAAAGCCTTTATATGCAAATCTGAATCATGACTCTTCAAGGGGGGAAGAGTAGGAGGCAACAGTCACCCAAGTGTTTGATCCTAGAACCTTTACATGGAAGAGCTTCTAGCACTAGTGTTTCATGCACGATGCTTTAGGAAGCACTTGTCCAAGAGGTAGAGTCCCACCTATCAATGGCATGTTCTGCCTCATAAAAGTTTGAGAGAGTGAAGCAGGCACTCAGTCTGACCTTTTCCAAACACTGAGGAGAGCTGGGATGGACTAGTGTACCTAAGGACCTCTTCATGTTGTCTCATGGGAGAAAGAGGTGACTCCCTAAGATCAGCGAACAATTGTGCCTTGCACAGGCCTAGTAATACTAATAATTTGATCTGTGTGGGACAAATCTTATACGCCGTCTCAGGTTCTCTTTATGTCACCTGGCTCTGGGACTCTTAGTCCCCTTTTAGGCCCCAGGCAAAGAAGTGGCTCTTCTGACCACTTCTGGACTCAGATGGGGTACCAAAGCTCAAGGAATGGGATCTGGATTTCCCAGTAACCACCAAAGGGGCCAGATGGCACAAACCAGAAGTTCAGGAGAGTTAACTCCTCATGGGGCAACTTTGAGCAATGGAAAATAGGAGACAGAATGGAACTAGCATGTGAATTTCCTCTCCAACCTCTCTCAGGTAGACTATCCCCAAGCCCAGTGTTTGTGCAAAGCTAGTGCACAGATGCCCTGCTTTGACCAAGGGGCCAGCTATTTCGTTTTGTGAAGGAGACACATCTCTTGGATTGCTTCCTATCCTCCTCTCATTTCTCATTTGCTGCCCTGGTAGTGCGCCTCCCAGGGAGGTAGGAGCACTTAAGCTATGCCTTATAGAAAACCCAAGCTCAAATAATAGCGATTATAATAACTACATTTTATTGAGCATTTACCATGTGCCAGGCACGGCCTATGTCCGAGTGGGTGGTGGCCTCGGTGTAAGATGTCCACAACCCTCAGAGCCTACAGCAGCAGCAGATTACCAAAAGGAAGGCAATGCCTTCTATGGCCAAGAGGGTGATGTGCCATCTGGAGGCTCGAGTCTCCTAGGCAGATGGCACCTCCCGTTCCCGGCACCGCTCCTCACCGGCCTCCTGAAACTGAGTTTTGATACGTATAAACTACTCCATTACTCCTTTGAAAATTCTGGCCGGCACCATACCCTGCTTGCTGTGCCATGCCTCAGGCAGGGTCTCTGGTCCCACGTGGACACAAAGTACGGTGAGGCCAAAAAGGAACACCAACGGAGCCATGGATAGGGGGTTCATACCACTATATTCTTGCTGGCGGCTGGGTTGGAGACACAGGAAGCAGGAGCCACATGATCCGCAATCTGCCATTCGCTTCTCTGCCAACCAACCAACTTGTCAGCGTGGCCATGGCAGTTATATTAGTGGCTAATGGCTAACCGGTTACCGCAGATGGCCAACTAGTCACAGCTGATGGCCATCTAATAACCGAGCCAGCACCTGCGCTCTGGGACTCCGTCCCCACAGCCTAGTACTTTGCATATGTTATCTCATTTATTCTTTTCAACAATTGTATGAAGCAGTTGCTGTCGTTACCACATTTTAGTGAGGATGACGCTGAGATATAGAGAGATTAAGTAACATGCCAACTGGCCGTACCATATAGCACATACAGTAGAAGCAAGCACCGAGCTGAACATAGAGCAAGCCCTCAGTGCCAGTCATGGGGTCAGCAATTTGTAATTTCTTGATAGCACCTGTTTTTCTAAGGTATTCTTTCAAGTGAGTCACGAAATACAACCAAGTAACCAGGGGACCAGACAGGGTACCGGGAACAATGTAACCCTAGCTCTGTCATTTGCATCTGGTACGAGCTTAGCAGTGTCATTCACCAGGTCCCTCACTTTTTTCCATCTACAGTTTGGGGATTATGAGCTCATGTTACGTATAACTCTTTCCTATTACACAATTGGTGGATCACTCTAGTTTCTTCAACCAATGTGCTAATAATGGAGTCCTCCTGTAGCTATCACCCACAAAAACGAAGTTTAGGTGCAGCAGGATACAGGTGGGACAATTCAGGAGGAGATGCTGACTAAAGATCCAGTCAATGCCACCTGGGGGTCAGCAGAGTTCTGTGTGTATTCCAGGACAGACAGGGCAGTCGGCCTGTCATAACCCAGCTGTCACTACAAAGGAACAATACCTGCACTTATCCTAATCTGATTAGCTTGGGTGCAAGCAAAACAGCTGGAGGTTTCTCCCTGGGAACAGAATCACATCTCCAAGATCACACAACTTCAGCAGCCACAGAGGCACTTGCATTTACCTGAAGCAGCTGGAGGGGGATGGGAACCCCTCTGAGGTGGGGTTGATCAGTCTTTTGTGATTCATCCAGATTTTTCAACTTTGTTTGTATAATTATCAAGCAAGATCATTAGAAAACAAAAGGCAAGGCCTGAGCCCCATGCCTCCCTCAGCAAATATTTACTAAACATGGATGATGGGTCAGAAACTACACCTGGGGGAGCAGACAACACAATTCCTGCCAGCAGGGTATCCCTTATCGTCGATGTAGCCCTCACGTTTGTGACTTTGAATGAGCAGAAAGCAAAGGAGACTCAAAATTAAGAGATGCTCTCACTGTATGAAATGTGCAAACTAGATTATCTTCTCATAGGGAGTCAGCTCATCCTTTGCCCTAGCTTTCCTTAAAGCTTATCCTGGGCCTGCTCCGTGGCTCAGGTGGTTGGAGCGCCGTGCTCCTAATGCTGCGGTTGCCGGTTCAATTCCCACATGGGCCAGTGAGCAGCGCCCTCGACAGCTAAGATTGTGAATAGTGACTCTCCCTGGAGCTGAGCTGCCATGTGCTGCCGTGGGCTATCGTGGGCTACCGTGTGCTGCCATGAGCGGCCGGCAGCAAGTGAGTGGCCGGCATCTAGCCTGAGCAGCTGTCAGCCGGAGAGAGCTGCCGTGAGCCGAGACAGGGGACCGACTGCCTCAGCCGGGGGGAGCACAAGGCTCATAACACCAGCACGGGCCAGGGAGCTGTGTCCTACACAACTAGACTGAGAAACGATGGCTTGAACTGGAGTGAGGGGCGGGAGCGGGAGAAAGGGAAAAAAAAAGCTTATCCTTGGATCACGGCATCAGAAACACCCGGTTTTCAGACTACTGAACACCTATTTCTGGGAGGTGGAGACTCAGAATCTACATAATTAAGACACTCTCTGGGGAAACTTTTATGGTCACTAAAGTTCAGAGCACTCTATTGGTCCAAAGCCCTGGGAGGTTGCCACTCACACCTTACCTGTTTCCTAGACAGGTGAGTCTGGTGGACTATTCAGGCTCAGCAGCAGCAGCAGCAGCAGCCTGGGGTGTGGAGAACAGCAGGCTCGTTGGAGAAGCCACAGACAGGTAGTGCTGGCAGCACTGGTATCTGTTGCTTCCTCCCCGTAGGCTCTTTCTTATATAAGCACAGCAGGTCTTATTGCCCCACCTTAGTTAAACAATGACTACAGCAAATATTGGGACACAGCGCCTTCTGGAGAGAGGATGCCAAATTAAACTGCAGAATTTTCTGGATACTTCGCCCTAAGGCAATCTCTCTACCTTACTTCCTGGAGCCCCTAGCTGCTGATATCTTGGCTGCTGGCGTTGTTTTTCGTTGTTTCTAGATATTCCGTTTCCTTAATTTCCTTGGGAAATTGGTGTTTCTACGAAACCGACTTTGGGAAGCAACCTTCCTGCATGCCTCATTCTCATACAGGGACGTGCCATTGCCACGTGTCTCACGTCAAGGGCAGCTGCTGGAGTAAATCCCATCACCTGGTCTTTCTGTTAGAGAGAGCATCTTCTTTCTATAAATAATTACAGAACACATTAACCCCTGAGCATGGTGAGACTAGGGAAAGTCTCTGCAACATCCCAGCTTAATGGATCAGGAGAAACTGATGAGGCATGGAAAGCAGAGACTTTCTGACCCAGAACCCTGATAGTGAGGCTCACCCATGTTATAGGAGAGAATTTGGAAATCACTAGGCACTGATGTGACTGGATCCACCCCCTAAGTGTGATGGGTGGAAAGAGATGGGATTTCGAAGATTGAAGGAGGCATCCGAGCCCTTGGAAAGTGTAGCTCAACCCACACCCACGGAAGGCAGGACAGTGGGTGAAGAAGGATCATTCAAAGACTGGAAGTGGGTTTTAATCCCAGCCCTACACTTTTTGGCTCTGTGACTTGGGCACGTTCCTCCCCCTCTGAATATTAATTTACTAATCAGTAAAATGAGGATAATGGGGGCGGTCGACTAGTTCAGATGGTTAGACCGCGATGCTCTTGACTACAGGGTTGCCGGTTCGATCCCCACATGGGCTGCTATGGGCTGTGCCCTCCACAACTGGATTGAGACAACTACTTGACTTGGAGCTGATGGGTCCTGGAAAAACACACTTAAATAAATAAAATATTTAAAAAAAAAAAGAGAGAGGATTATGGTACTAGCATTGTCTCCCTCATATTGACTGAAGTGCCTGCATCTCAGAGGACACATTCTGTTAGAAATTTTACTATAAATACAGTAAACAATAAACACCCTAATGTATAAATATAGTTAATGAATAGATACACATACGTTTGTGGCACGCACTCAAAATGATTTCACTAATAGGGATGCAATCAAAAACATTTCTAAGCCATAGTTTCAGAAAAAAAAGGGTGTGAAAATGCTTTAGAAAGCCCTACCCACGTAAGTATATCTTGAGACGGTGTCTAAAAAACACTAATTGGGAGCTTTTCTGCTTAGTGATGATGATTTCATCTTCTCCCATTTCATAAAAGTTTTTTTCCCCTTAGAACAGGAGCAGTCTTTGGGAATACTGAGTTGAAAAGGAAAATATTTCCCAAAGGAATGTTCTTGATGTCTGGAGACAAGTGGCTTTGGGTGACAGTTGTGCTGTCAGAACGGCTTAGGTGACAGACTCTGCAAGGAAGACCTATTCACAAAAAAGGGGGGGGCTGTTTGCTTCTAGAGCTTCATTGGCATTTTCCTTGTGGTGTTTTCCCTCTTCATTCATATGTGCTCTTTAGAAGCCAACTCTCAGTGGTTGGTGTTTTCTAGAGAATTCCAGCACGTGGCTATAAACTCTAGCTATAATTTTCTAGCTGGACTTCCTTCAGGGTGGCATGCCCCTCGGACCCTTCCATGCTGGGCAGTTCGTATCTGCTCTGAGATGTGTGGGACCCACCTCTTCTTCCATGGAGGCTTGACTGCCTTCACTGTGTACAATGGCTGCTGTGTCACAAGGCCAACTGAGGCTTCCACCTTCACTGCCAAACATGCAGGTCCTGCTGTGGCCCCCAAGCCTGGGCCACCAAGGATGGAACTCAGGTATTCACTGCATGTAGAAAACACTGTCATCACCATAGTGCTATGGCCACCCACCCTTCCTCTGCGAGCATCCTGGCTGTCCCCAAGGTTGCCACCTGAACCCAATGGCTGACACTTCATGATGTCAGTGTCCTACAGAAATGACAGAGAAATTGCTCTTTTTTGCAATGTGGGGGTTCAGAATGAGTCACCCCAACACGTGCCTCTGTGGTATGTGGATTGTTTTGAGCTAAAGGCAACTTTAGCAGGAGGCTCAAGAGAAACTTCTGGCCCTCCCTTTAACCGCCTAGAAGAACTTGAATTAGGGGCCTTTCCCATAATAAGAAGTTATCAAAGATAACATCTTATGACCTATCTATAAGGCAGGGCAAATGTCTATTTACTAAACATTTGCAATGACCCTTTGAAGCCCCCAAGACACCTTGCCTCATCCCTAGCTCAGAACATCTTATATAACTCAATAGCCTTTTCTATATCTAAACCTCTTGTGCATGTGGCATTGCTGACTCCATGTATGTGGGGTTCCCATGCATATGCATGTATTAAATTTGGTTATTTTCTATTGCTAATGTATCTCATGTCTATTTGATTATTTGACCAGCCAGAAGAACCTTGAGAGTAAAGGAAATTTTCTTCCTCCCCAACAGCAACTTCCTTTGAGCCAGAAGAAAATGTGAGATGGACTGGGATCAGGGTCCCCACCATCCCCTATGAACCTAGGCTAGAATCCTTGAGCCAGTCTTGCCCACAGTGAATCTACCTTCCATTGCAATGACTTATTTCTCAGGAGACTCCAATTCATTTAGTACACTTACAAGTGGTTCCCCCTTGCCAAACTCTAGCTGTGCCTCAGAATACCAGATCCTGGGAGACCAACCTCTTCCTCATCCCTCCTTCATTCCCTTTTTCTTCTTCTCATCTTTTTCCCTCCACCTCTCTATTTTGTTTCTGTAAGAGCTTCGTGCTTTCTCCCCTCCATCATTCCTTTATCAGTGATTTCACAGTGGCCACCTATGCCAGGCCCAAGAGACACAATAATAGACCCAGTGAGCAAAGCAAGTCTTAGTTGCTTAGAGTCTAGTAAGAGACATACATGAAACCAATGACCACTAAAAGAGTGAGATAATTTCACTTATGATCAGTGCTGGAAGGTATTTACAGGTCTCTGAGAACCTAAAAAGGGGAAATCTCAGCTTGACTGGGGACTCATGGGAGGCCCTGCTAAGGAGTGATGAATGGGGGAAGCCCAGCAAGAGAAGACATTGGTAGACGTGGTCCAGGCAAGAGAGAGATAATGAGAAAGTACAAATCTCAAGTGGACGGGTTGATTTTGGGGATTAAATCCAGTGTCCCTGCAAAATATGACAAAGGGAACTATTTTGGCAAGGAAAAAAGCTATACAGTCTATTTGATACATAGTTAAACAGATCATCTAACAGATTTCATGTATTTTTACATTCCCCATTGGTTGGGGGTGGCAAAGTCAACAAAATGTGATTTTTCTTAGTGCCAGAAAGCATGAGGTGAATGGAGGCTCACCCAGCTTTAGTTTGCTGTGCTCTGGACTGTGCTCAGAATGGACTCTGAACTGCCCAAGTCACATTCTTGTCTTTTTCTTTTAAATGTTCTAGGTATTTTTTCTTAATTTATTGGGGTGACAATTGTTAATGAAATTACATAATTTCAGGTGTACAATTCTGTATTACATCGTCTATAAATCCCATTGTGTGTTCACCACCCAGAGTCAGTTCTCCTTTCATCACCATATATTTGATCCCCCTTACCCTCATCTCCCACTGCCCACCCCCTTACCCTCTGGTAACCACTAAACTATTGTCTGTGTCTATGAGTTTTTGTTTCTCATTTGTTTGTCTTGTTCTTTTTGGTTTATATACCACATATCAGTGAAATCATAGGGTTCTCTGCGTTTTCTGTCTGACTTATTTCACTTAGCATTATACTCTCATGATCCATCCATGTTGTCACAAATGTTCCTATATCATCTTTCCTTAACGCCAAATAGTATTCCATTGTGTATATATACCACAACTTCTTTATCCATTCATCTATCGAAGGACATTTTGGTTGTTTCCATGTCTTGGCCACTGTAAACAAAGCTGCAATGAACATTGGAGCACACGTGTCTTTATATATACCAAGTCACATTCTTAGACTCAGAGCTAGGGTGACAAATCTAACATTACTTTCAAGAGCAGCATTATAAACACATTGTCCAATCAAAGTCTGCGGGCCTTACCATTTACTGCGGAATTTTGGACAAGCTAGCTAACTCTATGCCTGTCCCCTCAACTCCAAAAAAGGGTGAAGACAATAGACTATTAACTCATTAGGTACCATGAAAATGAAAAAAGCAAAGGCAGGTAAATTGCTTAATACTAGGTCTGGTACTTCATAATATTCAATAAATGATGACTGTTATATAGTAAAACAACACCTATGCTTTGTTGATGGAAGTTTAGGAGAACCAACTTAGGAGAAAGGCTAGGACTTCAAAAGTGGAAACCATGGATACTTAGGGAAAGGATAAAGGTGATAACTCAGGTCCTGGAAGTAGAGCCTGAAACACTGACCCAGAGAAGGTCTAGTAAGAAGTAGGAAGTCATTTTCACTTGTTTCTTCAAGTTTTGTTTCAACATGTAAGTCATATACTGCAAGTATTGTCTGAAGAAAGTGAACGGAGATTGGCATGGTATGTTTGTTTCTGGTGTTCCCACATGTTGCTGAACTGAGAAGGACAGAGTATTTTGTGAAGGAGAAATGGACTCTGCTCTCATGTGGAGATTGGTCATGGTCGGCTGAAAGGATGTGAACCCCTTCCCTGTGTTCTGACGTGGTGGCCAACGTGGAGGGGGACTGGAGAAACCCAAGCCCTTCACGTGCTGAGGAGCAGGAAGCCAACACTCCAAGAGACGTGTGTCTGTGTCAGGGCGCGGTGGCTGGTGCTTGCTTTGCCCTTCTCAATGTTCCAGCTTCCCCGAGGGTGAACGCCTTTGATGGACACCCAGGCCCATGACAGCACTGTCCGAGGGTAGTCACTGTCATTGCAGCTTGAGGAGGACACGTGGACCAAGACTATATCGTGTCATGGGTCTATAAATGGATGACGGGATAAGATGTGGGGCTAGGATTGCTACTTCCTTCTTTGATTGTTCCCCATCCCCAATAAACAAGTTCTCAGGAATGGAAGCAAGAAGGCTTAGGTCAACCGATGCAGGTGAGTGGGTTAGGGGGCGTTGGAATAAGCTGTACTCTCTATTTTCGTTTTTTATCTTAACCCAGAGGCCTTGTGGAAAAGACTTCCTTCTTCCTGACAGGTGACAAATGTCACCTTTTGGTAAACTGCTGGGGGAAATTTTTCACTTGTCCAGAAGAGTCAGTGACCAACCTTGGGAGTGAGCAGACCTTGGGGAGGAAGAGGCAGTGTGCCCAGGACAAAGGATTGGCAGCAGGTTCTTGTTGGGTCTGCGAAGCAACCATATGTAGTGGCAGTACCAACAAAATTTCACATGCAGCTACAGCGCGACTGCTTACTTCTGAGTCAGTTGTCTGAAAGGAGGCTCTCAGTCCCAACAGGAGAGACCTCCAGGGACCTTCTAAGAAAATGATCTTGGAGAGCCTGGTTAAGCCAGTGTAACTTCTTTCTATGGATTTCTGGACTTCTCCATCTGCACCCCAATGTAAGGGACAAGAAAACCAATTTAAAAGGGTGCTTATGTTCATGGGCAGCAGTGGGGGGTGCGATTCAGGAAGAAAGGGATGTCCTGAGGAGACTGTCTTCCTCTAAGCCATCTTGGGATGACAAAAGGAACTGAACAGAGCAGAGAAATGAATGACCAGTGCAAAGGAGGAGAGCTGGCGGGGGTCTTAGAGAGGAAGAAAGGAGAAACCTCGGGGCCTGGACCAGCAGAGGATCGCATGGGGCTCCTTACAGAGCTAACTGCCCACTGGCACACTATCTATGAAAGATAATCACAATGATTTCATTTATATAGAGTAATTAAGTGAGGAGGTTAAAACTGCCAAGTACTACTGTGTGAGGAACACACTGAGATGCCTCACAGAGATCAGACTTCAGTCAAGCTCAGATATGCCACATATGATTACAAAAGAAAGGCAGGTAAGTGATCAGATATGTGGCTGTGCTTCCTTGACAAGAAGATTCTACTGGGGAGGTGCATACAAGACTCTTAAGATCTATTTTCCTCCTTCTTAGAGCCATACTGACATCTTGAGAGGACAGTCAGTAGACAATGGACCGCGGGTGAAGAGAAGCACAGTGTGCTCAGTTGTGAACTCTGGGGTGGCACAATCAAGCTGTATTCATTTCTTGTTCACTTCTCATGTTAACCTTTTATTATCTAAAACTATCAATTCAATAGCACAAAACAAAAAAAAATAAATATATTTGGGACCATTCACAAACGATATAGACCGTAGCTGCACAAAGGAAAAACTAACTAAAGAGAATTTGAAAATAGAATTCTCAAGATCTGCTCAGATCATCATTGGCAAACTGATCTGGTCATCCAGAAGTCACCTCCTCTTCTCCCTCCCCATGCCTGTACCCCCACGCCCAAGGCCGCCAGACACCAGGCTACTAAAATACTGTAGAAGAACATGAAGGGAATTAGGAGCATAACTTAGAAATGCTGGACTCCAGCATTCAGAAGTTCATTCTAATTCTGACCTAACAAGAGTTCAAAACCCTAGGCACAGCTTTCCCTCCCAGGGCATTTTGCCCTCTAGGATATCATCAGTAATTGCAACCATGACCCTCCCTCTTTACCATGTCCTCCTCTTCTTCCTTCTCCAGATCACAAACACAACAATTTTTTTTAAAGCTACAAATCAAGATAAAGAATTATAAAGAATAAAATTCCCTTTCTAAAGAAAATCACTATCAAAAGTCTAATCTTACTTTGCAAACAGGGTAAGATCATGAGCACATGCACCCAATTCCTGGGAAACACTTATGTGAGTAGTAAAGGTGTATTTCTTTTTGAGTGTGGTTCACCATTGTGATAAATTCTCTCACTTCAGATAGGCAGACTGATATCAGCAGGACCTGCAAATAGTTTGGTCTTGACTCTTTAGGGACTTGCATACTTTGAATACGTGCTTTTTTCTGGTTGATTCTGCGATAAAATTGCCTATGGACTATGGGATGAAAGAGATTTCTTTTAGTTTCAAAATGTTACTGTGAGAATCAAGTTTCTAGAAAGTTCCATATCAAGGATTTTTTTTTTAAAGGAGGGCGTAAGTGAGTCAAACATGAGAACTCAAAGAGTTGTAATCTAATGACAGAAATCGTTTGAGAGAAACTTTAATTTTCATCATTAATTTTTTATTTTATTGTGTTTGATTTTATCTTATCTAATTTTATTTTGTTTTGTTTCATTTTATAAGATTAAGTAAAATTTTACTAGACTGAATTTGGTTGGGCAATATCCCATTTCTGAAAACTTGTCTTAAAATGTGTTTTCTAATCTATCTATGTACTTAGGAAACGAATATGCAGATAAGAAGGTACAGCCCTGGTTAACATGCAGGCGATCCCCTTCTAAATGTTAGATTATCTTTTTTGTGATGATTCCAAGTTTGGGGTCACCCGCATGCAAATGCCTTAAATGGAGAGTCTAGCAGAGAGAACTCGGTTTTGGAGAACACTAATTCGAAAAGTGTTTATAATCTGGGTATGGACACAGCATTATTTATATATGTATACTGAAATTTGTGTCCCTCTGTTTTCTTTGTCCCTCTTGGTTTGCATGAATATTTAAATTCTAACTGGATCGGAAGATCAGAAAGTGTTTAGTAGGTGAATTGTGTCAAATGGGATCAGTCAGGGAAAGCTTTCAGGAGAAGGCACAACATGCAGACAGTGATTTTAAGAAAAAAGACACCTGGTTCAGCAGGGAAAAATAGGAACTTTCCAGGACAGATTTGGCCATGGTTGGTGGGTATAGTAGGTTAGTTTGTTGGAATCCAACAGACTTCAGTGGAATGAAGGGCTTTGTTTAAAATCACCACCACTGATGATTAGCCCTTTTCTGTCTTAGCCTGGTTTATAAAAGTGCAGGGGAAGAGTTATTTTAGGAGGACTGCCTTTTGTCTTATTTGATTTGATATCTGCAACATTCTGGTGAAGTACATGGATCAGACAATTACTTCTTCATTTCATTTTCTTTCTATAATGTAAAAACTGAAAGAGTTTTTCATTTTTCTCCAATTAGAAAAATAAAACATGTACTTTTCCCAGATAATATAGAAAGTTATAAAGACAAGTTCAAATACCAGCTGTAATTGCACCACCTTGACAAAACCGCAGTTAACAGTTTCTATTTAGACTTCCGTATTTTTAAATATTGTAGAAAAAATAGGTCATCCGAGGTCTGACAATTAAGTTTGTGAAGTTGTTGCAATGATGTTGCTCACCTTTTTTGATATACAGAGGGATTATTCATTATGAATTTGTACCAACCGGACAGTTAACCAAGTTTACTTTTTGAAAGTGCTGAAAAGGCTGTGTGAAAGTTAGACGACCTGAACTTTTCACCAACAATTCATGGCTCTTGCACCATGACAATGCACCAGCTCCCACAGCACTGTCTGTGAGGGAGTTTTTAGCCAGTAAACAAACAACTGCATGGGAGCACCCTCCCTACTCACCTGATCTGGCCCCCAATGACTTTTTTCTTTACCCGAAGATAAAGGAAATATTGAAAGGAAGACATTTTGATGACATTCAGGACATCAAGGGTAATATGATGAGCGCTCTGATGGCCATTCCAGAAAAAGAGTTCCAACATTCCTTTGACTACGTGGACTAGGTGCTGGATTCCGTGCGTAACTTCCCAAGGGGAGGACTTCGAAGGTGACCGTAGTGACATTCAGCAGTCAGCTATGTAGCTCTTTTTCTAGGATGAGTTCTCGAACTTAAATGTCAGACCTTCATCAGACACTCTGACACTGTACATAGTTTTTCTTTTCACTTTATAAGACGTGTATTTCTCCATGTCAGCAAACACAAACACATTTTTAATGTCTCTCAGTGCTTCATTATATGAATAAGTTATTTGGCCATTTCCTAACTGATGGTTATTTGGTTTGTTTCTAGTCTTTCGCTATTTTGAATACAACTGTTATTATCACCTATATGCAAAAATATTTATTCATTTGCCTGATAATTTTCTTAAGATAATTTCCGAGCTGTGGAACAGCTAGGTCAGATGTTATATAGATTTTAAACTTTTGATACAGGTTGTACATTGACCTTCTGAAAATATTTTTTCAGTTTTGAGCTGTAATTGATGTATAGCATTATACAGCTCCAAGGTATACACCATAATGATTCAACTTGCATGTGTTATAAAATCATTATCACAATAAGTTTAGATAACATCTATTATCTCAACAAATACCACATACACACACACACACACACACACAAAAGGAAAATATTTTTTTCCGTTTTGATGAGAACTTGCAGGGTGTACACTCTGAGCAATTTTCAAACATATCACATAGCAGTGGTAACTATACTCATCCCCTTGTATACTATATCCCCAGCACTATTTTATCTTATAACTGGAAGTTAGTTTCATTTTGATGTTTGTAGTCCCATCAATATTTTCTGAGTGTCTGTCATTCTAACTCTATCCAACACATACTAAGGAATAATATTCTCTTTAGTTCCTTTGTTAATATGAAAGGCATAAAAAGTCTTTTAATGTTATTTAAAGTTTTTTCACATATATTTTTAATTTTATGAGGTTAAATTAGGTTTTGCTTTATACGAGTATGTCACATTTAACACAAGTTGAGAATAAGATTTACTCATTTTCTCTGTAAAATTTCCAATGCAAAATACAAAACTAAAATCTCACTTGACACCTGACAATTCCCAGTCTTCTTCCTAGAAGTAAATACCATTGTCAATTTGGTATACTTTCATGACAGACTTCAGGTGTTATATTTTAATCATTCAGCCATCTGTAGTTCATTTTGTTATAAGTTTTAAAATAGAAAACTCGTCCCCCAAGCTCTGTGGGGTACATCTCCTACCCATTGATCAGAAAAGCCAGTCTTTTACATATACTAAATTCTTATATCAGCTAGTGTCTTTCTCTGTCTTTCCACTCCTTCTGTGGACATTAATTCTCCTCCACTAATCAGGCTCTCACTCTTTTATTATTTATGTTGAATGCCTGCTATGCTCCAGGCACTTGTCTACTATAGTAAAACAAACAGACATCTCTTTTTTTTCAGGGAATTCGTAACAAATGTTCATATGCTTATTTAAAATATATTTTACAAATAATTACTTAAATATAAAATATTCGATACTAAGAAGCCACCATATTTGTCAAGGAAGCACAGCCACATATCTGATCACTTACCTGCCTTTCTTTTGTAATCATAACTGGCATATCTGAGGTTGACTGAAGTCTGATCTCTGTGAGGCATCTCACTGTGTTCCTCACGCAGTAGTACTTGGCAGTTTTAACCTCCTTACTTAATTACTCTATATAAATGAAATTATTTTAATTGTCTTTCATAGATAGTGTGCCAGTGGGCAGTTAGCCCTGTAAAGAGCCCCATGCAGTTGAGCAGACCTTGGGGAGGAAGAGGCAGTGTGCCCAGGACAAAGGATTGGCAGCAGGTTCTTGCTGGGTCTGCGAAGCCACCATATGTAGTGGCAGTACCAACAAGAATTCACATGGAGCTGCTGCAGGACTGCTTACTTCTGAGTCAGTTGTCTGAAAAGAGGCTCTCAGTCCCAACAGGAGAGACCTCCAGGGACCTTCTAAGAAAATGATCTTGGAGAGCCTGGTTAAGCCAGTGTAGCTTCTTTCTATGGATTTCTGGACTTCTCCATCTGCACCCCAATGTAAGGGACAAGAAAACCAATTTAAAAGGGTGCTTATGTTCATGGGCGGCAGTGGGGGGTGCGATTCAGGAAGAAAGGGATGTCCTGAGGAGACTGTCTTCCTCTAAGCCATCTTGGGATGACAAAAGGAACTGAACAGAGCAGAGAAACAAAAGACCAGTGCAAAGGAGGAGAGCTGGAGGGCGCCTTAGAGAGGAAGAAAGGAGAAACCTCGGGGCCTGGACCAGCAGAGGATCGCATGGGGCTCTTTACAGAGCTAACTGCCCACTGGCACACTATCTATGAAAGATAATCACAATGATTTCATTTATATAGAGTAATTAAGTGAGGAGGTTAAAACTGCCAAGTACTACTGCGTGAGGAACACACTGAGATGCCTCACAGAGATCAGACTTCAGTCAAGCTCAGATATGCCAGTTATGATTACAAAAGAAAGGCAGGTAAGTGATCAGATATGTGGCTGTGCTTCCTTGACAGGAAGATTCTACTGGGGAGGTGCATACAAGACTCTTAAGATCTATTTTCCTCCTTCTTAGAGCCATACTGACATCTTGAGAGGACAGTCAGTAGACAATGGACCGAGGGTGAAGAGAAGCACAGTGTGCTCAGTTGTGAACTCTGGGGTGGAACAATCAAGCTGTATTCATTTCTTGTTCACTTCTCATGTTAACCTTTTATTATCTAAAACTATCAATTCAATAGCACAAAACAAAAAAAAATAAATATATTCGGGACCATTCACAAACGATGTAGACCGTAGCTGCACAAAGGAAAAACTAACTAAAGAGAATTTGAAAATAGAATTCTCAAGATCTGCTCAGATCATCATTGGCAAACTGATCTGGTCATCCAGAAGTCACCCCCTCTTCTCCCTCCCCATGCCTGTATTCCCACGCCCAAGGCCGCCAGACACCAGGCTACTAAAATACTGTAGAAGAACATGAAGGGAATTAGGAGCATAACTTAGAAACGTTGGACTCCAGCA
The DNA here is from genome assembly GCF_964194185.1 of Rhinolophus hipposideros. Classification (NCBI taxonomy): domain Eukaryota; kingdom Metazoa; phylum Chordata; class Mammalia; order Chiroptera; family Rhinolophidae; genus Rhinolophus; species Rhinolophus hipposideros. Next base: position 56,795,194 of record NC_138058.1, on the reverse strand, counting down.
TTCAGAAGTTCATTCTAATTCTGACCTAACAAGAGTTCAAAACCCTAGGCACAGCTTTCCCTCCCAGGGCATTTTGCCCTCTAGGATATCATCAGTAATTGCAACCATGACCCTCCCTCTTTACCATGTCCTCCTCTTCCTCCTTCTCCAGATAACAAACACAACAATTTTTTTTTAAGCTACAAATCAAGATAAAGAATTATAAAGAATAAAATTCCCTTTCTAAAGAAAATCACTATCAAAAGTCTAATCTTACTTTGCAAACAGGGTAAGATCATGAGCACATGCACCCAATTCCTGGGAAACACTTATGTGAGTAGTAAAGGTGTATTTCTTTTTGAGTGTGGTTCACCATTGTGATAAATCCTCTCACTTCAGATAGGCAGACTGATATCAGCAGGACCTGCAAATAGTTTGGTCTTGACTCTTTAGGGACTTGCATAATTTGAATACGTGCTTTTTTCTGGTTGATTCTGCGATAAAATTGCCTATGGACTATGGGATGAAAGAGATTTCTTTTGGTTTCAAAATGTTACTGTGAGAATAAAGTTTCTAGAAAGTTCCATATCAAGCATTTTTTTTTTTTTAGGGAGGGCGTGAGTCTATGCATGAGGTCTCAAAGAGCTGTGATGTGTTGATAGAAATCCGTTTGAGAGAAACTTTAATTTTCATCACTAATTTTTTATTTTACTGTGTTTGATTTTATCTTATCTAATTTTGTTCTATTTCATTTTATAAGATTAAGTAAAATTTGCTAGACTGAATTTGAATGCTTTCAAATCTTGCTTGCTATGATAGAGATATAGTACTCAGATTTTCTACTGGACAATTTTCCATTTCTGAAACTTGTCTTACAAATACGTTTTCTAATCTGAGTCGTTGGAAGAGGAATACGCAGATAACGAGATACAGTCCTGGTCAACACGCAGGCGATCCCTTTCTAAATGTTAGATTATCTTTTTTGTGATGATTCCAAGTGTTGGGTCACCCACATGCAAATGCCTTAAATGGAGAGTCTAGCAGAGAGAACTCGGTTTTGGAGAACACTAATTCGAAAATGTTGATAATTAGGAGTGTGCACTCAGCATTATTTATAAATCTATCCTGAAATTTGTGTTCCTCTGTTTTTCTTTATCTTTGTTGGTATACTTAAATTCCATCTGGATCAGAAGATTAGAAAGTGTTTAAGTGAATTGTGTCAAATGGGATCAGTCAGGGAAAACTTCTAGGAGGAGTCAAAACATGCAGGCAGTGATTTTAAGAAAAAAGAGACCTGGTTCAGCAAGGAAAAATAAGAAAGAACTTTCCAGGACACAGTAAAGGCCATAGTTGATGGGTAGTAAGTTAGTTTGTTGGAATCTAACAGACTTTGACTTATAAGGGTCCCAAGTCAGTGGAATGAAGGGCTTTAAAAGGGTGATTTTTGTTTAAAATCACCACCGCTGATGATTAGCCCTTTTCTGTCTTAGCCTGGTTTGTAAATGTGCAGGGGAAGAGTTATTTTAGGAGGACTGCCTTTTGTCTTATTTGATTTGATATCTGCAACATTCTGGTGAAGTACATGGATCAGATAATTTCTTCTTCGTTTCATTTTCTTTCTATAATGTGAAAACTGAAAGAATTTTTCATTTTTCTCCAAGTAGAAAAATAAAACATGTACTTTTCCCAGATAATATAGAAAGTTATAAAGACAAGTTCAAATACCAGCTGTAATTGTACCACCTTGACAAAACCACAGTTAACAGTTTCCACATAGACTTCCATATTTTCAAATAGTGTAGAACAAAATAGAAGGTTATACTCAGAAACTGTAAATAGTTTTTCTTCTCACTTTATAAGATGTATATTTCTCCATGTCCGGGAACATAAACACATTTTTAATGGCTCCCAGTGTTCCATTACATGAATAACTCCTTTGGCCCATCTCTGACTGATGATTATTTGGTTTGTTTCTGGTTTTTCCCTATTTGAATAAAACTGTTATGATCACCTATATGCCAAAATATTTATTCATTTGCCTGATAATTTTCTTAAGATAATTTCATAGCTGTGGAACAGCTGGATCAAATGTTATATAGATTTAAAACTTTTGACACAATGTGTACATTGTCCATAGAAAATATTTTTCAGGTTTGAGATATAATTGACATACAGCACTATAAAACTTTAAGGTGTGCATCATAATGAATTGACTTACACATATTATAAAACAACTACCATAGTAAGTTTGGTTAACATGAATTATCTCATATAGATAGAAAAGAAATATTGCTTTCCTTGTGATGAGACCTGGTAGATCTACTCTCTTAGCAACTTTCAAATATATCTTACAGCAATGTTAACTACAGTAATCATCTTGTATAGTGCATCTCCAAAACTTTTCTATCTTATAACTGGACGTTTGTTTCTTTTTTTGATGTTTACAGTCCCATCAATATTTTATGAATGACCCTCATTCTATGCAACATATATTAAAGAGTAATATACTCTTTAATCCTTTGTTAATATGAGAGGCATAAAAAGTCTTTTAATGTTATGTAAAGTTTTTAAACATATGAATATTTTAAATTGTATGAAGTTAAATTAGATTTTGCTTTATACAAGTATGTCAGATTTAACACAAGTTTAGAAAACTATTTACTCATTTTCTCTGTAAAATTTCCAATGAGAAATATAAAATTAAAACCTCCACGGACACCCCTGAACTTCCAGTCTTCTTTCTAGAAGAAACTACCATTGGCAATTTCTTCTAGTTTCATGACATTCTTCAGGTTTTACGTTTAAATCATTAAGCCATCTGTAGTTCATTTTGTTATAAGTTTTAGGCTAGAAAACTCACCCCCCAAACTCTGTGGGGTACAGTACTAACCCATCTCCTACCCATTGATCAGAAACGCCAGTTTTTTACATGTACTAAAGTCTTATATTGGCTGGTGTCTTTCTCTGTCTTTCCACTCCTTCTCTGGATATTTATTCTGTTGTGTTAATCAAGCTCTCATTCATTCATTTATAATTTATATTGAATGTCTACTACGTTGTAGGCACTTGTCTACTGCAGTGAAACAAACAGACATCTCTTCCTTCTCATGGAATTCATAACAATTGTTCATATGGTCATTTAAAATATAATCATGAAGTTACTTAAATATAATTCAATAGTAAGAAGTAAAAGTAGAGGGCACTTGCAGAATTCCTTTTCTTAGTAATACTAACATATTTCAGAAAATAAGGTTTATGATATTTTGTAATGATATTTTATAATGATATTACATATTATTGATATTATGATGATGTTTTATAAACATTATTTCATATTTTGATACTTAGGAAAATAAGTCCTCCTTTATTATGCTTCCTTTTCACAAATGTTTTAACTTATTTATTATGTTTATTCTTTGTTTTTTCCCTAAACATCTGACCTTCACTTTAAACGAGACAACTAAGTCCAGGAGAGCTACGAATCAGTCCAGGACAGTGGTGTGCTGGAGATTGTTCTATCACTCCTGTGAGCCAATCATATACGTCTATTCTCTAGTCCAAGTTCAGTGGTATCACAAGGGTAACTTCAAATCACCCATGAGGGGAGTATTTATACCATGGAAACTGGCAAACTGTACAATCAGGGTTCCTTCCTTCCCATTCCAGAAGCCATCTACTACCACACTACTGGCCCAGGGTTTATAATCTGCCAAAATATGTAGCTAAAAGTTGAGCTCAGATCTTCTGACTAAGTAACTGTGAATTACTTGATTTCCAGAGGTCCTTAAAGGCCTGTGGTTCCAGGCTATGAAAAAATAAGCACATGGAATCCATATTTATATGTATATAAAGTCATCAGACACCCCAAATAATGTATGTGTAAGCTGAGTCTTAAAAAACAATTTAGAAAACACATTGAGAGTCTTAAAAATGCTTACACGAATTGGCCCATATTTTAACTTCTAGCACTCTATACTGAGAGAATCATCCCAACAATAAACAAAAAATTGTGCACATAGTTCATATTCAACTTTTATATGTGCTGTGGTGTTTTATTGTGACAAATTAGGAGAAGTAAAAATATTCAACCATAGAAGATTGGTAGGTAAATATGTGACATGCCCTCTGGGTAATAGTCTGTAGCCATTACAATTAATTTTATGAAGACTGCAGCATGGCATATGTGCATATAGTTTTATAACAGTTATGAAAAAAAAAATAAATAACAACTTAGGAGGTACAAAACAAAAACTAAGTTTTACTTAGGCATTTGGCTGGTAGATAATTTTCCTCCCTATTTTTTTTTTTAATTTTCATTACATATTTCTTCAAGATGAAAACAATTATTTTATTTGTTTTCAAATCAAAGAAGTAGGGGATATAGGAGCTAGGCAGAAGCTTTGAGGTTTAGAAAAGCCCCGAATTTTTAAGGTTTTAGGTATCTGTTGAATTTTGTATACTTACTAATGTCACCTCCTCTATGAACAAACTATAACTTTATACAATAATGCATTTTAATAGGCACTTCCCTTGATTTAATTTAGCTGTGTCCTATTAATAATTGTACATTACCCACTGGAATAACGTATAGCCATTCAAACACACACACACACACACACACACACACACACACACACACACACATTTAAAAATAGTGGGTAATTGGGAAATATAACATGGAGTAAAAAAAAAATCAAAATTATAGAGACAGGTCTATCTAAATTATTCTGCTTGAAGAACACAAACAAATAATATCAGGTCAAGCCCATAAATATAAAGTCACAAAAAGAAAGATTATAAAGAAATATTTCAAAATATAAACACTGATTATCTCTGAATGGTGGTATTATGATGAACCTATTTTCTAGTTCAGACTTTTCTGTATTTTCCAAATTATCCACATGTACATATACTATCTAAAAAATACTGAAAAGATATTCTTGAAATGTTTTTTTTCTGCGTAAAAAATGTTATGGTAGTTTCTCATAATTTAAATACTATATGATCTAGGAATTCCAATTCTGGGTGTATACTCAAAAGAGCTGAAAGACGGGACTCAAACATACTGTATACCCATGTTCACAGAAGTATTATTCACAATAGTCATAAAGTGGAAGCAACCCAAGTGTCTATCAATGGATGAATGGATAAACAAAATGTGACATATACACAAAATGGAATATTACTTAGCCTTAAAAAGGAAGGTAATTCTGACACAAGTTACAACATAAATGAAATTTGAGGTCATTATGCTAAGCGAAATAAGCCAGTCACAAAAGGACAAATACTGTATGATTCCACTCATAGGTGGTAACTGGAGTAGTCAAATTCATAGAGATAGAAAGTAGAATAGATGTTACCAGGGATTTTGGGAGAGGGGGATGGGTAGTCAAAGTTTACTGGGTATGGAGTTTTAATTCTGCAAAATGAAAAGAGTTCTGGAGATGCATGGTGATTATGGTTGCACAACCATATCATGTACATATGAATGTACATAATGTCACTGAACTATACACTTAAAAATGATTACAATGGTACATTTTATGTTATGTATATTTTCCCACAATTTAAAAAATACTTTTTTTTTTATCTCATTTGAGTTAAAATCCAGATCATACTAGAGTCCCAGATAAAGTGATAAAATTGGAAGGCAGTGGGCCAAATTGTGGAGGCCTTAACAGCCCAGTGCAGCTGTTAAGTAAGAGAAGCCATGGGGAAAAGATGTGGAGAGTGGTCCTGCAGGAGAACCAGTCTGGAATCATGCTCAGGCTGAACGAAGCAGGGGTAGCAGGAGAGGGGAAGCAAAGTTATCAAAAGCCTCTTGTATCCTAGATGCTCTACATATACCTCCATATTTATTGTTAAGGAGATTAAGGCTAAGAGAAGTGACTTGCCCAGCGTCCCAGGGCTGGCAGATGGCAGATCCCTGTCCTGAGCTCAAATGTCTCTAACCCTACATCTCTGATCTTTTCTGCATACCATGCTACTTCCATGTATTATAAATGAAAGAAAGGAGGGAGAATGGTAGAAGAGGAGAATAAGACAGAAGGAATGGGCAGAAAGTAGGAAAAGAAAGGAAGGAAAGGGAATGCCGGGAGACAGGAAGATAAGATTCAAAGCTGCAAATAAGAACAAACTTTTAAATAAAGCCTTAAGTTTCCATTGAACTTTTGACAATTATGGTTTGTCAGCATGGTAACTGATTCATAATTATTTTATGGGAGTTTAGCAACTCTATATGTAACTGGCTCAGAGCTGTTGCAGAGCTGTTAATCCTGAATGTTTATTACCCACCATTCAATAAATAGCTTAATAAATCTAAAGAAGTCCAATTTATGGGGATGGTTATGGCATACTATTCAAATTCCAAGCAATTACAATAAAACCATGTCTATTGAGGGTACTGCATTTTTTTTTAATTTGATATTGGAGGATGTGGGAACTTGACATCATTTTGAGCTATTCTTTGCTTTCTATTTGGACCACAGGGGGCCAGAGCAGGACAGAGGACAGAGACTGCCTCTCGGTTGCTGTCTACCAAGGCAATAGAGGGAGATTAGAAACAGGCTTATCATTTTCCATGAGTTTTAGGGATCTAGGTTCCTGGTGATGGTGACATTTCAAATTTTTTTGGTTCCCTATTCAGGGCTCACCTCTGATCCTGATATGGTTGAGTACGCCATAGCCCACGTTGGGAGGACTTTGGGAAACTTCTAGAAGGTGAGTGATTTGGAAGGAGTCAGGAGTGATGACTTCTCTCCTCACACCTCCTGTTAAGATCAGGGACTTCTCTCCTCATTTCCAGGAGCCTAAAGCAGTCACACAGAGGGCTGTAGGCAGAACAGAAAGGACACACACACACACACACACACACACACACACACATGCACACACATACGGGCACACACATACTTCATGGTATTACCTATTGGCCCATGGATTTCCTCTTACTCACATTTTGCCTTCCACTGTCTCCCATTAAGGAAGCAACTGCTTGAAGGTGATGCAAAAAGGGAGCAGAGAGAATTGCCAAGTGGAAAAGATACTGGCCTAAAAGCTCGCAGATCTGGTCCTGACCTTGGCTCTTACCTTTTCTGTGTGGCCTTGGACAAGTCACTTCAACTTGAGCCTCAGTTTCCCTTTTCAGTTCTAACATTCTGGTTCTATGTTTCAATAAAAGAGAATAGCAGGTGAACTAGAAAGAGAGGCAAGAGAGGTACTCTGCAGAGGACAATCCCTGTCCAAATTGGAGACAAGACTCTACGACATCAGAAGGAAGTCTGAATCCATGTTCTTCCAGCTCAAATATTGGTCTATTCAGTGTGAAGTTCAGTGCTTGAAACTGCATATAAGTGAGACTCGTCCCCGTCTCCACTAATAGTTCAAATCTAGTGAAATAGGAGACACATATTTAAATAACTATAGTACAAGGAGATAAATGCTAAACTGGCACTTTAGAGAACATGTTTTAGGGGCACAGAGAAGGAAAGTCACTCATTCTGAATTGGGAAAGGATGTGTGTAGGTGAGACTCAATGGAGAAACTGATATTTGAACTAGGTCTTAGAGATGGATGAATAGACATTCACCACTGAAAAACTGGGGAAGGGCACCCCAGATAAAGGGAATAAGAAAAGTGAAGAAGCATGGAAGTGCATTCACTCACTTGCAATATGCCAGAAATGATTTGGGGGTACTGGGGATACAACAGTAAATAAGACAGAGTCTCTGATTTCATGGAGCTTATAGACAAAGTGGGTGGGGACACGCACTGAACAGTGAAACATACCCATGAATAAGGTAGTCTTAGGAAATGGATAGCCCATGTGCCTGACATGCGGGGGTGCACGGTGAGGAAAAACTGGACGTGAGTTTGAAAAGATACAAGCTTAAGAGATGGTGGAGGGTCATAAGTGCAGTGCTTCAAAGTGCATACTTTGTCCTTAGGTAGTGGAAAACTAACAAAGGTTTCTTTCAGTGGGGAAATATTACCAGATTTATGTTTTAGAACTAAAACCAAGGAAAGAATACATTAGTGGGAAAGAGACTGGGTGCTGTGAAAGCAAACAGAATTTTATTACTATCATCTAAGAAAAAGATGATGAGAATGGATGTAGGTCCATATCTATGGGAATGCAGACATGGAGAGAGATGTGACAGGCATTTCAGAGGCACAAACAAGATCTGGTGACATGAGCAGTGAACGAGAAAGAGACAAAAATGATACCGTTTACAAACTGAGTGACTTGGGAAACATTTATGCCATTGTCGAAGGTAAGTCACACAGAAGAAAGAGGAGTTTAAAGGAAAATCACACAGTTGAATTTGAGATGCCTATGGGATAGCTAGTAACTTGACAGTTAGACGTGTCCACTTGGCTCTCGTGAGGTAAGTGTAGGCTGAAGCTAGTGATTGCAGAATCTTCAATCTAAATGTATAATTGAAGCCAGGAGGATTCATGAAGCCACTCAGAAAAAGAATGGAGAAGAAGACTAAGCCACACTGATGAAACTCATTCCGATGGGGATAAGTGAAGGAATTTAGATAAACACTCAGGGAGAATGATTCCTAGAACCAACGAAAGCAGTATAAAGAGGAAGGGGCTTTACCAGAGAAATGCTGCCTGAAGGCCAACCAAAACCAAGGGGAAAAGGGTGCCATTTAACAATTTGGCAGTGAGAAGGCGATTGGAGTTGGAAACTTTGGGGTAAGCCATGTTACTAAAGGGATCGGAGCAGAAGGCATTATGTAAAAGATTATGAGGAACCAAAAGTCCAGGATGTAAATAAAGCAAGCATAGAAAACACTCCGAAAGAGTACTCCAGCAAAGAAAGACGTGGAATAATTGGATATCAGAGTCATGACATTCATTTACTCATTCAATAAATATTTTATGAGCTCCTAATACATTCCAGATACTAAGTTGGGAGCATTATAGAGACCAGCAAGGTACAATTCCTGCCTTTAAGGTGCTCATAGTCTTGTAAGAGAGACAGATGCGAACACTGCAATAAAAACAACAGTGGAGGTATATAAAGGTGCAGGTGAAGGTAGGAGGGAGAAAAAGAGTTCTATTTGTTGGAGAAGTCGAGGGAACTTCCTACAGAGCTGCCATAAAGCTTTGTTTTGAGAGATTAAAAGGAGTTTGCCACGTGGAAGAAGATGGGAAATTCATTCCAGAGAATGGGAACGGTGCATGCAATAAAATGAAGGCAGGAAAGAGAATGCAATGTATTTTGGGCCTAAAAGGCATGAATGGCTTTAGAAGACTTGGGGTTTTGAAAAATCTCTTTGATTTTAATTTTTCTTTTTATTGATACTTTTCTCTGATTGTTTGGCTTACTTCACTGTTCTTGTAGTTTAAGATGAGCACTTGGTTCCTTTATTTTTCAGTGTCCTTCTTTAATAATTAAATACTACTTTTATAGTGTCTTATGATTTTTGTATGAAGTGTTCTATTTTTCACTGGTATGTAGGTAGTAAGTAATTTCGTTTTTAATTTCCGCTTTGAAATCAATGAAATGGAAACTTAAAAAATAGGAAATATAAATAAATCTAAAATCTGATTCTTTGAGAAAACCAATAACACAATGTACCTCTTGTAAGCTTAATTAAGGGGGGAAAGAAGAAAGCATAAAAATAGACAAGATTAAAAATTAAAAAGGAGACGTGTCACTGTTACATGCTTGAATTGTATACTAGCAAAATTTAAAAGTTAGAGTGAATGTATTAATTCCTGATAAAACATATCCTATTAAAATTGATTTTAGAGGAAATGGAAATCTTGACTTGATCAATTATTAGAGAAAAAATAGACAAACTGATTAGTGAGTTACCATTGAAAAAGTCACCAAGCCTATAGGCTGGGATTTTATATAATTTAAGAACAGGTAATTCCCATTTAACTACTCCAGATAATAGAAAACACCTGACAGAGACAACAAAGAAGAAAACCATATTCTAATATTACTTACATATCTATAGGTACAAAATTCTAAATGAAATATTAGCAAATAGAATCTTGTAATGATCTAAAGAACAATACATTATGATTAAGCAGATTTTTTACTAACAGTGGTTCAATATGAAAGAATCCATTAAAACAATCCATTATATCGTGTATAATTATATCGATATATAACATCAATAAATTGAATATATATGTGTGTGTGCATACACACAAATATGTATACACACAAATACATATATTGTTTGTATTATATACACGTGTATATTTATATATACATATATAATATATATGGTATTAATATATATGGTATTTATCTATATCTTTATATATTAACCCAGGAGAGTTCGATCTAAGGTTGAGGAGATTCTACTAATGAATAGTGGACACTCAGAATTAATAAAATAAAGCACAGACATATTTGACTAAACACAAATTAAGGTAAGCCTTTATATGAAAATACCAATTAAAATAAACTTTTACATGAAAAAAATGATACAACAGAGACATTGGTAAAAATCTCAAGGTAAGGATCTCCAAAAATTCTCTCCTCCATAAAGGCAATAATAATACTAGCAAAAACGGTCAGAATCAACTTTTAGAGAACTCTGAAAGTTAACCAAAGGTTTGCAGAGAATCAATGGGCATTTTATATAAGAAAACTGGCTGAATTTGGTAAAAAATGAAAGCATATGGCATTTTAACTTGTTCTCCCCAGTTTGGCAGTAGCCATAAAAAGTAACAGCTCACAATCACAGTGAAAACCAGCATCCTGGCAGCCATCAGAGCAACTAATTTGAAAATAACTAAAAAATATATAGTAAACAAAGTGACAAAGGAATTAAGGTATATATTAGAAAACATCTATTTAACACAAAAGGATACAGTAATGGAAGAACACAGTAAAACAAAAAACCCATAAGGTATAAACAAATAACATACTAGCAGATATAAGCAATACCTCATTAGTAATTCCATTAAATTCAAATGGATTAAATAGTAGATGTAAATTATTAAACCTAAAGGCAGAGATTAACAGCATGCATAGAAAGTAATCCTACTATATGCTGCCTGTAACAGATACACTTTAGAGGCAAAGATATAAATAGGTTGAAAATATGCAGGCGGAAAAAATATATTATGCAAACAGTAACCAAAAAAAGCTGGAATGACTGTAAGAAAATAGTCTTTAAGACAAAACTGTTACTGAAGACCAAGAAGGCCATCTTACTAGGACAAAGAAGAATAAACAGTATAAACACATATGCCCTTCACAACAAAGCCTCCAAATACATGAAGCAAATTACATGACATATCAAAGGGAAAAATATAGAACTTAACAATAACAGATGGAGTCCTCAATATCCCACTTTTAGTAACGGATAAAGCAACTAGAAAGAAGATCAATAAGAAAATAGAAGACTTCTATATATAGGACAACACTATAAATGAACTAATCCTAGCAGACATCTATAGCACATTCCACCCAACAAAAGCAGAATAGATATTCTGAAGTGCACATGGGATATTTTCCAGGATAGACAATATGTTAGTTCCTAAGACAAGCCTCAATACATTCAAAAAGATTAAAACATACAGAGTATGTTCCCCATCCACAATGGAATAAAATCGAAATCAATAACAGAAAATTTGAGATATTCACAGATATGTGGAATTGAAACAACACACTCCTTAATAACCAATGAATCAAAGAAGAAAGCATAATAAAAACTAGAATATAGTTTGAGAAGAATGAAAATGAAGACATAATTTTCTAAAACTTATGGGATACAGCAAAAGCAGTGCTTGGAGGAAAATTTATAACTGTAAGGTGCTATACTAAAAAAAGAAGGTTTTTAAAAGATTTCAGAACAAAATCTAACCCTACCTTAATTAAGAAATTAGAAAAATAAACGTAAACTAAACCTAAAGCAAGTAGAAGGAAGAAAATAATTAAGGTTAGAATGGAAATAAATATAGAATTTAAAAAATAATAAAAATATCAATAAAACCAAAGTTGGTTCTTTGAAAAAAAATCAACAGAACTGACTAATATTTAAACAGATTGATTAACAAAAGAAAGAAGACTCAAATTAGTAAAATTAAGAATGAAAAAGAGGACATTAATATTGACTTTATAATGAATAGTATTATAAGGAACAATCAAACTAAATGACCAGCAAACTAAATGACCAAGATAAAATGGACACGTTTCTAGAAAGATACACACTGACTCAAGAAGAAATTGAAAATCTCAGAAGACCTATAACCAGTAAACAAATTGACTTAGTAATCAAAAAACTTCCCATGAAGAAAAGTCCAGGAACAAGCGACTTCACTGGTGAATTCTACCAAAGTTTTAGAGAAGAATTAGCACTAATCCTTTCACAAACTCTTCCAAAAAATAGAAGAGGAAAATTGGAACACTCATACAATACTGGTGGGAATGTAAAATGACATAGCTTCTTTGGGAAACAACTAGTTTGGCAATTTCTCAAAAGTTAAACATAGAGTTACCAGATGACCCAGCAATTACACACCTAACTCCTAAGTATAGACCCAAGAGAAATGAAAACATGTTTGCACAAAAACTTGTCCATGAATGTTCACAGCAGCCCTGTTCACAATAGCCCACAGGTGGAAACAACCCAAATGTCCCTCAACTGATGAATGAATAAACAAAATATAGTATCAATACAATGGAGTACTGAGCCATAAAAAGGAATGAAGTTTTGATACATGCTATAACATGGGTGGACCTTGAAAACATTACACTAAGTGAATGGATGGAGCAGACACAAAAGGCCACATATTGTATAATTCCATTTACATAAAATATCAAGAATAGGAAAATCCATAGAGACAGAAAGCAGACTTGTGGTTGTCAGGGACTGGGGGAAGAGGGGAATGAGGAGTGACTGATAATGGGAAGAGGATTTCTTCACACTGATGAATATGTTCTGGAATTAGATAGTGGTGATGGTTGTAAAACCTGTGAATATACTAAACATCAATGAATCGTACATTTAAAAAGGTATTATTTTATGTACGCAAATTATTTCGCAATAAAAATTTAGTTTATGCATATTGGCAAAAAAGATACAACAAAAATAATAGAAATGAAATAGATCCATAAAAATGTTTGTAATTCAGAGAGTAGATAAAGCGTTAATTCTTCTACTAAGCAAAGAGAAATTATAAATTGACTAAAAGACTAAATCACAATAAATAGAACAAATTATAACAAAATATAATTCATAGAAAGTCATATGCAAATGGCATTAAATATACTCAATTCACTGATGATCACAGAAGTCTAAATTAAAATAACAGTAAGATATCATTTTTTTGCACCCATCAAACTGGCAAAAATTGAAAAGAATTATCATATCTATTGCTGGCAGGGATGTCAGGAATAAAGAGTATTCTCATACATTGCAGACTGGGCTACTGATATAGTTACAGCTATTTTGGAAGTTAGCAAGCAACAATTATTACTATTCCAAGCACATATATACTTTGACCTAGCAATTCCACTCCTGTGACTCTATTCTAGTTCAGGACACAGGCACACGTGTGTGTGTGTGTGTGTGTGTGTGTGTGTGTGTGTGTGTGTGTGTATTTTTTCTGAATTCATTATTGGTATTTATAGAGGTGCCAAACTGAATAGACTGTGGTACATCTATACTGTGAAATATTATGTCAACACAAAAAGGTATGAATTAGAGAACCACCAGGAGACTTAGAGGGAATTCCATCGATTTTATTGAATGAGAAAAGAAAGATACAGAAGGGTATGTGTAATATAATCAATCCCCTTTTAATAATACAATTACAAAAAAACTATATATATATATATATATATATACATACATATATTGAATACATAAATCTATATATAATTATACTTTTATATATCAATAAAAACATAAGGGAAAAAATCATTTGGTGGTGGTGTGAGGGGGGAAGATACATAAAAGAAAGCAAAAATGGATGGTACAGAGACCAGCTGAGATGCTCCCTGCAACAGTCCAGGAAAGAAATGACAAAAACTTTGGCTAAATCAACATCAGAGCCCAGGGGATTGAGCCTCTCTCAAAAGTCCTGCTGGGACATCCTCTCTGGGACCTTCTTTTGGATGTTAGAGTTCCTGCTTGACTTTTCTCCTCCAGACTGCTGAGAGGCCCCTGCTGGTTTCCTGCTCCACTGCTAACACCCATTCCCCCATCTTGGATTCTCTTTTCCTCACAAGGCCAGTGCAGAGTGAAAGCACCTTCACAGCTTCTCCCGAACCCCACCCTCGCCCCAGTTTTTGTCTTGAGCATGCCCTCATATCCTTCTGATACTCTCCATAAACTTGGACCATTAAATCTCCCAAAAACAGACAGGGTCAATAAGATGTCTAAAAATGATTTGTTAATGGCCTTTCCCCCCATATTTATCATTGGTCTATATGGATAATAAAGACATATAGCTGTGACCTTCCTTTACCTCTGTTCTGTCCTCTGCATGTTTTCTGCCTTCATCCTTACCCTGGGAGTCAACTCCATTCCTTTCTTCAAAAATTGTCTAGCGCTCCTAAATTCTCCCAGAATTCCATGTATTTCTCCATTCCAACCCAACTCTCTCTTCTTCAGACCTAGACTAGAGATTTTGTGTTGGGAGTGGGTTAATATATCAAACACCTATGGAGAAAGCATTTCAAAATACACGTGGCTTCCACTCTCCATCTTGTTCTTCTCCCCCATCTGTCATAGGTTCTGGAAAAATAAGGGGAGTGTGTGTGTGTGTGTGTGTGTGTGTGTGTGTGTGTGTGTGTGTGTTAGTATTATAATGGTACCACATACTATCTGCACTTTTCAGGTTAGGAAACAATGAGATTAAGGACCAATGAGATGAAGTGATATTCCTAGGACCTTTTGACTCCAGAGTACATGTTACTTCTATTGTACTCCCACCTTTACAGGTACATTTACCAAAGGCTCTGAGGAGGTGACTTTACATCTCGGAAGAACCCCAGGGAGTCTAATGCCCAGGAGCTTATTTTAGTTTTCACTTTTTTGAAAACAATTATTGAGTTTCTAATATGTGCCAGGCATTATGGCAGGTGCTTGGATTTGGGGAGGAGGAAGTTAGAGGAGACACATGGAAATAAAAAGATGGACACAACAGAACATGTGCCTTTGATGAGCTCACAGTAAGGGGATGAGTAGATCGGTGAAAAGAGGCACTTATAATCAACGTGATGGCTACCTCCCCAAGCCACGGGAATTTGGGATCTGTCCTACTTGTGAAGCAGGTGTTCAAAAACCTACTTAAAGTCAATGGATCTATCTAGGCTTACCTGTTTCTAAAAGGGAGTAATCTTTTTTTTTCCACTTTTTTATTAGTTTCAGGTGTACAAAACAATGTAATAGATATTTATCATATATATCTAAAAGGGAGTAATCTTGACCCCCTCTGAACATGTAAAGCCTACCTTCTTGCGGCCGATCATGTTTCACATTTAACTTGGGGGCCACCAAAGTAGAACAAAGTCTACTATTTTCTCTGATCTCTGAGGGCTCTGCACGACCCAGGCTGCCATGAGTGTATAGCAGCACAGTCTTCTACACGTCCTGGCCTCAGGAAGACGAAACAAATGATGAACAAGCACATAAAGGGCGTGGGTCGTTGAAGTATTTAAAGAAGCGAATGTCATCTTAGAGAAAAGAGGAGAGGTTCACCAGGTGAAGAAAAAGGACGGGCAGAGAATTCTAAACAGATGGAGGCATATGAGCAGAGGCAAAAGTTCAAAATGCTTTTCAAGTCATAGACCATGGACTATGGAGCTCAAGTACCCCGCTTGGAGCCCCGGCTCTGCCAACTATGCCATTTCCTAGATGTGTGGTCTTGGGCCATTTATCCAGAAAGAGCAGGATATTTCTGATTCTGAAACAGAGAGAAATGTGGGGGGTGGGTGTGGGAGGCAATGGTGATACTCAAATTGTAGGTTCGTCCAGATTGTAAAGGATCTTACATGAGTTTGGGCTTTCGTTGGGAAAAATTGGGAGCTAGAGTAGATGTTTAAGGTGAGTGTTACAAGGTCAAAAAAATTAGTTTCAATCGTTTCTTCCTAACTCTCTAGTGGCTTTCCTGCCTGGCAGGGATTTCTGCGAAGCATTTGAAGGATGCCTGTAGGTGGAATCAGTCACAGAGAGATGGCAAGAGAAACATATCTGACTGACATGGACTGAATCACGTATCTCTTCAAAGCAGAGTGGAACCCAGGGAAGGGGAGCAGTATCCTACGGTGAGAGAGTGGGAGAGGCCTGCAAAGCCAAATGCTTGTGTAGCTTTTGCCTTTTGAGCCCAAGAACTTCTGAAACATCTGCTCTCCCTCTGTGCTTTCAAGTTATAAAAACTGCCTCTTTGATCTAAAAGAAAAAAAATGGATTCAGCCTCTAGGTTAATGTGGTTGGCTAAGTATTTCAGAAAGGCTGCATAACTTAAGCATGAGCAGAGAGCCAGGCATCAGAAGAAGCAGCTGTGGAAATAAAAGCAATCCATTTAACCTGTGTGAGTCACGGTATTCTCATCTCTAAAATGGGGATGTAACCTCTGTCCCACATTCCTTCCCCAAAAGGGGACACAGGAGGTCATGCCAAACAAGTTTCTTCATCAGATATCTTTTGCCAGATTAGTGATACTTCAAAACTACTTCAAAACTACGATGGCATACAACAGTAAAAACCGAATAAGCTCCTGAATCTGTGGGGTCCAGCAAATCTGGACGTAGCTGTTCCTGACTGTGTCTGCTCATGTGACTGGTCAGTTGTAGGCCCCCAGAATGGTTCTGCTGATATGGGCTGGGCTCACACACATGCTTGGAAATTGGTTAGCTATTGCCAATCTAGAATGGCCTCAGGACAAGAGTGATGCCTTGATTCCGCTCCATGGGCATGTTCTTCTAATGCCAATGGCATAGGACAAGAATGAGTGAAAACATAAAAGTGCTTTTCAAGCCTCTGCTCATGTCACGTCTTCTAACATCCCATTCACTAAAGCAAATCACATGGTTAAGCCCAGCGTCAGTGCGGGAGGGCTTTGCAATGTTCTAATGGCATAAGATGAGAATGCAGGGAGTGGTGTAGAATTGGGGCCATTTTTGCCATCTGCTATGGCTTCTGTAAACTGTACGCTATGCAAGAAAATGTAAGGTAGTGATACTATCCAAAGGCAATTTAATCAGTGGATGCTTGTTGGATTGAGTTACGTGGGCACTGCCCTGTCTCAGACTCATTACTTCCACAAATTTTTCCAATTGCCCCCTACTTTCTTAGAGCTAGAATAAAACTCCATTTAAAAACTATCTGTAAATTTTTCTTGGACAGCCGAAGCTTTCTGCTTTTTCTCTGATAATATAGTGTGTGTGTGTGTGTGTGTGTGTGTGTGTGTGTGTGTTGGGAGGTGGGTATTAGTGGAGATTTTCTGTTTCCATTTAGCTTAAGTCATCAGCAATAACTTTAACTTGGCAGTTTCATCAGGGCTTTTTCTAAATGTGCTGACATTTCAATGAAATGTCAGTGGCATCATTCTGTTTACTAGCTGGAAGATTTGTAATGGGGAATATTGGTAGTGCCAGAGACTAGAGATTTCCACTTGGTGAAATGCCAGCCAATGTCTTTTGTCTCTACTATACCCCGAGGGTCCTCTGCACGTGTGTTTTGACAGATGGATTGTCCCTTCAACATGTCCCTGGTGCTCTAGGTCAAAAATTTTCAAACTGTTCCCTGAATCCTAATGGGGGTGCTTCAGGCATTAGATTATTTATTTATATTTCGTTAGAACATGGAATAAAACTTCGTTTGCCCTCCAAGTTTAATTACACAATAGTCTGAGTTTGCAGGGCAGGCAATTAAAAAGTTATTATTTACAAATACATATTGTTATATATTAGGCTTTTCACTGGGAGTAGCAAAAAGAAAATAGTTATTCTAATCATGGACTCTGGAGCCAGTCTGCCTGGGTTGGAACCCCAGCACCAGCCACTCCCCAGCTGTGTGAACTTATTCAGGTTTCTGCGCCTCCATTTCCATACCTGGGAATTATAATATTATCTGTTCTGAGGCTCTCTGAGCTAAAATGTTGGAAGCACTCAGAACAGTGCTGAAGTATTAGCTGTTATGTATTATTAATACGACACAACCAAAATAAGATACTGATATAAATCAGATGCAGAAGCTGATAAAAAAAATGCAACTGTCATCCAGGGTTCCTCATTTAATCTTATTTGTTCATGAAAACAATCTCATTATCATCACTGACTGATTTTGTAAAAAGGAAATATTGTTAATTAGAAAGTATAAAATAAACACATAAGTTCCAGATGAGATTTCATTTGGGGGGAAAAAGATATTCTGCTGCTTAAAAATTTTGAAAGCCACTGTTTTTAGCCACCTCACAGGATTCGGAACTAAGGGATTAAAAAGTGAATCGGGTAAGGATCCAGGTCCCAACCTGTGTCGCCCTGGAGGACACTTCAGACTGAGTGTTTAGGCATAACAGTGCAGAGCCAGAGTCATTCCACAATGGTTTCCACTAGCACAACTGGTTGAACCAAACAATTTGTAAGAACATTTGGTGACAATAATCTATGGAAATGGCGCATTGACCAGGGTCTGGAAATGTCCTCTGAATGGTTGCTTAAGCCTGAGAAGCCCCAAGTTAAGTGTGGCTATTGCCATCATTGCTGTTAGGGCCAGTTCTAATATTCTGGTTCTGCAGAATCTTCAAGGACAGCAGAACTCCAGGGGGAGAAACAGCAGGTTCTTGCCTCCCCACTCCTGCCACCATGTGGACAGATTGCGGCGAATCGCTTTGGTTCAAGTTAAGGAAAAACCTGGTGCACCTGCGAGTCCAAACAGAGCGGTGGTTGTCCCCTTGTTCTGCCAGGGTGCCGTGGTTAAGCTGCCCTCACCCTGTGCTTGGACAAAGCACGGGATGGTGGCGCTTCCTCACCGAAGGAGCAACGGGGAGACCCACTAGCAGGGGTGCTACCAGCTACCAGTTGTGCTCAACACAGTGGATAGAATCTGTCCAATTCTATAGATGGGCACAGTGAAGTCTCAGTGACTCAGCCGGTCCTAAAACTAATGGTTTCTGACTGCAAGTCCATGGTGGCTTTTCCTCTCCCAGCCACCCCAAGACAACTTCAAGGAGGCACTGGCAAGTGCTGAAGCTTTAACTTATAAATAAATACAAAGCTTAATTAGCCCATATTATCACTAGTTTTGTTGTTATCATTATGATTATGGGGCCATTTCAGCCGTTTCCAGTTTTGCTCAATGCTATATAGGCCCAGGAAGCCTCAGAGAGGTAGACTCTATTTTCCTTTAGCTTTTCCCATTGGGAGAGCCAAATCCTCCCATGTCATGGGCTTCTACTTCCATTTTAGTGACTTTATATGAATCCACAGAATATAAATACTTTATTCTTGACATTTCTGTTATGGTTGACCATGCACGTTGTTTCTACTTTTCACATTTCACTGTTTTGTATATTGCTGTAATAAACATCTTTTGTTTAATGCCAAAACATCTTTGTCAGAATACAGGTATGTAATTTGCTTTTACATATCTTTTCTATCTCAGCAAGAAAAAAGCTCAATTCTGAAAGTGCAGAAGAAACACAAACGTTGGGCTTCCCTTGACTGAGCGGGAATGAGAAACGGTGCAGGGAAGGCTGGCACCAAATTATGGAGGGGCTTGAGTGGCAAGTGAAGGTATTTTGACTCCTTTTCTGGGAAAGAAAATGGGTATTGCTCAAGAGGGAGGAAGGGTTATATGTGCAAGCTGATGGCACTATGTGTAAATCTGAGATCAAAGGATAGAATTGAATGGAGCAAAAAGACATGAAGTGAAGCCCTGACTGCTATAATTATTACAGCTCTCTGTGTCTCTATTTCCTTGTCTGTGAAATGATTGGAAAGCTTAGAGTACAAAGAAAGAGTCCCAGCCTCGGATCCAGATAGGCCTTGATGTAAATTCTAGCTCAGCTACTTATCCATCTGTAAAATGGGGAGAATTTTACATACCCCAGAGGACTGTGGTATTGGCTACAATTATGGTATAGAGAACACAGTCCATTGGTTGCACAAGCTCGGATGAGCACTAACTGTTTCATCCTCATCAGTTTTATGGACTGGAAGTTTCCTAAGCTGTCTTACAGCCCAGATGTACCATGGTTCTATTATGGATGAAAAGATAATTTAGAAGAATAAAAGTCTGGGAATTACATCACTGGCTAATGAATTCATGGCTTAATCTATTTAAAAAAATTTTTTTTTCTCCTGCCTAACCCCCCCCCAAAAAAAAAATAATAGTAAAGATCTAAACATTTCACTGAGAAATAAAAAACTAATGTTGACTAGAGAGGTTTTCTTTAAATTGTGTGTAATTCACATCCCTTGATGCTGTCCAGGCCTTACGGGTCAGTTTCTCCCCATTCCCAGGAGAGGATTGGAATGACATGAGGAATACACCTTGAAATTCTTAGATGATAAAAAAGGATTAAAAATCAATAGTCTTTCTGCTTCAACTCTTTCAATTTTGTTTTCATCTCCCTTGTGTAGAATGAAGCACAACTACTGAAGAATGACTGGTGCATTTGTGGGGACTTGGTATGTTTTGCCAAGGGCTATAGAAAAGTTTTTCTAAGTTTCATTGCCAATTGCCAAATTCTACTGTATCAATGTTTGCAGAAGTTATGGGGCTGGGCCTTGGGGAAGGGAAAATGCTAGAGCTGTGCTGTCCAACATGGCAGCCACTAGCCACAAAAACTGAAAACTCAGTTCCTCAGTCACACTGGCTATGTTCCCAGGGCTCCATAGCTACGTGTGGCCACTGGCTACTGTATTAGCGGAGGTAGAAAGCATTGCATCATTGCAGCAGAAGGTTCTACTGCACAACGCTGGCCTAGAGACGAGTTTGCTGATCCCGAATCTGAGTCTCCAAATATTAGAGAGCACAGAGGGCTATCAGAGACGGTCTAATCTTGCTCCAAATTAGACTAGGAAGCAGAAGACCTAGTTCCAGTCCCAGCTCTGCCATAACTTGTATGCTGCGTTGGTCTGTCAACTAAGGATCATCATATGCTTTGGTTTTCTCATCTATAAAACGGGATTCATCATTCATTCAGTCTGTCAGCTAATTATAATTTTTTAAAAATCTACTAAGATTAGGCACTGTGTTACAGACTGTGAGCAAGAAGACAGGTTCTATTGAGTTTCTAGCAGCATTCCTCAGAGATGACTGAAACACACCACTCTGTCACAGCACTGCCAGCGAGTACCACCCAGATAATACGCATTGTGTACATTTCACCAGGCTTGGCACACAGGAGAGGCTCAATAGGCTGTCTAACTGTGCTGTCAGAAGCCACTGGGGATAAAGAGAACTCCTTTCAGGTTCTCCCTTCACATTTTGCTGGTCTTTTACACATTTTGGCAAACTGAAAATGGCTTAAAGCAGAAGCTGTATGTCTGGGCAAGGTATAATCCCAGGCTCCCGCTCCCCTGCCACACCCATCCATCAAGGTTATAGGATCCAGGATCCAATGGAAAGAAGCAGCCACAGAGGCCCCCACCTTCTCAGGTGAATGTGGAGTATCTTCTCCTGAGGGAGAAGCTGGGGGAACTGTCTTCAGATCTCTTCTTGGCCCTACAGCACCTTAGCCATGCTAGCATCTCCTATTTACAGGACACAGACCAGGAGGTAGACGGAAGAACGTAAGCCCAGGTAGGATAGAAGACCGGCCCACATTCACAGCGGCTGGTTCTCAGGCCACCTGCCGTCGCCAGCACGGCCCTTCCTGCCCACATCAGTGCTGTCTGTGTTTCTGTCATGTGCATGTCCAGGTGAGGGCACCTCAGCCCCACAGCCTGGTGCTCCCAGGAGAGTGTTCTGAGCTAGAGAGCAGACCCAAGATTCTGTCTCAGACCTACCATCAACTTAGCTGTGTGATCTTAGGCAAGGCAACCAACTCCTGAGAAGCATGTGTCAGTAAAATGACCATGATACCTAACTCTTGTGTGTGTTTTAATGAGAACCGGAAATTGAAAGCTAAACAAAAAGAGTATGCACAAATCAAAGCCCCAGGCAAAGTATTTTGTGACTAGGATGGACACTCTGGAGAACTGTTGATGCCTGCAGTGATAGCTCATGTAAGGAATATGAAGCTTCAAGACCATGGAGAAAAACCAAAGACCTAGGACAAAGGCTCTTAAACCCTACCGCTATGGTTAATTGAAGCCTGATCTAATGCCCTCGCGTCCTTCCCTAGCCATCTATAACCACACAGATCTTAGGGACAGTCAGGTCTCAGCCTTCACCTGTGAGCACATCTCCATGACAACATCTCTGTGCATGGATCACACAGCCTGTGCTTGGACACTGCCAGGGACCAAGAGCTCCCTCCTCTTAAGCCTGTCCATTGTATCTTTGGGCAGTCCTGGCTGCTGGGATAGAAGGATGAAAGGTTCTTTTTGAGAGCTGTCTAATTTATTGTTAGTGACTGCCTAGATGACCAAGTTTAGAAGGAAGATGAGGCTGTCCAGGCTCAGTGGTAGAAGGACTGATGAATTAACTATGTCTGCCATTGCTATTAAACTAGGCAGCTATGAAATGAATGCAGCATGTCTGCCCCCCAGTGTCAGAAGCTCTTTCTATGACCTCTCCTTCTAGCTATTGGTCCTTATGTGTAGGACTTGCTCCAAATTGAGTCATGATTATATTCTTAACCAACTAAAATAATTCTACCTTCCAAACCACAATGATTGATTTAGAAATGAACATGTGACCCAATTCCAGCAAGTGAGATGTGACAGGAGATGTTTCCTGAGGGCTTCTAAGGGCTTTCCTCATTTTTCTGAGAGTCATGGGGAGTCAGGTCTTGTATTCCTACCGGATGTGAGCAAGAGAGCGTGCAGCTCTTATTGCTCCTGATGACCATCTGGAGTAACCAATGTCGGATGAGGCTGACACTGGATGGCAGAATGCAGGAATGGAAAGAAACTGAGAGCTAGATGATATCATTGAGCCCCTGCATCAACCAGCCTGAAAACTATCTACTTCAGCACCTTCAGTTACGCAAACTATAAATGCCCTAGTTATTTAAACCTATTAGAGTAGGGTGTTCAGTTGTCTGCATCCTCCCTGACTATGTAGACCTAGTAAGTCCAATTCATCTTGAAATGCCTGGAGATGGCCACGTTCTGCTCCCGTGTCGTCTCTTCTCCGGGTTCCACGTCTTTGGTCTGTTCAACTCGTCCTCACATAGAATGGTTAGGAGTATTTCAGTATTTTGCAGGCTGTCTTCTGACTGCATTCACATTGTTTTAAGTAACTTTCTAACACCTGAATATAGTTTCTGTCCCACATCTAGGCATCTGGTGAAGCCAGCGGAAAAGTGAGCACCAACTGTGTCCTCTGCCACCCTGCCTCCTGACATTGCTCAGGGAACCCATATGCTGCTAGTGGTTGCACAGGGATTCTCTTTCCTCAGCTCGGCCGAGGCAGCCAAGTTCTTCCTGGCTTCTGGGTAAATAACTCATGTTCTCGTCACTGCGCGTCACAGATAGAGAATTTTCAGTGGGGTTCAATGTAATTGCCACCATCTATCACTTTAATAGCCTAATGAAGGTGAGAAGTAATTAGAAAGGGTGTCAGTAGAATATGGAGTTTGTTTTACAATTATCTATACAGCCAGGGGGGACCATCAGCACAGAACATTGGCTTTTAAAAGCCCAAGAAACATGTGGCATCCCGTTCATCACTAAATGTCTTAAAGGGACCCATGGTCAAATTCCACCGTATTTTCTTTTAGCTCCTTTGAATACTGATGCAGGTTTGTTTGCGTTGGGCCACAGATAGGCTCTGAAGAAAGTTACATAAAAACTGAGTTTTTGTAAATCACATCCTCATTTCCTATTGAATTACATTAACATTGCAGAGCTATTTCTCTTCTCTTGTCATGTCTTGAGTGTCTTTGGCTGCCTTCTTTGATGAGTAGTTAATGATTTTTAAGCAAACATTATAATCATCCAAGACTGGCTAGTGAAAATAACTCTGGTAGCATAACATTACTTTTCTTCAAGTGAAGGATTCCTCCCTGAGGGTTTTGGTTTTTTTAATTGTAGTAAAATATACATAACATAACATTTATCATTTTAACCATTTTTAGTGTACAATTCAATGGCACTAAGCATATTTAAAATGTTGTGTAACCATCACCACTATCCGTTTCCAGAACTTTTTCATCATTCCAAACAGAAACTCTGTACACATTAAACACTAACTCCCATTCCTTCCTCTCCTCAGCCCCTGGTAAGCTCCATTCCACTTTCTGTCTTACGAATGTGACTACTCTAGGTACCTCAGATAAGTGGAATCACACCGTATTTGTCCTTTTGTGACTGGCTTATTTTTCTTAGCATAATGACCTCAAGATTCATCCATGTTGTGGCATATCTTAATTTCCTTCCTGTTTGAGGCTGAATACTATTCCATTATGTGTATATACCACATTTTGTTTATTCGTTTATCCATTGATGGACATTTGGGCCATTTCTGCCTTTTGGCCATTGTGAATAATACTATTACGAACATGGGTATACAAATACCTGTTTCAGTCCCTGCTTATAATTCTTTTGGGCCATGTACATGTAACAAGTCTAAGTTGCCTAAGGTCCAAAACTAGGAATGGGTGGAATCTGGACTTGAACCTAGGTCTTCTGATGCCAGGTCCAGGGCTAGTTTGATGGCAGTTCATTCTGAGCTTGACTCAAACCCATTCCAGATTCTGGTCTGATTGTAGAAAGACCAGGAACAGAGGTCAAGAGCTACAAGATCCTTTCACCTTCCTCACACCCAGAGCTTCACCATCCAGGTAATTTACTGGATGCTCTATGTGCATGAAAGTTTGCTGAAGTGGAAATGAAGATTCACTCTGGTATTCTCTTCCATATTCTCCCAATATTTGTACATCAAACATTTGTGAAAATCAAAGCTCAGGAGAGTTTTTCTGACTCAACTGTGGAACACCCATCTGTAACGTCCTTCTCTCTCCATGCTCCCCATGCCTGTGCCTCTGATGCTTTGATTTGAATGTGGTTTATCCCACAGGAAGAAATCAGTGGCTGGCAGACCGCTGGATGGCTAACCCTTATTTAGAAGATACTGTCAGTGGGAAGAACATTGCCACCAGATAACGATCACTTGCTGCTAGATAAATGCCAGGGCTTGTCTTCTGATGGATGCTGTACAAGAAAATAACAATTACTCACTGTAGCTTTGTTGGACTGCTGCAGTACTCACCCTTGCTAATGGACAAAGGCACCTTTTTGGGAACTGAGACACTAGGGACCAAGAACAGCCTCAGTTTAGCACTCAATGCCCAGATCAGGAGGCAGGAGATGCTAAGTGGGCAAGAAGGAGGGAAAGAGGAGACTCTATCTCCAATCAACTGTGTGACTTTTGGGTATCTGTTTTTTTGCCAAGATGCTGGAGAACAAAGCTGTGACTTGTGCAGTGGTGGTGGTGAGGCCATTAGACTGGGAGCCTTAACAGAGGAAGCAATACCTCAACTGGAGTTTCATTTGACCATTCAGGTCACAAATATGCAGTGAGCGCCTACTTTGTATCAGGCATTGTGTTTGGGTCTGCAGTACCACAAAGATGACAGTCAAGTTTCTTCCTTCATGGAGCTTACGTTCTAGCCATGGAGATAGTGAACAAGTAAACAAGATAATTATGGATTGTGGAACATACTCTGGAAGAGGGAAAGAGGGTAGTGTGATTGTTCATATGTGGAGGAGGCCTGTTTTAAATTCAGTGGGTGGACAAGTGTTCTCGGAGGGGCATTTGAGCTGAGACTTACAGGATGATAACAAATCTCTTCCACATGCAGAGCCGGTGGAATCTCCCGATGGAGGAATCAGCGAGTGCAAAGGTCCTGGGATGGTAAAGAGATCATGTGTCCTGGGTACTGAAGTAGGTTGCTGTGTCTAGAGTCTGCTGGGCACTGGGAGAAGCTGCACCAGGATGGTAAATAGCTGTCTTGATGCTTTTGGGAAAAGGGGAGGTATTTAAGCAAGAGAGGGGAACTCAATTGGATTTTAGCATTAACAAGAGGTGCATGGCCTGGGAACAACCTCAGTACTTCCCATCCAGTTCAGGGCAACTCTCCCTATCTGAATGATCCTACTGATCCTGTCTTTATTTACAATTTTCATCTTTGGTTCATGATGAATTTTTATATTAGTTTTGATTTTTTTAATAGTAGTGTATTACAATAGGATTTGTCTTCATTACTGAATTGTTGGTAACCTCCTACATTTTGTGCATGAAGTGCGTGCTTCACTCTTCTCACCACCATTGCAGCGCTGCCTCCCAGGTCCTTACCTTCTTCTTTCAGGTGGGGCTCAGAGGGTAGGGTCTGGGAGATGCCTCAACTTTTATTTTTCTGTCAACAATGTTAGAAGCCTCCTCCCCAAGCCCATACCTTTGTGTGGTACGTTCTCATGTGAGCACGGGCTGTCCTTCATCTAATCTCTCTGGAACGCAGAGGCACTGGGTACCCACAGTCAGCCCCAGAAACTGGTAGCCCAGGAGGGCTTCAAAGCAGATAAGAACGAGAATCCAGACCCTCAAACACTTGGCAGCACAGATCTGGCTGAAATGCCCCATGTCCGATGCAGGGGACAGAAGTCTTAAACGGAGGCTTTGCTTTCTACCTGGAAGGGCTACGGGAACCAACAGAGTCTGGAGAAGGGCAGAGAACAAAGACATTTTAATAAGGGGACTTTGGGAAGCTCTAACCCGGCAAGGTTGTGTCAGGGTGAAATTTGGTGATCAATCATGTAATTAAACTTAGTGAGTTTGCAGTTTGATCCATCCTGATATTCAGCTGTTTCTTCTTTGTCTCTCCTCCCACTGATTAACTGAAGAACTCTGTTCCCTTTTTCAAGGCTACCCATACCTTGTTAATTAACAAACATCCTAACCTGAACAGAGCAGCTTCTTTAATCCTAAGGCGCCTGGACTTGGGGACCCAAGATCACAACTCGGTAGCAGTTTTTCACAACTCCTAGTAGATGGCTATGGACAGTAAGATTTAAGACAACATTGAAGCCGACCTGAGGCCTGCTTTCCTTTGTTCTTTCCCATTTACATGCCTATAAAACCTCTTCATCATTTTGGTTCAGGGGAAGGTAGTTTTACAGACATGAGGTTGCCATCTTCCCTCGCTGCCCGCATCTAGAATAAAAGACGCTTTTCTCCTCACCAACCCTCGTCACTCTAGGGTTTTGGACTCTATGGACGGCAAGTGGCACTGAAGCTGAGTTCAGTAACAGTAGCTGCTGGCACACTAGCCAGGTGCCCATTTTGATGTTTATCTGGCTTCCTCTGAAGCTCTGGGATACTTCCTGATGCTGGGCCAAGTAAGGCACCCCTGTGAAATAAGAGCCCCTGTTTGAAAGGCCCTTTGAGGCAGCCGGTGTGTGGGAGGAACCTCGGCTGGGTCAGAGGATTGGGGCTCAGCTCTAACCTCCACACCAGTTCACACCTGTGCCCTTCTGTGATAAATTCCCCAGAGAGACTCCCTAATTCTCTACTGGACACTGACTCCTCCACGGCTGAAATGTGTCTTAATCAATTTTTAGAATCTTATCTCTAGCACGTGATACGTGCCTGGTACATAGTACCCCCTTAATAAATTGTAGTTGAATGACATGTTGACTGATGTGTAAGATTTTAAAAAATCAGAAATGTGATGTCAAGTCTTATGCTAAAGAGGGAGGGACTGGATGGGTCCTGGGGCCCCTTAAATTGTCCTTAACTCGTCAATCCTTGTCTTCTACGCTTTGCCTTCTCAACTAGATTTATTCTTACTGACAAACTCTTCCTTCCATCAGAAGCTAAATTGGAAAATCCTTCATTGTTCTTGTAGACCTTTTAATCATATTTCAAATATATTTAATATACTGGAGAGAAGACTGGATTTAGGGAAGAATATGGATTTCATGTATAACAGACCTAGGCTTGGAAATTGCTTTTACTTTAAAAAAAAATAAAAGGTTTTTTAAGTGTTATATAATTTTTGAGTACAAAGGGTATGCATTCACAAATTCCGCAAACGCTGGCCACCGTCAATGGTGACTTGTGTATGGGAAATCTGGCGCATAGTATTTTGTGTGAAACCTTTTGCTCTCCTCATTAATACATCGTCTCTGCAGCCTGTGACATCATTAAATGCTCTTCCTGGAATTCTCTCCTCTCCTTTCTTCCACGATTCACTCTGATTCTTCCACTTGAAGGGTTCCTTTTATTTATCTCTCTGTCTTTGCTATCTCCATTTCCTCCTCCTGTCCCTTAAAAATTTAATTCCCTGAGATTCTCTGCCAGAATGAGCTCACTGTCCCCGTGTGCTGGCCTGTCACTTCAGTGGCCTAAAACTTCCACATCTTTCTCTCCACATCTTCACCCTGGGCTCCAGGTTCAATTCCCAACCTCCATGGATAATTCTACTTGGATTCTTATTGTGCCTGAAACTAAATTTGTCTGTGAAAAAAAACGTTTGCTCACTTCTCCCCTG
This sequence comes from Rhinolophus hipposideros, assembly GCF_964194185.1. Taxonomy (NCBI): domain Eukaryota; kingdom Metazoa; phylum Chordata; class Mammalia; order Chiroptera; family Rhinolophidae; genus Rhinolophus; species Rhinolophus hipposideros. The sequence continues at coordinate 56,766,616 of NC_138058.1, read as the reverse complement.
GAATCCTCATCTCAATGAAAGACTTCCCCACCAATTTTGGCATGCTAGAACAATCTTTGAAGCTTCCTGCCTGCTCCTCTCTCATGTAAATGAATGTAAATGCTAAGGGTTGTCTTTGGGAATTTGTCTCCTTTGTCCCTTCCTTTCCATATCCATTAGCTCTGATCTAACCCTCACATCTTTTTTTTTTTCCCTTTTGCAAAAATATTGCAAAAGCCTCACATAAGTTTCCTCTCCTCAGCTTCCTCCTTCTCCAATCTGTCCTCCACACCCTAATTGATGTCATTGCTCTTTCATTGTCAGGCATCTGCTGCTAAAAGCGTTGTCTTCCCCTACCCTATGAGTGGACCTGAGGAGGCCTAGGATGGGCAGGTGGCTGGGACAACACTACCCCCACTGCAGATGGCACCTCCCTCCCCCTGCCTGGGGAGGTGGGACGAGGGTGCAGCCTTCACCTTCCGTCCACACCGGTCTAGGCTTGGCAGGAGCTGACAGTAAAGCCTCCTGTGGTTTTTCTCATTCCCTCTCTAAGCTCCCACTCAATCGGACGCCAAAAGCCAGCTCTTAGATCCAGCTTCAAAACTAGGACTTAAAAAAATATTTTCTTTTAATGTAGGAAAATTTCAAACACATATGGAAATAGAAATGTAAAATAAATCCCAATGAGCCATCACTTAGCTTCAGCCATCAATTTTTAACTAATGGACAATCTTGTTTCTTCTCGACTCCAGGCAATACTCCTCTCTGCACCCTGGGTTATTTTGAAGCAAATCTAAAACGAAGACACTAAGTTCTAACAGAGCAGAAGCACCAGGGGCACAAGCCCTTCAGTCAGTAACAGACTTGGTGCCCGCATTCATCTCTTCTCATCACCTCCCAACGTGGCAGTTCTTGAGAGCAGGGCTCAATGAGGGACGCTAGGACTCAGCTATGGCTAATCATGGCTAATCATAGCTATGACCCTCTGCTCCACTGTCATGGATAGGTGGCACCACCCCTCTCCATGGGAGTGAAGTAGTTGGGACCACATGCTTGGTATCCCTGCACTGTGGCTAGGTTCCCCACCCAAGACCTTCAACTGCCCTCTGCTGGAGGGATCCGGGCAGCTAGTGAAGCACTACCCACTACCTCCCCAAGTGGTATGTCTCACCAGCAGCGCAAAAGTTAGATCCATTCCTGAGCTTAATGAGGAGCTGAGGGAGAAGGAGCAGCAGCAAAACAAAGGGAAGGAACCCAGATTCTAGAGATTCAAAGTAGACAATATGGTATTCATGTTCCTAGGGACCCCGTAGGGTGACCCAACAGTGTAGTTTGGGGCAGGAACAAGGGTGACCATGCCACAGGTGGCACAGCCAGGGGATACTGTGTCCAGGCAGCTGGAAAGGAGGGGGGTGTCAGGCCAAAAATTGCAGTGGTTTGTGTTTCCGAGGGCCTCAGCAGAGCCTTTTTTATAATCAAAAACATTTGCAGGGCTCTGGGCTTAAGATACAAATTTGCATATTGCTTTACATAAGTCAGCATATGGAGTTCGCTCACCCCTAACACCAAGAAAGGGAAATTAAATTCAATTAGATTAATTAGTGCAACTGATTGCAAATTGTTTTCAGGCCTAATATTAAGGGTGCCAAACGCAGGAAATAGAGAATAGATGTTTTAATTGGGATTGGTGGGAGGATGGGAGGAAGGAAGGCAGCTTGGGCAGTTCGGCCAGGCTGGCTAGAGAGGAATGAGGGAGAGAAATAGCGAGGGCCGGAGAAGGGCATGCCTGTGCTTCTGTGGGATTCCTGGATAGCTTAGCAGTGTTCTAGAGACTCTTCTGCCTGACTCAGGTTGAAAAATTCATAAATTCATTCATTCATTCGACGAACACATATCCTCTCTCATGTGTTAGGCCCTGCACTGGTATGAGATGCAGAGTCTAGTAAGGGGGATTATTTGTGGCAGAAATAACCATAAGACAAGACAGAATAGAATAAGCCTTCAAGAAAGGCACAAACAGGTCCAAGGTTGTTTAGAGGGAGCGAGAGCATATCCGGGTGGGTAATCAAGAAAGACTTCAAAACAAAGACCATGCAAACTGGCCTTCCAGACAAGATGAAATGGAAACAGTGAGGGATGGAGGATAGGGTCCAACATGGAGGGACCAGAAGCAGTCACAGGAAGAGGTGGAGGGATCTCAGGCCAAGAACAAGCTGAGCTTAGCCTTGGAGTGTTGGGTAGGGAAGAAATTGACCAGTCTGGAGAGCTTGGTGGGCAAAAGGCAGTCTAAGGGGAAATGAGATGTAGCTAGGAAGGAAGTGGGGGAGGGCAGAAACATGGAGGTGGATATGTCAAAGGTCTCTTGTCCCTTTTCACAAATTCCTCTCCTTTCCTGCTACTCCCAGCTGACAGCCTGGGAGGCTGGAAGACCTCAACTCACTTCCTCCAAAGCTTGGCTCGGCCCAGTCTGTGCAGAGGCCTCCATGCAAGTTTCATCCTAACAGCTGGGGGCTACCCTGGGAGCCCCAGAGTTCTTCAGTTGGGCCTTGGGCTTTCTGGACACCCTGCCTTGGGCATCCAAGGAGGAGCGGGGCTCTCCTTTCAGGCAGTGGCCTGTTGTATGTAATGACGAGCACACCCTTGACATGGCTAACTGATTCTAATAAACCCCATGCTGGTGGGTGCAGCGGGGAGAGGTAATAATCGCTCTTCCTGGTTCACTCACACCGTCGTCTGGATTAGAGACACATGAATCAGAGATGGCAACCTGTAACAACAGCTTTACCTCCAGCTGTTTGTTTCATTTTCTAAACAACCACCGAACATTCCCTCCTGTTCCACCCCTCCCATTTGTTCCTTTGTGTTTGAGATCTATTATCAGCCAAATGCATTTGTCTAAACCTCCAGGCTTATACAACTTGAGGGAGGGAGGACAAAAATATCCAAATCACAGGAAGCTGCCCTGTGTTCTACGGTCACATGCTTTTGCCTCTTCTTGCGGCTGATAATTTCCCACCTAGAAAGGGGATCCTAGGTCCCTCTGTGCCCATCTGGACACAGTTCATCTCTCCTTCTGACTCTGACCCTGACTGGGTCAGAGCTCTCTCCAGGGCTGCACCTGCTCCGGGAGCCCTGACCCTCTATGCTGAGGCTGGACACCAGCCTCTGGCTAATGACTACGCTCCAGCCTCGTACTTGTGCGTGGGCCGCAATCATTTATATTACCTCCATTCATGTACTTGAGAACCTGTCTTGGTCCCTACTTGGTGCCATGCTTGTTCTAAGGTCTCAATTTATTCTTTCTTTTTTTAAAATTGAGGTGAATTTCACATAACATAAAATTCACCATTTTGAATTAAATTTATTGGGGTGACAGTGGTGAACAACATTATACAGGTTTCAAGTGTAAAATTCCATAATACATCATTTGTACATTGCATTGTGGGTTCACCCAAAATCAAATCTCTTTCTGTCACCTTATATTTGACCCCCCTTTACCCTCTTCTACCTCCCCACCTCTCCCTTTTCTCTCTGGTAACCACTAAACTGTTGTCTGTGTCTATGAGTTTTTGTGTTTGTCTTGTTTGTTGCTTTTGTTATCATGCTAAGTAAAATAAGTCAGACAGAAAAAGTCGAGAAATATATGATTTCATTAATACGTGCGATATAAAACTGACAGCAATAAAAATATAAAAAATTCACCATTTTAAAGTGAGCAATTCAGTGGCATTTAGCACATTCACATTGTTGTGCAACCATTACTTCTATCTTGTTCCCACTTTCATCACTCCAAAAGGAAAACCCATATCCATTAGGCAGTTACTTTTTATTTTCTTTTCCCCCAGTCCCTGGCAACCATCAATCTTCTGTCTCTATGGATTTACCTACTCTGGATATTTCACATAAATGGAGTTATTCAACATGAGAACTTTTGTGTCTGGCTTCTTTCACTTAGCATAATGTTTTCAAGGTTCACCCACATTATAGCATGTATTGGTACTTCATTCCTTTTCATATCAGAATAATAACCCATTGTATATATATATATATATATATATATATATATATATATATATATATATATATATATATCACAATTTGTTTATCCATTCTTCCTTTGGTGAACACTTATATTGTTTTCACTTTTGACTATTGTGAGTAGTGCTGTTATGAATATATGTGTGCAAGTATTTGTTTGAGTAGTTTTTATGTGTTTTGGAGAGATACCTATTTCATTTTTTGAGTAACCCCCAAGCTGTTTTCCACAGTGGCTGAACCATTTACATTCCCACCAGCGATGTATTAGTGTTCCGATATTTCCACATCCTTGTTTTCTGTTTTTTTGTTGTTTGTTTTTTTATTATAGCCATCCTAGTGGGTATTAAGTGGCATCTCATGGTAGTTTTGATTTGCATTTTTCTAATGACTAATGATGTTGAGCATTCTTTCATATGCTTGTTGGTCATTTGCACGTCTTCTTTGGGACAATGTCTATTAAGTCTTTCATCCGTTTTTTAATTGGGCTGTTTGTCCTCTTATTGTTCAGTGCTAAGAGTTCTTTATATGTTCTGGATACTAGATTCTTGCTAGATACATGATTTGCAAATATTTTCTCCTATTATATAGGCTGTCTTTTCACTTTCTTGATAAAGTCCTTTGATGCACAAAAGTTTTAAATTCTGATTAAGTTCAATTTGTGTGTGTGTGTGTTGCCTTTGCTTTTTGGTGTCATATCCAAGAAACCATTGCCAAATCTGAGGTCTGGAAGATTTACTCCTATGTCTTCTTCGAACGGCTTTATGCTTTTAGTTCTTATATTTAGGTCACTGATTCATTTTCAGCTAATTTTGATGCATGGTGTGAGATAGGGAGTCTTAATTTACTCTTAACTCCTGCTCCGAAGTCCACCCTAACTTGGGGTCCAACCTGGGTCCCACAGCCTGCTGACAGTTGTCCCTGATGCCTGGACTGTTGAGTGTCTCTTGCGTGATTATCTGTTGGTCTGGGACACCCCTCCATCCTCTGCCGGCCTTAATGATATGAATTGCTAGTCTGGACTGCTACTTCTTGCCCTGGATTGGACTCCATTAGACAGAATTTCCTCTCAGCTAACCAGCAAGATCTATTCCTCTCTACTGTAGATGTAACTCAGACCTTCTCTCCCCTGAGACTGAGCTGTCTTGCTATTGCATCAGGCCACTCCAACAATATCTTGTGACAAAATCAAGTTTCATCAATAAAATGCAGTTGCTAAGGGCATGGACTTTGGAACTGGGGACCAAATCCCAGGTCTGCCACTTACTACAGGGGTGAATACAGAGAATTGTTTCACCTTTCTGTGCCTCAGTTTCCTCACCTGTAAAGTGGGGGAAATTATTACACTTACCTCACAGGGCTGATGTGGCAGTAAAGTTAGTTAATACATAAAAAAGCTTAAGAGGCGTGCCCAACATGTCATAAATCCTCCATGAATATTAGCTCTTCTTAAGGATGTTGAAAAATACCACTGGTCCCTGGGCAGTGGTATTACAACCGACTAGAACAACATTTTGGCATGGATGAGCTTGTTTTCCTAGGTCCAAGATTGGGAGGGGCTCACCTACCAGACCAAGGAGAAGAACAACCTATTCATTCCAATGGCCAAGCCAGCAACTCGACACAGGGAAGAAAGGAAAGGAGGAGAAGGGTACAGGGCTCAGAAACTAATCGTGCTGGTTGCAAAATTCTCTTAATATTTCCAGGTTAGATGAATCTACAGCACAGGCATGATGCCTGTGATCTAATAAAAGCAGCAGAAAGCAGAAATGATTTTGCTGAGGTGTTCTGCTTTTTCCCCCCTGATTTGCCTGCCACTGAGCTCTGGAGTACCTTGTTATTCCTGATGTAATCACTACCGGCAGGTTTGTGTCCTGGAGCCAGAATCACAAAGGTTCCCCCAGAATTTCCTGTAAAGAATTTTGGGAGGAGGACCCCTCCCTGCCATCCCCCCTGTGGTTGTGTCCTTTTCAGAGATGCAGATATTTCATCCCCTGAGGGAGGTGAGCCACCCAAATTTATGGTCTGTCTGAATAGGCTTTGTGCAGTGAGACCAAAATAAAATGGAAAAAATAGAGCTGTCTCAGCAAAATCTGCTGAATCAGAATTAACAAGAAAATTGTGTAACTAATGATCAGAAATTAAAATGTACTCAGGAGCTGCAGTGTTTAACTGACTAGCAGGGCTGCAGGGTGATACTGTGCAGGATATTGGAACTGGAACAGCTCATGTTCTGCTTTGGCAACTAAGCTTATCCAGGTGGGCGGCTGGTCCCTCAACAACCTGGGCCACCACTCCCGGACAGGGGTACAGGGACTTCCTTCTGCCTACGTGCTAGCCCTCTACTTCTTTCATCAAAGGTGTGTTGCCTTTCAATAGTACCTCTCAGCTTACAATATGCATCTCATTGGATTCTCATGGCAGCCTCATGGGACAGGTGAAACAGCTTACTGCGACATCTCCCCATTTTACACAGATGAACACTGAGATGCAGAGAGGTTATGCCCGTAAGTGAGAGGGCATGACCCAGGATTCATGTTTTCGAATTAAGGAATTTCTGTACAAAGGCATCCTGATAAACAAATAATCTCCTCTAATTTAACTTTTGGTAAACCTAGAGTTTCATGTATTATGCACTTAAAGGGCTGTGTACTGCAGTGTGCTGGCAAATATTAAAGTCTGGTGTGCAAAAGTATGGCTGTTTTCTATATTTTAAATGTTAAAAATAGCTTTCATTAGAACAAAGGTCAACTATTTTTTGGCTTGCCTAACTCTGAAAGCATGTAACAAGTTTAAGAAAATAATTCAGATCTGGGGCTGTACAGAAGTCTCTCAGCACATGTCTCTGGAGGCTGTGAGCAATGAAAAAGAAGGGTGCAGGAAGAAACGGGCTTTCAGCCTTGTTATCCCACCTTGCCTTTCAGACAACTCTCACGGCCACCAAATTATCACTATCACAATTAGCCACACTTCACCCACCAGAATAATGAACACCCACGAGGGAGGAGCCTGCTGGTCTACATGCTGGGGGGAGACACCGGGTGATTTGATTTGAGTTTTATTTGCACATGTCTCCATGGGAAGATAGAGAGGAGGCGGCCCCTCCCAGAGGGGCAAGCTGCATTCTTCAATTACAGGGAAGCAGTGGGAGCCTACTGCAGGAGAGAAGAAACCCGTCAGGCTTTCCGGGACGCCAGGCTTCTTTTCAACACTTAGTCTTGAGAGTACACTTCTCTCCACTGTGCCTCATCTTCCATCTCTAAAATGGGGACATACATCCCCATCCCTCCCTTGTAGGGCTGTTGAAGTCTCAAATACGTAAATTATATGCATATACATACATACATATGCAGAGCTTCTCCTAGCCTGGGGATTCAGATAACATATGGTTATCAGTTAGACTAGTAAGAGTAGAATAGCTGTATTGTAATAGCTGGAGGCATTTGGTGAGTAGTTCCTAGATTTGACTTCATTCTCCTCTCTGAATACACGAAAGTACTCTTCCATGAAAAGTCCTGCTGACATCTATTTTAGTGTGACACCTCCCTTGGATGCCAGTCTGAGGTCATCCCTTCCTTCTCAGTGCTTATGTGACCTGGGGCACTAGTACATTTGGATGGTCAGGGCAGAGTGGGACAAAGCAACAGTGGGCGGTGGCATCGTGGGTGTGGGATCAGGATATTTGTCCTGGAAGGGTACGTGAGCCCATAAAGCCAGCCTGAGACCAGGAGGCCAGTGTGAAGACAGAGAAGAGCCAGTGTGGGAAGACCATAGCTGAGAGGTGATGCAAAGCTCGGGGCTGAGTTTTAGGCACGGACCCTGCCCGGCCAGAGCAGTGCGTTGGCAGAAGTTCAAATGGGTGGGTAGCCTGCACCAAGGACATGTGGCCTAGGACATCAGGGCTCCAAAATTCAGGCATTAGCCATGAGAGGCAAGAGTGTACAGACCGCTGTCAACTAGATCACTAAAATCACTTAGGGGATTTCCTCAAAATGCAGATTCTTATGCTTCAGCCACCGAGATTCTGATAGACAAGTTGGATGCACTATCAGAAGAGATTATGCGCTTTCCCACTCTGCGAGTGCATGTTTACCAGGTGATGGGTGCAAAAGGCCCCATAACAGCAGTGACCTTGAAATTTAATCAAAGACTTCAATGTTTATCAAGAGGCAGGAGGTCTTCAAGTCATGTGAACCAGGTGCTCAAAAAGTGTGAGGAACTTACAAACACTTTATGAAGAAAAAATTTCAAAAGGGCAAAACCACCTTGGCGACTAAGAAACCAAGGTCAAATTACAAAAGAAAAAAAAAAAAAGGAAAGCAGTCATCTTCTTTAGAAAGTTCCATGTGGAAATGTCATCACCAAGACCCCAGGTTCTCTCTTCAGGATGTCCTGCATCCGATTTCCCCCCTCCAACAGACCCCCTAAGAATGGTAATGTCAGAGACCACAGTGTAGATCAGTAAGTATTCAAATCACACATCCTGTTGCTTTAATCAATTTGTAGGTATTTCCCTGTACATTATAAGAGGAGTCTCGGGCTCTAAGCTAAGGCTTACCTGGTGAGAGGCTGGGGATGAGGGTAGGACCACCATGAGAACATGAAGGTCAGGAGGCATTGGTTTATCAAATTACTTATTTCTTCTTCATAAAAACACGCTTTCTGAAATGTGGTAGTCTCCATTCTCTTCCCCTGCCTCATGTCCAGAAAGCCAAGTCTGACATTTCCCAAGTAGGAAATCAATATATTGTTTTCTAGAGAAACTAGAGGGACCAGGAGAAAACACCCACCAATACTGACAACTGGATGAAAGGCCCCAATGAAAAGGCCATATCACCTTTGATCACCTTAGGATTCAGCTCACCAGGTGGTATGCTCTGCCCATACACAGAATTTCCAGTTGTTTTAGTCTCTCATTCATAAATACACTCTTACATCCACAGGTAATTGGAAATTTGAGGGAAGTCTTTGAAACTGAATGATAGAGAATGAAGCAAACAAACCCCAAGAAACCTAGAGAATTTCATAGAAGGGTATGAGGGAGAAAGAAACCACCTAACAATCAAAGAAAAATCTCCAGAAATTCAGGATGTAAGAGTTTCCAATTTGCTATTTGGAAATATCAGAAGACCAGGAAAAAGGAGATGGTCAAAGGGCTTCCAGCGAGGAAGAAAAAAAGGCAACTAAATAAGCTGATTAAAGAAACTGACAAACTAAAGGAAATGACTTCATTGACATCAGAGGAAGCTCAGGAGCAACAGTGGAAGCAAGAAGGCAAGCAAACAAATTTGGGCAATTTTCACATGTATCTTGCATTCCTGAATGTCTTGTTGAGAGAGGCACTGACTAACCTCTGGGACTACCTTTCAGACATGTTTGTATAGTGAACAGCTTTGGAAGACAGAAACAGTATTTCCCTCCAGAGCCAAAGGCAGACATGCCCATTATAAAATATTTGGCTTCCCTAAGCCCAGGGTCCCTCTCTTGTAACACAACCCATTGGGTGTGTGTGCAGGTGTTACTTGGCTCTCTATATGTTCCCTGTGAGAATTGGGGTTAGAGAAACGGGTGCAAAAAACGGTGATATTCTGGCATCTTCCACTGTTGTACTAAGCTGTGCTTTGTCTCTGACCCAGGAGCATTGTATCTTCTACCAGCCTCCATGAAACTGGGGCAGGCCAGCTTGTTAGCTCACAAGTAGGGCAAAACCTTACTCTTCACAGTTCTTGACAGCCATGCCTTCAGAATTCTGAAGGCAAGTAATTTTCACCTTAGTATTTCATACATGACCAAAGTAGAAAACAAATGTGAAGTAGACAGTTTTATAATTCAAAATTTTTGCCTCGACAAATTCAAATAATTTACTGGTAATGAATGTACCCATTCTTAGGAATGGATAGTACGATGTTGTCTAGCAATAAATAAATCAAGAAATAAGAAGATGTATGATCTAAAAAAAGAGGAGAACCAAAATTAGAGTTTGAGAAGGAAATTCCCAGAATGTCTGCTATGCAACATGCATTGAAAGCGACCAATAACATTGGGACATTGGGACAGATAATCTCATAAGTGAGGACTCTTAAAGGAAAAAAAAAAAATGAGAACTTGAGATTATGAAAAGTATTATTACGACATGTAGGAAAATTTGGAGAAAGTGGCAAAGATTCACAGAAAACCAAGGAAATGAAAACAATGAAGCAATGAATAATTTTAGGAAAAACAAAAGATGGTACAAGAAAGGAGATTTGGTTGTATGTTAATCATTTGGCTCATTGTGTCAGCACTGACTGTTGATTTTGCCCAAAAATTATTTTATAAATATGTTAACAGGGACAAAAAGAGAGAAATGTGGGTAGTGGTGTTGAAAAACTAAGTCCTTATCTACTATGACACAGAGTTAATAGATAGTCTAAAATTGATATGTCAAGAAACAGCAGTATAATTTTAAATGATAGAAGTAAATGCCGGTGGAAAGCCCTAGAAGCATGAAGGATGTTATCTCTGGGGAGAGGGAGTGCATGTGGAATGAGGGATTCCTATATATAAACATTACTTCAAACAAGGATACTACTTTGATAAAAATATTTAACATTATCATCTCAAAACCTCAGCTTTTCTCCTTATGAGCAGAAAACACAATTTTTTAAATGTGCTACACTTTGAACTTCTTAGTTATACTACATATAATAACAGTTTCATGTTTTTCTTGATTAGATTTTTTTTTTTTTAAGTTAAACTTTCTTGAAAAAAAGGAACGAGATCGGGGCCTGGGATCTGGAGCTGGAAGAAGTGGGTACCAGCCCTGCCTACCCCTATTAGTACTGACTGTGTATCCTCAGACAAGTTACTGCACTGCTCTGCGATGCAGTTTCCTGTGCTGTAGAGGAAGACAATACCAGCTTTCTTACTGGGCAGTTACGGGCAGGGCCCGGGCATTTTATTTCCCGGCTGCCTCAGTAGACCCTGGCTACTTGCATGGAGTAGGCAGCGACTAAGTACTGATTTGATTTAAGTAAATGAACAGTGATTTCTAAAGACGTTTTAAAATAGAAGCAAGTGGCAACCCCACCAAGAAGCTGAGATTGGACTAGACATGCTTTCAAGATTCTGTTCATGCTCAGTATTCCAGACTTTTCTTTCCTTCTACCATAGAAATACAAAATTCAAGGCAATGCAGTGGGGCTGTTACAATGAGAAAGAATGGACAGAGAAGAGGCAGAGGTAATCAAACCTGTGTTTCCAGGAAGATTTCACTTTATAATGGAGGATATATTCGTATGTGGGGCCACGCTGGATTCCCAGCAGATGCAGGGCCTTCATTTTCAAGCCATGCTCCCACATTGGAGCTTCTGGTTCTGGAATCTGAACTACGTCCTGTGGAACACCTCTGCCGGTGCCCACTTTGCCTTCCTGTGGGTTCCCCTCCCAAGCACGGCCTCACAATTCTGCTGTTACCGAGAGCTGAGTTAGTCTGGATGTCCCAAAGCCACCTGTGACGGGGGAGGGCAGTGCTCTGGGCTCTTGACTTATGCCCTGCCATTCTCAGATGGGCCAGTCCTGCTCAGGGAGGCTGAATAACCCCGAGGACAACAGGAGGTCCCTCAAGGCAGTTCTGAAAGCTCTGAAGTTCCTGTTAGCTCTGTTATCAAGTCCTCAGGGCTGCACAGAAGCGCCTACTTATCCATCAACAGATGCTAGGTATGAGTTTTTCATTGCTTCACCATCCAACAGGCAGAATTACTGGAGGTTAGAATGGACTGTGGCTGGTTTGTGCTGCTCAAGTTGCGAGAGCCAGTTCTGAAGAGAAAAATGTGTATGATTCTGGCCTCGCTGATTAGACATGAGGAGAGCATGTGAAGGTGCAGCTGAATCTGAGGGCAGTTCAGTTCAACCAGTACCCTTTGAGGGCCAGCCCCTACCAGATGCAGTGCGGGGCCCATCCTTTGAGAAACTTACAAACAAATGTGGGTAGGAGGACGGACTCATCAATAGAGGAAGTGCAGGTCATGGAGTGCTTAGTGGGCTTAGCAGAGGATACTGTTCCCACCGAAGGCCATGGAGACTCAAAGTGTTCCATGAGGATACAGGGTTACCACTAGGACACAGAGGGAATACCTAGCCTCCTAGTACCCCTCCCGCTGGGGAGTCCAGAAAGGGTTTCCCAGGGGATGGCTCAGCTTTCCTTTAGTCCCACATTCTTCTCTAACCTCAAAACAAATACATGAAAGCCCATAAAGATAATCCCTCCTTTATATTATAGCCAGGATTGAGCCACATACTCAAAGACCGTGTAGAGAAGCAAACATGGGCTCCAGGGTCTGGAATTCCACCTTCTCTTCCTCTTGTCCTCTCAGCCTGACAACTCAGCCGTCCCATTCTCTGCAAAGCGTGTCCATCCCCTCCTCTGTGCCCCTTGTACCCAAGTGGCCTCTATTACAGTTGGGATCACATAAAGCACCTCCCCCGTCCCACCCTGCTCTCCTCCTCTCGCCCGACTCTTCCTAACATAAAATATGTCTCTCTCCTCCGCTTGCTGTCCTTGAAGGACTGCGGCCAGTTCCTGGCACAGTGCCTGTCATGTCACAGGTGCCTAGTAAATATTTATTGCTTAGTGATTTACATGCGCATCTGGGGGGCTGACCTGCCATGTATGTAGAAAGGAATGGTCACTGAGAAGAGGCTGTAATACCTATCAGGTGGGCAACCTCGGCCAGTTATTTAACTTCTCTGAGACTCACGTTCCTCATCTGTAAAATCATGAGGATAAGACCTACCTCATAGGAATGCTGTTAGCATTCCACAGAACAGTGCATGTAAAGCACATAAGCATGTACTTGATACATCACAATGGCTCACTAAATGCTAACTCCCTTCTCCCTTCCTCACCTAATAAATGACTGAGGAGTGAAGGAATCCGAGCCATCAGTGTGGCCAACCAGGTGTTAAAGATGGCGAACTACTTAACTGTAAAGTCAGCCCAAGACGGAGTTCTGCACCAGGTGCTTCCCTGTATTTGCAGCATTTTCCTTCTGGTGAGAACACAAAGTGAGGATTCATTATTGAATCCTCTGTGAGAAGAAGCACAGCCTGGGTTATGAACCCAGAACTTTGGAGTGAACTTCTGGGACGTCAACCTCACTTCTTCTACCAGTCGTATGACTCTGGGCAAGATCCTTAAGTGTTCTCAGCCCCCAAGTTACTTGTAAGGTGGGGGTAACAGCGGTAGCTATTAATACATAGCTACTATTTTCATGACGGTTGGCTAAGTTAAATTCTTTAACGCTCTTAGTACAACGCTGAGCACAGAGTAAGCACAGTGCAAGTGGTTGCTAAGCTACTATTCTTCTTCTTTTGTGTGTCTAAAATGTTTTATAATTAAATAATTAAGCCTGGTTATCAGATATTCAAGTAGAACAATTAAATGTGGGGCTGTGAAGGCACTTGCTCAGTAAGCAGAGCAGGATCCATCTGGCACCAAGGCCATTCTCCCACCTTGCTCCACTGCCTCTCCTTCCTTTTCTCCTGTCCTCCCACGTCCACCATCACAATCTCCCCATAACCATTGTCTATTTCCCACTCTGATTGATAGTGACATAGTCCGGGTCTCATCATCTGTCTTAGACAGGTTCTGGAGTCTCTAGCAAGCCCCTCTTCACAGAACCTCACCTCCAAACCATCTCACTCCCTACTCCTCACTATCCAACCCATCTTCCTCCTCTTACACTTTGGTCAATATTACTCCCTCGCTCCCACACCTTCAGTGGCTCACTACTACTACTCAATTAAGTTCAGAATCTTCTGTCTGGCCTTCAAGGCCCCCTATCTGGCCTTCCCTGACCCCCATTCTCTTCCATGTCCTCTACACTGCAGGCTGGTTGACCTCACGTACCCTGAAAGTCTCATCCTTTCCTGCTTGTGTGCCTTTGCTCAGGCTGTTATTGCCTATGATGTGTGCCCATCTCCATTTTTTTGAAGTCTCACTTATGCTACAAGTTCATTGCACATGTGGCCTTTTCTTCCTTTGAACCTCGGAGTTCTTTATTTGACCATGTCTTCTGATACAGCCCTTCTGGCTGAACAAATTTGGGGCCTTAACATCCTACCTCCTTGCTCAGGACTGAGTGTCCTATTAAACCACCAGTGCATCTAGAACTCCCTCCCACCTCCAGTTTGGTGAGATACAGCAGACCCTATCCCCTGAGCAGGGGACCCCATCGGAAGGCAGGTGGAAGCCCAGGGCACTAGGTGCTGGCACCCAAGCTGGACACGGTGTTCTGAGAGTACCTCTGGGTGACTCCAAAACTGAAAATCATTAGGTGCCAGGATGAGCTAAGCGGGGCACAATTCATGCATGAGAGCAGAAGAGTCAGAGGGTAGGAAGCAGAGCTGGAGACATTTCCTGGGTGTTGGGGTGTGGCGAGACCAAGCCCTATGCGGAGGGAGCTTCCGGGGTGCGGGGCCAGGCTGGACGCCCTCTGCCAGGCCGCCATTACTAGCGTGCTTGTCATCGTTCTCATCTATGACTCCAGCGGCACTGGGCACGGTTTCCCCACAGGGCACACAGGTGACAATCCCGATCAGGGTGTACAGGCAGGGAATAAACACAAAGGCTGAGGAAGCACTCCGTGGGCAAATGGCAGAGAACTGCCGGCAACGAAGGACCAAGACCAGCCAGGGACCGACGTTTCCCTCACTGCTCCTCACCACTCTTTTCTGCTTCCTCTTTCTCCTGGCTCATCACCAATTCAGAACCAAAGAGCAGTGCTGCCAGGCGCTTGGGTCTTCTACCACGCTGGGCAGCCCCACAGAGGAGTCTCAGGCCCCAGCCTGACCTCTACGTGACCTCTGAGGATGGAGGGTCAGCCCTCAACACCAAGCCCTGCCCTGTGCTCTGGAAATGATGTTTAATCCTCACAATAAAACTACAGAGATGACAAACATTTTTAGACATACTATATGCCTGGCTCTGTGCTGAAAACGTGATCATTTTATTTAATCTTACACTAAAATTACGAGATAGGTATGACTCTTAGCCCTACTCAGAGAGGAGGAAATTGAGTTCAGAGAAGTAATTTGCCCCTGGTCACACAGCTAGGAACTGGAGGAGCTAAGATCTGAACCTAAGTCCACGGGACTAACTACTGTAGCGCCTCATGCTGATCAGAGAAAAAGGATCAGGGCAGAAGAAATTGGGACACTATTCAGTTAATGGGGAGGGGTTGGCAGAGGGGGAGGCAAAACTGCAGGAGTGAGAAGGGAGGAGGAGAATCAAGATACAGGTGAGGGGATGGCCTCAGAGGACATTACTGGGGGAAAGAGACAGTACATTCCGGATGGCTTCACAGTCTCCACTAACAGAGGAGAAATGTTATTTTCAGTATATGGCAGGTGAGGAATTTGGGTCAGTCTCCTCACTGGGGGAACAGGCCTGGGCATCCTTGAGCTGAAGGACAGGCCTGAAGAATAGAATAAAAGGCCTGAGCTTACACCTTAGTGCTGTGAATGAGAACAGCTTTGGAAAAGAGCTTTGTCTCTCTGTTGACTCCTAGTAGGTTGGTGCAAAAGTAATTGCATGTTTTGCCTTTATTCTTTTAAACCTCAATCACTTTTGCACCAACCTAATATTTAGTCCCTGGCTGTCAGCTGACCTTGTCACACCAAAGTATCCTGCAGAAGCAGATAGGGACAGGGACCCATTATGTTTCTTCCATCCCAGAGAGAGGTGAAGCCCCACTGGGAAGCTGCTTTGTCTTCTGGAAGGAAGAAATGTGCAGTGCACACCCACAGCCCATCAGCTTGCCCTGCCATCATCAATGGCAGCCCTTCACCCCAGAGTCGTGGCTGGCCCAGGGAGGGCTATGCTTTTGGAGGATGGAATTTCTCAGAAGGCCATCCAGTGAGCCTTTTGCAAGGGGCACTCACAGCACTTGGCTCTGCTGGACAGTGAGTTATTGCAGCCTGTTATCTTCAGCAGCAGGTGGAAGGCATCCTGGGCTCCTTCCTGCAGAGTGAAGCCAGGTAATATTTACTGGCTCAAATGAATAAGGTAGCCAGCTCTGTCACAGCACAGAGGATGTGTCTCTCACCCAAGGGTTTTCTTTTTCTTTTTTTTCTTCATTATGTTTGTAATTTTGTTTTATTATTTCCCATTGGAAAGCTGTGAAATGAAAATGATGCAATCTACTGCTGTGAAATAATGTCGTGCTCGAGTCCTTTTCCAATAAGCCCCGAGGTTTGCACTGTGACGGCTTCATTAAATGAGTCGGCTCCATGGCAAATGAAAAAGCGCTGGGAGCTTTGTATTTTGTTAATCGGTGTTGGGCTGCCTGAGACCTCAGACCACCAGGGAACTCGGGAGGTTAACTCCACAGGCGGGAGGAAGTTCCCACCCACCATGGGCAATGTCCCAGAGGCCACTACGTGTGCATGGCTGCTAAACCCCTCAAATAACCCTCAAACCTTGCTGCATGCCGGATGCTACCCTAGGTGTTGTCACATGCCAAGGAAACAAATATGCAAGTCTGTCTCTCCAGGGGCACAGTGGACAGTGGAGGGGGCTTAACTTTACTGCAGGTAAACTACGGTGAAGTGCGGGTAATAGGCGAGCCTCTCCCTGAAGGCCAGCCAGAACTCAGGTTGCCAGATGCCAGTGAATACGCCTGAAATGCTTGCAGATGAGATGTGAGTGGTCCCCATCTACCCTCCCATCACCGTCCCCCAGAGTTTATGAGAAGAGGTTCTTGCTGGTCTCTACTGCAGTATTAAAGATTCCCACTACTGATAGATCTTTCCAGTTAGCACTTTCACTATTAAACTCTGTCATTATAAAGTAAAATATGCATGATCTCTAAATCTATGTGTGTGATAACGAGATTTCATTGTTATGAATTTGTCTTGCTGGTCCTCCATTTCTGCCTTTGCTGTCTTTTAAAAACGCTAATGTCTGATAGCTGTAGCCAGGGGGTAATTAGGAAGTGGTACTAAAGAATCACAGGCTTATTCTCTCTCTTTTTCACAGAAATGTATTGAGTGTCTACACCGGGATATGGTCCCACAGTCAGTGGGAGAGACAGTGGTGACAGCTAATTACGGCACTGAAGAATTTGGGTCTGAGCTGACATGGAAGCCCCCTCTCCCCCACACACATAAATATTAGATAAAATACAATAAAATACAATAAAACAACTTGACATCACAGCTGCATTCGAAAAACAGGAAGGAACAAATTCCGGATTCCAAAAGTGAGGATTCAAAGCCAGAGTGAGAGTGAGAGCTGAAGGAGAATTGTAGCCAGATGTGTGTAATCAGGACTGGGGTCTTCACACCCAAGCCTCAAGGGTGGCGGGGGTAAGAAATGAGACCTGACACAGAGCTGGGGTGCTTAGAAGGTCTAGACAAACCCCGCTCACCAGCGGGGTGAGTGGTCATGGCATGAAAGCAACACGACGACTTGGGCAGCGATAAGATCATCTGTGAAAGATCAAAATCCAAGCTCGTACCATGCACAGATGTGGGGTCTGAATTTGCATCACTTTCACAGTGTGGAAACCACAAATGGAGAAATCAATGTACAAATTGGTTGGAAATCAATGGAACCCAACAGAGGCGAACTTGAACCTCCCCTGAGGCATGTGTCCATAACCAGGGTGCCCAGAGGAAGTATCTCCTACTGAAGATGAGCTCACACAGAGAAATTACATGGCACATACGGAAACAAACTGCCAAGAGAGTCTCAGGTTCAATATGGCACCTGGCTTGGCCACCTATGCTGACCCCAGAATTACCTAAAAACTCCCATTTCTGCCCACCCACTCAATACCATCATCTCTCCAACTCTAATTCAGACACAAGGGAGTTCCTGAAGCGCCTGCCTCACTTCTTTCCAGTTCACATATACGGGGCCAAAAAGACATATACAAGTGGGCACTTTGGTCCACGTTGCTCAAGCAGTAGTTCACCGTAATCAGAAGTGCCTGGACGCTGATGGTAACCATTCTGAGCACCTCTTGTAATTGCAGAAGTCAAACGTGACTTGTATTCATCTTTTGTTATTGGTATATAGTGAGTATTACAATTTTAATACAGTTTTCCTTTCTTAAAATGTGTGTACATTTTTTTGGCACCCTCTGTGTATGTATAAATTCCCTTTTGTCTAATTTGCACACCACACCATTAAGATACTAGGAGCCCATATTGTTCCGTCTGTTCCCACTAGCCAGATGAGCTCCCGGGTGAGGGGGTTTCTACCATACCTGGCCAGCTCCTCCCCTGGCAGTGTGGCGAGTTCCACGGTGGTGATTCTTCAAGCTCAGTCCGGGGTCTAAATCTTGTGAGCTCTAAACATATGAAGAGTGTAGGTCCTTTTGTTCTCATAAGTTGATGTTATTTGACAAACTTTCACTTTCACCCACAACTACTCGTGGCCCACAAAGTGAGGTATTTATTCTAGGTTCCTGAAATCTGGCATTCAAACTCAATGATGAGAGTTGACCAAGGACTCTAATTCGGCATCCACCAAAAAACCTGACCACCAGGTCACACTCACTTCTCTGCACATGTGCAGGTCCCGGGCGTCCCAGATGGGAGCAGGTTGTTGTCCTATCAGCGTATCACCAGCTCTGGCTTGGATTGGCAGCGGTTTGGAACTGCTTTTAAACCACAGAGTAGTTTTGCTTCAGCTTTTTCACCATCAGCTTAGTGGACAGTGGGCATTTGGATAGCTACACACTTGTAGGACTGTTATTTGCATCATCAGAGTTTTGAACTTGCATTTTCCACTAAGGAGGCCTTAAGATGCATGCCCCCAGACCTGGAACTCATATCATGTTATTTGTCAATTGAACTTCAATTTAAAAAAACAAAAGAGAGAGAGACGCAGGCCCAGCAGCGGACATGTCAGCCATGTCAGCTAGTACATCTCTCTACTAGCAGGTTGCCCTCCACATCCGTCACAGAGCCTCTTCCTTATTACCCCAAGGTCCTTCACTAGTGAGAGAGAGGATTGTGGGATCTCTGAGCGTTAGCTCTTCTGCCACACCCAAGACAGCTGAGAAAAAACATGTTTGTCTCCGAGGCCTCCACTCCTGTTTCCCCATTTCCTCAGGTGTTTGAGACACCTACGGCCGGCCACCTATACTCTGTGACTTTATAGGGGCAGTAAATTGTAATTAAAGTCACTTCTTCTTAGACAAGGAATAGTATTTCCAACTGTTCATTTAGTAAAACATTCACTGAGAGCTTGATGTGTCCATCCCAGTGCTGGGAATAACTCGAGACAAAAGACGGCTTTCCTGCCGTCCAGGGGACTCAAGGACAAGCACGTACACAGGGGAGATGAGGAAACAGAAGAGGACAACGCCGGCTCCTTCAGTTATTATAGTGCAGTGCCCTGTTTCCCCTACTTTGGGGAAATGGGCGCTGGTGAACCTATCTGCTCTTTCTCTGCCCTTTGCAAGGCTGGTTTAAACTCCATGGACACACAGCTTGAGGAGCTGTAAGAACATCTTCCTCTACAGATATCTTTATCCCATGGCTTCTCATTTTCACAGCAGGGAGTGAAATACCCCACTACAGAGCCAAATCATAACTAACAAAGGCAAGAGGAGAATTGTGTAAACAAACACAACCACCAGAGGAGAGTCTGGGCCTGTACACTCAGCCCTTCACGTTCCACGTCTTCAGTCATCCATAATCATGCATTTTTTAACCATGAGCGTGAAGAACTGCCATCACGGAGGCTTTCTGGATGAAGGGGAGACCTGTCTAAAGTATAACAGTTATTGTGGTAGAGGAATTCTAAAAGGGCTTCCTTTGATCCCTACCTCCCAGCATGACCTCTCCTGTGTGATCCTCTCCCCTTGAGTGTGCGCTAGGCCTACTGACTTGCTTCTATTGAAGAGAGGTGGGAAAAGTGATGTGAGGCAACTAGTGAGACTAGGTTATAAAAGACTGACCTCCACTTTCCTGGCACTTGTGCCTTCCTGGCTTGCTTGCTTCGGTGAGGAAGGCTGCTGTGTGGGAGAGGTCTATGTGGCAAGGAACTGAGAGAAGCTTCTGGCCAACAGCCCGCAGGGAACCAAATCCTGCTAACAACCTCTGAGTGAGCTCTGGAATCGATCCTCCCATGTTCAACACTGAGATGACTGTAGCCCCAGCCAGCTCTTTGATCGTAGATTTTAAAGTCACTCTGAAGTAGGGGACCCAGTGAAGCTGTGCTTGGATTATTGACCCATAGAAACCATGAGATAATAAATGAGTGTTGCTTTAAGCTGCTAAATTTTGGGGTAATTTGTTACTCAGCAATAGATAACTGTTTGGCAGATGGTAAACTTACCTTGGCAGAGAATGTACAAGCATGTTTTAGGAACTTGTAAACACTACAGATTGGTTATTCTATTAAACTCTACTTAACAAGAACAGATAACCACTGGACCCAGAGTACACTGGGGATTGATTAGAGTAAGAAATTCTCTGCACTAATAGGCACAGACTACAAAGCCATAAGGGCCCACAGAGCCATCTAGGGCCGTGATTCTAACAGGGTAGGACGTCAGAATCAGCTGAGGAGTCTAGACACTACCCTGGACCTACTGAGGTAGGATCTCCACAGGTGGAACCTAGAGCCCTTGAATAGATACAATTTCCCTGGATGAGATCAACCGTGTATCCCTGGGTAAGAACCACTGCTGAGCTCCTACTCCCCAACTTGACATAACAGGAACTGAGGGGCCAGAGAAATTACAAGTCTTTTCAAAGTCACAGTCTGTCGGTGGCAGCCCAGGATAAGAGCACAGGTCTCCTACCTCCCTGTCCTCTTTTCTGTCCACTCTGCCACAACACCCAAGAGCCCACAGACTCCCAACGCAGTGGAGATCTCAGCCTAGCTCTGAGCTAATGCACGTAGAAACAAAGTAAGAGATACACAGAGAAAACTTCTAAAGTTCCTTTATTAGTTTCGAAAACAACCTCCCTTCTTTACCCTTCAGTTTAGTCCTGGCCTAGAGACAGGAAGGCTTTTCTCTCCGGCCTCTTGTGTAAGAAAGGGAACAACAATAACACTTCCCATTAGATCTCTGTCTCCAGACATCCATCAGGGGCAGACTGGGTCAGGCCTGGAGCTTCGCGGCATTGAGAACACGTGGGATCTGTCTCTGAGCCCCACGTAGCTTGCAATCTTTTCCTCCATCCTCCCTGAGACATCCGCTCCTGGCCTGGGGGGGCTTTGGCTCCACCTCCCAGCTCAGTAGTCACGGGCTGCTTGCAGCCTGATTTCCCGTCTGCTTCTCAATGGGGGAAGTGCCACCCACGGCCCCCGCTGGTTCCAGCCTGGATCCTCAAGAGCTCACCATGTCCCAGTGCTGGCTCATGAGTGAGGTCTCGCACGGGTTGACCACGATTTCCCTGCTATTCTCAGTGCCATCACCAAACATGTCTGTGTCTAGGCAGAGGTGGGATGCCATGTGCTCGATGCGGGAGCCAGTCTTGGTCCATTGCTGAGAACACGGAGAGGAGACAGGATGAACCAGGACTCTCTGGCTAAGGCCCAGGTTCTATCAATAATATCAGGAGTTCCGGTGGCATCAGAAATGTTTCACCACATGGCTAGGGTCACCTCAAGACTTGACTTCAGAGTCTCAGAGAGAAATAAAACTGCAACTAATTGTTTTGCTATGTACTGTTGTTTTTGTTTTCTTTTTTTTTCCCCCATCAGATTAAAAAAAAGTAAAAGCAAAATCAATATGTGTGCTAGGAAAACTCATTAGAAGGGAATAACCTTCCAAGCAATAGGCCAGAAAATGTGAAGCGAGTTAGTCACAGGAGCAAACAAAGAAATGATGTGGACGTGGTGTCTTCATGGTCATGAAGATGTGGGAGCAAGCCGGGGATGGCTATGCGGGACGGCCGGGGGCAGGTGGGCTCCTGGGCAACATGCAAACCTCTGCTTCTGTCATCATCACTCTGGGCGGCCCAAGCAGAAGGGAGGGTCATCCTGCTGCTTCCTAGACGTCACCTCACATGACAAGGAGGGAGGGGATGGCCACCTACTGGGCAACCACCACTGGCCAACTACCATGGACCATCTCAGTTCATTTCTCTAAACAGCTATCCCACGTGGTGGGCATGATCAACTCCACTTTATAGAAGAGCAAACAAGCTCAGAGAGATCTAGTAACCTGTCACGAGTCACACAGCCAGTGATACATAACATGGGCATCTGGATCTCAGTCCCCTAGTGCCAGTGCCCAACTGGCAAGGAACTGAGAGGAGCCAACACCTTGCTGCTAGAGGAATTGGGCACGTGGTGTACCAGAGTGCTATGAACTTGGTGGACATCCAGCTAGAGCCCAAGGCCCCGAAAGGCAAAGGTCCGAGCCTTGCTCATCCTTGTGACCCTGAAGGCTTTGTCCCAATCCTCTCCTGCTCTGGGATCCCAGGTGGGCATTGGAGTAAGGCAGGATAGTACAAGACGCACACGCACGCAGCGGTCCTATGAGATCAACAGGCTTTCATGTGACAAGCTGACCACTGGTGCCGGCACTGCAAGTGATAGCAAGGACAGCACTCTGTCCCTCTCCTGACCATAAGGACCTCTTCCTTATCAACCCTTCCTCTCCTATAGTTTCTCCCTTTTCCTGCACACAGGACTTAGACTTACACAGGCAGTCACATTACAAAGGCGGCCCCTCCCCAGGGCAGACCCCCTGCGCACTTACCTGCTTGTCATCTCCATTCTTGCAAAGGGCAAGAACCACTGGGGCGCCAGGGAAAACGGTGATGACTGACAGGCACAGCTCCTCCTGGATGATCTGCTGAGTGTATGTGAAGGCCCAGATCTAGAGAGGAAGAGGCCAGGAAGGGTCCTATTAGGATCCTTGGAGGTCACCAAGGTGGGATATCACTGTGCCCACGTGTGGGAAAAAGTGCGTGGGGGGGGGTGCTACAGGAATCCACTGTCACCAAGGTCACCTTGGAAATTGCTACTGAAGAGCCAGAGACTCGTAGATCGTGCCCCAGCTGCAGTCTCAGTCCCCACGCTCCATAGAGGGGACTGTCCTGGGGCCCGCAGACCGCCTCAGGGAGGCCTAAACAACACCTCAGCCGAGCTGCGTGGTGTCCAGTCTTTGTTTGGATGGATGTCTGTTCCCGGCACTTGACATTTCTAGCAGCTACCTGGCAGGCCACCCTTTCTTCCCCCCACCAGCTATCTTTAGAATGTCCCTTCTTCTTTGAAAAGGAGTCTAAATTGGAGAACACGAGAGTTATGACAAGAGGCAGATGGTGGGACAAAAGGAACGGAGTGCTCCGAGGGAGGGAGTGGAAGAAGAGAGACGACGGAAAGAGGAAAGTCATGTGAAATAAATTATTCCAAGAGGGTGCATGCACTCCAGCACTCCAGCAGAATACATTATTTGGGCCCTGAGCTCCTGAAGGGAGAGAAGCTGAGAAATGAGACGGACAAGCTGAGTTCTGGTGACAAAAGGAAAAGGGGTTTTCTGTGAGGTTCATTATGAGGAATGTGCCCGAGATCAGGCAGCAACTAATTGCTAAAGAAGCCACACACTTCCCAGTTCTTACATCAGGGGGCGAAAATGCTGACATAATAATGTCAAATTGTGAACGTCCAAGAGGTTTTGCCCAGGCTGAAAAATAGGAATATCTGCCCATTGCCTTCATCATGGGACAAAGAGGATGATTCCTGAATTGGACGCCCTGAGAGAGGCTGGAGAGAGGACCCAATTAAGGTCTGGATCCCTCCTCTTCCACTTTACCTCTGCCTACCAGGTGACCCTCAGCCTCTGGACCAGGCCCTTCCTCGGCTACTTCTCCTTGGCCCAAGAATGACAGAAGGGCAAAAGGGCCTCTTAGCTGGCTAGCCTCTGCTCTAGCACCATGTGTTCTGTGAACTGACACAGTGTTCACCGGTCCCTGGCTTTGTACCTTCTCTAACTCCTGGTAGCCACCACCTGGCCTGGTCCTCTCCTGACCTCCACTGTCTGTCTAGGTCTTTCTGAGACTTGGCCTGTCCCTCCTCCTTTCCCACCAGTTTGGGTCCTTTTGCTGTCCCCACTGGACCACCTGGATGCTGACTGCTGCCTTTTCTGATCTGGGACCTTCCTGTCCCTCACACCTGGATGGGGCCACCAGCCCAGTGGGAACCTCTGTTTCTAAGGGTTGGGTCTAGCCTGTGGATTCCTTTGTCCCTTTTTACCTTTTCAAATTGCTGGTGTTAGGAGAATACCTAGACCAGAAAGTACTCCCTTAGCAGTAGATGGAAAGATAGATGAAAAAAGACTGGCTGGGACATGAGAATTCGTAAAGCCTGGGATGGGTACATGGGGGTTCTTTATACTCCTCCATCTATGTCTGTATCTATATATATATGAATTTTTTTACAGTAAATAGTTGTAAGACGTACTCCCTGGGACATATTATGTTCTCCTCTGGCTTTGTGAATGTCATTGTTCTACACAGATCATTTGCCTTCCTCCAGAATAAGCTGAAAAGGCCAAGATGTCTGTATGCACAGAGGTGATACAAAACCAGGATGATATGGCTAATAATGGCTAACATTTATGGAGAACTCATTGTATGCTAGATACTGCTCTGGGAGCTTTACATAGATTAATTTAATCTTCATGAAAATCCTATTAGGTAGGTATTAATATTATCCCCATTTTTCAGATGGTAAAAGTAAGGCTCAGAGACGTTATCCAGATTCATGTACTAGTAAGTGCCAACTCTATCAGCTCTGCTATGGCTGCTGCTGCCAGAGTCATGGCTGGTTCTGGAGCCCTTTTATTCAAGGTCAATCACAGGCGATGTCTGTCCCTGAGATGCTCTTCCAGGCTGTAAATATTAAAACTGTACATCTACTCCATTTTGACTAGAGAGAGCTGGCAAGTTCTTTTTCTTGGCCAGTTCCCAGTGGCGACCCCTATGAGGAGGGAAACAAAGGCCACACCCCATGTTGGGAATGGGACGGAGCAGACCAGAGAGTAGGCCCCTTCCCTAGCATTGATGGGAACTGGGGCAGCAGTAGGAGTGGAGGCCCCTACTTGGTAGACTCCACACCAGACCAGGGGACGCACATGGTGCTGGTTACTAGCCTGGGCTGCTCTCCTTGTCTTCCCACCCCTGCTCTGTCCTCCACCTTGAACTCCAAGCTTAGTCACTCCCCTCTAAACTGTCCGCCTTGGGCCTTGATGTGTGCTAGGAACACAGACCACCTTGGGAGGACAGACCCAGGTGTGAGATCCACACACATCTGAAATCAGGCTCGGGCCATTTGGGTGGGGGATTCTGGGGTCCTGGATGTCTGGAGTGAAACAGCAGCAGAGGGTGGGAGCCAAGAGCGGAGTTTTGCTTCCAACAGGCCACTCACTGTCCAGGTGGTGCCAGACACAGGGGTGTCCTCTTTACTGAAAAGAGACTATCAGACTCTGTCTGTCCTCTGGCTCTGATGCTGGCTCTCGTCCCTGCCCCACCTCCAGCCCCATCCATCCTTCACCCTGCCTCACCTCCCTTTCTCAGCTTGCTTGTCAACCTCGGAAGCACAATGTTTAATCTGGGTGTGTATTGAAGATGTCAGCAAACTGATACCTTGGGTGGAAGGCAAGAGAAATACATCATCAGTTGGTAAACGTGTGAAGCCCAAGAAACCTCCAGGTTAACAAGTTTCCTCATTTTACTGGATTCCCTAGAAGAATATATGTGAAAGTAGAAGGAAGATACACCAGTCTGGTTGCTATCCCCATTTAAAGGAGGGGAAACCACACAAAAGGTGGTTTCCTTCTCCCTGTATCCCCAGCAATTCAGGCCCCTGGCTTGCGAAGTGTGCATGCCCGCAGTTGGTCACCCTGGGTAGGTGAGATGAAGACAAATGCTCTCCCCCCAACCCTGGACTCACACGGACCTCTCTAGGCGAGCCTGCCCGCGGGACAGGTTGCCAGCACGTCACCTTTCCTGCCAACTACCACCCTTCCTCCCCAGGCTTCTCAACATACCCTTGGGAATGACCCATCACAACTGCCGGCCCAGCATCAGTCCTGGGAGGCAAAGCAAACGCAGTTTCTAAAGGAAGACCTTGAGGGCCTTCTCTCTTCCTATCGGCTTCCTCCGTCGTCATAGTCAATATGCAGACAGGAACTACTCTGTGAGCACTCGCTCTGGGATCAGCACCGTTCCGAACACATATACGTATTAACCCATTTATTCCTTACCGTGATCTTCTGCAGTCAGAACTGATAGTATCTTCGTTTTTCATAGGGGAGAACTGAGGGACGGAGTGAAGTAACTCACCTCGTAAGCAAGGTGAGCCAGGATTCCAGCACCTGGCACTCAGTGCACTTGGCTTGTCCGAAAGCTTCGAGAGTGTGTTCGAGGATCTAACAGCTGCCCAGTGTGGCTGCAGAGGTTCGAGGCCAGCTGGTGGCCCCTCAGCTCAGACCCCATCTCACCAAGGAGGTCCCACATTCACAGTCAAGCCCAGGCTCTGCTCCTGGCGCTGCCCAGAGCAACCACTGACCTCAGTCTCCCCTTCCATAAAACTGTACCTACCTCCCAGGGTCCTACGAGGATTACATAGACAGCGAATGCGATGGACCTAGAACCCAAGCGTCCTTATAAATGAGTTCTTTGGGCCGCTAACCACAGCAGAGCCCCAGTGCTGCCTTGCACTCAGTGTTTCTTCTCTCTTGTTTACTATTCCCCACACGGAAGAATTTTTGAACAGGAAATTCACCACCATCAGCAAATGCTGTGGGCTTCTGTGTTAATGAAAGCGCAGCCCCCTAACTTCTCTCCCTGTGTGAGGGCTTCTCTATTCTCACCCAGCCACTTCTCATGTGTCATAAAATACTATTCATGGAGACGCTACGCCAGGGGCTACACACTGGGCTGTGGGCTCCACATGCATCGTTTTGTTTAATCTTCAAACAACCTCATGAACCATGTCCTGTTATTACCCCCATTTCACAGATGGCGGAGGGGAGGCTTAGAGAAGTTGAGCAACGCTGCCCAGGTCACAAAGAAGTAATGCCCGAGCGGGGTTCAGCCACAGGCCTGCTGCCTCCAGAGACCAAGCCCTTAAAACGAGGAGAGGGTTTCTCAACCTCAGCACTACTGATGCTTTGTGCCAAATAACTCTTTGTGGTGGAGAGTGTCCTGTAGGATGTTTAGCAGCTTCGCTGGCCAACCCACTAGGTGCCAGTAATGTTCCCCCAACCTATCGAAACATGTCTCCAGACACTGTTGTTATAGATAACCCCTGGGTAGGTGGATAGGGGGCCAAACCCCCATATCCCCCAGTTGAGAACCTCTGCCCTAGGCTGAGGATGGCTTCTTGCCTCCTAGAGGTGGCCCTGGACCATTCCAAGATCAGCCCATGTGCCCCCCAACTCATCTTCATGCCTGCCTCTCTCAGAATGTTGCTCCTTCAATTATCTTCTCTTAAGAAAACCTTTGTCTCTGCTTCTCCATGCAGTGCAAGACAGCAAGCCCACAGCTGGGTGCTGTGGCTCATTTCATCCCAGCCTTCACAGCTGTGGCCAGATGTGCATTTATTAGAGAGAAGTCTGCTGCCCCCACGCCCAGGAAGTCCCTTCTCACACCGCAGTGGCTGTCGACAGAGACTTCTTCTCAGCACAGAAGGCTGCAAGGCTGTCCAGCCTGGATCATCTCATCCTTATCATCAGTTCCCCTTTTCCAGGGGAGGAGCCCCTCCTCCTCAGCACCTCACCAGCCTGTCCCAAGGCGGGGGGGGGGGGGGGGAGCGGTGAGGCCATCCCCACCACCTCCAGGATGGCCTCTGGGTTTCCTTCCATGGGTGCCTGTGTGCATTAGGGGTAGAGGCTGTGACTTGGCCAGTCCCCAAATGGAGTCATCAACAGACACCCCAGTGTTCACCAATGAGGCCAGGCCAACCTCAGCAGCCACTGCTGCCTTCCTGAATCCATTTCTGACTCTAGGATTCATTTAATAAACCCATTCATCACCAGCCATTCTGGGAAGTCTGACAGGCTAGAGAGTGGGAATCGGAAAACCCCTCCTTCCTCCCCGCAGCCCCCTCCTGTCTTCTGCTTCCCTCTCCTCTCTCCTCTCCTGCAGATGTGGCCAGAGAGCTATGTTCCTCTGGGAAATTGTGCGGCTGAATTATTGCGATGCCAGTAAAGCAGCAGCTAATAGAGGGTCCACTTAGCGGAAGGGCTTCGATCCTTGCCTTGCTGTGCACATTCTCCCCCTGGGGGTCTTGAGGTGGTTTCCTCAGACCTCCGCCTCCGGGGTGTACCCTGTGCATTCCTTCCCAAAAGGCATTTGTGGATGGGTGTTTCCGATATCAAAAAATCCACTCCTCCCACCTGCCCCCATGCCATCCTTAGCATTTGCAGTTTTTGAAGCCCTTGAAGACATTAAAAAAGAAATGCCAGAATGGGCTATCAGAAATTATGGTATGTTTTCAGTTTTTATGTTTAATCAGTAATGCTTTTAACATAAAAAGCCCGTGTATCATGGTGATCATAAGATAATTGCAGGGTTGATTGTTAAAATGCTAAGGCCTGGTTCACTGCAAGGTGTGTGATGGTATATAATGGAACACAAAAGTGACTATATGTTTAGCCTCATCTCCAGACAATGACAGAAGTCTGAAGTGGAGGCCACTTGTGGTTGGGCCTGGACAAATAGCTCCCTGGCAGCCCTGCCCTTGATATGGGTCCTGGGCCCTTCTCTCCTTTCCCAACAGTGCAAGGAATTCTCTGGGCCAACACCCAGGACCTGTTCCCACCTTCTGGTTCACACTCCAGACGTGATCTAATCTGGGGGACCCCAGAATCCCCCACCCAAATGGCCCGAGCCTGATTTCAGATGTGTGTGGATCTCACACCTGGGTCTGTCCTCCCAAGGTGGTCTGTGTTCCTAGCACACATCAAGGCCCAAGGCGGACAGTTTAGAGGGGAGTGACTAAGCTTGGAGTTCAAGGTGGAAGACAGAGCAGGGGTGGGAAGAAAAGGAGAGCAGCCCAGGCTAGAAGCCAGCACCATGTGCGTCCCCTGGTCTGGTGTGGAGTCTACCAAGTAGGGGCCTCCACTCCTACTGCTGCCCCAGTTCCCATCAATGCTAGGGAAGGGGCCTACTCTCTGGTCTGCTCCGTCCCCAGTCTCAACATCGGGTGTGGCCTTTGTTTCCCTCCTCCTAACGGCTGCCACTGGGAACTAGCCAAGAAGAACTCTTGCCAGCTCTCTCTAGTCAAAATGGAGTGGATGTACAGTTTTAATATTTACAGCCTGGAAGAGCATCTCAGGACAGACATCGCCTGTGACTGAACTTGAATAAAAGGGCTCCAGAACCAGCCATGACTCTGGCAACAGCAGCCATAGCAGAGCTATGGTGCGGCAGCCGGATTTTCCAAATCCTGCCTTCATCACCTATGAGTCTATAACCTTGGATAATCTCTCCAGGACTTGTTTTCATCATCTGTAAAATGAGGATAATAGCAATATAGTAATCCCCCCTTATCCAAGGAGGATGTGTCCCAGGACCCCAGTGGATGCCTGAAAATGCAGGTAGTACCGAACCCTACATACATTTTTTTCCTATACATACACAGCTTTTCACTTACAGGAAGCACTTTAGGCTTCTCTTTGGCATATCCGAATTGCCACCATCATTACTCTTGTGCTTTAGGGCCTTTATTAAGTAAACAAAGGGTCACATGACCACAAGCACAAGCGGGACAGTCAATCTGATAATCGAGACAGGCTACTAAGTGACTAAGTGACTAACGGGTGGGGAGAATATACATGCTGGACAAAAGGATGATTCACGCCCCTTTGGGGGGGGTGTGGCCCGAGATTTCATCCCGCCCCCTTTGCGTCCTGCTGGCGCAAAGAGGTAGTTCTTGGAAACATCTCGGCAAGCTGGAGGCTGCTGGTGAGATACTTCAAATGTGAGGCCAAGAATGTGATTTCTGTGGTAGACAATAGGGAGCCATGGAAGGCTGTCTCGAGATGGGGAGCAATGGTTTGATGTTCACATGCCAGATGGGGGGAGAGGGGGAGGGGCAAGGACTGCAGGCTATGGCCATAATCTAACATAATGGTTCCCAACTGGGGCAGTTTTGTGCCCCAAGGGCATTTGGTAAAGCCTGGGCACAGTTTGATTGTCATGGCTGGTGTGTATGGGGTGCTACTGGCATCGCTAGGCAGAGGCGTGTCTGCTAGACAACCTGCAGAGCACAGGACAAGCTGACCACAAAGAATGAGCCAGCTTAAATTGTCAACAGTGCTGATGCTCAGCAATGCTGACCAGCCATGAAGAAGTGAACGCAGGGTCCAAGAAGAGCTTTCCTGAAGGAAGAAGGGATGGGACTTGCAGAAACAGGGGCGCAGGAGAAAGAAGAGCACAACAGATGTGCAGGGCTGGAAACACAGAGCCTTCTCACCTCTCAGGAGGCAGCTCATTTTCAGGTCCTCTGGGAAGAAGCTCCTGATCCTCGTGCATAAGTTGAATACCATCTCTCAGTGCTTCTATAATGCCCTAGACAAAACCCTGTCCAGGACAGAATTTATATCAGAATGGCTGCTGCCTGCTTATTTCTGCATTAGATCCCCTGAGGGACCGTGGAGGCCCGCGACCTAGCCTTTCACCCCGGCATCTTCACAGTTAGTAGAGAACATAGACATTTGTTGAGTGAAAGAATGAATTCATGGATGGATGGATGAAGATACAAAATTTGTGAATCAATGAGACAGAAGAGGTTGCCAAAACTGGACGCATGGATAAAATCTCTAAGAAACCATTTACAGGGAAAAGAACAGTGACCTGAGAACCTCGGTGAAAACTCAACGTAAGGGTCTAAGAGTTGGGGAGAGGAACCAGCGAAGAAAACAGAAAGAATGGAATTGCAGGAGAATCAACATCATGTAGTACCACCAGAGCCAGGAGGGAAGTTATGAGACGGATGTACCTGAACGCATCCAGCAGGCTGAACGTTATAGAGATTGAGGCAGGCTGTGAATTTGTCAGTGACTTAAACAAACGGTTCTATCCTCAGAGGGGAGAACACAGAACAAAGGGGAGCTATGTTGACAAATCAACTAAGGCACAAGGAAACCTTTCTGAGAAGGGGCGCCATGGTTCCTCCAGACCTGGGGGAAGCAGGAGAGTACAGAGGTGGAGCCCACAAGCCTGCTGAGGGCAAGACAGGGAGGAATAAGAGCCCTGCCCAGAGATGGGAGCGGCAGATGATGTGATGGTTTTACCCAATCTGATGTCACTACCTCGAAATCAGGGTTAAATCAGCAGGGAGATTCACAGAACAGGCATTTCATTCTGGAGCAGCAGCACCCAGCAGCATGCTTTTCTGTTTGCATTTCATATTTGGGAGGGAGCTGTCCTACCTGCCCTGCCTGACCCAGCTCACAGCGGAGGGATGCCGGCGCCGGACTCAAAAACTGCTAATATAAATGGCAATTTCCTATAGGTACAATGATGCCTGGTAAGATGTCTTTCAGAGAATTTCCATGCATTTGGAAACCCGGCAGAGTGAACCCAGTCCCAGAGTGAGGGCAATCATGCTTCTCTTGCTCTGCTGCTGAGATCTGGGTATAACTGGATCTGGTGCCAGGTGACAGAGGCTGAGCCCATGCACACGTCTGTGAATCTCCAGCCAGTTACTTACCTGGGACTTTGTATCCTCGCCTTTGATCTTGACACAAGGTCTTAACTTGAGGCTGGAGAGCTCTTGGTTCTTCTGCCTTTCAGACTCCAGACACTTCTGCCTCTGCCGGATATTGCCCTTCTGGATGGAGGAATCCTGGGGGATTCTAGAGGAGAGCCATAGGAGAAATGAGAATCCCCTAGTCTTTGGATTTTAACACCAGCAGCTGGTAAGGTGGGGCAGTGTTTTGAGCATGGCAGGGGCATTTCTCTCTGGACTGTGTTACAATAACTTGCTCTGCTCTAGAAAGGCGATATCCCTAGGAACAAGGCAGCAAAAAAAACCCCAGGAGCCACAGGGTAGATGGAGCCGGGAATGGAGCCAGATCAGCCCATCCATTTCCTCAGGTTACACCCGGAGGCCCAGGCCCCAGCCATCAAGAAATACTGCTACTGGCTAACCGCAATCCCTCATGTAACTCTTCTGCAGGTTTCAGGGATAAGGAAGCCAACTGGTCTTCTCAGACCTCTGTATACTTAAAAATCCTCATCTAGTTGGCCCTAGGCTGTCCCCTCCCCGATAGCCACCAATGGCTCAAACAGGAGGGCAGATACCTGAGTTCTGGATAGACATTCTCCAGGTACCACTTGAAGCTCTGGCAATGCAGATTCTTCCTCAGGTCCAATCTGCTCTCAATGCTGGGGGCAGACACAAGGACAAAACACAGCTGTGTCAGAGACACGCATCAGCCTGGGAAGCACAGCATACAACCTCTGCCCACATCTCTCTGGAGCGTGCTGGAGAAATTAACCAAGGGAGATTTCTAGAGCTCCAGACAGAGCTGTGGGAACACTTAGCCAAATCTCACAATGGTGCGGTAATGACACCAAGGACTTGGGCTTTTAGTTGAAAATGGATTTTGGGGTGTTTTCACTTTTCATTAAAAAAAAAGGCTCCAAGATCACCCAGTGTGCTATTAATAACTCATGTTGGGGCTGTGAGTCTACCGACTCACAAATCCCTCTGGATTCTGCAGTTGAAACACCACCCCTGACTACCCCAGCCTCAGGGACTCCTCTTTGGCTGGTTCTGGGGTCTGGGCATGAATTTTTTTCATCAAATATGTATTGAGCACCTACTATGTGCCAGGCATTGTGCCTAATGTGGGATATAATGAGCTTTCAAGCAATAGAGAACAGTAATCAAACAAGCAATTACAACCTCATGTGGATGTGGGGTGGGCACGTGGGAGCTGTAGGGGCCACTCAGAGGGGTACCCATGATTGTCGGGTCAGTGGTGCTCAAGGGGGTAATGTTGAAGGAAAAGTGGATGTCATCTAGACAAACCAGGAAGTGGGTGAGGCAGGGGAATAGCATAGAGAGAGTAGAGCACGTGAAGAAGTGAGAGAGTTCTGTTGACAGGAGCAGCACTGTATGAGGTTAACATGTGCATGTGCAAATGTATGTGTGTGGGGAGGTGGAAGAGGGGAAATGAGTGGGATGACAGATGAAGATACGACCACACAGGGTCTTGTGAGGTGAGGCTCTGTGTAATTGATGGTTTCTAAGCAGAGCATGACGTGGTGATGTTTGCATGTTAAGAGCATCTTACTGATGGTGAATTGGTCTGATGGGGCAAAACTGGAGACAGGGAGAGCAGTTATGAGGCAGCTGTAGAAACCTAGGTGATCATGCTTTCAGGTAGAAAATGGGGGTGGGAATGGAGAGAAGTGACAGGTTCAAGTCCCCCCACTTCTCTCCATCTGAACAGCACACCTCCTTTTCCCCCCTAGACTGTACCAGGCATTCTCATGGCACCAAGACTTCTTCTTGAGCACTAACCACATCTCCTCACCAGGCTCTAAGCTCCCCGGGACAGGAATGACATTGTTTTCCCCCCACGCAAAGCGTGGAGACAGGGAGAGCAGTTACAAGGCAGCTGTAACTGCTGAATGCTGAACGTTAAGAACCTGGGTCCTCAGGGCATGAATGTGTCACCAGGGTGTGGTGACTGAAAGTGAGGGGAGAGGAAGAGGGGAGGAGTGAAGGTTGACACCCAGATTTCTGCCCTGGGCAACAGACTGCAAGGAAGAATGTTCACTGAGATGGGGACTATGGGATGATGAGCAAGTTTAGGCGCCAAGTGGATGGGTTGGAGGAGCCTGGGAGAATCCAGGCAGAAACGTCCAGTTGACACTTGGCTATAAGGGACTGGAGTTCAGGAGAGAGGCCCAAGTTGGAGACAGAGATGCAAGTATCTGCAGCACAGAAGTGGTGGTTGATGCCAGGGAGAACGTGCAGTAAGAAGGCTTATGGCAGACCCTGGGGGAAGACCAACATATATGGGTGGAAAGAGGAAACTGAGGCTGCAGATCGGAACAAGAAGCGTGGAGCCTGAGCAGCAGGACAAAAGCAGGACAGTAGTTATGGAAACCCAGAGATTAGAAGCATTCGGTAATGGGGGAGAGGTGGGAGAAGACTCATACTGATGGGGTACCACAGAGAATGCCATGGGTGAGCCAGGTACAAGCAGTTCCAGCGGATGGGGGAACACCGCCTCGCATAACAAAGGAGGAGCTGCAGACAGCCAATGCAGACTGCTGTTTCCCAAAGCTTGGCTCTGAAGGAGCCGCTGAGGACATGAGTAACGAGCAAAGAGTTTTTGTCGTTTTCATTCCTCCTCTTCCTTTTTTTAAATATTTTTTCATTTTAAGGTGTAAGACACTGAATAAGTTCGAGTGCTTATGGGAACCACGCCACAGAGAAGACAGACGAGGAATCAGGGATAGAGCGGAGACACGGCAGGGCAAAGTCCGCTAGAACCATGGTTCCCACACTGTCTGCACATTAGAATCACCTGAGGGAGGCGTCTTTGAAAATTCTACAGCCCAGGCCACACCCCAAACTATATCAACTCTCTGGCAGTGGAATAGAGGCACCAGCAGGTGTTGAAGCTCCCTAGGTGATTGTGACGTAGGAACCATCACCCTGGAACCTTGCTGTGTGAGTGAGGCCCTTGGACCGACAGCATGTGCTCACCTGAGAGCTCATTAGAAACGCAGCCCTACTGAACCAGCATGCCCAGTTTAACAGCTCCCTGCGAGCTCTGTGTGCACATGAAAGTTTGAGAAGCCCTGAGGCAGGAGGCAGGAGGAGATGAATCCAGGCAGTGGGAACTCGATCAATGCTGATTTATGAATGAATGCAGAAATAAAAAGAGCAGCTAGAGTACAGGTGCAGGGCTGGCCTGTCACAGCAGGAGGCCACCTCGTCCTTCGAGATGAAAGAGACAGAGAAGGATGGCGCAGCTACAGTGACGTGTATAGGTTGGTTTGTCTTGGGAAGTGGAGGCCATCTATTTCATCTATAAAACAGAAGGTGTCATCTGCTGTGAGTGAAAGGAGGAGGGGGACTCAGCAGCTGGGGAGAATAGGAAAGGTTTAAACGGAGACGGAGAAGGCTGGCCAGGAAAGGTGGTAGGACCGGTAGACACACGGAGGGCCTCTCTGACTGATGGCTACTAAGTGCTGGCGGTACCAGCTGATAGTATATTTCCTAGGACCATTGGGCAGCATGAATGCAGGGGAGAAAAAAGTACAGAATCGGGTTCATCCAGGATTGAGAAAACTTTGCCTGCGGGTGTTGATGGATGCACAGCAGGACACAAAACCTGAGGACATCTTTTAAGCATTCTCTTTAAGCAAGAGAATAGACTCCAAGCTGGAGAGGGAAGGAAGTGAAGAAAGAGGTCTAAGACAAATGCCTTGGGAGGCTCTGAGAGAGAACTGGAGCAACGGCATGGGTTAATGATTTCAGAGGTGCAAATCATTTTGGCGGGATCCAATTTAATCCTCCTGAACAGAGATGGGCTTGGCCTATGAGGTGTAGGCTGCAAAATCCCATCTGCTCCTCCGCCTTAGTCTGACTGAGTGACATTAGTTGGCAAAAAGCCATTACTGCCACCCCCCCACACCTTCCACCAAAGACAGATAACATAAATGAAGTTGCCCGTTTTCCCCTACCCAAATCAGCTTGGGGTTGGGGAATGCAGCATCATGTAGTTTTAGAATCAGACAGGTTTGAGCCTCATCCCCCTCTGAGAGTGGTATGATCCAGGCAAACACCGTAACCTGGAGAAGGCTCACTCATCTCATCTGTAAAACAGGGGTAATTACACCCACATCTTAGAGTTTGGGGAGGACTAATGAGGTATCTTCTGTAATGGTATCTGGCACTTAATTCTTCTCCCTGTCCTCTTCTACCCCCATGAAGCTGCAGCATTGCTGTATGGGACATTTAAATGGTTACATTCCTCATAGGAAGGAGAATTTAAACCTGGGTGACTGAGAACTAGGAGGAGGGCAGTCAGACCTGGAGGCACTAAGGCTGTTTAGTTCCACATCCTACCTTTGTAAAAAACTGGAAATATCGGTCCACTGTACAAGGACAACCCCACCCATTGAGCTGGTGGTCTGGGTTGCCAGATCGTCATTCCACAAGAGCTGCCTAAAGCCCTTCACGCCCAGAACTGGGCAGGAGCAAGAGGGACTTGAAAGGAGAACAGCTGTAGCCTGGGGCTTGGAGGGGCTTAGCAGCTCAGGAGACCAGCTAAGCGGACAGGCCTGCCAGGACCGTTTTGCCTTGGGCCTATGAGCTGGGGCTTTCCTTGACTTTCTGCACAAATCAACCAGCGGGGTCACTTACTTTCCAAAGGGCCTCTCCAGGGCGAATGGCCGGGCAGCATAATAATACTGCTTGTATTCATCCATCCACACTTCAGCTGTCCGCTTGGTGTTCCTAGGGGGAAAAGGGAGTTGCAGCGAGGGGCTATCGAAGAGGACCTGCGATGTAGCCAGTTAAAATACACACCCTGAGCTAGTTGGCAGCATCACCCAGGTGGCCGAGTAACACTGCTGAGCGCCACCAAATCCCACCCAATCTCCAAAGGCGCCTTCCCCAAGACACAGGATTTTAGTAGTAATGACAACTCTTCCCGAAAAGGTACGCACCAGAAAAATTACCCAGAAATTAAACTTCTGTGACTCTCAAAAAAAAGAAAGGAAGAAATCACGAGAAGAAAAGTGCCAGGAGAGCCTGGGGCATCCGTGTGGTGCCAGGAACCAAGAGGAGAGAGCAAGGCCTACGTTCGCCATCTTGCCTCAGGCCGTCCACGGGCTCCTGCTCCAGGTGGTTCCCCTTTACACAGCAACAGGCTGAGGTCCCAGCTCTCCAAGAGAAAAGCCAATCACACACGGTTTTCCCGTAGCCCAAGCAACTAGCTTGGAGCAGGTGGACAGAATTCAGTAATTAAGCCATCTCTGTGAGACGTTTAGCCACACTTTTTTTTTTTTTTCAGTCAGGTATTTGCTCTGAGTCTGACCCCAAAGGTTGCAGACAAAAAGAGGCAGACACTGAGATTGTCACTGATTCAGCAGTCAGGGAGGCAGAGGCAGCAGGAAGAGCCCCAGAGTAGAGAAATAATATATTGGAAAACAGCCAGAAGCCATGTGCAGTGTGGGAGCAGACTATGCTGAGGCCCTCGGAAGTGAACTCGGGGTCTCACTAAAGATGGTGTGCTCCTCCAGGCATTTGATAGAAGGGCATGGCAAGCCCTTCCAAGCTGATCGACCTGAAATGAGTTATACATATGCAGCCCAGTTCCTGGGGGACTGATGGCAGTTATTACCTTGCTGGCCCTTCCACTGACGGACCCATCAGCAAACTGGAAGCTGCGTAGGAGACAGCTGTACCACATTTCTCTAACTATTCAATGACTCACTGGTGGCATGCAGGATGCCCACTGGCCAGGGCGCAGTCTCAAGGACAACGAATGTTCTGGAGGCCAAGGCTCTGCCCCCTGATTCCCAGGCTGGCTCCCTTCTACAGCACAGCCACACAGCTTTCCTACACCAGATGTCCCCAGCTCCCCTTGCCCTTTAAAAACCTGAGCGCTGAGGCAGCCTACCTTTGTTCCCCCTTTGTTCCTGCCTGCTGGGTTTCTCATTGCCCCACTCTTGCCCACCACTTTGCAGGACAGGTGTTAACTTTCCCATGGCTCAAACCTATACCTCCTCCCAGACTGCTATGTCAGGATGTGCCCGTTTAGATGTGTGAAAAACTGAGTACAGAAGAACACAGAGGAGGAAAGTGACACCCCAAAGGAAGAAAAACAATAAACGAGGTGCTTAGCAATTCCCTCCTCCAAAGGGACCAAATAACAGGAGAAAAAAAGGAAAGGTGGAATAAATGGGTGAGTGAAACTTTCAAATGAGAAAAAGACAAGAGGACTCGGGAAAAGGAGAGAAGTTGCCAGAGGAACAGTGAAAAAAAGGGAAAAAGGAATATACATGAATTCTTTTTAAAGGAAAAGAGAAAGGTTGCAAGAGAAGAAATCAAGCAAAGGGTATCTGGAGGGAGGAGACAGGTACGTGTGCACTCCTGGGTCACCGAGTCCCTGGAATTTGGTCCTTCCCCCGAGCAGGAGAGGAGCCCAGGTCCCAGGCCTGCTTCAGCCTGGACTCCTTCTGTGCACCTGCCAGGCCATGGGGCAGGCATGTGAATCTTTGCACTGTGCCTCCCCATTCCTGAAACTTCCCGAGGACCTTTTCCCTGGTAACCCAGCCTGAGGGTGGGAGCAGTGGATCTTCTAGAACGTAAGGGCATAAAACAGCTTCCCTTCCCTGATGCCAAACAACCCCAAATAGCCAGAGCCTTGAGACCTGCAGGATGGCACTGGCCAGTGACTTAAAGCCCCGAAGTCCTCATTGAGGGCCTTGTCCAGCCTGGGGGCCTGCCTAATGCTGGATGGTCAGGCCTGACCTCCCTGCTTAAGCAGAGGCCTGGAGCGTGTGACACATGGCTCCTGTCCACCCAGAAGACTCAGGCAACCTACCAGAGAACCAGGGATAGCTGCAGCCCTCTGCCACTGCCCTCTGCATGGAGCCCCTGGGACGAGCACTTACTTTATATACGTGTTGGCATTTCCATCCGGGAAAACATATGGGTGCTTCTTCCGGAAGACATGTCCCACTCGGCTGCAGGGGACAATCTCTAGGCTGCCCCCACACATCCACACTCTGAAGGAGATTTCTGCAAGACAGCCATGCGCCCCATCACGGCTCTGCCCCCGGACAGGAGGTGGTCACAGGATGGCAGCTTTGAGGCACCAGGGAACCCCAAGTCCAAGGCAGCAGTGAGGGCCCACTGCACCCAGCCTTGGGTGCGGGGTGAAGAGCTGAGTCAACAGCCAGCCTATGCACTCCACTGGCTGGGCAACCTCAGTTTCCCCATCTGCAAACAGGGATGAAAGTAACTCATACCTGAGAGGGTGGTATGATTTCACATGGGAAGAGTGGCCTGCCCAGAGGAGGACACATTATCTAAATCCACACATAGAACATATGCAGGACCAGCTGCAATGCCTTCGCCTGGAAAGAAGGCTTGGGGCCACGAGAGCTGTGCTTTGGAACACATGGGAGGTTTCGGTGTGGAAGACACTACAGTGGCTCGGAGGAACCCAGAGGTTTAGAACTAGGACCAAGAAGAAAGACTTCCCATTTGAAAATATGGGAGGATTTGCCGACCGTCAAGGTCCAGACGGAAGTGGCTGTCATGGAGTCTCTTCCCCATGTGTCCTCTCTCTCATCTGCTGTCCCTCCCACTTCCTACTCTCTATCTCCCTTCATTCCAACTACCTAAGCAAGTACCTGGACCTCTTCTTTATCCTGATCCTAACCTGCTCTCTCACTCACCAGTCCTCAGCCACCCTTTACCTGTCTGTCCCCTATTGTCTTCTGCCATGTGTCCCTGGAAAAGCCAGAGTTGCAGGCAAGGCTTCCTTGACCCCAAGGCCGCTGTTGCCACCTTCTCCACACCTGCTCCTCTACCTGTCCAGGTGCTATCCAGGACAGGCTATAGTTCATTCTCAGAAGTTCCCTCAGAGTGCAAACAATGTGACTACTAGGATGAAGAAAGAACTTCTCGTGGTTGCTACCGAATGATGGAAAGAACATGGGGTGGGAGAGAAACGGGAAGAGCTTGGCTCTGGGGTCAGCCGCTCCGAGTCTGCAGTATCCGTGGGAAACCCTGCTTGGCCTTGCTAAGGCTGGGTCTCCTCATATGTCAAACAAAGATCATAAAAATACTCCACAGGATTGTTGTCGACAGGAAATCAAATTTTGAGAATACCTGAAAACTCGAAGTGTGATGGAAAGATCAGGGACAGTTATGAAGAGATGGTCCTCTGAAGCCAGTCTCTTTAAAACATGGACACTGATGGCATCGCCCACCTATGCCTACTTCCGACTTCCTTCTTCTGCCACACGGGGCACTTGAAATTCATGGACTTAACATTTCAGAGTTTGATTTTCCATCAAGGTTCACGGTTCACAGCGATCTGGCGTTTGGCGGGGGCACTGCTGGAACCGTGTGCCCCAGGCTGGTGTTTGCAGGAGACATGGAGCAATGAGTGAGCTTAGCCGATGACCAACAACCACCTCTTCGCCTTGCAGTGAGTGCACTGAGAGGCTGAAGGAGTCAGTCCAGAGAATTATGTTAGTACATGTGTGACTTTAGTTTCCGGATGTCTTCTTAACAGGCCTAAGGTCTACTGTGCTCTCCAGGATCTCAAGACAGGGTCTGCTCTTGTTCCCAAAAAAGGAACACGCTCTCATCCCTTAAAACTAGAGATGGAAGCCTTGCTTACTAGATATAACCTACAAACTTTGTGCCAGCTTTCTTCCAAAAATATGCATACATTTCAGCTATGGTCTCTTCCTTTCCATGTATTCAAATGAGACATATGCCCCTCTTCATTTGCAAAGTGAATCCCTCCCTCCAAATTATGCCTCAATCCCCCCCTCACCCCTCCCCCGCCAGACACCACTGCAACCTGCTTCTTTTCCTGTGTTCCTTTTGCCCAGCATTTTTCTTTTCTGACTCCTCTCCCCTCTGCCACAGTCATGCATAGGTCCACACCTTGGAAAACACTGTCCCGACTCGGGTCCTTCTCCACATTCCTTCTGCTCTCCCGGCATTCTTCACTCCTCAAGGCTCTGTCTCTGAGTGTCTTTCTGACATTGCTTCCTCATCTGAATCCAACATTCCCTCGACGCTGAGGACTCACCTCCATCCCGCCATCCGCAGCTCTCCTCTGGGCTCAAGCACCAGCGTCCAGTGGCTGCCTGACACTCTGCCGTGGTGTGCTGGACACCACCAGATGCTGTGTGTCCTCTCCCCCACCAGCATGCTCTCATAGCCTGCCTCCTCTCTCCCACCTCGGAAACCACTTCTCTTCCTCATTTCCTGTGTCTGGTGCTTTAGCCGAAAGCTTCAGAGTACATCAGTTCTGCAGGCATGAGCCATGGGAGGAAAATGACCCCTTCCTTTACCTCTGGGCTGGACTTTGTCTGGTCCTCCCTCAGGTGGCAGCTTATTAGTCACCCCAACACTCTCACCCATGGTTGTGCGTATTCTTCTTTTATGATGCAGAATTAGTTCTGATAGGGCAATGGATAGCAGGTAGCTGGGAACTGAAACACATCTCCCCAACTCCAACACTCATGCTCTTACCTGATTCCACTCTCCCTCAATACTGAACACCCACCATCAGCCAATACAGTTGTGAATACAAAGATACTGACCTTAACATGCTCACAAACTAACAGGAGAGACAGATCTACAATCAGCAGTCTCATTTCTACCCCATGCAGTCATTCCTCCACTCTTGATGAAGGTGTCTTTTTTTCCTCCAGGTCAACTGGTACCGCCCATAGGATTCTACAGCCATTAGATGTGTAATAGCTTCTCTCCTCTGGAATCCAGATCGCGGTCACTGAGCCGATGTAAGACACGCGACCTAAAGTGCATGGCTGCGCTGCTGTCAGAGTCGGGGCAGTCTGGGTGATGCAACTCGGAGTGTCCAGATTAGCGTAAGGATTCCATAGTGTGGCGTATTTAAAACCTAGGACATAGATTTGTTCTTCCCTTATCAGCATCACTGACTTCAAGAAAATGCTGTGTATCCTCCCAGGACTACAAGCCAGGCCCAGTGATTCGCAGATATCCCCTGAAGCCTCTGGGAAAGACTTGTCATTCTGTGGCCCCAGGCAGTGGGGGCTCAGACATCAGAATTGCTGCAGATCAAGGTGGGAGGCAGGGGACCTTCCAGGCACAGACCTAATCCTCACTCTCCAAGTCTGCCGGTCCTGCCAAGTTATCACTTTCCTACATGAAGGAGGACGGAGCAAAACGACAATGTTGGAGGAAAAAGAAAAAGACGAAGGGAGTTTGTAGGGGGTTCTGGGCGAATCGGCACCCACATAATCTCCCTGGCCCTTTGAATTCCAAGCGGGAGATGTGTAATTATTCCGTCCTTACTAGGGGCACTATTATCTTCTGATTTTCTTTAAACTTCAGATTAATATTTGAGAGCAAATTGTCCTTTCCACCCTTCATTTTCACCTCTTTCTATCTCCCCATCCATCCATCAGTTGTTTTACGAGTGCTTAGAAGCTGTGCACCCTG
The DNA here is from genome assembly GCF_964194185.1 of Rhinolophus hipposideros. NCBI lineage: Eukaryota > Metazoa > Chordata > Mammalia > Chiroptera > Rhinolophidae > Rhinolophus > Rhinolophus hipposideros. Next base: position 56,724,423 of record NC_138058.1, on the reverse strand, counting down.
CACCGGAACCAATGTCTATCTCACACGCCCATGATGGTGGACAGGAATTCAGGGGGAAAGGGACAGTTTTCTCCCTAGGGACTAAACCCGCAGCTATTCACATACCACTGGTAGGCCATAATGGGCAAGGTTCTAATTTCATTTTACAGCCTGGTTTCTGTGCAAAGGCAAAAGGAGCATTAGACATGGGCTCCACTCAATGCGATGCCCTCTGTTTTAAATGAAGCCGCATATATTGTCTATAGGTGTCTATTGTATACATAGTAACATTATCCAGTTTACCCTTGGCCAGGTTGAAATCTATTGAGAACAAAGGGAATAGAGAGGAAAGTGGTGGGCAGAAAGAGAGAGTCACCTTGCTATTTTCACTCATAAGTCCACACGTAAATGCGGTGACAGGGACCTTTCCTTTCAATAGTCTTTACGTTCTCAAGGATTCCTGAGCCGGAAAGCTGTTATTATTTTTTAATGAGTGCATGGACTCAAGTAGAGCTAATCTTACGGACCCACAAAAGACAACCTTGAATCTGGGACAATCATGGCTACATCCAGGTCCCCAACTTTTAAACAAGTAGTAACCACAGTCACACCGTGACCACCAAGGGCCATATAATTGTGAGTACCATGGTGGCACCCTTTATCTTAGCATATTCCCAATGGAAAAGGATGGTCTCTAGGGGTCTCACCTGGGCTCGGGACTTAAGCAAGCAGCCCAGACAAGGAACAGAGCAGTGGCCTGCTTTCACTTTACTCTCCACCGTGGGGAAAAGATGACTTTTCCTCAGACTTGAAGGCTTCTCAGACGAGGCCGTTTCACTCATCTTGAGCCACCATGCATGGCAAGGGTGAGGCAGAAAGAGAGAAAGCTGGAGGGATACACTATTCTAGCAGGTCTGATACAATGCTCCTCTAACAAATGTTGCTCCCACAAAGCCTGAAGGGGAAGCAGAGGCAATGCACGTTATCTAATTAATCTTCACAGCAGCCCTGTGATAGGGCGGTATAATTGTTTCTGTTGCTGCCCTAACAAATTACCACACTAACCTGCTATGTGCATGTGGTTGGGCCTCAGCTGAGAGCCTCCCGAGGCCAAAATCAAGGTGTGAGCAGGATCTGTTCCTTTCTGGGGGCTCTGAAGAAGAATCTGCTTATGAGCTCATTGAGGTTGTTTGCAGAACTGAGCTCCTCACGGTTCGGGGCCTGAGCGTCCCTTTCCTCGCTGGCTATAGGCCAGGAAGCTCCCTCAGCTACTTCCATGCTGTCCTCTCCGTCCTCAAACCAGCAGCAGCCAGCCCAGTCCCTCTGGGCTGCCAATCTCTCTGACTTCTCCTTCTCCTCCATGTCTTCTGTCTCCAGCCAGAGAAAGTTCCTTGCTTTTAAACGGGCTATGTGACCAGACTGGGCCCCTAGATAATCCAGGATCACCTCCCAACTTCCTGGATTATATCTGCAGTCCCTTTTGCCATGTAAGATATCACCCTGACAGGTTCTAGATGACACGAAGGTCTGTGACCAAACGTGGGTCAGGCTCCCTCTTCTCGACTAAGTCTTGACCTGGGCTTCTGTCCTTGTTGGGCCTACATTACCCAGCTGTAGCAAGAATTCCGCTAAGCCGCTTAAGAGAGAATCCCCCCACCCTTGATATCTAAGTACCCTGGCAAGAAGCCTGAGGTCACTTTAGCATGAACCCCTCCACCCCTGATGTTCCCTGTTAATAATTTCTATCCACCCACACCCTACCCTGCTCCTTGACTCTAAATCCCCACTTGCTCTTGTTATATTTGGAGTTGAGCCCCATCTCCCTCCTCTATTGCTGTAGTCTTGATACCTATCACAATAGTCCTGAATAAAGTCTTCCTTACCATTTTAACACATCTCAGAATAATGTTTTTCTTTAACACAGGGATTAGGGGTGGATATCTTATGGGGGAACCATTTTCCCTACCACAGGAATCACTTTAAAAACTTGGATACAGGTTCAAGGACGTGAAGTAACTATTCCAAGGACACACGAGTAAAGAGTACAGGATTCAAACTTAGGCCTGTCTGATTCCATAGCCCACGTTCAGAGACATGTGTGCCTGTGCCAAGCTGGACATAGCCTGATGTCCCTGAGTACATTCTGGGGGTGGGGGATGGTGGCTGGTGCTGGTGGCGGCTCTCTGAGCCCCACCTCATCTCTTTTCTCAGCACTGTCTTTTTTGGTATTTGCTATGCTTTAGAAATCCCCCATTCTAAACCCAGAATTCCCATGCTCACACTTCATATATGTGCTAAAGCCTCCTTTTTTGGAAATGTGTACATGCATGTGTGTGCGCGGGCATTCACACACGCACACACACACGGGCACGTGCACACTTTTTACTGGGCAATAGCTTCCATTTATCTCTAAAGACCAAAAGCTAAAAGTGAGTTGCAGCTGGAAGTTGAGTAGATGTATCAGATATATTAGGTGTCCTGTGTTATGCAAATTGGAGTTTAAGCATGCAATTTTAATGCAAAACAACTTCTGGAAAAAAAAGGCTAAAAGCCACATTTCTCTAAAGCCTATTCCTCTGCTGAACTGCAGATGTAATTATCAAAACTATTCAGCCCCTGTTAGAAACATTTGCAGGTATGATGATACCAGGGTCAGGTGGTGGAGTGAGTGGGGGGTGGGCTTTCCCGCGGCAGCTGAGGCTGCTTCCAACAGATGGAAGTGACAAGGGGCGGGCAAGGGCAGCAGGCCACTGAAGACCGTCGTGTTTACCTGGCCAGAGCCTTTTCCGGTAATCCCATGGATGTGTGTGCTGTGAAGTACAATCAATGTGAGGTAGACAAACATGTCTGGAACACACAGACATCCCATTTCTTGGAAAGAAAGAACTGCTGTTGTTATTTTTCTCCGTGGGCTCCATTTACTGCAATGAGACCTGCTTTAAGTGGAGCCTCATAGATTGGACAGATGTTGCCCTTCCCATCCTGACTCCCTTTCCTAGTCAGTCTCTTGCTTTTGAACACACAAGTAGAGAGCAGTTTCCACCGTTCCAGGCCTTGAGGACGAGAAGTTGGATGACTGTTCTTGCCTTGCTCCAGGTTTAGCAGGAAGCCGGCGGCAGGCACAGATGAATAAACACACAAATACACGAGAGGGTTCAGGGCCAGAGTGAAGAGCGAAGCAGGGTGCTGAGGAGCACAGAGTGAGGGAAGGGTAAGGGAGAGAGGGGGCAGGGAAGGCGTCCAAGTCCTGGGGGAGTCGGCCCCAGAGTTGTGTTCCTCAGCTTGGTGGAGAATTGGGGCGAGGTCGTTGGAGTCTCGGCAGTGCCTCTGGACTGAAGGCTGGAGAGCTGGACAAGGCTAAGGAGGGGGCCGGCTGAGGGGTGTGGGCCTCATCCTTAGAACAAGGAGGAGCCACTGGTGGCTGCCAGGCCTGGGAGAGAGGGAGAGATCTGCATTCCAGAGACAGCACTTTGACAGGAGTGTGGGAGGAGTGCTTTGGGGGAAGTAGAATAGTGGTGGAAAGTATTGGAGATGAAGAGAGGGGGGAATGGATGTGAGCAATGCTGAAGGGAGCAGATCTTTAGGACTTGGTGAGTCGGGAGGGGGGGGCATGGGGAGGCCCCTCTTGCCATACCCTGGAGTGGAAACTCCCTCACTCTGACACGCACCTTCCTACCCCGGCTCTGCATCATCTCTCCTTTGCTGCAGTAGTGTCCATCACTCTCCAACCCTATCAAACCCCTGATCATCACCCCATCTTACATGGAGACTTCCAAATTCCCACCTTCATGTACTCAGGTGCCTAACTAGCCTTGCCCGCAGAACCGATGCTATCCACGTGACATATCCACCATTGGAAAAGCACTGCATTTTCTGGCATATAAAATGCTAAGAGAAAAAAAAAATCCAGAAATGGCTTTCAAAGTGCTGGGAGCTGGCTATAACATTATGGGATGCTGGGATAGGAGAAAACCATATGTTTCCTGTGATAGCTGTCTGCAGCATTTTTTTTTTTTTGTGTGTGTGTGTGTGTGTGGTTTAAAAAATTTTATGATGGACTATAAAATGCCTTCCCAAAACTCCGCAGACGCCCCTCCCTACTTCCCTATTCAATCAGTGCTTGCTAATACCAACCGACTCCGATGGAAGCCGACTAGATGAGATTGCCACTTGATTTGAGCAGATATGTGTCAACATTGCTAGAAAGAGAAGGTACTGGGAGTTTGGACCAGAATGCACCATCATTAAAAATAACATGCTGCCTGAGTCCCAATGTGGCAGCCCCGTGGAAGAAGGAACATACTTTGTAAGGTTCAAGAGAACACAACAAAGACCCAACAGACAGAAGCTGGAGGGAGATGGGCTTTGACCTAGAAGAATTTTCTAACACTTCAACACAAACATTCTCAACGACAGAACATGCTGAATTGTGAACCAGCAAATTCATCATAAGTAGCATCTGAGCAGAGACTGGATGACTGCTCTCTATCAAAAGTGTTGCAGAAAGGATTCACTCGGTGTCTGGAAAGAAAAGGGTAGAGCCGTCACTAAGGATCATGAAAAGGTGCTGTGATCATCACGACATCTGACTGGCTTTGCCCGGAAAAAGGGAAATCTTATCCTCATTGAGAACTCCAAGAACGTACCTGGTGCCAAGTCCTCCTAGGGTGGTGCAGGCAGACCTGACCTCAAACCCACACCAAAGACCCCTTCCCGGTCCAGGACTGGGTCCAGGAAGGGGGAGTCAGTGTGGTCCATGGGTGTTGGAGTTTTTTGCTTTGTTTGCAGAGCTTCTAATCCAGCCCCATATGTCCGGAGACAGACTTCCGTGATAGATTTCTCTACACTGCCCAGTTTGGGAGAACAGATGCTGTGGGTCAGGCCAGCGGCCATAAATTTCCGGGAAATAACTCTTAGTGATGGAGGAAGAATCCATAAAACACTCCTGAGGCAGGGACAGGAGAAAACAATGGCAGAGGACAATGCATGGGATTACTGCTAAAGCAGGATGAGACCCATGCATCATTCTTCTGGCCACACACGCTCCCTGGTTCCAAGAGGGCACAGGGCCCTGACACTCTGGGACTCTTCCCCTTTCTTGACTGTGGCGTCTTCCAGAGTTTCACTGAAGCCTCTTTTGTGGCAGGTACTATGTTAAGCACAGGAGACCGATGTGAGTAAAACAGACCCAAACTGCAGCTAACACTCTAGTCATTTCTGAGGTCTCACCTGCTGGAAGGACGGAAGGAAAGCTAACGTCTCTTGTGCTTATAGGATGCCGGGACTTTAACAGACTCAACTGAATGGATTTTCCCAACGACCCATATTACGCTTTTTAAAATTAGTTTCAGGGGTACAAAACCACATAATGATTAGACATTTACATGCTTCATAAAGTGACAACCCCACCAAGTCTACTACCCCTCTGATATCACACCTAGCTATTATAATACCATGGACTCTATTCCCTATGCTGTACTTTACATCCCATGACACATATATATATGTATATATGTAAATGTGTATAAATATATATTTGGCATTCACTATTATTTTACATTAGTTTCAGATGGTTAGGCATTTATATCATCTATGAAGTGATACCCCTACAAGTCCAGTATCCATCTGACAGCCTACATACTCTTTACAACATAATTGATTATATTCCCCATCCTGTATTTGACATTTCCGTGACTATTTTGTGACTACCAATTTGTACTTCCTAATCCCTTCACCTTACTCACCCATCTCCTTAACCCCCCTCCCATCTACCAATCATCAGTTTGTTCTCTGTATTTATGACCCACGTTACGCTTTTAAGACACAAGGAAACTGGAGGGTCGCTCACTGTTGTCAGCCAGATGGAATGAGTCTCTCTGAATGCTCTTTCTGCAAACCGTAGCCTTACACCACGGCGGCCGCACCTGGCCCCTCTGTCTGTACAGTTTCGAAACTTGTTACCTAGCCACTTCCACCTCCACCCTTTTCTCTGCACTAAAAGATAAGGGCAAGACGCCCCCAGGGTGTCTGTAGCAGTCACCCGCAGACCCCCCTCATTAACCCAGTGCTGAGTGCTATATGCACAGAGCAGCCAGCAGATGTGATCCAGATGTTACCAGTGTCACAGTTAATCCTGCTCTTCACTCTCTTTATCCCCAGTCTCATTGCAACTCCAAATCTCCAAGTTCAGTGCTCCTAGCTCGCGCCTGCCCCTGGCCCTTGGACTTCCTGGCTTTCATATCTCAACTTCCCCCTAAGAGGACTGCCTGTCCTCAGCATCCACTTGGTCCCATGGAGCAATTCCCTGGTTGCCTCCATCCTCCCAGCAACCGGTCCTCTGGGGTCCCCACAGCCTTACCCGGAAGCAGTGACTTAGTCCCACTCTCTGGCCCTCTCCGCAGGTAGGTACCTGTGGTCCAAGGACACAGAGACCCCCACCTCAGCCCCAGGAGGCAGCGACAGTAACTTACCAAAGTTCTCCCCACCCCAGATGTCCATGTCCACGTCATATTTCCCCAGGTAATCAAACCAGGACTTGTCCATCACGAAGAGCCCTCCAGCTATGATTGGAGTCCTGCGTGTTTGGAAGAGGGAGGATCGGTTATGGGAGGGGGACCACTGTCACATTCTTTAGCCCTGGTGGTCCAGAACTCAAGGCCATTTTCTTACCACTTCTGTTCCTCTTCAGAAAGGCCAATACATTTTCCAACTTACCTAAAACACAAACATGCTCCAGGGTTTTTCCCTTTGATTGTAAATCCCCTGCCCTTGAAGACAGGCTAATTCACTCACTAGCACACCTTTGTGGGGGGCTCAGAACCCCGGCTGCTCTGAGGGCCTGGGGAGCTTGTGCTGGCCTCCCCCACAGGCCCTGCCAGCACGGCTTTCTTGGGAGCTCACTATTGGGAGCAGGGGCAGTGGGCCACTGACCAGGCAGAGAACAAGGGCTGAAGCAGCACGTGTTAACAGCACATCCATGTTTTGAGACGGGGCTCTCTCTCCCCTTTTCCTCCCTTTACCTCTCTGTTATGGGTTGAGTTATGTCCCCCTACAAGATGTAGGGGTCCTAACCCCAGGACCTCAGGATGTGACCTTTTTTACAGAGGGTCTTTACAGAGGTAATCAAGTTAAAATGAAGTCATCAGGGTGGTCACAACGGGAGTGAAAGAGAGAATGTAGATCAGGACAAAGCCATCTATAGCCTGGCAAAAGCAGCCCAGAAATGATACCATCGTCACGTTCTTACACAGAACGGGGCAGGTGTGTTTGTTACTAAGTAGCATCGCCATGCCTTGATATCAGCCTCCACTTACGTCAATGGCTGCCTCAAGCTGCCTGGGCTATTTCCTGACACTCAAGACCTGGGGGCTCTGCTCCTAGCCCTAAGGAACCATCTTCTTTCTGGTCAGAGGTTCAAACGGGACCTTCCAATGTTTAGCAGAAAAAGTACATCATGACATGTGCGTGGGTGGACAATACTGGGCAATTCCTCAGTGCAGGTCTCCACCAGGCCCCTACCCCTCAGGAGAAGTCTCCATGAGGACAGAAACCTCCTAAAATGAGAGTAAAAGTGGCACTAGCCTGGCACAGGGCTCTCTTGGTCTCTGTCCAACCTTTTGGGCATGTAATGGGGCACGCCTCTCTACACCATGTGACAGCGGGAAGGACCAAGTGGATCAAAGCTGCCCACCCCACTCCTGCCCTGACTTACCTAATGGGCTCAGCGGGGTCCAGGCGCCGAGCCTTCTGATCGGGGGAGAGCTGCTCCCATTGGAAGTGAAGGCTCCAGTCAAACCCTAAAACATAGCACACACGCCGTTGCTTTGGCCTCTCACATGTACCTGCAGAGCTTGCTCATTCTATCCCTTTTTAGAAGTTCATGACACGTTCATTCTGTCCCTTTTCTAGAAGTTTCCCATGGAAATTGTTCCAGGGACAAGTCTCACCCAGGCTGGTCAGCAACGGAGCGCCTTGCCTGATTACCCTTGCACAGCTCCTTCTTTTCCTCTACCCTCTACTGTATGGCTGAGCCCTGTCTGCTGGGTGCAGTGAGGAATAAAGGGTAGAGGATAAAGAGTGTAGGTGACAGAGCCCAGGGAAGACAAGACGGACAGTTATGGGATGTGACCCTTGGCCAGGAGCCGTGGACAGTGTCAGCAGGTTTGCGAGGGGCTGAATGACCTGCAATTGGTCTTGGGGTGGGGATGTGTCCAGCACGAGGTCTGGACAGAGAGCTGTGGTGGGCCTCCAGGACAGCGTGGTGCTCACAGAGGTTCCAGAACAAATCAGGACCCAGGCAGCCAGGGGGCCTCGCTTCCCTCCCAGTCGCAGGCCCTGGAGTGAACGCTGTGCTGGAGCCAGAGCTCCGGGGGCTGGGAATGACCTGCTCACTCCCCCGGCCCTCGCATTCCCAGTGGTAAGGGCCCCACTGGAGCTGCTAACATTCCGGGATGCAGACAAACCACTAGGAGACTCTCCCTCCCGTTCTCCCTGGACATCCATGAGTAGGAGAGAAAGGAAGTCCTCGCGGGGAGAAGGCGTCAGCCCCACTCACCCCCTCGGAGCTCCGAGGCAGACTCGATGTAGTTGAAGGTGTCCAGGTGGATGATGTCAATCACAGGGCACACGACCCGTGTGTAGTCCTGTCAGACAACAGACCTGCACTCAGTCTGCCGTGTCACAGCGCCACGCAGGGAACCGGGGGCTTAGCAGGGCCTCCCCCTGGGAGTGCCAGAGACTGGCTTGGCGGCCTTGACCAAGCACTCTCCTCCCTGTGTCTCAATCTTCTCATCAGTAACCTGGGACCTCTCTAGTTCCAACGCCTAAAATGCTAAGAGCCTCTCCCTGACTCCCAGGCGCCTTCCCGGCCACAGTGGCCATCTAAGCATGGTGGAGACATGGTGTGGTTCCCTGGAGAGTGTGAAAGGGGACAACAGGAAGCAGGGGATTCAGAAGGCCTTCACCATCAGGGGGCTCGCGGAGGCAGAGGACACAGTCATATGGGAAGGGGACCTCAAGCCTGAAAATGCCACACACTCACAGTGGGGTCCTCTTGGAATTTCTGAATTCTTTCATCCTCTGCCTATGTTTATAGGCAAACTGATGAATAGCCTGTCCAGAGATTCCTAACTTCAGATGTTATCTGTGATACTCACACATCTGTACCTCCAGCCCTGACTTTCCTCAGATCGAGGATGCCAGTAGCCGCCTCTATGGCGATGTCACACAGCCTTTCAGTGGTGGCTTTATCACCATCTCCCCCAAATGCTCCCTCCCTTTGGTTCCCAATTTCTGTTACTAGAACCATCGCATCTCCCCCTTCCTCCCCAGCACTAAATTAAGATGCTTTATCACTGCCCATCAACCGGATCAACCCCCCTGATTTCAGCGCTAAAACTGCTTTTGTGAATGAATCCTGCATCTCCTTTATCCCCTCGCACCTGGCGTTACTGCAATGGCCTCCTAGCCCCTCCAGCCCTCAGGTCACCCTTTCCCTTTTATTCTACAGGTGGCTGATGAAGTTGTCTTTCCAATGTGCAAATCTCAGCCTGCAGCTTACCAGCGAAAGACTTGAATTGTTGGAAGATAAGGTTCAAACTCCTTAGTCTGGCCTCCAAGACCATAAAAAAACAGGGGTGTATTTAGCTTTCCAGCCTCCTTGCTTGCTACTTCCCCCAGGCCACCCTGTCCACAGGCATCCAAGTAATCCAGGGACATTTTCAAAATCTGCAAACTTACTAGTTCCTGGGGGCCGCCAAGGCATTGTATATCTTTTTTAAATGTTCTCTAATTCTAAGCAAACACCCCTATACCTGGTGTGCAGGAAGGGAAACTGGCCCCTGTGGGCAGCGTGAACTGTGACCGCGGAGAGTCGATAGCTAAATGGAATCCAGCAGCCAGGGAGAACAGGCAAGACCACTTCTCCAATCCTCTGTACCCACCACCCCTGTCTGGCACAGGCGGGAACCTGTTTCTCCTTGGAGCCATGTAATTTCCTGGTTCACTCTCTCCCCCAGATGAGGCTGTCTTCTTATTTAAAGCTCAGATCCAGTGAATGCCTGCTTTTACGTTCATGGATTTAATTTGGCCCTCAGCCTCCATGTGTGACTCATGCTGACAGTGACAAGGTGCCCCTAAAGCCAGTTGGCCCATGTGGAAAGAAATGCTCATTTGCGATGCACTGCTTCCACCTCTGGGACGTGGACAGATGCTTCCTTCACGGTCAACATGGCATCTGCCCAGCTGCCACAGTTCTCCGGGGCTCCTATCGGGCCACTGTCACCATACACCTGTGTGTGTACACACGCTACATACACACACACACACACACACACACACACACACACACACACATAGCCACCCACACTGGTATCTACAGATGGACACACCCTCAAAGACATTCTCGTGACTTGAATTCTGAAATGTTCTCAGCAGTTCAGAGACTGACCTTCTGTGGGCCTGGTAAAGCCCTCGTTTTGCCTTTGCTTCCTGAGTATTTGGGCCTCTGCAGCTTCACTAAGTCCTACACAGACCTTGTTCAGTAAAGGATTCACCCTACCCAAAGCTATGTTTGGCCGTTGCCCAGCTCCTTCGAAGTAAACGGCTAACCCTTTGGAATGTCCTGCCTGTAAGAATGTCCCTGTTTACCTGGGAACCTTGGGCTACACCAGAAAGTTTATGCTCACAATGGAATTTAGGGTATGGGCCTTGGCCGTGTGGTGCCAATCCAAGATGATCTCTGGAGGAGTATGGACATCATAGAGATGATTAGCCACGCCTATGTGACCGACCCCCAATAAAAATCCTGGACACCGAGGCTCAGGGGGGCTTCCCTGTTTTGCAATACTCTATGTGTGTTGCCACACATCCTTGCTAGAACAAGTAAGTGCTATCCATACAACACCACTGGGAGAGGATAGCTGGAATCTCACGCCTGGAACTCTCCCTGTGCACTTTTTCCTGTGGCTGATTTTAATCCGTATTCTTTTGCTATAATAAACGGTAACGATGAGTGTAACAGCTTTAAGTTTCGAGTATTTCTAGTTAATTACTGAACCTGAGGATGGTCTTGGGGACCCCCAAACTTCAATTCTGTGTTGTAAAAATCTATTTTCAATATTTGGAAACAAAATGAAAACTAAAATGCTGGTTGCTTACCTCATCCATAGGTTTCCCCAGAAGCCACAAATGGGCTCTCTGCCTCCAGACCTGTGACAGGCTGTGGTACACTCTCCCTATACTTTCTGAGGGTTTCTGTCCTTCTGTTATTCCAGTCACAACTCAGTGACAGCATCTTCTTGGAGTCACGGAGGCCAGATAGGCAGTGAGGGCTGTTTGGGGCTAAGGGCTGTGTAGAGCCATAACCTTGAGAAGGGGCTGCAGGAGACTTTCTAAATGACCCATCCAAGCTAGAACACAATCTCTCTGAGTAACCCTGGGAATGGGGGGTCAGTATCTGCTCCATCGTTGTATCCCTTAGCCCCAGCCCAGAGTTAGTGGGCAGCAGGTGTGCAGTCGGCATTGGCTAAAAGAGGCCATCTATTAACTCCCCCTGAGGACACCGTGTCAATGGCTGGCAACAAAGCAGGTGTATTAATTACAGCTCAGCAAGATGGCCTCTCCCCCTGTAGGCTCAGGAATGGAGGGACTCTCCATAAAGATAGGCAGACCTGTCACAGGTCCCTAACTATATGCCCCAGGAGGCTGTATTTTTAAGGCTAGGTCCGCAGGTCGGTCTGGCAGGCAGCTGGGGGAATCCCTAGCAGACTTCCTCTTCTCCCCTCCCCCACACAAATCCAAACCCAAACTGCACACCCCCACTCTCTCCCCACTGGGAGCCAATGGCCATCAATCACCCCTGCAGTCATACCTCTCATTTCTCCACCCATTCACATACTGAAAACCACTTATGAATGGGCAATCAAAAAACTCCTAGAGACTAGCATTCACTCACTTCGTCAACTGGCATTACTGAACACCTACTGTGGTGTAGGAATTGTGGCAGCTACAGAGATGAGTAAGACCTCACAGTCTAGGGAAGGTGGTAAACAGGAGAGGAGAGTTTTATGAAGGATACTCTAAGCTAGCCTGGAGCGAGGTGTCCGGGGGTACAGGAGGGGACCTCAAGGAAGTGACGCTGTAGTAGGAGACCTGGGTTTCTATTCTGGTTCTGCCATCTAGAATACGTTGAGCTTAAGCAAATCAGCACACACTGAGGAAGTCTGTTTCTTCATCGATGAAGTGAGAACAAATTAGTATTTGCAAAACTATTCTGCCTTCCTAACAGGGCCCTTGGAAGGAACAAGAGAGGAAAGCATATGAAAGGCCTTTGAAGCATATGTAAGCCATTATTTATATCAATTTACCAAATGCTACAGAGATTGAAATTTCTTAAAATCTTTTTTTTCTAGTAAAGAAATATGTAGATGAGGGGGATAAAAAAGAAGCCTGCATAAAAAAAAAAAAAAAAAAGCTTAACGTGGTGCTTGTTTCAAGTATCATCATGTAATTGAAGGGGAAAGAAGGGAAATTGAGGAGATTTTCCATGTGGGAAATATCAGCCGGGGACAGCTTCTGACAGCTCAAGCCCAGCCTCTTTCTTATCTCTTTCTATTTTTGAAAATCCCCAACCCGAATTACAGTTTAAAATTTCCACTTCCCCTCAGAAGATCAAATCCTGTTTTACTCTGAGATGAGACACATACAAAGACACTTGGAAACACAGGCGGACACTGGCTCACACTCCTTATCCTGACAGGGATGTCTCGGTGACCCTTTAGTCACCAAGAGACCGGGTCTGGTGACAACCTCTGTAGGGGCAGAGTGGAACTCTGTCTGACCAGCACTCTGCTCTGAAAGCTTTAGGTCAGACAGCGGATGGGGATGGGGAGCTTGGCCTGCGAAGCTGAGCTCAATCTTGGGAATGAATGGCTCCCAGAGAAGGAGTCCTGGGCTGGGCGGCAGGCAGTGCTCACAGGCAGGAAGGAAGAAATGAAGGCTTCCCCCGACTTGCAGGTAAGGCTGGCCACTGATGCAGAAACAAGAACATTTTTCAGAGGGGGCTTCTGAGATGGACTCCAAGGCCGGGAATGGAAAGGGCCTGGCAGGTTCATTAAGGCTGTCTGAGGACAGCAAAGCCCTCTTCACACATCCTACAGGGACACATAGATCAGCCTGCAGGTTCCTATAGGTCAAACACTGAATTACCTCATGACCCAGCAATTCCACCCCTTGGTATATACCCCAAAGAATTGGAAGCAGGCCCTCAAACAACTTGTACATGAATGTTTGTAGCAACACTATTCACAATAGTAAAAAGGTGGAAACGCAAATGCCCATCAGCAGATGACTAGATAAATAAAATGTGGTCTATACTGTGATGCTGTGATATAATAAGAAATATATATTTAACTTTTGTTCCTGGTTCCTGGAACAGAGCTACTGAAACCCTCGTCATTTCCTGAGTGAATGGGGTCAGAGGAGCATTTTTTTTTCGTTATTCCTAACCCCTTTCACTTACCGGAGTTTATGCTAATGAGGGACTCTTGGAGCACAGGGGCTGGTTGTCAAAGGAACCACACAGTGATTAGAGGGCTAGAAGCTTCACCCCCAACCTCTGCCTCCCTCACCTCCCCCTACAAGCTCCCCTAACCCCACTGCAGGGAGAAGAGAGACATTGGAGATAGAATTCAGTCACCAGTGGCCAATGTTTAATCAACTGTGCCTGCGTAGTAAGTCACCCCTGCAGTCACACCTCTATAACACCCCTGAACACAGGGGAGTGCTTCCAGGTTGATGAACTAAGCAGGGTGTGTGCCTAAGATGGGATCTCCCCCACTTACAATGCTACCCAAAATCGGTGCTCAGTAAATGTCTGTCAATTGACAGACAGGAAGTGAGCTGGCTTTCCTCCTATTGCACTTTGCATCTGGTTTCCTATTATTATTTCTGAACACTGAGCATCTTCTCTACAACAGGCAGGATGACCACACAGAGACTGGTGCCCCCAATGGATTGTAGTCTGTTAGGGGAGATAGAGAACTAAACCCAGAAAAAGGAACTGCAAGGCCAAGTGGGCAATTCTTGCCAAGAGTGATCCCAGCTATCCAGGCAATCAGGAAAGGCTTCCTGGAAGAGAGGAGATGTTGGCAAGCCCCTGAAGAGCAGGGGAGTTTGCAGAGAGAAGGGAAAGGGCAACCAGGGAAGGAAGCGCTTGGTCAGAGACGGAGCAGTGGGAATGTGGGGCATGTTCAGGGAAAAGGAGCAGCCGTCTCTCAGCTGAGACTGAGGAGGTGGCACGCTGTGGCTGCAGACTGAGCCCAGAGGGAGGGGAGGATTTGGAAGGGCCTCCAGAGCCAGGCAAAACCCCTCAAATTAGTGGTTTGTTCATAACCTATTCCTCAATCCAGACCTTTTGCCTGGTTTATGTCAAAAAAAGGGGCGAGGGGATTTTTCTAAACAGCACTCAGTATATGAGCTTTGCCTACTTCACTGAAAGAAGCAGTCATGAGATGGGTTCTCACATCTCGGCCCACATGTGAGAACTTTGTAAACCCGCCGAGGTTCTCTCATGGGAATGAATACAGTTGGTAAGGATTTCCTAGCCCTCCCTGGGCAGTCTACACATTCCAGTTCTTTCATCCTCTCAACACCATCATTTCTCAGGTAGGGGTCAGTAGCTACCACGAAGAGTGGAAAGAAATAACTGAGCACAAAGAAGAAGGTGTTGAGGCAACAGTGAGGGTTCTGGTATTGGTGGGATCAGCTAGGGAATATCAGCCCAAGTTACATAATTCCCCCCAAGACTGTGTCCTCATCTGTGAAATGGGTCTGTGAAAACTACCCAACCTCATACTGCACAGAACAGCCGTAGGAGTCAAGAACTCAGGGAGGAAATGAACAGCACAAATGCTAATCATTGACGCTGTCACCTACAACATATGGGACCTTCTGTAGATCAGGGTAAGGTGGGGATCAGAGGATTTTCGGGAATATAAAATAATGACGGGAATTTTTTTAAAATTTTTTTTTTCATTTTTAAGAGAAATAACTGAGACCTGGAGAGAGGAAACGTACAGAATTCTAGAGTAATTTAAGGGCAGAGGCAAAGAATTTGTATCTCAGCATCTAACCTACTTGCTTTGGCCATTGGGTGAGGGAGACATGTAGGTGGAGGTAAGTCCCACAGACTGGGTGACAAGGCCTGGTTAATTCTGCTGCCTTCTTTTCACAGAAGGCACACATCAGGGCTCCCTTTCTGGAAGCTTCTATTGTCTGGGAGAAATAGTTCTGGCCAGTTAGTTCTCTTTCCCGGGAAGCTGTGTGTGACATGTCCCAGCTGCTGGCAGCCTTGCCCGGAGGCCTGCCGTGGGTGACAGTGTGATACAAAGAATAGGCCCTGGGCCTTGCTCTACAACTGCCTGCTGCTGTGTATCCCTGGGAAGGCTGCTCTACCTCAGTTTTCCCATCTATAAGATAGGGACGCCAATCTGTCCCATCCACCTCCCAGAGGAACTGGGGGCCTCTGTGAAGCACTGAGCTTGAGAGCGCCTGGGGAGGGTGGGGGCATGGGATGCCGCTGCTCCGCAGTTGGCCTCGCTCACCTCTTTGACCCTGTGTAGCAGCGGCTGGAGCCAGTCCCTGTTCACCTCGCAGTGGCTGTCAAGGAAAGTCAGAGTGGTGCCCTGGGCAACATCAGCACCCCGGATCCGAGACCGGACAA
Source organism: Rhinolophus hipposideros (assembly GCF_964194185.1). Lineage (NCBI taxonomy): Eukaryota > Metazoa > Chordata > Mammalia > Chiroptera > Rhinolophidae > Rhinolophus > Rhinolophus hipposideros. Next base: position 56,708,723 of record NC_138058.1, on the reverse strand, counting down.
GACCTGCAGTGGGGAAAAATGGCAAGCGGGTGCCCCTGTCGCTCCATCCTCCAGCAAGCCCATGGTGGAGTCACACAACACTCCCTGCACACCCCCAAACATGCATACATACAATACCAGTCCCCCCTCACACCCCCAGGTCCAGCCTAGCTGCACAGACCTACCTTGCCGCTGGTTATTGCGTAAGCATTTCACCTTGGGCAACTTGATGAGCTCTTTGCAGTCACCAGCTGCAAAGACAAAAGCTTATGTGAAGTGAGCACCTGGGGATGGAGGTGAAGAGTAGGTAAGGCAGCCCTGTCCCCACCCCTGACTGCAGAGCCCTGTCCTAACTCCAGGTTGCTTGTGACCTTTGGAAGGGTCAGGCTAAACATGGCTGTCAGTATACAACGTGGCCCCATCTGTGCAAAATGGCTCAAAGGGGCCTCTTTGAAGCAGGTCCGTCACACAGTGGTACTTGCTAGAAAATACTTCCAGATGGGAATTCTTGGCATTGTCACCTGGGGACATCTCTCCTTTTCTACACAACATTCAAAGCATGAGATAAGAGTCTTATCCATTTTAGTGGGGTCTGGTAAAAACTGCTGGGAGGCGGGAGAATGGACGAGATGAATTTTGGAGCTTCCTTTCCGAGCATGGACTGTTAATACAGAAGACCCTATTTGTGAAGGGTTCCATCCAGAGTGTCTGCATCACACGCAGCTAGTCCTGCTCTCCATCACACAGGGAAATGTGCCAGGATGGACATGGGGCCCTGTTTTGGACAGTTGCCCAGGGTCGTCCTCTAGCCAGCCTGCTGCCCCCGCTCTTCTTTGGCTCACCATCTGTTGGCTCTAAACTCCATATCATGACCCCACCATTTTGGCTTCATCGCTTTACCAACCTTAGCCTCTCTGCTTGGCTCTGGACTCTACAGAGTAACAGAAAAGATTCACAGAGGCTTTCTCGGGGCCAAGAGCTGTTCTAAGCATTTTGAATATGTTCACATAGTTAAATCCTGATGTTATATAAACCATATCTATCATTATTATTATCTCTATTTTATAGTCAAGGAAACCAAAGCACATCAAGGTTAATGATTTGCCCAAGGCACTTAACTAGTAAGAGTAAGTGACAGGTCTAGGATTTGAAGCCAAGCAGTCTGGCTCCAGAGTCTCTGCGCTAACCAGCAGGCCACTCGGCTTCTAAATGAACCTGGCAGCATTCCCTTCTCCAGTCTCAGTGCCAGCCAGCTCCCAGCAGGACGAGTGCCTCCCTGCCTCCAACCCCTTCCCCACTAGGGAAGAGAGATCAGATCACTGAGTTTCAGTACTCAGAGTCCGATCTTATTACCCTGGACCTGGGGCACCACCCAGGCATTACTTCCAAGGTTCTGAGGCTGTGCCACAAATGTGAGTTTCCAATCTTCCTACAGCAGAGCCCAATGTGGTAGTGGCTCCTCTGTGCAGCCTCCAGCATCAGCACTGGTGGGGACAGACTTGGAGTTGTCCCCAGTGGCCCTTGCCTGCTTCCCCTGGTTCGTCACTGAGAAGCAGAGCCTTGTCTGGGTGTGGCTGACTACCTGGTACTGCACCTGGTTGCTGGGCGGATTCTCAGAAGAGGTGTCGGTACTATTAATACTTGAAGTCTAACGATGCGTCTACAATTATTGTACCTGTCAAACTGAACACACAGATGTCTGAAAACGCTTGCGTGCTTTTCTTGGGGAAAGTGGATTTGGAGGGTGAATGGGGGTGGGACCCAGGTTCTTTGATAGGATAAAGATGAGTGGGTTGCGGGCTTGGAAGGCAGCTGCTCATTGTGTCACGGGTAGGTGATGAGATGTCCCACCAGGGATCCCAAAGACAGAGCCCACCCACTTCTCCCATGGTTAGCTTCAGCCTAGGTTAGCAGATTATCACAGCATCCCAGCCAAGAATCTCTAGTGATGTAATTGCTTTTGGGCTCTGGGTCCCAGGGTCAATCCTTTGATAGTTCAGTTCCTTTCCCATGTCCAGGAAGCTAGGTTAGGAGTCAGTGACACACACGCACGTGCACACCCATGCATGCACACACATACACACACCAACCCAGTCAAGAATCTACTAAATTCACCTGCGTAGGTCCTTAAAGACTCACAGGAGAGAACTCAAGAAATTGTTTTAAAAAGGTAAAGTTTATTTCCTTCTTTAGCCCCACATGGACACTCCAAATCTCCATTTCTGCTACAAACCTAGGCTTTCCTCCATCCCAGAGAACCATGGGCTCGCCTCTGCCTGTTACCCAGGAGCTGGAACAGACATTTCTGTCTACAGAGCAACAGAGCGATGTTACTTACGGTCATTGCTGAAGTCATCCACTAATATAATTTCCTGGATCAGGTTCATAGGGGTGCGGTTCAATACGCTGTGAGGTAGAAAGAGGAAAGACCATTATGACTTCTAATGGCAAATACAGGTATTAAGTCGAGTATTAAATGGACACCATTGCATCAGAGGAATGAAAACTGAGCGGCCAAAGGGCTTGTCCAGTCACGCTGCCACTTGTGAGCCACTGCCATCGAACTCTGCTTTCTCTTAGTGAATGCCACCACTGCCCACCTAGCACCCAGACAGAAATACAGGAGTCACCCTCAATGGCCCTCCCTTGCCCTGAAACCCCACACCAAGTCAGTGACCGAGACTGGGCGGTTGAACGTGAAAATGTCTCTCAAATCGCTTTCACCTCATACCTACTCCAGCCTCTTGTTTGGTTTATTACAGTAGCCTCAGGCTGCCCAGGCAGACCTCCGGTGGCCTCCAGAGGGACCTTTCAGAAGCACAGATCTGGTCTGTGTGACTCTCCTCATGGATGTAAATAAATACTTTGACAAAACCCCCGTCAGTGGCTTCCCACTCCCTACACCCCAAACCTCAGCATGCTCTTCAAGGCTTTTCACAACCTGGAGCCAGCCTCCCGTTGCCAGCCTCTTCACAGCCAGGGCCATTATCTGGAGACATCCCGCTCATTCATAACCAAGAGTCTGTTCCCCTACTGCCACCACGGCTGAAAATGCCTGTCCTCTGCCACCAGGACCAGTTCAAATGTCACTTCCTCTGTAACAGCTTTTCAATCCACTTAGTGAGAATTAATTGCTTCCTCCTCTGGGATCCCTCAGCAGTGTGTACCCGAAGCTTCCTGCGGCTTTCTCTGCTGCGTGACTCCGAGGGTGGCTCTTGCCGGCTCCTCTAGATGCTCACCTCCCCAGATGCAGGTGCTCACCTTGCCAAGTCACCTCTGTATTGCCAGAGTCCAGCACAGCGCCCTGGCCCATCACCACCCCCTCCAGGGATATTTAGCACACACCTACTACGTGCTTGGCACTGGGTGTATGATAAAGATACCAGCTCTGCCTTCCAGAAGCTTGTGGTCTAGCAGCTACTTACTACGAAGTGTCATCTTGGGCAAGTTACTTTACTGCTCCATGCGTGGGGATAATAACAGCAGCACACACTTGACACGGCTGTTGGGAGAATTAAAGGTGAAAACGTATCTAACGCATTCAATAGGAGGTCTGGCACTAAATGACTGGAGCGTAGTAGCAATTACAGTAGTACCTGAGTTTTCAAACGTCTCCGTTGACAAACATTTCGGTTTACAAACGCTGTAAATTTTATGGATCTATGGTATCATTAGATAGTAAAATTCATGCTAAGTTTGCAGTTTTAGGGGTTGATTTTAAAAGGTCTGGAACGGGCTAACCCATTTTGCATTACTTTCTACGGGGAAACCGTGCCTTGGGTTTTTGAATGTCTCAGAACTCTAACGGTCTTCCGGAACGGATTCCGTTCAAAAACCGAGGTACCACTGTATTACTATTTCGTGCATCATTAATGATTTCTGAATTGACTTCATTTACCCTCCTGTGCCTTGGATCTATATCCCCAGGGCAAGGCTGGGTTTCGGAGTTCACACTGGTGTCAGGCCTGAGTGAGAGGGCTGGATCCCGCTTCTCCTGAATGCCCCCAAACTACGGGGTTCCTCGGAAACATTCCTGGGCCACACTGCCCACCCTGGGATGCCCAGAGCCCCACGTGTAGAGGGGAGGGGGTTCAGATGGTGCTGACGGCGACATTATATGCGTCCCTCCTCTCAGGTGAACCATTCTGAGCCACTTCTGGTGAGCCACCTTTCTCAGCACGTTGCGCACACTCTCTAGGAGCAAAACCTTGCCTGGAGCTACCTTTATTTATGAAGCCTTAATTCTCACCATGGCAACGGGTGTAAGGTGGAGAGAGGAGCCCCAACATCAAGCCCAGTTGTTGGGATGTGGAGACCAGGAGGGGCAGAAAGTGGTGGGAGGAGACCCTCACCGTGATCTTCCTACAGAAAACACACACAAACGCAACAAGCAGCCCTTCAATCAGAAAGGGAGGGGGAGAGGGAGGCAGAAGGAGAGGGGAAAACCTGCTTGAAGAATACCCTCTAATGAGGTTTGATTACGGCTGCAGCTTCTGCTTGTGATTCCCCAAATCCCTGCCGGCTTTTTGAAATTCAAGAGTTCTCTTCTGAGAACATCAAAAGGTAAATCGCGTGTGGCTCTGCGCTGGTTGAACTGAGAGATGATTAGCGAATAAAAAATGTCCAGGGTTTAAAAAAGAAAAGAAAGAAAGAAATCGTCAGCAGGAAGTGCTAATTAGACCATTTCCTGGTAGCACCTGGCTTGTTTTGCTCCTCTAATCAGAGCAATTGGAGTGATGGCGGGGGCTCCTTAAAAGTGGCTCCAGGCTGCAAGGGCCTGAGCTGGGCAGGTACTCTGGGCTCCTGGGGTGATCAGAGAAGTAGAAAGGTCAAGGCCAGCCCAGGAGGCTTGTCTCCCAGGCCCTACCTTCTGCATACTCCATCACCATTCCCCCTACCAAGCCCCGGGTTCCTCAGGTCTCCCTCCTTTGCTCTCACCACTTCTTCCACCAGGATACCTCATTAACCCCTGCACTGCAAAGCCAACCTTCCCTTTGCCCAGGGCTCAGCTTAGCATATGCTTTTTCCTGGGTTCACTCCCCACGCCACCCCACCTCCGCCCACGGCTGTTTCCTTCCACAGCCTCAGCATGGGAGTGAAGGCTCACTTCAGTGGCATATCCAGGTCCCACTCTGCCTGGGAATTATTCTAGAACTGAGTCTCCTATCCACAGCTCACCTCTCTGCCAGAGGAGGATTGTGCAGGCAGTGTCTACACCTTCTGCTTTCTATCCGCTGCCCTAACCAAGGGGCCCACACAGAGCACCCCAGCAGGTGGAGAGCATAGCAGTTTGGGCAGTGAGGGAGGCCAGGGGGCCTCCACCACCTACGAGCTGTGCAATCCTGAACAAGATGCCAGGCCGCCTTCTTTTCCATCTGTAATTACATTTTCCTTGTAAAGGCAGGCGATATTAATACTTGACCTACTTCACAAGCTTTTGTGCGTGTGAAATGAGGAAATGTATTTGAAATTGCTTTGTGAACTCCACGGTGCAATATGCAGGCAGGGTTTGTCAAACGCTCCATAAGTACCAGTTGAATGAAGACCCAAGTTTGGTTGAGGAGCTGAGCCAGGCTGACTTGGTTTGAGGCTCTCTATCTGTTCATCCTCCATTTACCAGCTGGAGAGCTTCAGGAAGTACTGAGCCCTCAGCTTCATAACTTCCTCAGCAGCATGAAAGGCTCTTAGCATCATGCCTGGCACACAGTGGCTGCTCTCAAAATCTGGTTATTGATAATAATGACATTGGTTCCCAAAGTGTGATCCTGGAACCAGTAGCATCAATGTCACCAGGGGACTGGTTAGAAATGCATATTTGGGGGCCCCACTCCAGACTTACTGAGATAGAATATGTGAGGATGATGGATTTAACAAGCCATCAGGGTGATTCTGATGCCTCCTCAAGTTTGAGACTGCATTAGAACACTGCTGCCTATCTGGCTGGAGGTACATCATAACACCTGTGGCCGCCTGTACAGGCGTACTTGGTGCTAGGCACTGCTTTAAGGCCTTTATCTATCGGAACTAATTCGCTCTTCTCCACAATCATGTGAAGGGGTTATTACCATTAGTCCTTGTTTTGCAGAAATGGAAACTGAGGCAGAGAGGTGAAGGAGCTTGCCCAGGGTCACACAGGTAGTAAGGGCAGAGCAGGCAAATCTGGCCTCAGAGTCCAATGTATGAACCACTTTAACCTGAGGAACAGCTCCTCTAAGTCTCGGACTTGACAAAAACGTAACAGTAAAGAGACTCTGGATATAAACGACCAACTGTGCAGACTCCAGAGCCCCCATGGAAGGTGTAGGGCCAAAGGCCGCCCCAAGAGGAAGGGGACAGCCCTGGGATTCACACATACACAGGGGCCCACCGTCACACAAAAGATAAACCATTCTTTGGGGATTGTTTTCTCTTTCCTTTAGTGAGAAAAGTCACCTAATTCATCTACGTTGTGATTCTCTCTCCCGCCCCCCATCACCACCCCATCATGTCTCTGCAGGGCTCTAAGTGCCCCCATGTGCATCTTTCCAGCCTGCAGCCCCCCAGCTAACTCAGGAGCCCAGGGCCAGAGGGCTTGGGCAGATACGGACAGAGAGGTGAAGGCCTGGCCAAGTGCTGTGCAGGAGGGAGGAGAGAAACAGTCCTCTCCAGTTCCTCAAGCATCTTTCCCTTTTGAGAGCCTGGCACAAGGCCGTCAGAATTGTAGAATGTGAAAGACGAAAGATCCTTAGAGAAGATCCTTTCATCAATGGCTAAGTGAGATAGGAAGTGCTCCTCATTCAGTCCCCTCTCCGTGGCTAGTGACTTATTTGTGCAACAGGGTATGGAGTGGAAGGAGATACAGAATCATCCCACAGCAAATGATACCCAGCCATGGAAGTTTCTAGAAGTACTCTTCCTTGCTTCTACCCCTACAATTCACTTCCACCCACCCTGCTGATGATGTAAACATCCATCTGTTCACATGTGGCTCTCGGGCCCCCATTCTGCTGTTTTCCTGCACCACACCTGGGTCGGAGCTGGGGCCTGGCTCACACCGGAAGTTCCTAAGAGGCAGGAAATAGGTCCACACCTCTTTCAGCAAAGCTCCTAGCAGAGGTTGGTATGTAGTCTGGCACTTCATGGGTTCCTTCTGTAAAGTATGGTGTTGGTGGGCCCCAATCCCCTCCCAGAGTTCACCAGGGCCTTGGGGACAGCTCTCCGCCAGGCTGGTGGACAGAGGCACTGGGCACAGCACCCCTAGCTGCCCCCTCTTCCATCCAGGAAGTCAGCAACCTGAGTCCTGGCTCCTGTGCTTCCTAGCCCGTGGCTCTGGGCCTCCATTCACCATGTGCACCCCAACTTCACAGGCCCTAGATGGGGCCCCAACTGAAGGGAGGTGTTCTGCAGACTTAAAGTTCAGCATATTATGTCATTATTATTATTATTACTATTATTAATTATTACAAAGTATCATTATTACTATTATAAAGAGATTGAGGAGCAGCTGGAAGAGGAGAAATATATCTTAGAGCTGAAAGGGATGAGTCTGAGGGCAGCAGCTAAAGTGCCCCCAAGAACATAAACATAGTATTAGGGAAGTTTGGGGGGCCTGGGGCCTCCATATGATATTATATTACAATGCCCCCCAAATGTTTCAGGATAATGTCTGAGACATTGCTAAGAGGAAAGTTTATTGTGGGAAATGTGATGGGACTTGAAACATCTAATACACTTTTATCGCCATCTTTATAGATATAGTTAGTTACCTGCCCAAGGTCATAAGGCTAGGAAGTGGTAGCTGAGTGACAGCAGGCCTTGATTTAGTATCCCTAAGTCTCAATTTCCTCAGTTGTACAATGGGCATAATGCTGGCTTCCTGGCTCCCCAATGGAGAGCATGAGCTGAGGTGTCGGCACACGAGGGGACTTAGTGACCAGTGGCTGCTGTTACCACCATTACCAAGATGACAATAAGGCTAGAGACTTTAGTGAGGAAGGGTGAGCCAGATGGTTTTGGGGAAAGGGAGCCTGTGGGAGGGGCTCCAGAGGAGAGGAAGGGGCATGGCCTAGAGAAGGGGAGCCAAAACAACCAGGGCAAGGATTCCTGGCCATGTCTCTGCGGTCATCTGTGTTTTAAAGGGAGTTCTGCAGGGAGCTGTTGCTGGGACTTTTGCTTCTCAAAAATCCATGCAGGCCACAGGCCATACAACCAAGGACGTGCCTATGGGAGCAAGGGCACGGCCTAGACACAGAGGCCCAAGTGGCAACAGGGCTGTAACACGGTGGTGGCTGAGAAACCAAATGTTCGCCATTAGCATCAGGTTGCTCTGATTTGCACCATGGGTACTGGTAGGTGTGGGAGGCTGTGGAGAAGCAGGTGCTGGGGTAGGCAGCTCTTGGCAGACACGAGTTTTAATCCCAGTCTGATGATGGGGGAGGGGTGTGCACTCAGCCTCTCAGGACCCCAGCTCCCTTGTCAACTGTGAAAGTAGGACGCATGTTCTAGAGGCAGTCTACACCGGGGGCAAGGGCAAGGGCTCTGGGACAAGGTCCTCTATGACTCTCAGTGACCTTCTGGAAGTCACCCAACACCTCAGGCCTCTGTGTTTCCCCTATAAAATGGAAGCACAGTCGCCCTCACAGGAGTGTGAGGAGCGACTGACGGATGCATGTGGAGTGTCCCACAGTGCCTTGCAGGACGTTAGAAACCCTGATATTCTTATCCCAAGGCTGGTCGCCCCAGCAAGCAGACACACCAAGTTCCGGCCCTGGAAGCTGACCCACCAGGAAGGCTCTTACCTGCGGATGGTCCTGAGCAGGGTGGAGCGGGCTTCGTTGTGGAAGGTGATGATGATGCTGGTGGGAGGGAGGTCCCTGCAATACATCAGCAGGGTGCATCTGGGGAAGGAAGACACAAGGAGACAAGGAGGACCGTTGGGGGCAAAGCAGGCCTCAGGGGCTGGAACCCAAGGCATCGCAGTGATTACCAGTATGGACAAGACAGATGCCTGGTGTCCGTGGGGCGGCCCCAGCCACACAGCACTGGACAAGACCCCAGGACCTCAGCCGGCCCTAAGAGGGACCGGGAAACTCCAAGAATAACTGACGCTGAACTTTCTACCACCTCAGGGGAACATGGGCTTGGAGCCAAATTAAGCTGAGATACAGACCGTAAAAGTGGGATTTCTCGCATGCCCCGGTTAGAGAGCAGTGGTTCCTAGCAGCTGCACAAACTCGCCCCCGAGTCTTGGGCTCTGCTCCCCCGTCCGTGCCCATGCCAGCTAGTGGAGGCCACACCGTGCTCTGGGCCAGCAGCTCCAGGCCACCACACCAAGCTGACGCCTGACCGCTGACCCCACACTGAAACCTGGCAGGTTGAAAGGGGCGGAACCCCCAAACCCCGACATAAACAATAAAACTCCATCTTGAAAAGGCATTCATTTCCACATGTCCACGATCATCTCGTATGGCAATTACATCTAGGGTAATCTCAATTTAATACTTTATTGCAAGTGAAAATTGTAGCCCGCAGCCTGAAAATTACTATAATAACGGAAAATAAACCCACCAAGGGAGGCTGGTGCCACCAGGGGCTGTCCCTGAGTAAATGCATCCTCCTGTTTCATGCTCTTTTTGAGGGCTGTCCAATTATGGGGAGGAGTATTAAATGAGGAAGTAAAGAACAGACGTTTGGTGAGTCAAGCATTTCCTCTCTTCATTTTCCAATTTCTTCTTAGGCCTGGGGCTTCTAAAATGGGGTCCAGAGACCCAAGAATGGACTTCAAGGGGATTGTGAGCCCTCTGAAATTGTCTGCAAAGCCACCTATGCAAATGTGCCTTTTTTTTTTTCCCCAGGAAGATCATTCATTCATGCTTTTCACTAGATTCTCAAAGAAGTCTACGGCCTAAAACACTTCAGAATCTCAATCCTAGGCCAGGTGGCCAGACGTCCCTTTGGCCTCCCTGATAATTCTGAACACTTTTTCCTATGAAAGCAAACCCTGTATAAGAGAATTTATTTCTAGAAAGCTGGGCTGTTCTGCTCAGGACCTGAGCACAGCCTGGGCTTGGGTCACCTACAAGGAGCCAAGAATTAGGGAAGCAAGGTCCCAACGAAAAGTGGAAAAGGTAAGTCATGACCTTCAGACTTTCCTGTGCTGCCCTCATCCTTACCACATCCTGTCAACTCTACCTCCTAATAAAAATGCCCTGAATCCACCCTCCTCTCTTGTTCCCTGGCTCAGAGAGCCGTTACTCCTTTTTGGGATTCCTACGGCAGCTTCCTGACCAGTCTTCCTGCCTCCAGCCTCTGCCCCTGCCAGTTATGTCCTACTGTCCACCACACAGCTCTGCCCAGGCCTTGCTCTGGCTTGAAGCCATCTAGTGGCTATTGATGTCCTAAGTCCAAACTCCCTGTCACAGCCTTCAAGACCTTTCTCAGTTGCTGCTTTATATGCTCCTGTAACTCTCTGCCACTGCTCACATTATTACTTCCACATGGAGCAATGTCCTTCCACCTGTCTCTACCTGATGAGCTTCTACTCATCTTTCAAGACCCAGAGCAAATGCCCCTTCTGCTGTGAAGGTGTTCCATACTCTCCTGGATAGGTAATGACCTGTCCTTTGTGCTCCCATAATTTTGCACATATCTTCCAATACTTCTCAAGATGGGACTGTCTCCCCAAGTTGACTACGAGTTCCTCTAGAGAAGAAGGCTTGTCCATCTCCATGTGCCTAGTATGGGAGTTAAGTAGACCATGTGCTCGTTCATAGAGAAAGGGAAAAAGTCAGGAAATGCATTCCCAGGTCAGCTGATGACGTCGCCTGTAGTGGTTTTAAAAAGATGTGGTAGCCAGCCTCCCAGGTGGCTCCCCATGATTCTTACCTCCTGGTGCTCACGTCTGTGTCGCTCTGTCCATCCCTGAATCAGGGCAGGCTTATATGACCAATAGCATCTGATGGAAGTGACAGTGTGCGACTTCCGAGGCTAAGTCATAAAAGCACTGCCTCGGCCACTTGGAGGGAAGCCAGCTGCCATGAGTGAGGACACTCAAGCAGCCCTGTGGGGAGATGCCCACGGGCAGAGAAAATGAGGCTCCTGCCCACAGCCAGCACCAACGTGCCCACCATGTGAATGAGCCACCCTGAATCCACCAGCTCCAGTCAAGCCCTTAGATGACAGCAGCTCCTACAGTGCCAAGCGGAAACTACCAGTTAAGATGCTCCAAATTCCTGACCCACAAAGTCTATGAAGATAATCAATGATTCCTATTATTTTAAGCCACTAAGTTCTGGGCATGATTTGTTGCACATTAGATAACCATTATAAAAAGGGAAGGAAAATGCCTTGAATAGGCCCCCAGTGAGATGAAGGCTTGCACTTGCCTATCTTTGGACACAGACCCGAGTGGAACAGCAGGTGAGAGGCCCTGGGTGGCTCGAGGAGGAGGAGAGATCAAAAAACATGGCATCGATGTCAGAGAAAGGAACCTGGGCTGTGATATCAATTTGAATCCTGGATCTGCTGAAAACTGTCAGTGTGCCCTTGGGCTCATCATTTACCTTCTCTGAGCCTCATTGTTGTCACCTGTAAAATGCAGACATACCTCCCTTCCAGGCTTGTGAAGACCATAGATAACTTCAGGCAAAACACCTGGTGTTTTGTAGCCGCTGAGTAAATGGTAGCTAGAATTATTATCACAACTATGCAGCGGCTGAACAAACATCCACGCGATGTTCGCTGCTTCTGGATTAGAACCACAAACATCATTCAGAAAAGGAAGGGGCCTTGGAGATGACTCAGTCCAGCCTCCTAAACTGGGCAGAACTTGATGACATAACAGGAGTCAGTTGGAGGCTCAGTTCTTGTGTTCAGGGGCCTCCGCCCCCTCCAGCCTCCTGTGCCTACAGGATAGAGGACAGGAGGCTCTTCCACGAGGCTGGGCACATATCCCATAAGGACCTTTGGCATGCACAGGCCCAGGGAGGGCAGGCAGCAGGGTGGTGCTTTACACCTCAAAGCACACGTACTCTAGCTCATAGGATGTCTCCGTATCTTCCTTCTGCCGCTGCTCACAGCTCATGATACCCAGCGTCATTCTTTGTCTCATGTGACCCTTATGACAGTCTCTGAGAATCTTCGCTCCACAGATGAGGATGGCCGAGGCTCCGAATCTCTCAAGATCACACGCCTGCTAAGTGACTGCGAAGAGCTGAACTGAGGTCCCGTGACTTCTCACCTGGTATTTGTCCCTAGTGTCCCACTGTGAACTCACTCTGGTTATAAGGCCCAGGAGCCCAAAGGGCTGGTGCTGAGTGGTGCCCACCTGCCTGAACCTTGTGCACAAGCTACCTGTCCTCCAAGGCCCAGGGGACACACATAGCCCCGTTTAGAGACAAGCACTGGGCACTGGCAGCAACAAGGCCAAAGGCCGTGAAAAATCCTGAAAACTGGATGCATTGAGGAGAGCCAGCTTTCTGGGAGAGCAATCTAAAAGACTCATCAAACAGCAAGATCTATTAGGGACACGAGGGGAATGAAAAAGCCTGCCAACACTGAGCTCTGGCGCCGGCAGACGGACCAGAAAGCATGTTTATAATTTATTAAAGACTCAGGGGTTTTACTGGAGAGAAGAGCAAGTGAGCAGGCAAGATCCGTGTGGGGGTGAAACCAGGAGGAAGGGCGGGACCGCGGCTGTGTGGGGAGACAGATGCCAGCCCCGGGCTGCTGCCTGATTGCCACAGCAGCTCCTGAATAATGCATGCTCCTCTGAGCTGATTTTCCACGTGTAGTTTCTTTTTTTTTTCCTTTAAAGAAAGATTCAACTAAGATTCTTGATTTTCCTAAATTCAGGTGGGTCTCAAAATGCTTCCTGAACCATCAACTGCTTGAGTGTTCAGTGCCACTTACTTGCAGAGGTTGCTTCCAAGAGAGAGTTCTGAGATGCTGGCCCAGGGTGGGAGCTGCTCCCTCTTTCGTCTCTTTCCATCTGTCCAACCAGCCAATCACTGCTCCCCTGCCCACCCCTATACCGCCCCTGCACCTGAACCTGTGCCAACTTACGCATGTCAGAAATTCACTAAGCGAGGATCCTTGTCAGTTACCACAGAAATGTAATGCTGTGCACATGCCTTTCATTTTATTGCACAAGTTCATTAAACTGACAGCAGCCCGTAGAAAGTGTTACGATGATGATGATGAACGTCCCCATTTCCACAGGGGCCTCTGGTGGCCTGGGGCATGCCTGCTGGAGCACGGACCCAGGTCCTCTAACTCCCAGACATACAGTTTTCCTCCTACAGCATGCTGCCTTTATGGAAGAAAAGACGTGGTCATAAAGTATAAACACTGGGGATTTTATTCTCGAGCATAAAAACAGGAGCGAGTCATGGAGAGAGGCAGCCTCAATAACTTTGAAGCAGAGAGGAGAACTAATCATTATTACTAAAATGTCCAGGTAAAGGGCATCCGCTCTGGCTCCTCCAGAACTGACAATGGCTCCGAGTCCGAAAAAACAAATTCTTGAAGGGGCTCTGGTGTCTCAGAGGGGAGACTGAAGGCAGTCAGAGAAAGGGGAGAGGTCACACAAAGATTACGCACCGTGGTGTAATGGCACTCCAACAGGCCTGGGTGGGTGGGACACACTGGGTCAAGCCTTCGTCACAGGGAGCTCGGCTCCCTGTGTAAAGAAGTGACTTTACTTCTTTCCACCTTAGCTCCCTGGTTTACACAGATGAAAATACAGAACCTGACCTCAGGGAATATTTTTAAACTACTACTTAGAGTTCCCTCCGAGCAGGCACTGCACTGAGCACCTGGCATATGTGATGGTCATAAGAGCCCTATGAGGGGCGATTGTTCAATGGATTCACTCATGAGAAGACTGAGTTTCAGAGAGGCCTCGGTCACGCACTGCAGCTGGTGACCCCACGCTGGCTGGATGTCCTGTCACCAAGCCACATCTCCATGCCAGCCAAGCATGCAGCTGTGACTCAGGTCAACTCTGTGCCCTGTACACCACGTGGACCCATGTGTGCACACTTGAATCACCACCCCAAGAGCAGATTCTATTGAGCTCAGAATCTAGTAGTTGCAGTGACAGGTCCAGAGGGGAGGGACAGGCTGCCTCCCTTGGGTAGTAACAGGAAGACAGGCAAACTTCTGCTGAGCCGTCTGTCACAGGGACATGCTAACAGGCCTAGCCTATTTATTGCCCAGACAGAGCCAGAAAAGGTGAATGGAGGTGTGAATTTCTATGAGGCCTTGGGCAGGAGAGTTAATGAACAATGAAATCTGTTCCTAAACAGAGTTGCAGTCTGTCGTAATCCCCCCCCACGTCCTCCCCCATTCCTGCAGCTCTAGTGCACACTACAGAGGTCAGACCCAGGCAGAGAAGACAAATGGGTTATCTCCTGTGTTCCATTTCCCGAACTCTACGTCCACAAAGGCCAAGGAAAACACAGACATAAGCCATAAAGTGGAGGTAGGACTAGTTTCCTGGGCGAACATTTTCTGTCCCCAAGGGAGTGACAATCTGTGGATTCCCAGATGCAGGGAGGAGGGGTACATCCTCCCTCACTCCCCCACTTCTTCCCATCTCCCGCGTCATTGCTCTAGGCCTGAGATGCCTCATGGAGACCACCGTCTCCTCCCCTCGTTTCCCCTGCCACCAACACCTATCCCAAGGCTGGCATGTGTGAGGAAGAAAGGACAAAGGGGTAAAGCTCTTAGCGCATGGCCTTTTGAGACTGTCAGTTCCCTGAGGACAGACATGGACAGTGACTTGCTGCCAGCTTTAAGAGTCATTTAGAGCTGAGAACACCTAAGGCGTTTTCAGCTCAGTTCTTTGTAAGGAAGCCTGCTCTCAGCTATGAGGAAAAGGAAGACGACTGGAAACTGTAAAATGCCACATCTGTGACTAGCCTCTAGGTTCAAACTCAACTTTTTAGAATTAAAAAAAAAAAACAACAACACAAGAAGGCTAAGACATATGACAACTGTAAAATCAGAAATTCCTTTTAATCTCATTGCATGGGCAACACTGATACACCGTAAGGCATGAAATTTTTATTTCATGTCAATTTCCCTGCGATTTCAGATGCAGATTAATTTGTTCATCCACATAAATGTATACTGCTCCTACTTCTTGCCTCCATAGCCACCCTCACTTAGTATTGCAGAAATCCTGCATCTCCTAAAAGACACCTAAAATAATAGTGGGATCTGTTATTGCATGAGACTGGCACGTTTGGAACTGCTGAACATGTGATTCAATTCCAGGATGCTGGAAAGGGGATAAGTGGGTCAGGGCAGGGACGGAAACTGCTGAGGAATTTCGCTGGGCACTAGGGTGGGCAGCTGATGGCCCCCAAACCCCATCTCCTTGTATAATCTCCTCCCCTTGAGTGGGAGCTGAACCTGGTGACTTATTTCTAAGGGGCAGAATACAGCTAAAATGATGGGTTGTCACTTTTGTGATTAGGTTACAAAAAACTGTGACTTCTTTTCTTTTGGCTGGCATGCTTTAGTGAAGCAAGCTGCTGTGTTGGGGAGCCCCACCCACATGGCAAGAACCTGAGAGTGGCCTCTGGTCAACAGCCTGCGATGAACTGAGTCCTGCCAACAACCACATGAGGGAACTTGGAAGAGGGTCCACCCCAGCCATGCTGAGATGCCTGCGGCCCCGGTTAATATCTTGACTGCTGCCTGTGAGAGACCCTGAAATAAGAACCCAGACGCCATGCCCAAACTTCTGACGCACAGAAACTGTGAGATGATAAACGCTGTTTTAAGCCCCTAAGTTTGCTATAATGTATTATGCAGCAACAGAAAAATGAATACAGCATCCTTAGCTACTGAAAAAACAAGTCCATCAGGGTTTCTCATGCCCCTGGGGTCAAAGCCAAATTCTCTTGGGTACTTGGTGGAAGTGCTATGCAAATGCATCATGATTCTCCCCAAACGGTACTCCCAGATTCCTCAGAGGGTCCCATTTATTCATGCTCTGGTGGCCTCCATTCCACAAGATGATGCTAGGTACGGCATGCCGTGTAGTCCCGACATACAGAGGGAAGCTCTCCAGTAGTATCTTTGGGAGTCACTCTCATCTTCATCTATTCAACTCTCCTAAACGTTCCCAACATGAACCACGATACATAAAAAAATCACTTGAGTAAATCTTCTCACTTCTCCCATGGATGGTGCATAACTAATACCTTTCCACATGCATAGAGGAGAAGTTAATTCATTTCAGATAATGAAAATTGTAAGGCTTTAAGACTTAATTCTCTTGCAGAAGTCCAGGTAAAAAAGGCTGACCTATAAAAATATTGTAATAACTATGTATGGATGGTGTCAGATGGGTACCAAACTTATTGGGGTGATCTCTTCATAGGTACGTAAATGTCTAGTCACTACATTGTACACCCGAAACTGATATAATATCGTATGTCAACTGTAATTGGAAAATAAATTAATTTTTAAAAAGTCAAAAACAAAAAACCCAGTCTAAAAAATTAAAACAAAAAGAAAAAAAATGGCTGACCTAGATGGTATCACAGACATTCCTCCATTCCATGAATACGAGGCCATTTGGCAGGGGACTTGGTCTCAGGGTAAGCCTATTTAGACCAACAAATGCATTCCCTTGTATGAACCATCACAATAGTCTTAGTTGAATCCATAAGTCAGGCCAGCTCGGGGTCTGCAGTTTACTTCTTGCCCCTCAGAGGACCCTCCTGGATTTCTTAGCCATCTACTTGGAGTAGCATCCAATTTCTAAGAAAATCGACACCTTGACGATTCTAGGGCACTTCTCCATCAAATTAATTGTAGGCTGTAGATCAGAATGGTGATCCCAGAAGTCAGCCCTGCAAGCCCATTTTCCTGGTAACATAAGAACGCCCAAAGGGGTCTTTGCTGACAAACTGGGAGGCTAACTAGGGAAGAGGGGCACTATGATATAGGAAGCCACGTTGTTCAGACTTTCCTGAAGGTTCAGTCTCCACCTCTACTTTATTTTGCAGCCCCCAGACGCTGGAGACCTTTCTCTCTTTGGCTCCAGATAAACTCCGGGGTTGCTGCAATCCTGGATTGGAAGGGACCATAGAGATCCTCTGGTCAGGCAGTCCCTACACTCTGAGCTGCTGGCAGTATCTCCAAAAGTCTGCGTACGCTCTGTGAATAAAGTGTGCAACAGTCAAATAAGTTTGCAAATAAAAAATACTGGAAAAATACCAGATTACCTTTTTGGTGATCCACCAATGCACATTACCTTGATAAAGGTTCTGAGACTTCTGCTGGCCTATTGTTTACCAAGCTTTGACCTCTTGACCTGCCCCATCCCCACTCTGGCACATTTTCTTTCTTCCTAGCACACAATTCTTTGCACATCACGGGGACTCAAATATTTACGCAATATATACTGAGCCAAGCCCATTATTTAACATCCTATTTAACAGAATTGTGGGACACAGTTAATCTGTGTGGGTCACAGGTTTATAAAATGTTGGTTCCAGCTCCCTGCTTTTTTACAGATGAGGAAACTGAGGCCCAGAACAGTGAATTAACCTGCCCAAGATCATCGTGGTAGTTAATGACGGAGCTAAGATCTCCTAGTTCTTGGCTATTGAACTTGCTGTTTTCTTCAAGTATTTAGGCTTGGGGGCCTCTGTCAGACGGTACGGAGAGGCCCCAGGCCCCAGTCCACCTAGGGTTACTGGCCACCTCTCTCTTTGACCACTCTTTCCCCCAAAATACTCCCACCAAGGTCCCTACTACTTCTCTATGTTGCTAAATCTAAGGGAATCTTTTAAGTTGTTATCTTGTCATCTCAGTAGCACTTGACATTCAGGGTCATACATTTCATTAAATGATTGGTTCTTTCTCCTTGGCTTTCATGAAATTTAGCACGGCTATCGTCTTCTTAGGCTGTTTCCTCTTGGTTTTCCTTTTCTTTACCTCATCTGAAATTCTGGCATAATTCTCTCCTAAGACATACTCTTTTCTTTTTCTTTCTTTCTTTCTTTCTTTTTCTTTTTTTTTGACATACTCTTTCAATCTTTCTTCTCTTCCAATTATCTAACTTATATCCAAGGCTTCAATTTCCCAATTTCTTGCTAATAACTTCAACCCTAACTCCAATCCTGATGAGCATCTTCTCTTGGATGTTTTCAGGAAATGATTATGGCTCAACACTCACTTCCCCCAGACCTGCACTGTCTGATCCGGTAGTCACTAGCCACAGGTGGTAACTGAGCACTTGAGATGTGTCTAGTTAGAATGGAGATACACTGTGCATGTGAAATACACACAAGATTTCAAAGACTTCATATTAAAAAAAAGATGTAAAGTATCTTTTTTTTTTTACATTGCTTATGTCAAAATAATATTTGGGTGTATAGGGTTAAATATATTATTAAAATTAATTTCACATATTTCTTTTTACTTTTAAAAATGTGACTACTAGAAAATTTGAAACTACATATGAGGCTTACCTCCATTTTTATTGGACATTGTTGCCTTGGGTCATTACTGAACCTTAGCTTGTATATAAGTCAATTGAAAATTTCAACATTAGTATCAGATAATGGTTTCTAGATGTGGCGTTCGTTTGTATAAGTAAAATAAAATTTAAAAAAATCATGAAGACCATTGCTTGCAACATTCTATTGTGCAGGAAAGACTATTATGAGAAACAAAAACTCACAGACACAGACAATAGTTTAGTGGTTACCAGAGGGTAAGGGGGGTGGGGGGAGGGAGATGAGAGTAAGGGGGATCAAATATATGGTGATGGAAGGAGCACTGACTCTGGGTGGTGAATACACAATGGGATTTATAGTTGATGTAATACAGAATTGTACACCTGAAATTATGTAATTTCATTAACAATTGTCACCCCAATAAATAAATTTTTAAAAAAATCCTATCATTTAGCATCATCGTAATTTCATAAAAGAAAGGGTGTTTAAACACTAGGAAAGGCTGCAATCTCAGAACAGCTAAAAGTCCTTTAAATTGTAAAACTTAGCTTTAAGAAAATCTCCTCCAACTCCCTGGTTCAGGTCACCAACTGGCACCTGAAAGTACAGTTCAAGGGTCTGTTCCACTAAACTGTGATGAGCCCGAGTCTGTCTGACCACTTGTTGCAGACAGCATGCATACTGAATGCAAAAGACAGGCCATCTCCACTCTTTGCTCTGGAACCAGCAGCCCCAGTTCTGTTCTTGGTGCTACTGATGCTAACGAGTTGGTATGGTTTTTCCAATTGCTGGCCCTATTTCTCCTCAGGAACTTCTGCTGCCCATGCTGTCACATGCAATCTGGGTTCTCTGCTGATTTGGAGAATGCAGATGGCTCTGGCTACACTGAGACCTCCTAGAAATGACCATTGCTCCACTCTACAGCAGGGCCCTTTTGTTTTCCCAGACAACTCGTTTTAGTCTTTTACGTTGACCAACCCCTTCAAAGTGAGTGGGACACTGACGTTTGGTGAGGCAGCAGTGCCTTCTCTCCAGGAAGATCAGCTGCTCTTGGGAGGCTTCTCTGGGGACACTGCCAGGACTTGCGTTAGGTGGTACCAGGCACCACCACCTGGATATCAGTTGTGTGCATGTGCACGCAGGAGAGAGTGTTCTCAAAAGGCAAATGCAGGGTCTAGCTGGGACCCAAGTATGGGCTGGGCCAAGGCTTATTTTTGCAATGTTCCCTTTAAAAGATTCCTCAGTATCTGGGACTACGGCTCCTTCCAGTCTTGTTTTAGCCCTGCTTGAATCACATTCCACAGTAGTAGTAATAGATACCTTTTACTGAACCCTCAGATATTCTTCAAGAGCTTTAAACCTGCAGTAATTCTCCGAGGTAGGTGCCACGATCCTTCCTCTCACAGAGAAGACTGTGAGGTCCCCCTCAGTGAGCAGCAGAGCCTCGGTGTAAAACCAGATGGTCTGACTCCCAACTCTGTGGCTCTCACACGCTCTACTAGAATGCCCTTTGATGGCCGTCCGACTCACTGGCTCACAAACCTTTTTTTGCATACTGGCCTTTCTCTCTATCTTTGGTCTTGAAGGCTGCATGATGGAAGGTTCAGGAAAGATGGACAATCACAAATCTGGGCTGTTCTGTCCCTCACCTACTAAAACATGCTGTCTCCCCTTGATATTCCCTGAGCTATTTCCTGATTTTTTTCAGACCTTCCAGCTACCAGATTAGAGAAGAGCCATTCCCTCCTTTTACCGAATGGGGGAAACGTTCCTCCAATTGAAGCAGTTGAGATAAGACTTTCAGCCTAGTGCCTTCAAGTATGTTGCCAGACCCCAGCACACTGAGCTCAGCAATGGTCTGGTTGAGGGCCAGTGTCCCAGCACTCTTCTTCTCCAGGGCCTCTCTGGAAGGTCTGAGGTGGGGAGGTAAAAAGCAAAGGCTTCCCACACCTCCCTGTATCCTCCTAGTCAGTCAATCCATCCTTCAGTCAGTCCTGCACCAAACTCAGCTTCCATCCCTTCCTTTTATTCTCACTTCCATGGCCTGGAGCCCCCTGACTATTCTTCCGGCCTGCAGACCCGCCCCTCCCTCTCATTCCTCCCCTCTTCCCTCATTAATCTTCCACACATACTGCTTCCCACATATAACTCTCTCTACCTTCAGTAGTTACCTGAAGCTAAACCTTGACCACATCCCAAGGCCTCCAGCATCGGGTTAACCCTCCAGCCCTGCCCCACAGTTCTCTTGCCTGAGTCTTCTGGCCCTGCAAACCCACTCCACTCACCTCCCTCAGTCCTGCCCTGGTCCACAGGCTCCACACATTTCCCGTCTAGTCACCTTCCATTCTAGATTGTGACTGTTGTGCAATGCTGGGCCTAAGTTGGCTTCCTCCATCGTACTTCTCATGGTCTGCCTGAGTTATAGGCCTTTCTGCATAGTGATGCCTTCCTGTCTGTGGGCAGGGGCCACTTTTCTACTTCTTTATATTCCCCTGGGCAAGTTACTCAACCTACTGGAATCAATGTCCTCATCTCTAAAACCAGGATCACAGCAAAGTGGTTGTGAGGCTTAACAGAGAGAACATATATAAGGAGCCTACCAGGTGTCAGGGGAATAGTTTGATCAATAAATGTTGGCTGATTAAGGTCCTGAATTTATGTGCTAACACAGAGAATTCTTTGTTGAGTGAAGGCAGTTTTAAATTTCCCGTGATTTGGTTTTCTCTCTCTGTTCAGAGGATTCATTCCTATGTCTACTCTCCCAAGTCCTGAAGTTTTCAGGAGACAGTCTGAGAATAAGTGCAGGGAGATACTCTTCGAGTCCATATTCACTGCGCTGACGGTGGTGAAGAGCCTGGCACTGTGTGAGGTTCTAGAGGGAGACAGAAAAGTCAGCATCCCTGCCCCAAGTCGCTCAAGGTCTCGGAGAAGTCACACTGATGCTTGCAATTTGGGGTAACAGGTGCTACTGAGAGGTAAGGGAGTGAGGAGCAGTTACCAAATGCAGCCGGAGCAGGCAAGATGTCTTCCTGGGGAGAGCACCCTCACCCCACCCCACCCACCACCAAGCAGATTCCTGAAAGATGAAAGAGTTTCCCGAGCAGAGAGCAGCCGAGATGAAGAGGTGTGAACCCTGCACAGTCAGGCAGCTCCAAGCCCCAGGCCGGGCTGGGGTGGACGTGCTTTAGGGGAGGGGTGAGCTGAAGTCATCGGAGGGTTTTTAATGAAGCGCGATGTGTCTGCATTTGGAAAGCTCTCATGGAGGAGGTGTGGAAGACCGATTGGTGTGGGGCCAGAACCAAGGAGGTGGGCGGCCAGAGGCTGCTGCGCTTACCCAGGCAAAAGACAGCAGCTGAGCATGGCAGCAAGGTCAAGGACCAAGAGATACCTAGGAGGCCGACGCAACAAAATCAGGGTGAGAGACGAGTAGGACTCCAAGGACTGGGGCTTAAGTCAAAGGGTAATTAGCAGGTCCTGGCCTGACATAAGGCAGGGGAGAGGGAAGTGGACGCGTGTTGCCTTGAGAGGTGGTCTAGGCAGGCCCAGGGAGGCTTGGGTGAGGAACAAATGATGTATCTGTATGATGAATCAAGAAGGAGAGGCAGGGAGGAGCTGGGAAGCAGAACGACGTGCTGATGCCTGCTCTGGCTAACTTCAGGGTCATGGTCAGGGTCAGCTGAGGGCAGACAGTGAAAGCTGTCAGGATATGATAAGCTTCAATCAAACATAAAGGCTTCCTCTTGCTGCAGCAGGGACATCAAGGACAACCACAAGCCTCACAGCTGACCTTCTTGTTAGCCCAGCTGGCACCTGGGCTGGCTACGTGACTCCATGGGACCTGCAGCAGAGCCTTTCTTCTGTGGCATCACACATTCCTCCGCCAGTTTTCCAGCCGCCCCTGGGCCCTGCTGATCACATCGCTCTATCCCACTGTCTGTCACTGCAGCCAGCCTCCTTTCCACAGCTTCTCCCACCCACAGCTGTCATCTCCTCTCTGCTCTTTTCATCTCTTGTCAAACACATTTTGTACTTCCTGGCCACCGGCCCTTAAATCACTCTCTCTACTGGCCTTGGCTCCTATCCTCAGTATCTTAAAAGGACGAATTTCACCAGAGCTGGCATTACAATTGCCTCACTGCTTATTTTGCCTTCCAGTTTTGAAAGTAAGTTAAGAGCAAGTTAAGCGTTGACATTGGAGCAAGTGAAGCGTTCAGTGCCGGGCGCCAAGGCCACGGCTGAAGCTCTGTCTGTGCCCCTTCTAACCCTACCCGACCTTGTTGTTGGAGCACACCCCAACTCAGAGGTGGGGGACAGGGCGCTAAACCAGGACCTCTCCAAATTCACTCACATAGCCCCTTTTCCCTTTGAAGCTATCACCCTCTCTGCCCTGCCTCTCAGACCTGCTTTTCCCCACAGCTGCACAGCAGTAAAAAGACCGCAGGGCCGGTGTGCTAATGCTGATCCTAATTCGAATGCCGATCTGACCACAGCTAACATAGTCACCAAGTACTCACTCGCAGTTACAGACTGTGCTCAGCATTTGACAGGGACTGCAGATTTGCTCACCCTCCCAGCAACCCTGGGTGCCATTATTAGTTCCATTTAATAGATGAGGAAACTGAGGGCCAGGGAGTTTGAGTAACGCACCCAAGAACCAGCTGGTAACTGGCAGAGATGCCTTATCTCAAAGCTCAGAGGACTAGATCTCCTATTCCCCACTTCCCTTGCCCGGGCCTCAGTTTCCTCCCCTGTGAAACGGCAATGACTCCTTCACCCCAAAGGCTACTGAGAATGTCATGTGAAAGAGAGATGAGAGCTCTTCGTAAAGTCTCATCTGAACATAAAGTGTGATTGTTCTTATTCTGAGGACTTACTGCAAGGTTCCGCCTTTGACTCAGGTACTCATTGCCCCAGGTACCCTGAGCCGCCTCAGGATTTCCCAAGCCAATCCTGCCAGCCCTGTTCCTTTCTGGCCTTAGAGGCCCACGTGGCCCATCACACCAATGGTTCTTTAAAGCACTGGGGGGAAATGGTAACTGAACTTGACAGTGTTCTGGGTTTTAAAGGGAAAATGTCTGTATATTCCCACTCCTTATGCTAGGCTGAAAAACCTGAGCAGTTAAGCTGCCACCCACGTGATATGCCAACTCCAGGAGCAAACAGCTTGGCTATTTTGTGTTTAATAGATCCTGGGACCTTTAGATAAGTGCAAAGACTGTGTCACCCCAGCTTACATTTGTGTCTTACGCTGGGAGGGGGTCTGGTGACCTCCATCGCGTGGACGGCACAAGGGGGTGGGGAAGGCATAAGGAAGTGGACGAGGCAGCTTTAATGCTCCTGTAGGTCCTCTCGTCCTGTTGGGAAAGGCAGTGTGTGAGGGGAAAGATTAATGCAGGGCTGTGGGGGAGGGATCTGCTGCTGAGCTGGAGGAGTCACGCATCTGAAAATAGCCTCCAATCCGATTCAGTTCCTAAGTCAGTTTCTGCATGTCCTTACTGGCAGAAGTATTATCAACCAGCAGCCAGAGATGAAAGTGACCTTAATAACCATCTCTGAGCTACTTCTCTCTTCTTACAGGTAGGAAAATGGACGCCAGATTGCTGAAGAGTCAGGCAATATCCTAGATAAGATGCAGGTCTTCTCACGCTCAGTCCGTGTTGCCTCCCTTTTTCTCACGCTGCCGAGATGAGCGACAAAACACCAAAAATAATCAGAAGAAAAGCGAGTCATTGAGGACAGACTAAGAGCCAGGTTTTCTGTTTGGTTCTTGGGCAAAGGGCATAGGAAGTTGAACAGAGAAGGGGCAATACACTTGATTGGGTATTCCAGTGGACAATACACCTATGAAAAGATGTTCCACTTGACTGATCAGAAGGGAAAGACAAATGTAAACACAGTAAGATACCACCACTCCGCCTCTAAAAGGGCTAAAATGAAAAAGACAGACAATAGCATCTAACAGCTAACAAAGATATGGAGCAGCTGGAACCCCCTACACTCCTGGAGGGTGGAACCGGTAAAACCACTTTCTTAGATGTTTGACAGGATCTATAAAAACTTCAAGGGATACATGCTATAGACACACATATGCATGTTCACCAAAAGACAAGTAAAAGGATGATCATAGAAGCTCTATTCATAAGAGCCCCACACTGGAAAAACCCCAAATGAGTATTAATAGTGGAATAGACATATGAATTGATATATATTGATCCAAAGGGATACTATACAGCAACGAGAATGAACATACTGTGTCTTGCAAAATGTGGCTGGATTTCACACATCTAATTTTGAGGGAAGCCAGACTTATAGGAGTATGTACTGTGTCATTCCATTTCCATAAAGTTCAGCCACAAGCAATGCTAGTCTACGGCGTTCGAAGTCTGCACAATGTTAATCGCCGTGGGGAGTAGGGGCAGGGGACAAGGGTGACTTCTCACACACCGAGAATTTTCTTAACCTCGACCAAGGTGCTTGAGGTAGGAACATGGCCGTGTTTTCTCTTTGAAAATCTCTTCACGCTGTACATGAATGAAGTGTGCACTTTCCTGAATGTATGTGATACTGTGATACAAAGGTTCCTTAAGAAAAGATGAAGAGATTCCGGTCTTGGGGCATATTTTAGACTTGCAGCAATATTTCAAAAGCCATGGAACTAGAAGGATTTAATAGAGCCCATGAAATAGGCAAGGGCCACAGTCAAGCGCAACAATGCCTTCTCCTCCTCTGAGAATTCCACAGCCATTCTGGGGCTCCCTGTGGCACTAACGAGAATGTTCCACACCGAAGAGTGAAAATCCAGGGTCTCCTGCTCAGCCTTCTGCCCTCTTAAAAGCGCGCATGCACACACACGCACACACACACACACACACACCCCAAACTACTTATTTTTTAGGAAAGATAATTTAGAGAAGAGAGAAATGATACCATCCTCCTCTTGGTGTTACTGGCCCAGAGTGCATGGGCCTAGGCTTATTTTCAAGGCCAGCTTAGGGAACGTTCTCCCCTTGGGGAGTGACCCACAGGTGAGGAGGTACTGGTGGCCTATGGAGGGTCCCAGGGACTAAGGCAGGTCCCAGTCGCCAGGCTGGGGGATTTGCTCTCTGGGGGAATCTAAGCTCCATGAGAACAAGCGGTTGGAGTGCTTGTTTACTGATATATCGTTAATACCTTATACTCACTAACTTTCAGGATGAAGTTTTCACAGGAATTATTTAATTCCAAATCAGTTTCCCATCCTGGGTGCTGAACATACTTCTCTATCTCTTTCTACATCTTTCTATCATCTCCTTCCTCAGGCAATATGTAATAAAGGAGACAAACCCAAGGAAGAGGTAGGAAGAAGCAGGGAAGTCTGCCCCCCAAACTAAGGCCATTTAGTACCTTTCAAAGGAACACAGGTAACACAGGGTTACCTGCCCATTAGAATTTAGCCTTGGTGACAGAACATCAGAAGAAATAATTGACTCCATTAGCTAATTAATATATGTTATTTCCATGCCTCCAAGCAGGGATAAAATAAATATCAAACTACCTTAACTGGAAAACCCAGAATCCTCATGCATCATCTTTTCTCCTTGCTCCACAAGCACAACACACACACACACAAACACACACACACACTGAACTTGGATTATAACAGAGGCGTTATGTTTGTGACAGAATAAAAAATATATACAGACCTAGAATCTGAAAACTTAACTTTGAGTTTCTGCCAAGCATTGACTAGCTGTGTGACCTTGACAAGTCCCTTAACCTCTCTGAGCCTGGATCTCCTTTCCCAGGTATGTGGTTAATCTGCTAGTCTCATTCTTCTGCCCCACTGTCCACAGCCAGTACTAGTACTCCATCCTACAACCCAGAACTCAGTTTGGGGGTAAAGGACAGACGTGTTTTCTAGGTCCCCACCAGCTCCTTTTCCCTCAGGACCAGTTCTTGCTTCCCATCCCTCCTACTTCACCTCAGAACAAACTCCCCAGTATAAGACCCAGCGCCCCTACCCGGAGGATGCCAGTGCCTTAAAGCCAAGATCCCACATCACGCTTTACCCCCGTGAACTGGCACCCAGCTCAGGTTAAGCTGGTTTTGTACTGTTGCCCACCCTCTCTTGGGGCGGGGGGGGGGGTATCACCGTGGCTTGGCACAGTTCCGCTCAGTCCTTCCATGGTCCCCTTCCAAACCTGGCAGGAGCTCCCAGAACACGGCACCGGCCATGGCTGTGTTGCTTAGGGCATCCCCCGGGTTTGCCATGGTGATGAGGCAATGCCAGCGAGAAAGTGAAAGCACTACAAAGCTACTGAATTGACTCTAAGCTCCTTATCCTGAATTCAAGACTTTGCCACAACATGACCTCACGTTTCCCTTCCAGAATTATCTTCCCCTCACCCCTCTGCTCCATCATCCCACACTCCAAGGAAACTGGGCTGAATTTTACAAAACACTGCGGCTTTCTACCTCCTTATCTTTGGAATGCTGCTCCCTCAACTGGGAACACCTACCACTGGCTAAAATCCTACGTGTCTCTCCCAGTTCCTGTCCAGATGCCATCTCCTTCAAAAAGTCTCTGCCTCCCATCCACGTGCAAATTCCTTCTCCATAGGCTAGCCTGATGCTGTCTTTTTTCCAAGAAAGCTCCTAACCTGTGTGGTTTGCTCCATGGCCAAGGCAGAAATAGCTACGCCCAAACCAAGGACAGGGCAGGAGATGGGTGCTTGGGAATCAAGGGCAGTAAGTCTGGGCATTAACCCCAGAATCAAGGACATGGCCTCATGGCAATCCACAGTTGAGCATCAAGAATCAGTTCGATGTGCATTTCTCCCACTGGACCATGAGCTCCTGGGGTGTAGGGGCCAATTCCTAGCACAGAGCTTGGCATGTGGTTAATGCTTGGAAAATGTGATGAGTGGGTGAATGAACACATGAATGGTGAAAATGAATGAATGAATGAATGAATGAATGAATGAATGAATGAATGAAGTGCACAATGCAATGTCAAAGTTGGTGAGAATTAACTAGAAAGCAAGGTATAAGAAACACTAGCTAAAGCAGTTTGTGCAGATGACTTCCATAAGCAGGTTTTCTTGACTGGTCCCCTTTCAAAGACTACGGAGCTGCCTCTTTGGGACCTGTGCCTGAAACTCACAGAGCAGCCAGTGGTGTGAGGGGCAGCATGCAAGGACCCAGGGGACTGGGAGAGGAAGGAATCCTGGCCCAGAGGCACCTGCTAGCTCAGCCTCTGTGGTTTTTCTTCTTCTACCTGGTGAGGACCCATTCTGAGGCTCTGTAGGTATATTCAGAAGAGCTGCCCATGGCAGCAGACACAGTTCTCCTGCAGAGCCACTTCCAGGATGTTCGGAAAGTCCTCCGGCTGCTCCCTTCCAAAGCTCCCTGAAAGTCTGAGGTGCTCTGGAGTCCAGCGCACTCCGAGCCACTGCCAACAGACTTGCAAACTCCTGTATTGGAAAATGATGCACAGGGGGGACCAGAATGTGGCAGATGGGGACCTTGTTTGCAAAAGCTAAGTGTCTGTGATGGCTTCGCCCTCCCCTCCCTACCACCTGGATGTGAAATCACCAACTCCGTGCTGAGCTCGTGGAACAGCCTTGCCTCTGAGGGAATATGAACATTTTTTATGCTTACCCGTTCTGGCCATAAAGATTTTTATCCTATTACAGCTAAGTGACGAGTACAAGGAGAGAAATGATGATGATCTTTGGCAGCCATTCCAACTGAGTAAATACAAGGAGGGAGAAATGCAAGCCGAAACTGGGCCACTGCCCCTTCATTTCCCAGGATGAAAAGGAGCAAAGGAAAAATGTCTTCCTGGTGAGATGTATCGAAGTGTGGCGTTTTCCCTCTAGGCAAGCAGTGGGCATCCCACTGTCCGAACCATTTAGCACGGCACTGGACACAGACCGGGAGAATGTGCCGAAGGGAACAATCAAACCCAGCCGGGCCAGGAGGAGGTGACCTAATGGGGCTTCCCCACTCTAACTCCTTACAGTCCAGTGCTCACGGGCGCAGTCCTTCCTGCCACCAGCTCCCCCGCAATCAAAGCAACCCCATAAGTATTGCTAGGTAACCATGAAAATATACATTTGCTTTATCAAAATATTTCCCCCTTCTCAAGGGGTATGCCCCTGTTTAAGGGCTTCTCAACTGGCAGATGTTTTATGTGCTACTCGGATGATGGTAAATCCAGCTGTTGTCACCAAGATGTGCGGACAGCGGTGGGGGCAGAACTGGAGAACGAGGACCATTTGTGGGGCCAGGCAATGCTTTATAGAGAGCAGAAGTCCTCTGGGAAATCTTTTCGGACTCACCCCAGCTAGATGTTGCCTCTTCTTCACACTGAAAGTTATTCATGGCACACTACACCCTCTCCTTGACACAGGTGGCCACATTCATCCCTGCGACTCCACAGGACCTAGGCAGTGCCCTGGATAGTAAAGCTTTCATCAGTGTTAGAAGTGTGGGCCTTTGGGAGAAATTTAGGGTTAGGGTGGCCTGACACTAGCACAATCACGTTGTTCACACTGAGGCAGGCTGGGGGAGTGGAGTGTATGTATGTGTACATATCAGGGAGGAGAGGACCAACCACAGGAGAATGAATTGATGAACAATTGTGTGGCGACTTACAGAACGATACAGCTTCGAGTGCAACTATGGATGAGAAAACAAAGCCACAAGAGGAGCAGAGATGTGCGGAAGACCACTGCTAGTTACCTCATCCCCACTCCTGTTACAGGCTGAAATCCAGGACCAGGAGATGGAGCTGTAGCAAAGACGTGTCTCAAGGCTGGTGATAGCAGGTTTCAATCTCAAGATTGTGAAAATATCAAACATTATGTAAAGAGTGGGTTGGGTGGAAGAAGGTTGTTAAACTCAGAGTGAACGAGTAGGGGATGCATTGGAAATGGTAGACACTCACTTTCTAAACTATCCTGGTGTGGGCATCACTCACCCGTGGACCCCACAAACTCCGGGAAAGTGGCATTTGAAGCCTTCCCCAATTTATTTCCTCTTACTCCTCTCCCCAGTTATGCCACACTCCAGGCAAACCCCGCTGCCTCCAAAATACTGTGGGCTCCATGAGGCAAAGGACCAAGAGGGAAATGGCAACTCTGTCCTATTCCATACAGAGAAATTAAGCCCTCGGCCTCTGTGGGGCTTCTTCTGTCGCAGGACGCCATGCCAGGATTTGCTTGTCAGGGGTTCTACACTGCCAGTGCACTAGGCTTTTCAATCAGGACAGCCGCCTGTTGGGTGAAAATTTCCACAGCTTTCCTTCTTTCTTCCTGTCCTCATCACACCAGCTGCATTTTTGGATTCCTAGGCAATTCACCCCAGCACCCGCCCTCTCGGTAGTGATTGTTCTAATGCTCAGCTAATAGTTTTCTGTTTCAGGCGCTGTCCAAACGCGTCCTATAAATCAGAATCCAATTACTGTGGTAAGAAAATTGGAAGCAAATTTAATAAGCTCAGACCCCTCCCACAGGCTGTTTCTTCACTCTTCTCTTATCAGTAATGAGAACTCTTTAAGGGAAAAAGACTTTTTCCTTTAACTGTTCTCCAGATCCCTCATACAAAGCCCCTAAGGATGGAAGGATAACAAGAAGAGACTTCTTCTAGCTCCTCTTTTCCTGTTTGCACATAAGGCAGATGGGAGAAAGTAGTCCATTTCTTTCCAATCTTACTCTCCCATTCATTTGTTCAAGAACATTTATTGAATTGCTATCACCTATCAGAAACCGTATTCGATGCCGCCAAAGGTCACTCCACCTAGAGGGCAATTGGTGTCTTAACTAGTAGAACCTTAGCTGCAAGGCATGATGGGAACACAAAGGACCAATGGGAGGGAAGTCTGTATCGATGGGGTTGGGTCCCACAAAGGAACCAGGAGTCCAGTGTGGGCCAATGGCACCGGGTCCAGGAATGGCCCCACAGTAAGAGCTTCTTGGTAAAGGTGATATTGACTTCCAGGAAGATGGCAGCATATGGATTCTGTGGTTGAAGGAACTAGAAGAGGGAGGGGCAGGAAGAACCAGAGAAGCCAAAGGTTTACACAGGGCCTCAGACAGAAGTCCTGTCACTTTGACGGAGGGAGAATGCCGCAGCATGTAGGCAAGTAGACGGCCTCATTCCAAGGCCTTTCTACTCAAACCCCGATCCTTTTGGCTGAACCAACTCACCCATGGGCTTCATCTGGTCCACAAAAACAAGGCAAGTGCAAGCTGATGCTCTATGGTTTTCAAACTTGAGTGGGCCTCAGAATAACGTGCAGTGCTTGTCAAGACACCGGTTGCTAGTCTCCACCCCCGATGTTTCCGATTCAGTAGTTCTGGGGTGAAGCTTAAGAATCTGCATTTCTACCAAGTTCCCAAGTGCTGCCGCGGGCTGCCAGGCTTCCAGTTTGTGGAACCTGTTTTGAGAACCGTTGTTCTAAGCCCTTGCTATTCAAAATGTGACCCATGAACCAGTGGCACTGGCATTACCTGGGAGCTTGTTAGAAATGCAGAACCTGGGGCACCACCCCAGACCTGCTAAGCAGAGGTTAACAAGATCCTCAGATGATTTATTTGTTTGCCTATTGAAGTTTCAGAAACACTTACCTGGAACAGCAGTTCTTAAGCCTGGCTGCTCATTAGAATCACTTGGGGAGCTTAGAAAAGCAAGATTTCAGCTGGTTGGCATCTGGGCATCACCATTTTTAAAACGCTCCGAAGTGGTTCTCCTACGAGTCCTGGACTGAGAACTGTTGATGTTCATGCTCATGCCTGCACGCCACAGCCACATGTATGGGTTTAATTCTACCATTCCCAATTCTCTAGCATCGAACTTAACCTTGAAACCCCGTCTATCCTTTTTTGCCCCACCACCACTCATGACAATTTAGGGACCTTCCTACTACCTGGAGTTTGGTTGGGTCTCTTGCCTTGAGTATCTTCACATTTCTCAGGAGAGCCCTCCTCTTCTGTTCCAGGCCCTGCAGCGTCAGCCTGACCACGTTACTACCCTATAATAGTAACTACAACAGAAATGCCTTGACTGTTTACTACAGAATAGGTAAGTATTTTACATGTATTTTCTTTGATCCTGACAAAAACTGCATTAGGTAGGTATAATCATTGTTATTTTTATCCCTATTTTTCAAAAGAGAAAACTGCAGTCCAGAGAAGCCAGACAATGACGAGTTCCCTCAGTGCAGTCCGCAGCACAGCCAGGACTGGAAACAGGGTGATCTGATCACAGAGTCCGTATCCTTAACCCCTGGGCTGTCCTGCCTTCTGCTTGATTCTGCCTTTCAGGGAAGATATGGCCTCGTCCCGTTTCTGGGGCTGGTAATGCAGGTTTACATTGAATTCCTGAGAACTCACATAACAAGGGGGGCTGGCTTTACTGCAGTAGCTCTCCTTGCAATCTGGTCCCCAGGGGACATTTGGCAATGTCTGGAGACATTTTTGGTTGTCCCAATTTGGAGGTGCTATTGGCATCTAGTGGGTAGAGGCCAGAGATGCTGCTAAACACCCTATAAGGCACAAGACAGTTCCACAACAAGGTGTTATCCAGCCCAACATGCCAGTTTCTGTTGAGAATCCCTGGTCTACAGAATGTAGGTCACGAGCAGCCACAGCTGGTTGGAGCTAAGGCAGGCCCGGCCCGTGAATGGGCCCTAGGGCTCTGTCAGGCAGGCAGGCAAGCCCCATGCATTACAACAGGATGAAGTCAGGTTACAGCAGAAAGGCCGGAATCACAGATGGATTAAGGAACTTAACTGGGGACTTCAACTCGTGGACACAGATTCCCTGGGCGGCAAGGGCTGGAAGGTCACGCTGCAAG
The DNA here is from genome assembly GCF_964194185.1 of Rhinolophus hipposideros. NCBI lineage: Eukaryota > Metazoa > Chordata > Mammalia > Chiroptera > Rhinolophidae > Rhinolophus > Rhinolophus hipposideros. The sequence goes on along the minus strand of NC_138058.1, from coordinate 56,676,444 downwards.
GGGCCCATCTGAGGGAAGAACACCAGGCTTTGCTAGCAGTCTCTGGAACTCTCATCACCACAAGAGTGGCGCACACCAGGCTCAGCCTGGAGATGGCTGATCCAACTGGTGGCCTCTCATGGTGCTGGCCTGGGGCTTTGCACACAGTAGGCGCTCAAGACTCCCGCCATAGCTGCCTGGTCCTCTGTTCTTGCCCTCATTCCCAATCCCCTGTCCTCTACCCTTCCTGCTCTTTTGGATTAAGATCCATAAATCTGAAATGCTCTGAGTAACACAATCCTAGCTCACATAGAGCAAGATTTGTGGCCCGAGGCTGAAAGCACTTTTCCTTTTTGTTTCCAAAGCGTGTCTGTATGTTATCTGAATTCTCTCTTGCTGTAATCCCAGCAAATCACACTTACGGAACAGAAGGATTCCACAAGGTTAGTTGCAGAGCCTGGGACCTCACCAGGTGAACTTGGATCGGTGTGGACAGGCTCACCTCCTCATCCACAACCACCACAGATGTCAGTCTTTCATTTCTGCCTCACAGATCATAAAATAGGGTGAAACAGAAACTCATCCTGCTCAGGGGGTCCCTGTGTACCACCTGCCTCTCGGTGAATTCCCAAAGCCTCCCTACTGCAGGCGGGAGCATTCAGGGGGGTCTCTCTGACAGCTGTTACTCAAGTGCACCAGCATCTTTCCTGGCCAGGAGGCACCTCTTTGTTCCTTTGGAAGGCTCAGATCTGGACTTGGGGCAAGAGAGGCCCTATCAGGATGAGACCCAGTTGGGCTTCTCAGTCTCTGTCTCCTCCCTTTTCACTGTTCTCCTATAGTAATCTCAGGGAACTAAACTAACCTAATATTTAAATAAAATTCTATCAGGCACAAGAACCAGGATCAGTGCAGGAGAATTTTAGTAGGAACAATACAAGACCCTGACTTTGAGAAGCTTTCAGGCCAGCAGCAGAGAATGTTCTGGGGACAGCCTGTCCCCTGGGTCTCTAGTTGCAAGGGACTTCCAGGCTGTGCTGCTAAGGAAGAGTCTCCTGGGTACCTTGAGGGGAGAGTTAAGTTCACAGACTGACAGAGTTAGAAAAAGTCATAGATATGATCTAGTTCATCCTCCTGGTTTTACCCCTGGGGAAACGAGGATTCCAGTCCATTTTCGGAATGATGGTGATTGACAAGGATGGGTTGCGCCCTTCCACAGGTTACATGCTGTATAAGTCGAAGTTTCAAGTTGTACAGCCTAGTTGGGGAAACTGAGTCCACCAGCCTCACGTATTGTCAACATACGCACCACCAGACTGACCAGCCTCATTAGTCAGGAAAATTCTGATCTCCCTGCTCATAAACCCTAGTGTTCACATCCACAATTTGGTGCCGACAGACCCTAATAAATATAGAAATCTAAGAAGCTAACATCAGTCCTACAGCTTCTCCATGTAACACTGCCTTCAAGCCCCTCTACCCAAGCATGCCAGTCTGCTATTCTGGGCTGGTGCAAAGTCAATTTCCTGCAGCAGACAGAAAATACACCCTCTTGGGCCTTTGGCACAGCTGGGCTTCCCAGCTTGGAGGCAGGGAAGCTAGGAGGGGAGTTGCTGGGGCTGAGACTCATCTGCGTACTCAGACCTTGGCCAGAAGAGAAGGGCTGGTAGGACTCTAGGAAGGATTGGTAATGGGACGAAGTGCCTTCACAGAGACTCTTTTGGCTAGGACGTAAAGTTTTCCACATTTGTACCAGGGCTGATCTCTGCAACCCAACTGAAGTGTGCCCTGACCAAAAGGAAGGCAGGACATATGCTGTGTGATGAGCGGCAGCAAAGCAGACAGCAGACCCAATGGCAAGTGAAGAGGCCCCTCTGGCTTCTCTTCTCACATGGCAATATGTGCCTGGGCATCAGAGAAATGACCTCTCCCAGCGACAGAAGACACACTATCCTGACTTCCCAGGGGTCTGCCCATCTTGCCCTGCCCCAGCTTGAAAGCCAGGCCAGGCCATGAGAATCTGCCAGGGGGAAAATGGGCCTTGCTCTAAGGTTTTGAGTGCTCCATGATTTCCTGGCAAGCATCGTCTAGGGTGAGCACGGGTGAGAGAGGCGAGATGCCAGTGAAAGAGGCCTCCCTTCCTCTCCATGAGGTGCTCTGGGGAAGTTGATAACAATGAGCAGCACGGACAGTTAAATTACCACCTCGTAAACCCTCTAGTATCCAATTGGCAGCAAATGGTTTGCCTGCCCCAGTTCTTGGCACTGGGCACTGCACACATCAAGCCTGCTGCTGATCTGTCACGAATGCAGGGAGGTGCGGAGAGGTAGACAGTCGGAGGACGAAGTACCTCAAATGGCGAGTGTCCGGGATGGCCCGATTGCTGGAGATCCGCTCGCTCTCCCGCTGGTTGAAAGCATACAGCTTATAGGGATCGTCTCCCACGCGCCACTTTTTGGCATTCAGATACCGCCGCTCATCAAACTGGTCCCACAGGTCATCCCAGTCAGCATCCAACACCTGTGTGACACAAACGGGAAGTCTGTGAGAGTGGCTCCCGGTCCTCCTGTGTCCGTCTCTCAGTGCTCAAGCACAGAGACCAGGCTTGTTCTGGCAAGGTTTAGCCCAAAGACGGGCCAGAGGTAGGACGTTAATAAAACCACCGGCAACAAAAATAACAAACAGAACAACGGCAATAAAGACAGCTACCATTGACTGAGGGCTACAGGCCACCGAGTGCTGTGCTAGGACTCATAGGAGTAGCTGCATGAGATGGATATTGCTCACATTCCCATTATGCAGACAGAAAAACAGCCTCAGTAGGCTAAGTAACTTGCTCAAGATCCCACAATGAGGAAGTAGATTCTAGAATCCCAACCCCGGAGACCTCTGGGTAATTTGAGAACGTGTGGCCAAAACTACCTGCACAGTTCACTGGCACATAGTAGGTACACAATGACTGGCATTCCCTCCTCTGCCATAGGAAGACAGCGATGGGAAGTGGGTGATCCGTCTATAATGGTGTGCCACCCACCAGACAGACGTCCTCTATGTTCCTTTCTTCCACCAACCTAGGAGCCTGTGATTATTTTTAAGCATCAATGAGGGAGCAGGTAATAACCCTCACCACACGTGGCAACAGCACTTTAGAAGGGATAAGGCAGTTGATTTCTTCATGATCTCATTTCATCCTCCCCAAAGCCCTCTGCGCTGAGTCGGAATCAACGTTTCACAAAGGTGACTGGCTTATCAGAGGTCACGCAGGTGGGCAGTGGCAGCCCAAAGCAGAGCTCATTCTCCAGAAGCCTCCAGGGCATTCACACAGCAGACACAGCAGAGGACGCGAGAGCATTTCCACAGGGAGGATTTCCAGAGGCCAGGCTGCCTCCCCTGCCCGGCCCACACCAGCACTACAGCAAGTGGAGCCTCTCGGCACAGCTGGCAGGTGGGGCTTCAGGGCCTCACCAGCTGGCTGCTTCCACTGCGGGGTGGATTCTAGCCCCGTCACCCCAGGGAGAGCCAGTCTGTATGCAACGGAGCTCAGACCTCGAGCTTCACCAAAGCCAAAAGAATGCTGGGTCTCTGGGAAGAAGCTATTGACCAGGCTCTGACCTGGAAGGTGAGGGTTGGGGCCCCGGGTCTGACCCTAGACGCAATGCAAGAATCTAAAGCTGCCTGGGGACCGCCCCTCCCATCATTGACCAGGATACCCTTTTACACTTACAGACCCAACGGGAAGGCCCAGGGGGACCCTGCAGACAGCAGTGCAGGTGCTTGGCCCACAGAGGATAGGCTGGGGGGGGGAGGGGCTCGCCAGTGTGCACCACTCGATCTTATCTTGTAATTGATCTCTTTCTCTCTCTGTTATCTCCTTTTGAAACAGCATTCTCCTGCTAATAGCACAAAATGGAGCTTTAGCAACAGTGAGTTTTATCCAATAATTGATTTTTATTACTGGCCTGTGATACTGCTGCTACACAGGGGAAATCAGAGTGGGGGTGTGAAACCCCCAGCCTGCGCTGTACAATGTCACGGCCTGACAGCTGTCACCTATGCTTGGAACATCACCCACGGCAGGGCAACCCTGAACTCCTATTCTCTAGGGAAGGACCATGAGGCCCTAAACCACCTCTCTCTGACTCATTCCCAATTTAATTCACCGCAATTCTCTAAATAAGCTATGAGCCCCTACAGTGTTCTGTGCTATGAAGGGAAGAAGCAGAGATGGGAGGCTTCTGCCCTGGGGAGGGGGGTTAGTTGGGGGTTGGGTAGCAGTCTTGCTGACATGCACGAGACACCTCTAACACCTCTAAAAGACGCATGAGGGAAGTGGGAACCTTCTAGAAGAAGTGTCAAATGGGTTAGAGCTTGAAGGATGAGTGGGGATTTTACTTCGCTTAAAGGGAGGTGGGGAGAGGATCCACATGTGTAGTGAAAATCCAGAGGAGAATCTGTTCAGAGAGTGGCTAGTTCAGGAACGGGGAGGCCAGACTGTGGACTGCAAAGACAGCATGACTGAAAGAAAATTCTGGAACCCAGCTGGGCCTGTCATGAAGCAGATCAGGGGGGAAACGTCTCCGGCTACATGAGCAGGATAGAGTGAGTGTGGGGACAGAGCCAGGAGTGCAGTTTCCAGGCTCTCGGCCTCACGTAGAAAGGTGCTGGCTCAGGTAGTCAATGGCCATCAACTGTGATTGCATGGCCATCAGCTGTGGCTAGTTGGCCGTCAGCTGTAACCAGTGAGCCACTGGCTACTAATATAACTGCTGTGGCTACGCTAGCAGAAAATGGGGACCAGCAAGAAGATGGTGGCTTAGCTAGCAAGCGCAGATTGCAGTTAGCACGGTGGATTGCAGCTAGCAAGCTGCAATGTGGATTGCAGATTCTATGGCTCCTGCTTCCTGTGTCTCCAACCCAGCCGCCAACGAGACTGTAGTGAGATGACTCCCCTATCTATGGCTCCGTGGGTGTTCCTTTTTGGCCTCACCATGTCCTGCGTTCTTATGTGGGGAGCGGGAGCTGAGACCCCGCAGGCCGCCCCGCACTACAGTGGAGGGAAGGGAACTACTGCAAGGAGGCCAAGAGGGAGGTGACCTTAGTAGTCTAAGCTGGTGAGAAGGACGGCCTGGACTGGGTCCTGCTGGGGCCCAGATGGATGGTTCCAGCATCAGCGGGAGAAGCAGGTGGAGGGGCAGGCACCCGTGGAGACAGGCAGGTGGCCAACCTCTTCTCCTCATCCTCTCCTCTCTATTCCCACCAGACCGGGCCCACGGCCAAGAGAGCACCCAGCTGGGTGATCTGCTCAGCATGGCAATTGCCATCCTAAGGGCAATTAAGCATCTTTGGCAGAATCTGACTCCTTGGAGATGGTGCCATGAGAACTCAGTGGAATTCTGGACCCTAGAAAGCCTAAAGTCAGAGCAGCAGCTAAGCTGGTGAGAGAAATCGTCCAAATAGTCAGTTGAGTATGGTCTGAGAGGGGGCTTCTCCCTCACATGGTCACATGCACAGAGCTGGTCTACACTTTTCTGCTCTGAGATCCACTGCGGAGAACGTCCTGCATTGGGAGCTTGGCTTTCTTACCATGATATCTGGATGTAGTAAATCGTGGTGAAGATGTGTTTAAAATGATAGCAGTGCCATTTGAATGCAACTTCTGTTTTACAAATCAGCTTGCACAACTGTCACAGAATCTGCATAAACCCCATTTGTACAGAGAGGGATTGGCTTGAGAGGCCCAGTGGCTTGCCTGAGCTTGATAACTAGTAAGTGAAGGGACTGCTGATTAAATCCTCCCCTGAGCCTCCAAGGCCACGGTCTGCTCTGTCTTCTCATGGAGACAAACAAGGGGCATCGCCTCCGCTGAGGGAGAGTGGGCAGAGAAAGTGGAGTGGGGGGCATGCGTACAGGAAGGGCCACCCACTCTTTGCCTGCTTGCCCCCAGAATAGGCTGGCTACGCGCCTCCCAGGATTTCTGAAGGGTCATTGACTCCCCGGGTACTTCGGTACTCATGTGGGGTTGGCTTCCTAGCCGTATAATTGGAGTCCCCATGTCCAGCCTCGGATGGTCCAGAGTGCAGTACATTGTACCCACGGTTTGGATTCCTCGCTTCCTGGCTCACGTGACTATCTGGGGTAGCCTCTGAACACACACTTTCACCTTCACAAACCGTCCTCGTATATATAGGAAGTGATGCTCCTCTCAGAAACAAGAATACACACCCAGGAGCCCCCACATGGACCCCGCCCCAGTATGGTGCCCACTCTTGGCTGGCCCTTACCACCACCCACAGCCCTCACTCGATTTTCTGACCAGAATTTATTCAATCTAGAGTGGGAGTGTTTCCAACGATAAGTACGACGCCACAAACAGAAAACAAAGACAATCTTTTAAATAGAAAATATGTGATTAAGTCAGCCAAACCCCTGGCAAAGACCAGTGCTTAAATAATTTGGCACCCAAAAGGAAAGCTCAAAAGCACATCTGTTAAGTCCCTGAATAATATCTTTTCCCCCACCATGCTTCCATGAGAAATCTTGAATTCCCTTTCCTCCATCCTTTCCTGGCCTGCTTCCTCTCACTCCGGTTTCAAGCTGATATTTGGCTCAGAAACCACGGGTGTAAGCCTTCCCTTCTGTTCAGTTTTGGAGCTGCCTCCATTTTCCACTAATGCATTTGTCTCCCTCCCTTCTTTCCCCAACTACTAGTTCTCTCTTATTGTCCTAATTATCTTCTTTTTTACTTTTAATATAAGGAAATCTCTATCTCTTTATAAGGTGTCCATCCTATTCTGAATTATGCGGATCCTGAATTTAACTTCTCAAGCATACCCTATAATAAAACAGCTAGCACTTGGGGAGGGTACCTATCATGTGTCATAAATATTTACATTTAATCCCCTCAATAATAGATGTTGATGTTACCATTCCCGTTTTACAACTGGGGAAACCGAGACACAGAGAGAGATGGAGTAATTTGCCCAATGTCACTGAGGTAGTAAGTATGTGCTAGAGCCAGGATTTGAACCAGGTAGCGTAGCCTGGTTCTAGCTCCCATGCGCTCCACCATTAGGTGATACTGCTTAATCATCATTAGGTGACACTGCCTATCACAGCCTTACTGTCATTTTCTTGGGTCATCTTCAAAGACTACATGTTTCCCATCATTTTCCTCAGTCAAGTTCTTTCTTTGTCTAGGGATCTTTCTTCCACAAAAGATGTCTGTATCCCCTTTCACCATCATCCCACCTGCTCTTTACTCTCTTTTCTGGATAGTCATTCCCTTCCAGCAGCGGGCTTCTTCCTGACAGCCAAAGCAAGAAAAGATGGAACTCGGCAGGCACATTCCTGCAGAAAGGTGGGAATATGCTAGGCTAACACATGGGAGAAGGTCATGATTGAACAACAACAAAAATGATATAACATTATTCAGAGATGATATCATTTATCTATGCATTCAATGTTTGATATTCCAGCATAACATTTCATTGTCTAATAGACATCCCTCCTGGGTCCAGCCAAGAGACACAGAGGTCCCAAGTAGCCCACTCCAAGCTTCAAAGGACTGCAACCTCTCAAAGTTTCCTCCTAATATTGACCCAAAATCTGTCTCCTGGTTATCTCTCCCCTTTGGGCCTGGTTTTATCACTGAGGCTATTTGATACAAGTCTAATCTTCCTCATACCTTTCAGATATTTCGTAGCAACTATCTGTCTCCCAGGTCTACCATCAGATGAGACTTACAACTCAGAAAAAAATGACGGAGAGGAGTACCAAACAAATACCAGAAGTTCAAGGAGAACAGGACCAACTGAAGTTAGATGGGATTCATCGAGGAATTCAAACGCCCTGAAAACCCTTCCATACATGTAGTGTGAAGGGCGACCTCGCTCACAATAGAGTCTAACTTGATACCCAGCTTTCCTAGATGGAAGCTGGTATGTGAAAATGCTGTCCCTATGACACTGCCTGCCGTTTATGGGGCAAACAAATGTACCACCACAGCTCCCCTGGTCAGAACCTCAGAGAGAAGTAGTGAATGAAGGATGCCTCAAATTATTTCTAATTCTCACAAACCTAACATACAACAGAACATTGCATTCCCAATTTCCAGATGAGGAAACTGAGGCACAGAAAGGTAAACGATTTGCTCAAGTTCACACAGCTGAGAAGTGTCTGTCTCACAGCCAGGTTCTAAGCCAGCTGTGCAGCCCTGGAGTTCACACCCACAGGCGTCCATCGCCTCTGGCTTCCCAAGAGACCCTGTTTTCCACTTGTTGGGGCTTCTGCTTCTAGCACCAGGGCAGACCAGATACTCCGGGGAACTCATCCTAAACTACAGCTAGATCCTGCATAAATGACAACAAATGTGTTTTGTTAATGCATTGCTGGGTTTTCTAGAAGGAGAATCTTCAGCATGAGAGGAGGGATGAAGCCAGGGAAAAATACAGGGTGCTGAATCTAGAGCTGGGAGAGTTAAATGGTAAATAAAGGTACATGAGGCTGCCCTGAGGAGAAAGGCCATTTGAGAAAGATGGATAGCTGAATATGAGTCTTCCATAATGAAGGGGGACAAAATGGTCCCAGAACAACTGTACCCAGGGCTCCCAGCAGAAGTGAATGTAAAGCCTCTCTGGAGGAAAGCATGTCTAACTCACGTGCCCAGCATTCCCAGAAAGCTCACCAAAAGATGGAAAAAAAAATTGTCAGACACACAAGGAAACAAGTCACTATAAGGGAGAGTTAGTGGAAATGACAAACAGCAGATTTAGATCCTCCAAGGACTTCAGATACAGGAATTACAGACACAAATAAAGCATAACTATAGATAAAATGGTTAAAACATGGGGTAGAAAATTAGCAAAGAACAAGTTCTTTGAAAAAGAACCAAGCATGACTTTTAGAAACAAACTGCAAGTCTGATAATGATTGAAAGTCAATACCAAACCAGCCAAGTGGAAACGTATCAAGTCTGCAAAGGATTTCCCTGGAATATCTCATTTGTATTATCCCCATGAGGGAGGCAGGCTAGTTATATTGTTCCCATTTCACAGTTAAGAAAAATGAGGCTCTAGGAAGCCAAAGAGCTTGCTGGAGACTACATAGAGTGTGAGGTTTACCTAACTTTCGGCTTTTGCCTTCAAAGGCTGAGTATCTTCCACATCACCAGATGGTTCACTCATCCACAGGGCCACAATTTCCCCTGCCGGGCAGTCATAAGAATGCAGAAATATCTGCTCATCACTGTACTGTTATATTGTCCACCCAACTGGGGAGTGACCTTATTTTTCCCAGGCCCAGTCAAAAGAGTGAAGAAGACAGCATATCCTTCATTGCACTTACACTGCTCTCTAAGTCCTCCCTAGGTTGATGGGTTTGGGAAAGGAATGACCACTGGTAACAGACTCCCCCAGTGTGCAAGGCAAACTCAAACAAAGAAGAATGGGCAAGCCAGCCCTTCGCTCCCCTGGGCTCATGACAAAGGAAAGAGCTGGAAAATCCCACCCCCTCCTCTGGGGACAGAACATCAATTATGGATTATTAGATAAGGTCTTCATTTTCATATTTCCACCGTGTATTATCACCTCTTCCTCTCACTGCAATTCTGTCTTGGGAGTTATTTAACTGACGTGCAGAAATCTAAATTTAATTTATTATGATCTAACTCACTTTAGAAGCCAAATTACTCTGCACTGGAGAAGGATCAAGTCAATATCCCACTTGGCTTTCTATTTATCTTCTGCAGGGTTTTCTCTCCTTCTCTTTAGTATTCGTTTTATCTCGAGTGCTGCTAATAAATTTAAATTTTCCTCAGAATTAGGCAATTGCTCCTTCAATGCTGTAATTTAATGGTTAGTATTAATTATATGAAAGCCACTCCCTAAAGAGTTTGACAGATGGAATGGACATATAATAGAGGGAGAAAGGGCTATTTCTCAAACCAAATGAGGTAGCATATAATCAGCGGGGCTGGGTTTACTCTTCTATTCGACCTCCTTTGTCTCTTTCCCCCATTTTCCTTCTCACCTCACCCTACCCCCTCTCAAAAGCCAGGTGCCTAGAAAATGGGTCTCCTGGAAGCAGCTGGCTATGATTTCTCTGAGTCCCTGGAAGATCTGACCACCTGGACACCTCATCTAGTGCCCTCTAGGATGCCGGCTCCTTTCTCCATCCAGTTTCAGTCTCATTTAGTCTCTGACAAGATCCGCCACTGCCTTGCTCTCTCCTCCCTGCCACTGCTCCAATATCCACGCTCACCACCTATATCCCAGCTGCACACCACATGCAAACACAGCTTTGGGGGATACTTCAAGCTTTCTGGAAGAAGAAAAGTTCTGATAATTGTAATTGCCTGAAAGCTCCAACTGTGAAATATAATGTGATTAACAGAATGGACAGAAGCCTGGCTTTTGTTTCTGGAATAGAAATATAAAGAAACTCACACCATTTGGACCCTATATGGAGATTAATTTGCTTGCTAATTAGCATGAGAGGAAGGTGCCAGGGAAGTATGTCAGCGTGGCTGAGGAAGATGGCTGGCTGCCCTGCACATACATGCCAGAGTGCATGAGTACTAATGCTGATGTATCTGCTCCCTTCCTACCCAAAACCCTACAAATCCCATCGTCAGAGGCTAAATCCAGAGCTCTGTTATGGAGACAGGCACCTCAGCTCGCTTATTGCTTGATTGAAGAACACTTCCCAGTTGCTGGTGAGCACGAGGACAGAGCGAGAACTGACCCCACCCACACCATTTATTTCTGTACTCTCTTCCATCTCTGTGTTCAAACAATGGAGCTGATCAATGGACCGTGAGCAGCCTCTGTCCTTCCCAGCTCTGGAACCCAGACTGCAAGAGATCAAGGAGGGAGGGAGCCAGGTGCCCACAGGGAGTTCGGGAGAAAGAGATTTGGTGGTCTGCGTGGTGGCAAAGAAGGGTGTATTTGCTTATAACCAAGAGGGTGACACTGGAGGATGCACTGAGAGATGGAACCAGTGCCCGGGAGAGACCAAGGACAGGGCTGGACTTAGGAAGAAAAGAACCAGAAATAGGCTCAGAAAGGGAGGCCTCCAGCTAGACAGAGATGGACACTAAAATACCTTGTCTCCGGTGTGGGCAGCTGAGCTGTCCTGGGTGCAGGGTCAGCTTATCAGAGTGAGGACAGGTCTGCAAGGTTGATGCTGTGGCATCTCCCAGGGCAGGGTCTCAAGAAAAGGGGAGGCCAACCCCTCCTTCAGTGGCCCAACAACGTGGCCTCCAGCCGGACAGTCATGGGATCTTGTAGTCAGAGGCTCACCCCACTGGAAGCCACTTCTAGAAGGAGGAAAAAGAAAAAAAAAACTAAAAATAAGATTTGAATTTCTAAGGGACAGGACCGGTCTCCCTCCACAAGTCAGACTCTTCTCTCCTCCTTTGCCTGTACAGGGCCGGGGAATGTCTTCAGGCATCATCAGAAAGCTCTTTAGCCTCAAGAAGTAGCTATGGAGGCAAGCAATTTTCAAGGGGCCCTACTGATCCCTGTCTCGCAGGGGTCACAAATGAACATGCTTTCAGGGTCACTGAAAACTGAAATGGAAGCGAGGACCTTGTAGGTACTGCGTGCACACTCTCTGCCTAGTTACACTGCTTTAAAGCTCCCTGTGGGTGAAACAAAGTATGCCCATAGGCCACAATGGCCTGCAGGTCACCAAACTGTGACCCCAGGGACCGTAATGGAATAAGAGGTGATGGGGAAAGAAAGACAAAGGACAGAAAAATGATATCAAAGGGAAAGTGCTCATACTGAGTGTTGTTTCTGTGACTTCTTTTCTCTTTCCAGAGGGTCCCTTCTATATTTCAACCCAATTTCACGTGGAATTAATGCAGCCACAAAGGTGTTTTTGTATGGGACAGTGGAGATAGGCAGAGAAGGGAAAGCACAACACGAGGGTGATCCTGTAATTCTTCTCAACCTTTCTGTAGATGCCATAAGAGAAGGGGAATCGGAAAAGCTGGTCCCGAGCCTGGCTCTGTTCTGTCCATCCTTTCAACCTCTTGTGGTCCATTTCTTTCTCCATCCAAAGGACAATACCCATCTTTACCCCACACAATTTTACAGAATTAGATCTCAGAAATGGGTTAAGACATGAAAAGCTGCTTGGCAAATCATAATGTATGTGTTAACATATTACTGTCAACATCGCTGTGGTTACCATTATTTGGGGGACAAAATGCTAATGGAGAGAAAATGCAATTTACAGTTAGCCAATTTATGTTTAGCTTCGTCCTTCCCCGTGGCAGAAATGGGGACTCTGATAGCATCTACGGCAACTGGCTGCATCGCCTTCCTGTCTGGCTGCGATGAAAGCAATAGGTCATTGTCAACACCGATGTTTCCTGGGACTCAGCAGGGCTTTTTGATCCAAAAGTTCCATCTCCAACGTGGGTTTGAGCACAGTGCCATGCATATGATCAGACAAGGAAACTACTTTAATAAGTGTAATATGTAAGGTTATCACCAGCTCAGGAGGCTAGACATCGAGCTTTGTGTAGCCTCTGTGCTACCCTCTTTTTTGCCTGTGGAGGTGGGGCCAGTACCTGTGCAAGGTGATTCTATAGAGACCTGGGCATTTCAGAAATGAGGTCAGAAGCCTGAACCCGCTTGAGACTCCAAGTCTCCCATCGGGTCAAGGAGCCTGGATGTCTGGGCCCCCAGTTCGACCGCTGGCCCCTTTCTTCCACCTTTACGCCAGCCCCAGAGGGTCTTCTCCATGTCTCTAGGGCTTGGCTTCCAAGGCTGGGGTGGCCATTCCTGCAGCTAAGATCACAAAGAATGTGTTAGGAAGGTTTGCCGCTTGCCCAAATCTCTCTCTAGATTCTTCTCAGGCAAAGAGGGCTGTGGAGAAGCCAAGATGGAGATGGCTGTGGGAAGCCAAGGGAAAGGACCAACTTGAAAAGGTGATCAATCCTCCCACTGGACACAATCATGCAGAACAACAACCACAACTAATGGTTCTGTAGTGTTTCCTGCATGCCAGGCTCTGTCCTAAAATGTCACTCATTGAATACTGTGGACAATCCTGAAGCAGGTGCTATTATGAACCCTATTTTACTGAAGGAAAAAACTGAGGTTTGTGGACCTAAAGCGACTTGGCAAAGGTTACACAACTAGTAAGCGGAGATGCTGGGATTAAACCCAGGCGGGTGGGCTCCATCACCTCCTTAATTAGGACCTCCAATGGCAGAGGGGTACGGGTGGAATGAGGTTTCCAAACCCAGCACCTGCCTAGAGAAGCACAAAGGAAGGAGGACAGAGGAGGCACCAGCCAACTCAGTCGTACACTTCTGCTAAAGTTATCCTGAAACATCGCCCCTAATCCACACACCGAGAGGTGCTACACTGCAATCTGGCTACAGAGAGAGTTTTAGAGTCAAGGGTCCCCTAAACCTGTCATTCATCCCCCCAAGGTGACATTAGTAAGAAGCCTCGAGCTCTCAGCTGAGGAGCGTTTGTCCTCCTCTCTCCTACGCCTCTGAGGTACAGGCGAGATCTCCCCAGACACTGTGCAGTGAGGGCCCACAGCTTAGCGCATTTTCTATCTGCTCTGTAAATAAGGTGACATCCACATATCCTCTAGCTCCCTCAAAACTAGGTCAGTTGCTGAATGTTGTAGGTGTGGGGTGGGAGTGAATGACTTTGAAATGACTTTATCTCACAGGACTCCATGGGGGCCATGGGCTGGCTTTTAATGAAAGGGGCTCTTTTCATGTCAAAAGCAGACCCAGAGTACCTGGACGTCATGCTGGCTTAATCTGGGTGGGGGTGAGATGCCCTCCTTTGGCAAGGGCAAATTCAGTGCTGCAGGCGGCACAGCAAGTGATGATGGCAGAGAGCCGAAAAGCTGGGAGCAATCCTTCTGAGTCTGCCCTAGATACTGGCCATCTTTACGACACAGCAGGAACCTATCCCAGGGTGTCTTGCATGAACTATAAAAGAAGGGTTTACAATGAACTTGCACTGTAAACAAGACCTACGGGGGCATTTCCCTTACCCTAGGAACCACCAATAATTCCTCCCCAAATGATGTGCTTGTCATCAACTGTTCTTGTCTATTCATTAAGCACCTGTGACATGATCCCCTCTGCGGGTTAATCCTGAATTGTTACAGGGTGCCCGAGTGATGTTTCAAACATCTCCTACACTTGCATTCAACTTCTTTTAACCCACGGTGGCCTTCTCTGCTTCTTCAGAATTAGTCGTACTCTCGCTTTCATCAAGGCTGGGACTACAGGGGAATCCAGATTTGCAATTCAGATACATTGGGAGGAGATTAATCACTTTGCCAGAGCTGTTTTGGTTTATGTTTTACTTCATAGGAGCCCTCACTACAAGATTCCTTTAAGGACTCCATTTCCTTAGTGCATTCAAATTAGATGCTGGTGACAAAGGAAATTCAGTATCTGAACTTTGCAGAGCACTATGCTGGGAATCACAAGCTCTACTGCCTCATGTCTCTCCACCCACCTACATTCTCACCTTGGGCTCACAGCAACAGAGATCCCACCTCTGGACTACAGCCCCAGGGCAGGACACTAGCCTCCTGCTGGCGTTATGCCACGGGAATGACCACTAGGTCTCAGGTTCAATCTCTTCCCAAAAGGGGCGAGTTAAAGCCCGTGGCCAGAATCTGTCACTCAGATTTTTCAACCCCTTCCTGTTTCTTTCGTTTCCCAAGGACCAGATTCTCTCTGAGGCCTCTTCCACCATCAGGACCTTACATCTGCCTGTGTGTCGCCTCCTCTCATCTCATTCCCTAAGTGGCTCAGTGCTGGGCTCCCCCGGGCCTGGATGTCTTTGGCCCCGTCAAGGAACCTCTCCCAGCACATTAAACATCAAGGCTTTCCAGGCAGCAAAAACGACTGTACCTTCTGGTCTGTCTCTGAAAGTAAAACTGGAGAAAGAGGCAGCTGGGGGGGGGGGGGGAGGAATGTGGGGGGGAAGGTGCGATGTGTAGAAAAAGTAGGTCATTAGTGGTAAAAGACCACAATTTTCAAGCGGTTGTTAATGTTTTGTTTATATGGATTTCTCCAAATGTGACATTTTAATGGCATCATAATTGTGTGATTACAGTGTAGTCGACTCCGCTTGGGGAGGAAAGGCGACAGGGACTCTGATGACCTGCTGAGAAAGGCGGCTCCGTGCACAGGCAGCCAAGGGGACTGTCTCCATCCTGCTCAGGCTGGGATACCTGACAGGCCTGAGAAGTGGCTCCCCAGAGGTCCCTCTGCTAGACAGGAGCCATCAGTGTCCAGGAAATTTGCACGCAATCTAGGCCTTGGACAAAATCAATGCCCAGGGCTACAAAAGGAGAGATGAGGGTAGTTATATCCCACCTTGGAGGCCCACTGATAACAGCTGCACTTGTCATGAACTTCACTCATCTTCTGCCTGCATGCATTCATTCATTTGTTCATTATTCCTTGAGCTCTTACTGTAATCTGAGGGAAAAGGCCATTCTCAGAAATAAGAACAAATTCAGGAGACATTGGCAAAGAAAAGGATCCCAAATCTATGGGCACCTACTAAATGCCCAACACTAAGCTACAATGTGGCTCATTTGCACCACTGGGGAAGCCCCTTCCAGTGTCTTGTGTCGTAGCTTCCATGAGCCCTCTCCACTGGGCTTTCCCACAAAGTCTGGCCTCTTCTCCATCTGCAGCTAGCTTCTCCTCCTCCCAGGCCTCTAAATGTTGTAATTGCTCCTGGATTTAACCCTGGTCCTTTCTCTCTTCTCATGACATGCTCACCACAGGTGACTCCCTCCATTCCTATGTCTTCAAAACCTTCTTCTTCTTTCTTTTTTTCTTTTATTAAAATTTATTGGGATGACTGGTTAGTAAAGTTACATAGGTTTCAGACGTACAATTCTGTATTACATCATCTACAAATCCCATTGTGTGTTCACCACCCAGAGTCAGTTCTCCTTCCATCACCACATATTGGACCCCCTTTACCCACAGGCAGATAATTCCCCACATGTCTTTCTAGCTTGGCTCTCTTTTCCGTGCTTCACATCTACAGTCAATACACTCCTCCCTGACATGTGCATTTGGGAGTCTCACAAGCATCTCACCCTGAGTAGGTTACAGATGGAAGTCGTCATCTTCCTGTCACAATGGCGCCTCCTCCAGTCTTTCCCACGTGAGGAAATGGCACCACCACCCCTGCAGTCACTGAACCAGGAATCTGAGAGTCATCCTTCACATGCCTGTCTCTCTCACCCACACCTTCACCCAAACCCCACACACATATGTAACCCATCAGCACGTCCTGTTGATTCTATCTGCAATGCATGTCTCCATCCACCCACACCCATCTGTACAAGTAGGTCCAACCACCTGTGACTCCTTTCTGGAACACTGACTGTCATAGGCCCCAACTCTGTATTACAACTCCGTATTACCCATATTACCACCCAACAATTCATTTCCCAGAGGCACCTTCTTAAAATGGCACGTGATCCTCTCTCTCTCCCATTCTGAATCAAAACCCCCGCAGTGGCTCCCCACGGCGCTCAGAATGCCTCCCCACTCTGCACCATGGCCTTTCAGGCCCCGCAAACTCTCCAGCCTCACCACACTCTCCCTTCCTCTTTGTTCATTACGCTCCAGCCACACTGGCCTCTCTTCAGCTTATAACACAAGACAAGCTCTTTCCCATCTGTTATGGGCTGACTTGTGTCTCCCCAAGATTCATCAGTTGAAGTCTCCAGTACCTCAAAACATAACTGTAGTTAAAGACAGGGCCTTTAAAGAAGTACTTAAGGTTAAATAAGGTCACACGGGTGGGCCCTAATCTATGTGACTGTATTTGGAGATAAGAACCTCAAAGAGGTGATTAAGTTAAAGTGAGGCCCCCCAGGGTACAGCCATAATCCCATATGACTGGTGTCCTTATAAAAGAGGGGGAGACAGCAGGGGTGTCCTTGCACAGAGAAAAGGCCATGTGAGGACACACGAGAAGGTAGCCATCCACAAGTCAAAGAGATCTGGATATGACTATTTCCATGTCATATCTAAACAGAAGCTAGGGGAGGAGAAAGGCAGCCCTCAAGGAAGCAGCCCTCCAAGGAAGGACTGGGAGCTGAACCAGGGCCATCTGCCTATGAAGGACTTGCCATGGCCCCATCTACCCAGAGAAGACAAGGCCAGCAAGGGCTGAGTGGGTCAGAGAATGCTTAGGAGGAGGCAAGTCCTGACGTGGGCCTATAAGGATGGATCAGACTGAGACAGGAATCCAAAACGGAGGGATGGGTAGAGTGGAGGCCCAAAACTGATACCCACAACTTGCCACTTCTCTCTTCCAGTTCCTGTCTCTGTGACCTTGGGCAAGTGATTTAACCTCTCCCCCACAGCTGCCTATTCTGTAAAAGCAGAATACGGTTTTATGAACTAATGGGCTAATATAAGTAATGCACTGAGCACTATGCCACGTACATGCCAAGCACTCAGTAAACAGTAGCTATAAGTTTATTTGTTAGAGAAAGAAAGACAACGCTGTGTGTCCACGAGGCAGGAGATGATCTCACCAGTGATGCCGTAAGGAGTTCTGAAAGCAGACCGGAGATCTGGCGTTTACATTCGCCTCCGTCTCCACCTCCTATCCCTGAGTAATCACTTCGGCTCGCTGGGTCTGTGGTTAGTTAGTTTCCTCACTGATCAAATATAGGGGTTAGATAGAGCAGGCCTTCTTAACTATTTTGAGAAGACATGGCCCCCTTTTCAATGTGATGGAAGCCGTGGCCCTTTTCTCTAGAGAAATGTCCTTGTAGAAGTAGATACGAATTTCTGCTTACAGTATCAAGCATCCAGTCCCACCCTGGAGCCCCAGGAGGCGCCTGGCTGTCAACTCCGGTATAGAGGAGCGGGTGACTCTCTGAAAAGGTGAGTCACATAGGCACACCTGTCCGACAGGGAGGAAATCAATGATGTCCTTCCGCCTCTCTCAGCTATCCTTTAGAGGGCCGAAGCTGGTTGCCCAACTCTGACAGCCTCTGCCCAGCCCGTGCTGAGCATAGTAATGAGGCATGCTGTGCAGAGTGACCCCATAATTGGTCCCTGCTCGGTGCTGTGCTGAAAAAAGACAACAACCTTGAGATATATTACCCAGATGTACAGTCCCCAGCCCTGGCTGCCATCTGAGTGGCTCTCAAAAACATGTCCAGAGGTCCAGCAGGGAACAGTTCTGAAGGAAAAGCTGGGTGTTCTTCAGCTGCTGCCCAGAGGCTGAGGGTGTTTGAAATGGGGCAGCGATGAAGAAGGGTGGGGTTTTCAACCTGTGTTAGAAACCTCTCTATTCCTTGGTGCTCCAATTCTGAGCTCACAAAAGATATTTCCTTGGCCCTTTTGCAGAGCTGAGCAACAGATATGGTGCCAGGACTTAAAAGTCTTTAGATCTGCATTTTGTTTTCTCACACTGCTGCTAGAGTGTCTTTTCTAAAATACAGCTGGATCCCACCGACAGAATAAAGGCCAAGTTCCTTACCATGGCCTGTAAGTCCTTCTCTGGACCTCTAGCCTCATCTAGCTTAATCCTGGTCCCCACACACTGGTATCCTTACATTAAACTGCCACCACCCGTACTGGAAGTAAGCTGAGAAAATCTGTTCCCTGCCATCTAAAAGTGTCCCCTTCTCTTATGTCGAGGCACTTATTATAATTACTTGTTTATTGGGCCACCTTCCCTAAATGGCATATGCCTTAAAGGTAGGAGCATGGGTTTTCTCTGATTCCCTAGAGACTGAGTATCCTAAGGAAGGGACCACTCACAGCCTCAGGCCAGCTCTCTTTTTCCACCCTCACCTTGGCCAAGGCTCTCCGGCTGCAGAAAAGTAGACAGAACACAGAACTCTCAACCTAAAACTATGCCTTGTGGAGGATATGAACAGGCTTAGACATGCAGGGCAAGGAGTCACCCTAAATCAGGGTCAGTAGGTCTGGCAAGGTGCAAAAACGCTCCCTGGCAATGATGCAAACACATCAATGGGGGGGAAAAAAAAGCCAAGAAATAAAACAGAGCATGAAAAAATGATTAAAAAAACCACCGAGCGCGCGCGCGCGCACACACACACACATAAAACAAAAACTATCAGTCTTAAAAGAAAACATAAACTAAGGAACAGGAAGAAATTACCCAAACATGCTTCGTGTTATAGAACAACTTAAGAACATGAATTTAATAAAATAAGAGCTAAAAGATGAGATGGTAAAGCAAAGAAATGAAATAAAGGATCATAAAATTGAGAACCGCTAAACACTGTTACATAACCAATAAATAAATGTAGAGACTGTTTCCCCAAAAATAAGACGTAGTCGGACCATCAGCTCTAATGCATTTTTTGGAGCAAAAATTAATATAAGACCCAGTCTTATTTTAATATAAGACCAGGTAATATAACATAACATAACATAACATAACATAACATAACATAACATAACATAATACAATATAATACAACATAATACCAGGTCTTCTATTAACTTTTGCTCCAAAAGACACATTAGAGCTGATGGTCCGGCTAGGTCTTATTTTCGGGGAAACATGGTAGTAGGTCTGTAGTTTAGGGTTACGTAGCAAGGTTATATATGCCATCTGGGGCAGAAAATTCTTCACCAGGGCATGTTGCTAGGTCCTGGGAGAGACAATACATTAACACACACACACACACACACACACACACACACACACACACACACCCCTAACCTGGGACAGCAAGTAAAAGAGGAGCATTGAAAAAAAATCTAACCATGGGACATCCAGCAACGATGTAGCCAGAACAACCCAAAATGAACTGAATAGTGCCACACCTACTAAGTTCTAAGGTTGAGTAGGCCTGGGAGCAAGCCATCATGAAATAGAAACGGAATATCCAGAATTGGGCTGGAGTAGATCCGGAGAGCCCAAGAAGGCTGTACAGACAGGTGGCCCAGACCCTTCCTCTTCCAGTGATTGCGGCATGGGCTCCCTCTCGCCAAGTCTGATCCAGCCACTGGCACAATCACATGCCAACCTGCCAACAACAGAGGCCAACACTAAGCCCCATACAGTACCACCCACTGAGGAGACCAAACAGCCATTGGGTGACAGTGGATTACACGGGACCCTACCATAACGGAAAAGGCAGCAGTTCATCCTTCCCAGATGAAGATATTCCAGGTATGTGTTCAGGTTTCTTGACCGCAGAGCCCCAGCTAGTACCACCATTTGAGGGCTCACAAAAGGTCTGACCTCTCAGCAGGAGACTCTTCATAACACCATCTTGTACCGAGGGACCCATGTGTCAAAGGGGAGAAAGCGGAGGGCACACAGCTACAGACCCACTGGCCCTAAAACATACTATGGCATCCAGAAACCACCAGCCTATGAGAGCACTGCTGAGGCACCAGCATGGAGATGCTGCCGAGGGGACAGGACACCACCCTTATCACGCCTGCTGGCTCTGTGCTAGGTGCATGATACTCATCATTCACTGACTCCTCCTAGCAACCCTGCAATGTGAATGAACAATGACTGTTGCAGAGATGAGCAAAGGCCTCAAAGCTAGCTGTGGCAGACTTCTAATTTGAATTCCAGGCTATCTGGCCCCATGGTCATTCTGTTAATACCATTTCTGTTTCATATGTCGATTCTGCCTCCACGTTTTCATAAAGGCTCGCATCTCCCTCCATCCCCGTGGCCCTCAGCAGGGATGACCTGACCCCTGGTACCTTGCAAGCTGGGATTTACCCTCCCACAAGCCATAAGACCTGCCAGGAGTGACACTGGGCCCCCAGCGTCCACCTCCTATCTCCTTTTCCTCTGCCAACACGAGTATTTCTGATGGGTCCCAGCAATTTGAATTCTCCTAACTCTATTACAACCTTAATGACATTTGAACTTACTGTAAGTAAAACCCTGTTTCCCTGAAAATAAGACCTAGCCTGACAATCAGCTCCTATGTATCTTTTGGAGCAAAAATTAATTTAAGACCCGGTCTTATATTATATTATATTAAAAACCCAGTCTTATAATAAAATAAGACCATGTGTTATATTAATTTTTGCTCCAAAAGATGCATTAGAGCTGATTGTCTGGCTAGGTCTTATCTTCGGGAAAACACGGTATACATAATACACTATCCACTTTTTATAAATATTTCTATTTCTGCTGAGAAAGCTCAAGATTTTACTTCTTATCTACAGGAGACCCAGGTTCTTGGACAGACTGATGAAGCAAAGGGTTTAAAGACTGGAATCTTCTCCTGCAGGCACTGATTCACAGGTGAGTGAAAAGGAAACAAAACCAAATAACCTTTTCACAGCACCGGGAGGGGCCCACCCTGCAGGGAGAGGACCTTGCTGTCCACAGAGACCACCGGGGGAAGACCCAGGAAGCCATCTCCTCTCAGCTAGGGGAATACGTCCAGCAGTGCTGCTGCACCAAACACAATGGAATGGTTGAGAAAGAGGGCACTTGATGAAATGAAAAGGCAACCAATTTAAAAGAGATTAAGCAGGGAAAGGGGGTTTTAATGATCAGCTTTTGCCACTGTGAACTAAGTGAACCCACTGGCATGGAGACTAATGATTTAATATGTTGTTAAACAAGGATGAGCTGTCTGTGTGAATAATAAGGGCATCTGTAGTTATAGCGACAAGGGTAGAATTATCCTCCAACAGGCCCTCGGTCTTGAAGGCTGCACTCCACTCATTTCCTAAGGTCAGGGCCAACCACTCAGCAGCTTCCCCGCCCCAAGAGACACAATTTTCCTGAGAAGAAAGGGGACCTAGAGAAGTGTGAAAGGAAGGAAGCGGTAAGAGAACAAGTGGTAAGAGGAGGAGACCAGCAGCTTGTGGATTTAACTCAAGTAGGCCTACAAGGCCTCTGGGCCTGCCTCTGCCGGTGGAAAGGAGACCACCTGTCTCGGGCACGAGGTAGTGTCACCTTCCAAGGACCTGAAAGGAATAACTACACGTAATGTTCATTCTTGCTAAAGAGGCTAGAGGGTGGACTCTTTTTTTTTTTAATAACATATTAAAGGCAACATCTGCAACAGTGAGGGCTTCTGGGGATGGACAGAGTGAATAGTAAGGCAATTCGTGCAGGTTCTATGGGATGTGGGAGCATGATGTCAGGGATGGTGACAAGAAAACACAAAACCTTCCTCAGCATGAAGCCCTCATGACCTCGTGGCCTCTCCCTGTGGCCTGCAGGCTCTGTGGTCGTATGGTGTATGCTGGGGGCCTCCTGCCCAGCCCAGGCCCTACAGGGAAGACAGCTTCTCAGTGAGTGGTCATCAAACGGGTGAATGGCAGTGCGATGGAGGCTCATGTTAGCCTCTGCAGCACTATGCTTAATGCTTTATTGGGCATCTCCTATGATCCTGAGAACAATTCCATGAGGTAGGAAAGATTAAGTCATGTCCCCAAAGCCACAGGCTGGTAGAAGGCAGTGAGGATTCCAATACAGGTATCCTAAACCACTACCCCAGGTGCTTCCAGCCACGGCGGGAAGGATGGAAACCCAAGGGCCAGGTCCCTCATAGAAAGGGTGGAAGCTCTTATGCCTTCACTTGAACTTCAGCTGTATTCAATGTCAATACCAAATAGTGTAGTCTTGATTTGGAGACTTGGGTTGAGACTTGACTTGGGTTGAGAATTTGTTGACATCAGACCTTATTTTGAATGGGCTTTACTTTAATTTTCATCCATAAAGAACCCCTCCTTCTGAAACTGGAGAGCCTGGTGTCTGACGCCTAATTCAACTGGCCATCACACTGTCATGTGTGAGGGCCCCATGGTCACTTGTTCATTCACTCATTTAATGACCACTCACTGAGAATCCATCAGTGCCCTGCAGGGCCTGGGCTGAACGGCAGGCCATGGGCGTGCACCACATAAACACACAACACGGTCCTACATCAGGAGACTGCAGTTGACAAGGAAAGGTCATGAGGGTTATGACAGGCCAGTCCCAGAGGGTGCAAGGATTTCTCACGGAGGTTAAGAATCTATTGCTCCCTTTCCAGAGGCTGGTACCTGGGATTCAGTCTAGAATCTAGACCCTCGTGAGAATGGCAGCTTGGAGCACAGGAAAGAATACAGGAATCTAGCTCCATCTCCGCATTTAATCCCTGTGTGACCCAAAAAGCCAAGCTTGGAGACTCCCTTTGTCTCTCTGTAAAATGGGAATCGTGATACTTGGTCTGCCTAGGTCATGAGGCCATTGTGGGAATTATGTAAAAAGATGCACGTAAAAGTGCCTTGACAGCCTAAGAGGCCTCCACAAATGTAACAGATTATGATTGTGCCAGAATTTAAATATAGAATTGTATGGAGTAGGGGCAAGAGGTCTACCTTATGAACCGCACCTCTGCGGAACAGACAAGGGCTCATGGATCAGGAATTTGGGAACATACCTGTTAGATAGATGTGTTTTGCTGCTATAATACAGCAAATACAGTGTTGGATCATTATCCGGGACATGAAAATAGACTCCATCTATAAAACCGTACATTTTAATTGTGTTCATTAAAAGGGGTTTGAACCTAAAGTGAACCTAAAGGGAAAGCTGGTTTTCCTATAACTCTTCTATCAAAAACATGGTTACAGTTTTTAATACCTTCATGTAGGTCAATGATGCCCAGAGAGCAGAAAGGCATAGAAAGAAACAGGGGCACTCCAGCAGCTCCTGATTTCCCCCTTCACAGATGGTCAGAGCACCCTCTCTGGGCAGCTCTAAGCTGGGAGTAGACTTGGAGTTCTAGGTGGTCTCAGGGATCACATAAGGATGGTCTCATCTCTAGGCCCAAAGCTCCTGCTACCCTGAAGAAGCTACTTAATTCTCTACTCCTCACCAGTCATACTGGGTCTGGGACTGGCCCTACCAGGCTCACTTCTGCCCCCTTGGGGTGGGGAAGTGTGCTGCTGGTGGCAACAACCTACCTGTTTTGTCCTAATCTGCCTCCTGGATCCCAAACACAGTTTATAGTGATTATATGGGACAAGGTGGCTGCCACCTGCTGATCCAAAATTCATCTGGCTCATCCTCGCTCTGTGTAAGCCAGGCTCAGCCGCTCCGAAGAGCATAGTGTGCGGGAGAAACCGGCTTGCCATCAGCTTGCACATTTCTGAAAAGCCAATTACATGCTTACTATTCTTCTCCAGGAACGAAACCCACGTCGCACGTGGCCAGTCCCCTTCCCCGGCACACACTTGCTTATCTCAGCCATGCGGTTCCTTCTGCCAGCCATTGCTGTCAGAAACATATAACTGGGCTCTTAATCACCTGCCGATGGATCTGGAGGGAAGGCAGGAGAAAAAATGCCCATCCTGGAACCAAGAGACATTCACGCAAGAGCTGGAAAAGCCAGCAGGAGCTACACAAATGGGCCAGTTTGCAGGTGAGGAAGGGACATTATGAATGCCATGTGAAGCTGTGGTCACAAAAGGGCATCAGGCTTTGAAGGATGTCTGGGGTCTGTCTCTCACCCTGTAAGCCAAATCCACTTAGCTACCAGCTCTGATAAATAGCTTTAGGAAAATAGTCACATCTACTCATTGACACACGGTGGCTGCTTCCTCACTATGACAGCAGAGCTGAGACCATACAGCCACAAAGTCTAAAATATTTACTACCTGGCCTGTTAGAGAAGACATTTGCCAACCCTGGCGTAGTCGAAAGAACACTGGAGCTGGAGCCAGGAAGTCAGGAGACTTGAAATTAAATGTGCTCTGTCCTGTCCCAGTTGTGTGACGTTGGATAGAATTCACTTCTCCAGACATCAGTTTTTCTCATCTGTAAAATGGGGATATAATATCAACTTTACAGGGTTGTTGTCATAATTAGTGAAAATGAGACGTGCTGTGTGTGCAGTGAAGGCCTCCAAGGCAGATGTATCAATAAGTAATTAGAACAGAGATTCTTGCTTCCTCAAAGGTTCTGAAATGTATTTTTACATCCCACTCTTCATGGGCTGGAATATTTCCAGAGACCCTGCATGAATTTTGCAAATATATGTATGGGTGGGAGTTGTGGGTTAGAAAGGGGAGACAAGAAGGGAGAGCGGTACTCGATTTTCCCAGGAGAAATACTGATGTCTAAAGCAGTCTAATCAAAACCTGTCTTCTTTTTTAATCTGAACACTGCCGTACCCAAAATATGGCCATGCAGTCTCTCAGTGGGGGATAGTGGGATGCTGGGCCCATCATAATACCGGGCTTAAGGTCAGGCTCCACTTGGGTTGAGTATTATGTATCTTGACCCCATACTCAGCCCTGCAGTTCCCCTCTCCTCCAAGTTCTGGAATAAGGCCACTTCTTACCAACACCTTACCTTCATCAAAGTCAGAATACCAGCCCACACAGGGCCTCATATAACTAGGTCACCCTTCTACAAAGCAGTGTCATCACACTTCGCAAATGTGTATTTAGGAGCTAAGTAGGTGCTGCAGGGGTCCAAGACTGGTGGGGTACAATGTCTGCTCAAAGTGTTATCGCCTCCTTAGGGAAGAAGGGGGCAGGCTGGACCAGGTAAAAATCTTTAGGGATCTTTGGGATCTAAGTACAAGAAATTGTGGTGCCCTCCTCAGCCCCGGCCATATATAATTCTAAATAAAAACAATATGCCACATTAAAGCACAAGATTTGCAAATGCACTAAAATGAACAGAGATTCTTTGTAGCTTTCCCCAGAATTCTGGGTAAGTTCCTGGACACTGACTTCCTTCTCTGACTCCCTCCCCCATCCCTCCATGGGTGTCCCTGCTATGCTGTTGCCCTCCCCACGCACTTACTTACTGAAGAAGTCAGCACTGACAGTAAGTGCTCTGGAGAGCCCAAGAGAAGGACACAGATGGTCAAGACGGACCACTTCCAGGAAGGGTTCTGTGGGAATGCTACTTAGGGTAGGGGTAAGGGGAAGGGGAACATCTCAGACAGGCCTTGAAGAATAGATACAATTTCACCAGATTGAGACACAAAAGAAAGTGTCCTAAGAGTCTGACCAAACAGACGTATGAAAGGAAAAACAAACATAGGATGTTTGAAAGAAGGGAAAATTTTTAAATTTTGCCTCGAGTAAAGTACTACGGTAGTGAGAAAACATCCGGGCTTATTGGCCAACTGGACTTAGGTGGAGGAAGGAAGAAGAGGGCAGAGTTGAGGTCCGCTCAGAGAGCTCTAACCTGGCTGGGGATGAGGCTGAAGGTACCTGTTACATGGAAGAGAAGTGGAGATGAGATGCTGCGTGTAATAGTCAGGGTTTCCCAGAGAAATAGAACCAATCGGGGAGAGTATGAGCATCACTGATTTTAAGGAATGGGCTCCAGCAAGAATTGAAGTTGCAGTCTTGAGAAAAATTCCTTCTTCCTTGGGAAACCTCACTCTTTGCCCTGAAGGCCTTCAACTGATGGGATGAGATCCATCCACATTATGAAGGGTAATCTGCTTGACTGAAAGTCTACTGATTAAATGTTAATCTTTACTAAAGGCTACTGATTTAAATGTCTATCCCATGTTTAAAGTACCTTCATGGCAACATCTAGATTGGTGTTGACCAAGCAACTGGGCCCCATAGCCTTGCCCAGTTGACACATATCAGGAAATATCACAGTGAGCTTGTCCTCAGATGTGTTGAGTATGCAGAGCCTGCTGGAGATCCAGGTGGCTGTCTGGCACTTTCAGGACGCCATTTCTCTCCAGCCAGGGGCTGGGCCACTGGCTTTTCTGCAGGAGGTTTGCAAAGGTCAGAGTGTCCATCTTGATTTCCCCTTCTCCTCTTATTACTTTGCCAGGTCCCTGAGGCCTTGTAGAAGCTTTCTTTCTTCCCACTATTATGGCTGTTATTATTATCCTTCTTAATGTTGGCATGAGGATGCCCTGGCTGGCTGCCAAGAAGAATTACTTTCTGTCTCCCTAACACACTCCTGTTGCTTTTAATTGGATGCAAAGTATCTTGTCTTCTTTCCCCAGACAGACACTGGAGGATGGCCTGGGATAGTTTAAGTGGCTTCCCTGCTCGGGCTCAGAGATGAACAAGGCCTAGAATGGGGTGACACCTGGCTGCTACATAGAGATGTTTGCTTCTAAGAAGATTCCAGAGGCTCTTGTGCATATCACTTATCAGAAGGGGGGTTGCCCCAAGAATTATAATGATCCCAGTCCTGCCTCTACCACTAATGTGCCAGGTGACCATGGACCAGCCTTTCCTGATCTCTGGCCTTGAGTTTCCCTGCAGACTGGCTAATCTCCAAGGTGTCTTGCAGATCTAACATTTCTACCGTGCCATCATGGTGGGTCATTTCTGTCAGGTTCATATACAAAGAAAGGGGCCTGGCCTAAGTCAGGTTGTATAAACATGTGCTCAAGGATTTAAGGGGCACAGCTGGGAATCAAACCGACGACCTTCAACTTGAAGTCCAGAGCTCTTTTCTGTCCAATCTTCCCCAGGCTGCCCACTTGTTTGAGTGCAAGCCAAGGTAAGAAATACATTTCCTAATGTGGCACCTACACAGTCCATACAGCTACAAACACAACACAGACTAACACTCGATGAATGGAACCCTCCTTTTCTGCTGGTAATACTTTCTTGTTCTGTCCCATGCCTTTCAAAAATACAATTAATTAATGCATCATAGTGTGTATTAAAAAACAACAACACTCTGGTCCACCTGATACTACCCAGGCATAGGGAAGAACCGAGATATCCACATGCTCTCACCGGGCCATAAGGACAGTCTCTGCTCTGCATTATCTTACTCTGAGAAGTCGTGGGTCCCAGTCAAAGATTGAACCTTCAGCCTTGGGGGTCCTAACACCGTGCACACAGATCCCAAACAATGGGGTTCATGTGTGAAATCAGCCCACCTTAGCAACTGTAAGAAGAAACCTACTGGCACATGGATACCAGTGGGTTAGTAGTAGTATATCCCAAGCATTCCTTTGGGGACTTGTATATAGTATTAGTTTCCCAGTATCTGTGCTTCTGTTTTCCACCACAATTTCATGTGCCCACCCTATACAGTTAAATAGGAATCTAAATGAAATTCACATTCACCATCGTGTACCTATGTGGACTGTACACCTCTATAAACAACAGTTTTTGCCTCTGGAAGGCTTTAGGCAACAATCGCTGCCTGGGGTATATGATATGCTAAGAGGTCCCTGGTGTGTATGTGTGTGTGTGTGTGTGTGTGTGTGTATGTGTGTGAGTGTGTGAGTGTGCGTATGTGTATGTGTGTGTGAGTGTGTGTATGTGTGTGTGCATGTGTGAGTGTATGTGTGTGTGGGTGTGTGTGTGTATGTGCGTGTATGTGTATGTGTGTGTGTGTGTGATCTTCCTCAGGTAAACAAGGTTTGCTGATTTCATTGGTTATGAGTAGCAAGGCACATAATGTATATAAATACACTTACAAACTCTATCTAACTCCTTCTTCAGTGTTAAATGTTTCTGTTAACGATTCTTGTTGCCACCAGCATGAACTCTCTCTCGTTTTCTTCCTATTGCTCAGCGCCAGAAGTCTGATGCTCTCACCTATGAGGTTGCCCAGGGAGACAGGTGTGAGGGTGCTTGGCCTCTCCGAGGGGGGCCCAGCATTAAACGTGTCCTTTACTGGCCAGCACTTACCTTGCCAAGGGCTCTACCATACTATAGCCTGAGGTGGTGGTCCTCACCCCAGGCCAGAGCAGGCTGAAGCTGCCACTTGCCCCAGGTCATCGTCCTCCTCGCCACCTCGACTTGGAGCCAGGTCAGAACTCTCAGCCCATCGAGGGCCAGTTCTGGGCTGAACACTGCACAGCCCCTAAGTCAACCCTGCTGGATGGTGATGTCCACATCAGGGCTTCAGGGCCACTGCCCGCAGCCAGGTCCAGTGAACGGGCCATCTCCACCCAGGTTATGGCCGCCTCTGTCTGTCCTTCTCCCCAGAGTCTCCCACACATAATAATAGTCTGTGTCAGAAATACTGCTCCTGTATTATAAATATGCAAAGCTTGGGAGGCAGCAGGCGATGGGGATAAAATGCCAGGAATTATTTACGAGTCTCCCACTCTCACGCTGGGGCTTTATTTGCTTAATGAATGGCCGGGGCCAACCATCAGCCCAGGGATTTATTTGTCACCGGGAGCAGAAGACACTAGAATGTGGAGATGTAAAAATGACAAATTCTCCGACTCAGCCAAGGTGGTATTTCATTGCCACCATATCTAGCGGGAAAGGGAAGGTGAGGAGAGGGGAAGGATGGCTCACAAGCAAAGTAGCAGTGGCTGAGAGGGGTTTACAGTGAAGGGATTGGCTGCGTTAAACAACAAAATGTAAAAACAAAAGCACTGCTTTCCAGGATAAAAGCTGAGGGCCAGGATGAGGGCATTTATTAGCAGTTCTCAAATGCTTGTGTTACCCTCAGCGCTCAGGGTGCTCCTTGGGCTCTCCTTTATCAAGCTGCCCCACTCCCCCAAAATTCTAATGTGTGTAGAGGGAAGAGTATTGACCCAGGAGAGTGAAGGCTTGGGACTGAGTTTCTATTCAGCCACTCACTAGTGGTGTGAGCTTGAGTACCTCACTTCAACTCTCTGGACCTGTTTTGTTACTTGTAAAATAAAAGGTTAGCCAAACTCCATGACTCTTGTACATAGAACAGAAGTCAGGACTAGCCAGCCTTCACACACATTTTGCCACTCACTGCCACCTCCACATTCACTGTCACTTGCTGTGATGACCTTGTGTCACCTCTGCCACCAGCTTCAGCCCCACTGCCTCCCCACCATCACGTCCAAACAGCTGGTCTTCACCCCCAGTATCTGATCATTTGGCCTTGCACAGAGCCAGTCTCACACGGGCAGCAGCAGTTCCTGCGTCCCCTCCCGGTGAAGCCATCTGGGCACCGACTGACCTCTGTCTCCTTCAATCTGTCCCCACGTCACCCATTTGGTAACAGAACCCCTCCCTGAGTTTTAGATGTGCATGACTACCCAGCTAGTGACTGTATATCCCGGCCTGCCTTGCAGCCAGATGGAACCACATAACGAATGGAAGGTGAGCGGAAGGTATGTGTACAACATACAGGTCACCTTTAGAAAACAAATCACTCCTCTCTTTCCCGCTCCTGTGGACTGGGACATGAATGTTATTCCGATGGCCAGTCTCAGCCATGAGGACGTGGACAACACTCTCCGACATGGAGAAACAAGGCAGAGCTAGACGTTCCCCATGGCCTCACCTTGCACAGCATTACCGGCCCTGGACCAGCTTTGGGCTGTTTCAAGAGAAAAGAAGAAGTTTCTATCTTGGTCAAACCACTATAGTTTTTGGTATCTTTGTTACAGCAGCATAGCCTATATCCTAACCGGTATACCACCCACTGTCCTTCTAGGAAGCATGAGTCCTTCTCTGTGGCACACAGCCATAGAATTTCATCTCAATGGTAGCACTCTATGAGAGCATACCATACAAACTTATTTGGTTATTACATGTGTGTCTTCTAGACAGTGAACAGCTGGACAGCAGGGCTGATATCTTCATTCTGACATCACCGGAGCCTAAAAAGGTGTTCAGCACAGCAGGTCCTCTAATAACATCATTTGGTTATAATGTAGACAAGATGCCATAGGAACTCATTTATCTTATTTTTATCATTGTGTGTCATTTCACTTAAAGTCACAGAACCTACTGATGAAGTTAAGGGAGGACCTACTGTAGTAGGTGCTCATAAAATTACAGTTAAATAAATGAATAAATTCCATATCAGACTTCCCCATGACGTCTCTAAGGGTCCTCGTTACTTACTGCACAACTTTGTCAGGAATCAATGTGGTATGGAATGCCCTGACCTTTTTGAGTTTTCAGAACAGCACCAGAGGAGGCCATGGGACCTCTAGGACTTAACTGACATGCTAAGAGTGACGCCAACAAGATTGGTGACGACGGCTGCCATTCCTAGTGACCAGTGTAAGAAATGCTCTCTGACACGGCAGCATTCGTCCACTCACCTCCGAGAAATCAGAGAAACCTTGGGCTGGGCACCAGGGTTGGACGGAATCAGGGAAACACAAAGTGTTTCCCCTCCAGGTATTTTCAGCAAGAGGAATTGAACAGAAGGAACCGAGAAGCTTGTAGAATTGTTGAAAAGGCTGAGGGAGCAAAAAAGTTAGGGGAGTCACTACTAGTGTTCAGGAAATCAGAAAATGCACAGCAGGAATTGTAGGAGATGGCTACCAATGGTCTCAGCTGCCTACAGCACCGGGTGGGCGACACTTCTGTCACCAATCACAGCAGGGCACCCAGAAGCGCTGGTCAAGTCTCATGTCTACCATCCGCTGAAGTCCATGTGCCTTCCCACTTAGCTGCTGGGGCAACAGTGGCTTCTGCCTGTCTCCTACCTTGTCAATTTCAGGCAAATGCTCTTTTCTGTTAGAATGCTTATATCAAGAGAGTCTGAGAAATGCAGTTAGCGGGCTTCTAGCCCCTGAACTACAGGAGAGAGCCAAGAAGGACAGAGAGAGTGCTCATCACCAACAGTCAGTATCTGTCACAGCCTGGATTTAGATACAGTTTAAGGTACAGATCCAATAGCAACTCTTTTTCTTGAGATGCCTATCACTGTATTTTGGATTCACTGGAGGCGGAAAGACCTTGATAGTCCCACTTTTAGACCAAAAAAGCCACTAATATTCAAGCATCATGAGAAAGCATGTACACACCCCCAAACCAGCAAGCTCCAATTGTACAATTCTAATGTAAGAATGGAGTTTCCTATAATGGAGATAATCTGTGTTCTGAGAATTTAATGTTGTAACTGTTAAGTGACTACAAGCCCTTTTTCAAAACTGTTTACATCTCAAGTCCTGTCTTGACATCATGAGATCACTTAACAGGTGCATGTCTGGATGGCCACTGGTGTCCCATCAGGCGACCCTAGGGTACAAGCAGCCCCAAGGTTGTGGAGCAAGTGCATTTTCCCCCTGCCTAACATGACCTCAAGTGGGTGACTAGAAACATTTACACAAGAAAACACATGACTTGGGCACATTTTCACTCTCAGGTTATTGGACCATCATTTTCAACAATCACTATGAGATGAAATACAGTATCACAAGTCGTAATGAGGAAATTACATCTAGACTCGCCGAAGTGATTGAATCATACTTTTGATCCAGTCCCCCTTTGCACTGCCCTGAAAAATGCTTTGATTAGCCTCTCATCTACCAATGCCACCTGCACCTCCTCCAACTTTGCTAGTCACTTCCTGTCCCCCACCCCCAACTCACCAAGTTAAAGAAACCATCCCCAGTTACAGCTTGTTGGCACACATTCACTTTAGGATCCACCCAAACAAGATTGTGTGGAGAACAAGGAAGCCTTTACATGCTTTGCCTAAGCCTTGAAAATAGCTGCCACCCTTAGAATCCTATAAAGAAATGGGCTTTGGGTACAGGATCATTCCAACTTGTAAGGAGAGGTGGAGGCTTCCCCCTGGCCCCTCCACACCCCTGTGTGTGTGTCACAACACATGGGTCGCACACAAAATATTGGGGAAACATGTTCTCTCTCCAAGTGTCTTCCTGTTTAGAGCCTCTGTGTCTGGCATTGCCCTGCACCCTCTGCCTTCTCCTCAAGGGACTCTTTGCAGCTGCCACACGAATCTGCGAGAGACCTTCCTTTGCTTGGAAGGAGGCATCTTTGTCCTTCAGGAAGGCCATACAGGAACCATGGTGGGATTTGGGGAAGAATACCCAAGAACCAGACTCATGGATACGAAGAAGCCCTTGAGGCCCATGGTGATGAGGCAGGCTCCCCAAGGTAGGTGGCCAATCAGGTTTGAGCCCAAAGCCCTAACCTATGAGAGAAGGATTTTCTTCTGAAAGTCCTCTGTGCCCATGGTCCCTAGAAAACTAGTAGGGATGGCTAGATGAGAACTCACCTACTCAAGATACCTCCCAGCCACCAACATCCCAGAACTTTCATCCCCACCTGAGTGAACCCAGGGTTGGGAATGAGAAAGTGAGCGGGGAGAGGCGGGTGGACGGGGAGAGTGGCAGGGAGACCACAGTGCAGGGCTCCAGAATGTCCTGGACAGCAGGAAGGGCAACTTTCATTTCCGGGCTGTAAGAAATAGATGAAGTCAGCAGTGTAGGGTAGCTGGGCCCGACTTCTACTGCTTCTACTTTTCCAGTGCCTTCCAAGGTCAAGCATCTTAAGCAGCATCCTAAGGGTCATTGCAAGCCAGTGCACAACTTGAGTCTGCAATCTTCCTGCCAGGAAAGCTGCTGAGAATATTCCCCGCACCACCTCCACCCCCAATTATCTCTTTCCCGCCCAGGAAGCCCCTTCGCAGCACAGCTTAGCAGCACTGATGAGCCACTGAGGTCCTATCAACCTCCCACAGATCTGCTGTGAAGAGCAGAAGATGAGTCCTACACTCAGAACCCAGGAAGCGCTGCCTCGGGCTGCACTTGGCTCAATGCTGGAAAAACAGCTGGGCTCTGTGGGAGAAATGCCAGGAAAGGCTGCATCCATGCCCTAAGCGGACCCCTGCATCAGGGCTCCCCAAACAGCCCTGAGTTTGGGGGGACCTGGAGTCACATCCCACCCCAAGTGTATGCCATACTGTGATCTATGAACACCCTTGGGCTGCGGAACAGACTGGGTATAATCTGGCTGGTGGCACATGGGTAAGGGGACAGATGGCAGTGCAAGAATCAGGTCTCCAAAATGAGCTCTGCTGGCTCAAGGGAGCTGCTCCCTTAGGTGCTCAGGCTGAGTCACTGAGAAGCAAATGAGCTCTTGAGGCTGTAGGGTACCTCTGATCTGCCGAGCATTTTCCACCTGCTTCCTGGACAGGGTTTCCTACCAATTTGTCACATGTGGCACGGCTCCTACTTGCAAAACCCAATGTACCAGAGGCGTGACAAGACGGGTTCCCCGTCCTTCCTGGTGGCCTCCCTCATGATCCTGCCACTCCTAGCAGCAGAAGCACAACAGAGTTTCTATTTCATAATGAAGAACAAAGAAATCTCAATGCAAGAGTGAAATTGTCCCAGTTCTCTCTTTCAAAGCCAATCGTTTAAAATGAACAGTTGCCTACATTTCCTTACTAGTGAATTTCCAGTTAAATTCTGATAATGCTGTTTTGTTTCCTTCATTTTCTAAGGGAATTCCTGTGTACAGTTCACAGATATACCCTCATCTCCCGTCCTCCTATCTTCTCTCTCTTTTCAGGGGTAATGAGTGCAACTCTGGGAAACCCTATCCTGATTCCTGGTACCTTCACACCCTGGCCTTCCTCTGCCCCTAACCATTTTGATTTCTCCACTGGCTGAGGCCTTGCCCATCCAACCCTCATCCCGCTTCTCTCCCTCAGACAGGCAAGTGATGCCCAGATGTTAGTTCTGGCACTAATTTCTCTCCAGTGCTGCCTCCCGTGTTTCCAACTATCTGCTCAACATCTCCGTTTAAATGTTCTCACTGTTGAAAATGCATGTCAGAAACTGAGCTCATTATGTTACTAGCAAACAAACCCTCATACTCGTCAACAGTTGAGTATTCACAGGGGGATTTTATGCTTATTTTACACCCATTATCCCATTTAAATCATACTCCAAATCCTGAAATGGAGGCCAGGCAAGCACTGCTATTCTCATTTCATGGATGAGGGAAGTGGGGGCTCAGAACTGTCTAAGATCAAATAGCTAGTAAAGTATGGAGCCAAGACTAAAGTCCTTTTTCATGCTTTCTAACTTCTCAGATCAAAGATCCAAACAGTCATCGAACCCTACAAAGTCTTCTTTGCTTCCTAATCCCTTTTATACTGAACCTGTCCTTCCATTGCCATGACTAGACTTCCATCCCTAGCTGGCTGGGTCATTGCAGTGGGCTCCTGCTTCACCCTACCAACTTTTTCTTTAGTCTTTATAGTAATGCACAGAACACTGCCTCCAAATAATGCCCACTAACACCAAATAACCTTTTAGTGCACATTTCATTTTGTGACTCTTCTAGGAGAAAGTTTCAAGGACCCCTCCAGGCCCACACTTCCAAACAGAGTGCAGGGCCGAGCACCAAGGCCCTTCACAAAAGGTCCCAATGTCCTTTGCAGCCTTGCCTGGCCAGTTCCCTGAGCTCTGTGTGGCCATTCCAGTGACTGACTTTTGATCTTTTTCTAAGTCTTTTGATGGTTTTTATATCCTCTATTTTATTTATTTCTGTTCTAATCTATATTAATTTCCTTCCGTTTGATCTGCTTTTTCTAATTTCTTAAGGTGGAAGTTTAGGTTACTGATTTGAGATCTTCTTTTTAAAAATAGGATGGATCTTGAGATTATTACGCTAAGCGAAATAAGTCAGACAGAAAAAGTTGAGAATCATATGATTTCACTGATATATGGGATATAAAACTGAAAATAACAAAGGAACAAGACAATAAAATAAAAAAACAAAAACTCATAGACACCGACAATAATTTAGTGGTTACCAGAGGGTAAGTGGGGAGGAGGATGGTACATGAGGGTAAATGGGGTCAAATATATGGTGATGGAAGGAGAACTAGCTCTGGGTAGTGAATACACCATGTGATATATAGATAATGTATTATAGAATTGCATTATCTGAAACCTATGTAATTTTACTAATCATTGTCACCCCAATAAACTTCAATTAAAAATATAATAAAATAGATGTATACAGCCATAAATTTCTCTCTAAGCAATGATTCAGCAGTGTCCCATAAGCTTCAGTTGTGTTTTTACTTTCATGCTTCTCAAAGTATTTTCTAGTTTCCCTGTGATTTCTTCTTCTAATTCACTGGTTACTAAGGAATATATTGTTTAATTTCCACATATGTGTTAATTTCCCAAATTTCCTTCTATAACTGATTTCCAGTTTCACTCCGCTGTGGTTGGAGACACTACTTTGTATAATTCCAATCCTTTTAAATGTATTGAGATTGTTTTATGACCTAACATGAGGCCCATCCTGGAGAAAGTCCTCTGTGCACTTGAGAAAAATGGGTGTTCTGCTACTGTTGGGTAGTGTTCTATGGATGTCTGTTTATAGTTGGTTTATAGTGTTCAAGTATTCTGTTTTCTTGTTGTTCATCTGCCGAGATCTTCAATTCTTTATTGAAAGTGGGGTACTGAAGTCTCCAACTATTATTGTTGAATGCCTATTTTTCTTCCTTCAGTTCTGTTAGTTATTGTTTTATGTATTTTGAAGCTCTGTTACTGTTTTATGTCTTTTGAAGCTCTGCTGTTAGGTGTTATATGCTTATTTTTGTTATACCTGCCTGAAAAGTTGACCTTTTATCATTATAAAATGTTCTTGGTCTCTACTAAAAATGTTGTTTCAAAGTCTATTATGTCTGGTATTCGTAAAACTTCTTTTGGTTATTGTTTGCATGTTATATCTTTAACCATTCTTTTAGTCCCAATCTATCTGTGTCTTTGAATCTAAAATGTGTCTCTTGTAGATAGCATATAGTTGGATTGTTTCTTTAAATCCATTTGCCAATCTCTCTGCCTTTTGATTGGAGTATTTAGTCTATTTAAATATAATGTATAATTGGTGATAAGGTAGAATTTATGTCTACCATTTTGCTATTTGTTTTCTATGCATCTTATTGTTTTGTTCCTCTATTTTTCTTCTACTGTCTTTTGTGTTAAATGGATGTTTGCTAGTGTACCATTTTATTCCTTACTGTTTCTTTCTTTCCTTTTATTATTTTCTTAGGGGTTTCCCTGGAGATTATAATTAACATCTTAATTTATAACAATCTAGTTCAGATTAATTCTAATTTATTTTCGACAGTATATAAAAACTTTGCTCCAGTATAGCTCTATCCTTTCCCCGTTTCATGCTATTATTGCCATATAAATTACATCTTTATGCATTATAAGTCTATCAACACAGTTTTATAATTATTGCTCTGTATAGTTATTTTTTTAATCAAATAGGAAAAGTAAAGAGTAACACATAAAAATACATTTACACTGTAGTTATTTTTACTACTGCTCTTTATACCTTTGTGGATTTGAGTTACATCTAGTATTCTTTCATTTTAGCCTGAAAGAACGCTCTTTAGTATTTGTTGTAGGGCAGGTCTTCTACCAACAAATTCTCTCAGTTTCTGTTTATCTGAGAATGTCTTAATTTCTCCTTCACTATTTTTTTTAAATTACAGTCAACATTCAATGTTGTAATAGTTTCAGGAGTACAGCATAATGCTTAGATATTTATATAACTTATGAAATGATCCCTCCAAAAAGCCTAGTACCCACTAGGAACCATATATAGTTATTACAGTACTATTGACTATGCTGTACTTTATATCCCCATGACTATTTTGTAACTACCAATTTGTACTTCTTAATCCCTTTATCTTTTTCAACCAGTCCCCCAATCCCTCTTCCATCTAGCAATCATCAGTTTGTCCTCTGTATGTATGAGTCTGTTTCTGTTCTGTTTGTTCATTTATTTTGTTTTTTTAGATTTCACATGAAATATAGTTTTCACTGAATATGAAATGCTTGATTGACAGTCTTTCTCTTTTAGCATTTTAAATATATCATACCACTGACTTCTGGTCTCCAAGCTTTCTGGTGAGAAGTCAGCTGTTAATCTTATTGAGTATCCTTTATATGTGATAAGTCTCTTTTCTCTTGCAGCTTTAAAGATTCTCTGTCTTTGACTTTCGACCGTTTAACAATGGTGTGTCTGAGGATTTCTCTGAGTTAATTCCACTGAGAATGAATTGAGCTTCTTGCATGTGTAGATTACCATTTTTCATAAATTTGGGGAGATTTTGGACATTATTTCTTCAAATAGTCTTTCTGTCACTTTCTCTTCTCTCTTTCTGGGATTCCTATTATGCATGTGTTGGTATATTTTATGTTGTCCCATAGGTTTCGGATGTTTTGTCCATTCTTCGTTCTTTTTACGTCCTGGTCCTCAGAATGGATAATGTTAATTGATTTCTTTTTAAGTTTGTTGACTACTTCTTCTGCCAACCCAAATATGTTATGACTATACTTTTAAACTCCAAAATGTCTATTTGGTTCGTATATATATTTCTAACTCATTATTGATATTCTCTATTTAAAGAAACAATGTTCTCGTACTTTCCTTTAATTCTCAGATCTCCCCTAACTCACTGATGGACCCTCAGGCCTATTTCCTTAGTCCTGTCATATACGAGGTGGAGAAGGGTCTGTCTTGGAGGAACTCTTCTCATTTAGCTCTACATTATTCCTGAAACACAGGAGGGTAACTTAAAAGATCACGTTTCAGGTATGAAATAGAGGGAAAAGCAAGCATATCAATTCAACAATGATTTCTTTGCCTGTTAAATGCCAAGAACCACATTTGGCATCGTGATTCAATGATACATACAGAGTCCTAGAACCCTGTACTAAACGAGACTTCAGTAGGAGAAACAGCCAGGACCATCAAGAAGCAAAGGCTACATCTGGAGCAGAACCCACCTGCCCAGACTGGCCATACTTTTATGTCACTTAGGTTATGCACTTAGTAGATGTTTATTTCAGTCTCTGTTCTGTTTTGACTATAGTGCAATGGTAATATCAACACTATCTGGCCACAGTTAGGAGTTTGAACAGCAGATAAAGGTAGCCAAAGAAGGGACCAACGTCCGTGGTCAGTTCTCTGAGGGGCAGGCGCTCAGGCACAGCTAGCCTCCTACGTAGTTATCAGGAGGCACAAGCTTCAAGAAACAGAGACCCATATGAATACTTAAAAGACTTTACTTGATATTCCCTTTATAAAGCATCACATGAAAAATTTATTTTAGAACCAAGTAATAGAAAAATCTTTGCTTCTCTTAAAAAACTGATTGTGTCTACTTTTCTGATAATACAGTTATGAAACCACATCTCCCTTTTCATTTTGACAAGCAGAAAGCTTAGAGTCAAACGTGAAGCTTAACTGTAGCAATTATACTTACTGCCACTTCGGGTGCTTTCCCTGGTCCAAATTCTTTATTTCTATTTCTATACTGTCATGAATTTATGACATGTGTACTTAGCATAAATCCCTTTATTAAGATGTGTGACAAGAAAATCATTCTGATATCAATTATTTTTTGGAAATACTGAAAAAGGCTAAAAGAACAAGAATTATTTTCCCTCTCATCTAGAGGAAGTTTGAGAATGTTCCCTGAAACTGAGGTGGGGGCTGATTTCTGAAGGTACCGTGAGGAGTGGAGGTGGAATCTCTTCTCCTTGCAGTGCCCTGGAACTATGGAGGATCTCAGAAAGGACCTCCAGCCCAGGCCCTTGAGCTCTCTTAATGAGAAAGCAGAGGAGCCATTGGTCTACACAGATCATCTGGGCTATGATGTGACCAGTATGGCCCCCAAATGAAAGAATCCTTCCCCAGCCCTTCAGAACTGGTGAGAAGCCTGAGGCATTTGTACAATCCTCAGGGAGTGGTTGGAGTGGGGCGTTCTCAAAAGACAGATTGAATTTCCTGCCAGCTCATCAGGTAGAAGCTTGGCACTGGTTAAATTTTACAGAAATTTTTAAAATGTGACATTTCTTGCACCCTATTTTGGTGGCCTGAAATTCATACCTGCCACATGGGATGTAAATAATTGAATGAGTAAATAAACAAACCAAAGGCCACAGTGCCTGGGATGAACTCCCAGTTTGCTGTGTTTCCACCATTAGGGCTGTGAAACCTTGAAACACAAGAGTTAATGGAAAACTCAGCACTGAGCACAATAAACACCATCTATGGGGACTACATGGTAAGGAATGGAGGTAGAAAGCCAAGGATAGTTTCAGCCTTCACAAAACTTACAATTTAATGTATGCAGCACATGTCAACAATAAAACATTAATAAGAAAAAGGACAGCCATACAGTTGTGCAGGATAATTTTATCACACGCTCACTACACATCAGGCATGAGAGAGAGGTGAGGAGGAAGACAGCAGGCAAGGAACGTATAGGCTGGTGACGAAGATATGAGCAGTAGAATGATATACTAGAAGAGGGAGACACATTACAAAAATGATTTGCATGAAGTGTTACGGAAGGTCATTTCTGCCAGAAAAAAAGAGAAGGCTTCAAAGAGGAAGAGGCACTTGGGCTGGTCTCTGAAAATGGAAAGGATTTGAGCAGAATAAGGAAGACTGAGGTGCACTGCAGGCCAAGGGTGAAGAAGGTGCAGGCCCACACCTGCTCATGCTCAGGGCTACAGGGGAGTGGTGAATATTTCATCATGGATGCCCCTCATGGTGCATGGGGATGAATGGATAAGTGGTGGTGAAAATGCCAGAGAAGTACATGCAGGTCGGTCAGACAGGGTGTTAGATACCGTGCTCAGGTATTTAGATTGTAAGTTCTAGCTAGACAAGTTGATGGAGAGATTACAGATCTTCGAGCAGAGAAGGCTCATGAGAATAAAAATGTTCTTGGTAGCTTACTTGAATAGCTGAATGTGGAATGAATTAGAGAACACGGATACAGTAGTTACAGAGAGAAGGGTTAAGAAGTCCAATAAAATGTCTTGGGCACTTCAATAGAGGCAGAGGGTTATAACAGAGGCAGAGGGTTATGGAACGAATGTGGGAGATGCAAGAGACTTTACAGATGTGAAGAAGTGACAAGCTAGGGGGAGGGGAGGGGAGAATGAGAAGGACAGATATCAAGAGCTGACTCTGAGATTTCAGGCCTGTGTGAAACAGGGAGTACAGGAAGACAAGGATTTAGGAGGGAAATGATAAGCTCAGATGAGAAAACACTGAGCCTGAGGTCTCAGTGGGCCCTCTGGTGAGATGCTTAGCAGGTATCTCTTGTAGAGAGACATATTATACTAGTGTGCACTCAGTTTTATATGTTTATAATCTGATATTACAAAACTGATAAATTAGTGGAGCTCCATAGTCATCTAACAGAAAGATTCTTCACCTTACAAAAGCATTAATAACAGGGTACTTTAAATAGTTAGCTCCCCTGGTGAATAAAAAATAGGCTTTAATATTTTTTTGAAAGGTGACTTACACCTCTCTTTTCAAAAACTCATCTATTGTGTTAAGTAAAGCATATCTAGGTATGAATATGGAATGAACTGGGATACTCAGCCAGGTAAAATTAATCAAGTTAGATGTCATGAACGAGGTGATCAATCTTAAAGGGAATACTGAAAAAGTGGCATTTGAATTGGGGAAGAAAGAAGATCGAGGGCTCAAAAGGGGTGTGGTATAGTCCCACTGGGATGGATAGCTTCCCATATTCTCCTCACCCCTCTCCCATCCCAGGGCTGGAACCAGTGGGGCTGGTTGGGTGGTGGGGAATCCAGTTCCACCTACAGCCTTCTCCCATCTCTGTTGATGGCAACTCTATCCATCCGTTGAGGTGAAAACCTTGGGATATCCTTCCCTCCCTTCCTCTTTCCTACACCCTGTGCCCAATCTACCAGGAAATCCTGGGGGCTCTCATTGGAAATATATCTAGTATCAGCGTCTTCTCAACACCTCCTCTGCTACAACCATCTTGATCCAAGCCACCATCATCTTTGACCTGGATTATTTCAGTAGCTTCCTCATAGATTCATTGCTTCTGCCCTTGCCCTCCCAAAGTCTATTTTCAATATGACAGCTAGAATGATCCTTTTTAAAGGACAAGTCATATCATGCCATTCCTTTCCTCAAAACTCACCAATGGCTCTCCATTTCCTTCTGAATCTAAGCCGAAGTCCTTTTTTATGGCTTACAAGGCTGTGCGTGATCCAGTTCTGGTTACTGGTCTCACCTCAACTCTTCCTTCTCCCCACTACCCTCACCCAGCCCACTCCATTACACTCTGCTGGCCTCTTGTTCAAGCACTCCAAACACACTCTCATCTTGGAGTCTTTGCTCTAGTTCTTTCCTCTGCCTGGAACACATTTCCGCAGATACCTGCAAAACTAAATCCCTCCCTTTCTTCAAGGCTTTGCTCAAACCTCACTTTCTCTTTCTCACTCTGTGAAATACCATTGCCGGCCCCTCTTCAATACTTCCAATCCCCACCCCCCACTCTCCTATTTATTTTTTACAGAGCACCTATTTCCTTGGGACATACTAAATCCTTCCCCTATTGATTATGTTTGTTATTTATTGGCTAACTTCCCCTGCTAAAATAAAAGCTCCATTAGCGTTCTTTATCTGTTTTGTTTTGTACCTAGCCCATTGTAGCTGTTTGATAAATAACGTAGGAATGAGTCAATGAATGAATAAGTAAAGAAGAAAACAATGATGTACACAGTCAAGGGGGTGGGGAACCACAACTCAACTACTCCAGCCAAAAATGCTGCACTTGGTGATGGAAGACAGAGGACCTAATCCCTGCGGGGGCCACAATCTGTCTGTGTGGCTCCAGACAACGTGGGGAAACTCTCTGGGATCCTCCACTTATTAGGAAGGGATGGACCTGGTGACTTTGTTTTTTTTAGTGCTTCTGCAAAATTACTTAATTCATTCAACAAATATATATTGAGGGCCAACCACATGGTAGGTCCTTCGTATGTAAAGGTTAATAAGACAATACACCACACTGGTCCCTCCCCACAGCCCAGAGAGATCAACCTGTAAACAATATGATATCAGACGTCTATGCCACGGAATCATAGATACCACAGTGATGAGATCAGTGGTGGGGGTGGGTCAGGGTAAGGGATGGCCAGGGAACGGGCCTACAAGGCTATCGGGTGCCTTCCTGTATCTTGGAAAACAGCACCAGACCCACTCTCTCTGAGTGCTGTCAAGTTTCCTGACTGCCAACTTTAGGTACTGTCCTCTCTAACAACAAAGAAGTAGCAACGTATTATTATAAGACCATTTAATCACTCAAAGATCAATTTTTTTCATGTAATTGTTTCTTCACGTTCCCATTAGGAAGCCTTTTAGAGGCACACATTGTTGGGAAAAGACAAGCCTTTTGTCCTGAAACATCAGCGTTCCCAGAAATATTTGGAAGGGCTGAGCAATAAAATAATGCACTGCTCATTTTATCCTGCGATGGCATTGTGCTTGCAAACTCAACACACTGCCCTCCTAAAA
This sequence comes from Rhinolophus hipposideros, assembly GCF_964194185.1. Classification (NCBI taxonomy): domain Eukaryota; kingdom Metazoa; phylum Chordata; class Mammalia; order Chiroptera; family Rhinolophidae; genus Rhinolophus; species Rhinolophus hipposideros. The sequence continues at coordinate 56,633,405 of NC_138058.1, read as the reverse complement.
TAAACACACTGCACAGAGCTTGCTTTCCCTGAAAACGCAAGGTTCACATTCCAATCAAGTAACGTTGTCCTCTTTTGCATTCCCGATTATTATCACTTACTGACAATACCACCATCTTCATCAGGACATTGATTTATTAAGCGTCCTTTGGTGCCTAGGATGTAATTCAGAGCAAGATAAACAGATGTGTGGTCTCTCCACTCTCGAAACATGTACTTTGATACTTCCTATTAACAGTGCACAAACCCGAAAGTGTTCTTCTAGAAAGTACATACTGGCTACACCCTATCGCAAGGGCATTTCACTAGTCAGAGATATGGGGTGTCATATCCATCAAAGGCATTGGGAATTTAAACCACCATCTAGAAATCCATCTAAAAGGGCTTCCTGTTGGGAGGTGGGGAGGCAGATGTCAGGAGCCTTCTGCATCCTGGGAGGAGAATGATGACCAGGAGAGGAATAGAAACATGGTGCAGGCAACGATGGGACTACTGAAATGTCTGAGCAGCCCCCATGATCGGGCACATTCAAGAAGACGAGAAAACTGGCCCACAACTTGAACTTGGAAGCCATAGCTATGAGGGGACCATTCTATGTCTCAGAATACAGGGCCAGTTGAGGTTTAACGACCACCAAGGTGCCATGCTGAGCTCAGACATGCCAGTGAGGAAATACTAGCTTCCAAACGCCACACACCTGAGTTATCCAGTTACACTCGAAGCCCATTAACCAAGAATGAAAATCTTTCCTACTTCTTTTCTTGGAAAAAAAAAAATACAAACACGAATCCAGGAGGAACTTCCATGATCCTTCCTCCATTTTGATAAGAGGCTTGTCATTGGCCATTTCTCCCTGTCCCCCGTGGTTAGTTTATGGTTTCCAGGCATGAATTCCTGTCCGTTTTCAGGAATTTTTTTCGCTTCCCCATTCCCGAATCCCGAGAAAAGTTGGTCGGGAAATCGGGAAAATCGGCTCCTTGAGCCCAGGTGATTGGCAGTATCAGCCCTCACTTTGTGGAAACGATTCATCATGGAGAACAGAAAACAATGTATATCTTGGGATTTGGGAACAGGAAAACGAAAAAAATTCCTAAGAACGGCCGAGAATTCCCCCCTGGAAACCCTACCTGTGGTTATCAGGAAACTCAAAGCAAAATGTGAAACTTTCCAACAGAAACCACATAAGACCTTTGACGGCCATCTTTGTCTGCTCTTAAATTCTGACTCTTCTTACCTCCATCTCTTATTTTGTATTATCATCATGTTTTTATTGCTATATACGTCCCCCCTATACTTTGTGCAATAGAGCAGAGAATAATAATAACACAACAAAAATAATATTAAATTCTTATCGAGCAAGTTAAGTTATGAGCAGTCTTTGGGTTGAACTTCTCATGGATTCTCACAGGATTTCATTCTTCTCGTTTAATTCTTCTCATTTAATTCTCACAGGATTCCAATGAGGTAGGTGCTATTATTATCCACGTTAAACACATAAAGAAAAGAATAAGAGCAGAGAAAGTTGAAATAACATGCCTAAGCATCAGACACCAGGTTTGGACCTCAGACCAGGTTTGACTCTGGAGCCTGTACTCGTAGAGTCCCTGTACATATACACATCCAGGGATAAAATATTTCATAGGGCATTGTTTGGAAAGCTGCCATATTGATGAATGTACTATGGAAACTAAGGATAGCTACCTAGCGTTTGAACACTTTATAATAAAGGTTAATTGTTGGCCTACAAGCCAAATTTGGCCCTTAGATATGTGTTAGTCAGAGCCTACAGTATTTATTTTTTTTCTAGGCGAATCTAATTTTGTTCTCCAGTTGTCCACAGGTCCCGCCATTCCTCACTGCCCAGCTCTGAGTCATTTATGTCACACATTTTAAGTTCACAAGCCTTGTTTGGAATTTTCAAAATTTCTCCTATCTCTCAGCAGTCTTAAATGTCTCTATGAGGGAGGCAAGAACACAAATGAAAACCCCCTTTTGCAAATGGAGAAATGAAGCCTCAGGGAGGTTGAGCCCCTCACCTGGGCTGGGATGCTGGGAAGGGGCATGGCTGGAAATAAACTCCATTCGGGTCTTCTGCTTCCTGGTGCGAAGCTAAACCTCACAGCATAGGTCACCCTCCCCAGCAGAGCCCCAAAGGACACAGGGTGCACAAGTGCCATCAGCACCTCTAATGAGGAGCCCTTCTCCAGAAGACAATAGCAGGGCCTGACCATAGGCAGGAGTCTGAGCCGTGGGCACAGGATCTGAGAGGGGCAGAGAGGAGGCCTATCTCGCAGCCCCGTCTCCCCTGCCACCTCCAATCAGACCAAGCAATGCCAGGAGGGAAGGCAGGTGGGAACATGTGATGTGAAATCAGCATGTGGGCTGTTTTCATGCTCCTGCTGGGGAAATCCTAAGTCATCACATCCTAGAGCCCCTCATTCTCTCATACCTCTCCTCACCTTCCCACTTTACTCTAAGGCAGGGGGTCTACCCTAGTAGCTCAGATTCCCACATGTAGCTACTGACTGGGCTGTGAATAGCTTCAGAATTGGCTCTTCCCAAGGACTCTGTACTCTGAGATCTGATGGGCACTAGAGATAACATTTCTTACCTTTGTATAACTATTATAAAACCAAGGGTCAGAGAGACCCAAGGTATTCCCCAGTCTCCCTTCCATCTCCAAATCCACGAGAGCCTGGACTTTGAAGGGATTCTTCCTAGAAGAGGAAGGTGGACTCAAGCAAGGGTTCCCAAATCTGGCTGCACATCAGGATGACCCAGGAGAGATGTGTCGAAATGCAGATTCCAGAGCCATACTCCAGACATAATGCATCATAAGCTCGGCAAGCAGGCCCTGGAATCGGCATGTTAACTACCTCTGCAGATGAGTCTGGTGCCATAAAGGGACAAAGCTGTGATAGAGCCTTCTTACGATCCGCGACCAGAAAGAGGACACTGACAGCTGGAGACATGCTGCAGAAGCCGAGGCTTGCTCATCCACCTCATATCCAGGTGTCATTTCCCTGCCAGTGCCCAACCTATTCTGGGAGTTGGCTCACAGCCAAGCACCAACCCCTTGGGGCTCCAGCTTAAGGATCATAATAGGTGGATTTAGAACATTTTAATCCAAAGCTGCTGAGCATGTGGGATGCCTCCAAAAACCTGACAGCCAGCTCCCAGTTGCCTGGAAGAAACAGCCCTGACACATGGGCCATGAAACATCTGCCCTGGGCCCAGAGGGGCACACTTAGAGTCAGAGATAACCGCATCACCACCAAGCAGGACTCCTGGGCATACATGCCACTCACCTAAGGTCAGAGGGTGGGGGGCAGAAAACCCGTACTGGTCCGTTTCTCTTACTTTCTATTAGGGACCACAGGTCTGGGGCCCTGCTGGCTCTGTGGCTTTCGGCTGGGGGACACAAGAATGCCAAGTTTTCTCAGAAACCTCCACAGTCCAATCAAAGACTCCTGAATGTTCCAGGACAGAGCAGAGCTGGCCTCACTGCTTGGCTCCCAGGTTCCCGGGGGTCAGCCAGGCCGGTGCAGCTTCTGGGCCCAGGTGCCAGGGAACCACACGGGCAGCACCCTCTCTGGCCCTCAGGTCCTGGAGTATCCCAGAACTGTGGGGTGTATGGCAGGGGCTGCGACAGGGGCATGAGTGAAGGCACAGAACAGATGATAGGATGGAGGTAGGTGCGCAGGCTGCAAGGAGGCAGCAAAGGCCGTGGGTAAACAGGGAGGAGCAAGGCAGACAGCGCTCTCCTGAGGGTGGCATGCAAGAAGGGGACTGGCGTGCAGACCTGCGGGTCTAGAAAATCCATTTCCTCTTCACTCAAGATTCTGCTCAGACCCCCTTCACTGATTCCCTTCTGACTTCACCTTAAACTGTATTACAACACACAGCTTGTAAATGGCTTCAAAACAATTTACTACAACCTTTTCTGCCTTGGTTTAAATAATACACATTTTATTTCACTCTTCTGTGAAATGAAACTCTTGGGGTGCAAAGTATGAAAAAGTAGAGGTGGGACCCAGAGGTGGGGAGGTGGGACAGGAGCAGATAAATGCAGCACGCAGCACTGTGGGATTTCCTGGCCTCTCAAGCACCACGAGCAGTGCTGTTCACTCTGTCTTGGGGCCATGTCTTGAGCTCCTCCCTTCCTATTCTAGACAAGAAAGCCAGGTCCCACGGGCGAGGGGCCATGTCCACGGGCACAGACATGACAGGCTCGGGATGTGGTCCACGGCTCCACTGGGACATCCCCAGAGGGCACAGGCTGGGAGAGTCAAACAAGGTCCCCAGTGAGCCTGAGGCTGCAGGCAGCCTAACTCCCAATCCTGGCCCCTAACGGGTCTGGTGGCCAGGGCGCCACCCCAAGAAGCAGCAGAAGTCAATCTCTTCTGGGATGTTCTAGTTGCCAGGTAGCACTAAAACTCCTTAAGTAGAAATCATTCAGCCTCCCAGGCCTCTCACTAAACCTGAAGAGTCAGCAACCAGCCAGCTTGTTACTTTCTTTAACTAATGCCTTTCTATTTCCTGCAGAGTAAACAACTTGATTCCATTAGAGGTTGTAAAATATTTACCAAGCGGCCAGAGTGGCTTTCTTCCTTCCAGCATGCAAGAGGAGGAAAGCTCTGAGTTAGGATCAACAGTCATCGGCAGGGGCTTCCAGTCAGTGGCCGTTCAACCAGAGACATGAGACTGAGGAGAGAGCAGGGGAGAACTACAAGAGGTGTGGGAGAAGGAGCCAGGGGCAGACAAAGCCTGCCTGACAAGTGAAGGAGCACTAAATGCAATGTGGTATCCTGGGCTGGACCCTGGAGCAGAAAAGCTAGTGAAAGCCAGATAGAGTCTGGAGTTAACAGTCATGTAGTACCCATGTTGGTTTCTTAATTGTGACAAATGTTTCTTGTAATATAAGATGATAACCGCTAGGGGAAACTGGATGAAGGGTAGACAGGAACTCGCTGTACTCTTTGCAACTTCTGTGAATCTGAAATTATTCTAAACTAAAAAGTTCACTTTTGAAAAAGTAAATGTGTGTCCCTTTTGGAGGTGAGGGGTTCTCCATCATGGATGGTGGGGTCTGGGGGTAGCCTTATACCAACAGGGAGCTGCCCCAGAGAGAGCCTGTAATCACAGGCAGGTTATAACAGGAGAAGGGCAAAGGGGCAAAAGAGAGGGGCAATCTTCTCACAGAGATGGAAGTAAAGAAATCAGGCAGGAAGATGCTTCAGAGAACCACCTTCATTTCCAGAAAAGTCTGCTGGACAGAAGCAGGGAAACAAATCAGTTAGAAAGTCTCACACCATGCAAAATACTCTGGATTCGCATCAGGCAGCCCATTGCTGGAATTCTTTTGAACCTGCCTCATGTGGGGTGTATGAGACCCTCTACCTAGCTGGGCATGTTTGGAATTATCACAGGCCAAGGTGGGGGTGTGTAATCTACCTGAGCAAGGAAGGGAAAGCTGGCAGTGATCACAGCACAGCTGAACAAGCCTTTTCTAATCTCTCTTATCTTGTGCCAGCCTTCCGGGCCTTTGTCTGAACCTCCGCTCTCACCTCTACAGGAGAGGGGCGGTGGGTTAGGCGAATATAACCACTGAGGTGTGTACCCTCCCGCTCTCCTGAGCTCCTGGCCTGCTCCCACCCAATGCCACATTTCTGCTCTGAACTCAGGTATTCACACTGTTCCTTGGCTCTCTTCTCATCTAAGTCAACAGCAGAGTTTCCCAACTATCAGGATGGTCAGAGGAAAGGTGTGGCAGTTAATTTTATGTGTCAACTGGGCTAGGCTACAGTGCCCATTTGGTCAAACAACAGATGTTGTATTTTTTTAGATGTGATTAACATTTACAATCAGTAGACTCTGACTCAAGCAGATGACTCTCCATGTAAGTGAGCCTCGTCCACGTTGAAGGTCTTAAGAGAACAAAGACTGGTCTCCTCCAATCGAAAAGGAATTTGGCATAGTAATAAGAGGAGAAGGGGAAATCGAGATGGACACTCTGACCTTGCAAACCTCCTGTAGAAAAGCCAGTGAGTGGCTCAGGCCCTTGCTGGAGAGAAAAATCCTCCTGAAAGCGCCTGACATTCCTCCTGGGTCTCCAGCCAGCTCTACATACTTGGCACATCTGGAGACAAGCTCACTCCGGGCAAAGCTATGGGACCCCATTGTTTGGTCAACACTTGCCTAGATGTTGCTGTGAAGGTGTTTTATATATTTATATGTTATATATATATATATATATATATATATATATATATATATATATATATATATGAGATTAACATTTAAATCAGTAGGCTTTGAACAGAGATTAACATTTAACTCAACAGACTTCGCGTCAAGCCAGTTACCCTCCATAATGTGGGTGGGCATCATCTAATCGGCTGACAGTTTTACGAACAAAAGTGATGTTTTCCAAAGAAGGAATTCTCCTCAAGACTGCAATATAGAAACACTGCCTGAGTTTCCATCCTGCCTGGCCTGCCCAGTGGATTCTGAACTCAAGACTGCAACATGAGCTTGTGCCTGAATTTCCAGCCCTGCAGATTTTGGACTTGCCAGCCCCCATAATCACAGAGCCAATACCTTAAAGCCTTAAAAGTTAATCCAGATGACAGACAAATAGGTAGACAGATAGATGTGAGACATGATAGAGCTAGAGATGATAGATAGATAGATAGATAGATAGATAGATAGATAGATAGATAAGATAGACAGACAGACAGACAGACAGACAGACAGAGCTGAGACAGACAGAGACAAAGACATGCACATATACCACCTCTGCTTTTCTGGAGAACCCTGACTACTACAAGGAAAGCAGAGGGTCAGAGACACCCGCTCCATTTACTGTCCTGTTGACACCCCTCTGTGTGACACCCCATCACCGGTGAGTCCACAGCGTCACCATTCAGTCACTGAAATAAAGAGTTCATATTGATTGTCTTAAGAGGATGTCTTTCTCTATACTCAAAAGTGACAGTAAGTGACAAACATTTCAGAAATAGCTTAGTGGACATTCCCCCCACTGCCTCTCATTTTCAACTCAAAAGTAACAACACATCACTCGGCTTCCCACTCCTGCCCCCCCAGTCACATGTGCCCTGGGCTGGTATGAATTTCCTCAGTAAAGAGAACAAATGTGCCACCTGCCAAGGAGATGCACTCATCAAGGTGCTGAGTTAATCTAACACAACAGCACTACCCTCCCTAGGCCAGGATGCTAGCCCTTCTAAGTTGTCCTTCTGCCCACAATTCTCTCAGCATCAGGAAAGGAACAGCATCCATGAAGCTGCCCGGGGCCTCTGGGCTCTAAACTGACCAGCAGTCCACAGATCTGGGTTACGTCCTCAGCACCCACACCATACTGGGTCCTGTCCCCCACCTCCCTGTGCTCCTGCGAGCCCCAGGTCCCTGCTATGTGAAGCAGAGAACCCTCACCTGCAGAGAACCCTCACCTGACAGAACTGCTGGTGACCTGTATAGTTGGGTAGGTAACATCCTAGAGGTCACACCCTAGGTGTCACTGAGGACATCCTCAAGTCAAATAACACAGTGGGAAGTTGGGCACTTTCACTTTGGACACTTGCAGGGAGGGGCAGCAAAGAGCAACAGTCTGCTCTTCCTAGAAGCCTGGCCCCTGGGAGACAGGTCCCCAGGGCATCCTTCCTCCACTCAGCCAAGATACTTCTTCCATCTGCATCCACCCCAGACACTCTGGCTCCTTCCCTCAGCTCAACAGCCGACCCAGAGGAGCGTGTGCTCAGGGAGGTGGAAGAGAAACGGAAGCTCCATCAGCCTTGACTGCAGAGAATGGGCCGGGCAGCTGACACTTCAGAAATCAGTGGCCTCTTTTGGAGCTTCTGTGCCTTTTGCCTTCAAATTAGGCTTGCCAGACTCAGCAAATAACAATACAGGATGTCCTATTCCATTTGAATTTCAGATCAACTACAAATACATCTCATGTAATAGTTAGCACATACGAGGTGTGATCACAAAATACGGTGAATGTTTCAATTAAAAAATTATTGTAGTGAAAGACATAGTGCCATTGACCCACCTCAAAATACTTACCCTTGCTTGGAACAGATTTATCCCATCGTTCTTGCCACTTTCTGAAGCAGCTCCGGAAGTCCTCTTTTGTGAGTGTCTTTAGTTGCGCTGTCGTGGCTGCCTTGATGTCCTGAATCATTTTGACTTTGGGGAAGAGCCCGAAGTCGCACGGTGCCAGATCCAGTGAATAAAGTGGATGAGGACACACCATAATGTTTTTATTTGACAGAAATTGCAGTACCAGAAGTGACGTGTGCCACGGAGTGTTGTCGTGATGGAGGACGAAAAGAGGACTTCCAGAATTGCTTCAGAAAGTGGCAAGAATGATGGGATAAGTGTGTTTGAAGCGAGGGGGAGTAGTTTGAGGGGGATTGATGGCAATGTGTCTTTTACTGTAATACATTTTTTAATTTAAACATTCACTGTATTTTTTAAATCACACCTCGTACGTATCATTTATAAAGTTATTCATTGTTCCTCTGAAATTCAAATATAACTGTATCCTATCTGGCACCCCCACTTCCAATGGGGGCGATCCATGACAGCGACACCACCAGTGCCTACTTAGTCACCAGCATCTGCGCCTCTCCTTCCTGTTCCTCACAGCTGAACCCACTTACTCAGCTGAGACAAGAGGGTATAACCAGCTCCCGACAAACACCAAAGCCAAGCCCTGGTGCTCCCAGCAGCCCTCACTTGGCCCCGGGCCCCAGGCTTGCATTCCACTTCTTATACCACATGCCTGTGCTGTGTTCTGCCTGGCACCCCCACTTTGAGTCTTGGGGACCTGCCTGGTATCAGGCCCTTTGCCCATCCTCAGGTCCAGAGCCTAAACCCCACATAATGGGTGAAGGGACTTGACTGCCAGGACAGCTGGCCACTTTATCTTGGATACCACCATATTCCCTGCCGGGTCTGTGACTGAAGACAACTACAGCCCCAACCCTGTGCTGGTTGTAAGTGTAAACTCACCCACTAACAAGTCAGTGTCCCTGCCTTCAAGGAGATCACACATTACTTAGGGAGAGAGACAGGTAAACTTTCCTCTTCAAAGAAGTGTGACAAATCCTTCAATCCCCTAGAGTGAGCACTCTTAATGAAGGAACTTAACGACTATTCTGATATTTTTTTTAATGGTCTAAGACTGAAGTCACATTGACATATGCGTGGACTTACTCTGGCCTTTCTGTCAGTGTGATCAAAGATAATCTCGGTGTAGCTGGCTCCTTCTTACCATTCTGGTCTCACTTTAAATGCCCCTTCCTCTGACAAGTTTTCCCCAACTGCCTTATCTAAAGAGGCCCCAGTCACTCTCCCTCCCATCATCCTGTTTTATTGTTATCACGGCATTTATCTCTCCCTGGCCTCTTGTTTGTTCATCCTAATTCTGCCTACAGCAGATTCCTCTCTGTCTCATTCGATGCTACACCCGCAGCATCCAGCAAAGCACCACTGACGTTCACTGCACAAATGAATGAACAAATGAATGAACAGAAAGAACAACAACCCACTGGTTTCCAACCTCCAGAGGCCCTGGAAGGTAATAAAAAGGCGCTGCGAGCTATTCTAATATATTCCAAAGCCTAATAGACTTCATCTGTTTGCTTACCCTTGATAAAGCCCCACAGGAGAAATAAAATGTCACATTTCTCTGCCTTTGACTAGAATGATATCAACTCAGTTAGAATTACTGGCTCCCATGCTAATCAGAAACTCTAATTAGTAAATATATTGTGGTTATTAAAAGTGGGAAAACAAAAGCATCATAACATCAGCGCCATTTATTCATGGATAACATCTTTCAGGACTGGACGCCACAGAGCAAAATAAAAAGCACTAGAGGGTACTCATGGTGGAGGAGAAACTGGAGAATTCTGCCTAATTTCTGGATAGCGAGACTGAGACCTGAGGCCTTATAGAGCCACAAGCAGGAAACTGGGCCAGAGTTCTGCCTAGTAAACTGTCTGAGCAAAAAAGGATGAGATTCAGCCGTGAAAATACTGCTCGTGAAAGAAACCATGCTCTGGAAAAGGAGTAATTTAAATGAAAGTGGAAATTATTATTCACAGCACAGAACCTGCGTATCTTCAGGCTCACTGCTATCAAATGGATTGTCCGCATAACACTGGCAATCTTCAAAAGGGCTCATGAAAATTTGGAAAGTGTACACCCATTAGCAAGGCACCAGCACACTGCTTTTTCATTATCCTAATATTTTAAAAGCATGGATGACATGGGCACTTACCCCTTGAAAACTGACCTTTAAATAGCACTTTAAATGCTGGGACTAAAGGTGCTGGATAAACCAGACTTGTCATTGCACTTGATCAACTGCTTGGCAAAGTTTCAGGGTCGAAACAGAATAGTCCAGGGCAGCTAAGACTCCAGCTGCTGGAGGCCAGAGGGGCCATCCTGCCATTATCTGCTCTCTGAGCCCTGGCCTTCCCCTGCCACCCGCGTGTCTGTGCCGCCTATCAGCAGTGTGCTGGGTCCCGGAAGGGCCTCCTGTTGTAATGAGGGCTGTGAGCTGGCTCACGGCAGAGGAGACAGGCTCCCCAAGGGCCAGGCCGTGGCTAACAGTGACCACTGAAAGGACTTTCCGATGGATCTGCTACTTCTCCTGACTACCAGCAGCACAGGATGAGACCCTGCTCACACAGTGACTGGCTGCCTTATTTCTCTTATGAAAAGTGGCCCAGCCAGAGAGGAGAGCCTCTAGTTCTGCTGGACAGGAGTGAGAAGAGACCTATATGTGAGACCTATAGAGACCTATACCATGTGAAAAGCTAGGAGTCTCCTCGTTTGCATGCTTTCATCCAAACCAAGGGTAGCTTGGCTTAAAAATTAGAGGTATTCTTGAAAATTCAATCAAAAATTTGAACTTCAGGTCTAATTAAAAGCCCCAAGGTACAAGCAATCTAAAGCAATGGTTCTGGGTCTCAAATATCAGTGTGTCCCCAAGGAGCTCATAAAACACAGATCTCCAGGCCTTGCTCCCAAAATTCTGATTCAGTAGGTCTGGGGTGGGGTCCTGGGAGTCTACGTTTTAATCAGCTCCCCAAGTGATCCTGAGGTAGGCAGGGGGTGGACGGATCACACTTTGAAGAAACTGAGTGGAAGGTGATGGTTTCTGGTTTACCCTTATCTACTTGGTAGATTCAGGCTTCTCTGTCCCACTGTTCTTTCCAGGAGACTACTCTCAGAAGTGCAATCTTGAGAAAGGATCAGTGTTTAGGTCACTGAATCCAGAGGTCGAAATTGCTGGAAGTATCCCAGGGACACTCCTGGAGGCTCATCCGGGGACCCTAACCTCAGGGCCTGGGCAGCCACTAGCCAGGCCCTTTGACCCAGATGTTGGAGGAGTGGCTGCAGCAACAGAGGTAGGGTCAAGACCGTCCAGTCTCGGGGTTCAGAACCTTCTGTGTGTGTGTGTGTGCCACGGGGAAGCCCTTCTCAGAATGCATACGATAAAATGCATAGTATCACAAAGAAAACAAATTCAAAGACAGATTTTCAAAACAAAAAATTTTAATTTGATATAATAATATACATGTTTATTAATATATTCAACAACAATATCTAGCAGTGGTCTAATAACTGCTATAATTTCAAGGTAGTAACAAGATAAAAAAAAAACCACATTTCAAAATACCTCTACAGGCTGCATGTATAACCGTAATCCAGTTTAAGAACCCAGCTTAACCGCTGAGGCAGGCACTGGGCCTGGCTTTAGCACCAAAGGAGAGGCAAGGGCCCTCTGTACAGTCACCAGGAAGCACAATCACTAGGTGCTTCACTTTTTTGTCCTTGAGCCTTAGGTGACCACAGGACACATTACTGTACATGAGAGCCTGTGAGCAACACTAGTTCAGCTTCGTGTAGTATGAACGAGCCCTGATGTTGAGCTCAGAGACTTGGGTTCACATCCTAATTATTCTCCGTTTGTCCCCCCGCCCCCCCAGATATACTGTCGCTGACCTTTTTCACCCCATTATGCATTCCATGAGCTGACCACAGACAGCCGTCCTCTGCCAGGGCTGCAAAGTGGCTCCTTGCTCCAGTAACACCATCTGTCCTGGTCCCTCCACTCCGCTGAGGGGCTCTCTGTCCCCTGCTGGCTCCCTTACCCCTGCCACAGATCTTTAAAAGTCCCCTCCATTAAGGTCCCCTTGGCTACACTCTCTGTGTGTTGGCTGTTTCTTGCCAGAGCCCCACTCCCTAGCTATGTGACCTTGAGCAAGGTGACCCACCCATCTGAGCTTCCTAATCCATGGAAGGGGAAACACAGCACCTCTCTTATCATAGGGGGCTGTGAGGATTTAGCAGGACACTGTGTACGGAGGGTTTAGCAGGGTGTCTGTCCCCTGGAAGCTCTCAGTGAGAACAGCCCTAGTATAACCTGTCCACAATGGCCATAACCACTCTAAGGGAGGTCTTTTGGTGCCACAAAGGCTCAGAGGCCTCCTGCCCTATAGAAGCACTCAGCAGCCAGGGGTCACACCCTGAAGGGGCAGGGAGGCCAGGCTGGCCCCGGGAGCCATCTGCTTTAGCGGACGATGCCCTCTAGATTTTCTCTTCATTTCCCTCCTCTTTCCCACTTTGGCAGTAAATCCCCACACCTGACAGCTGCACAGAGCTTTCAGAGATGACGTCCCATTTGATCTTCACGACACTATGAAGTGGACCTTATTACACTACTAAGTTTTTGGATGAGACAAAGTTCAGAGATATTAAGAGACTTATCCAGAGCTGTACATCTACTAAGTACCAGAACCAGGCCTAGTTCTCAAATTTCCTCAAATTCTTTCTCAACAAAATGACCTAAGAGAGCAGATATAAACGACTCAACAAAACACTCACCCTTCATTAGTCATAGGGCTGAAAACACAGGCCCTTTTACTGAGAAGCAAAAATGGCATCCAAGAGGTAAAGTCATCTGTCTACTAGTCATTGAGCACTCCTACTTAAATTGTATAATCTAGTGAAAATAATTTCAGAGAAAAGCAGAGATAAAGAAGAATCTTACGTTTAAGTTGAAGAGTTGAAAATCTTAACCTCTTTATTTCCCAAGGGACATTTTCTTAACCTTTGTTTGAAAAAGGAAAGCCAGCTTGGTGGCTTTGCCTGCCCCCTCACCTGTCCAGCTTTAATGAAAAAAAGTCTTCTTTGAATTGAAAACCGATATCACAGCTTACTTCCATTCTGAACAGAAGTAGTCCGACACTTTATGTACCTATCCGAAAACATTACTTGTCCTGAACAAACACTTTCAGAAATTCAATTTCATGTATGATTATTATTTCCCCTTCCGTCAGTGGGAATTCCCAACTCTCCTCGAATTAGTGTGGACGCATTCCAAGCCCTTTCCCCTCCCCAACTTCATGGCCATTCATTCCCATAATACACCTCAGTGGAAGAGAGGTGTTATTAGCTGCACTTCACAGATGAAGAGACGGGAGGCAGAAAGGTTAAATGGCTTGTCTAAGGGTGATAAGGAAACCAGTGTTCCAGCCAGGACCAGAACCAAGGAGGTCCCAAGTCAGGGGATTTTCCTGACAGTCAGGGAAGAATCTATTAGGACCGCACAGCTTTTCCAGAATGCCTTTCTCCGTCCACCATACAACAGTCACTCAGGTCCCCGCTTTGCCAACAATCCACACAAGACCCCTAGACACACATGCCGACCACCCAGGGCCTCCCACTGAACCTAAGTAGGACCAATGTTAAACAGGTTCCACTCGTGCCAGAAAGAAAGCCCATGGTTGGAGGAAAGGAGCTGATTATACACTCCTGAGCTTAATAGGGGAAAGCAAATCCATTCTGAATAAATTGAATCTGCCTTCTCGGAGCACGAGGAACCTGTTCATAAAACATTTGCTAACCATTAACTACAGTCCTGCTATTAAATGCCGTTAATAGCAGCTCCTCAGAACTGTGCCTCACCAGTCTAGCTGCACCTTTAACGGGCCAGTGGCTGTCAACGTGACACCCGGGGCCCCAGCAGCACAGCCGGGGTGATATGTTTAAGTTAAACAGCTCTCTCGATTAGTTTCAGTGCTTTGGGCCCAGCGGGTCACCTCTCTCCAAGGGAAGCCGGTGCAGCCCAGAAGACACATAATTCTGCAGGGCCACTGGCTCTGCTGTGTCCTATGTCTTACCCAGCCAGGACCTTTGCAGGGAAGCCCCAGGGCATAGCAGGATGATGGGCTTCTATTGCCACAGGACAGGTCTCTGAGAAACAGAGGTGTCTGCTGTAGGAATTGCAGACTTTCTTCAGAAAGGGCAGGCCTTCCTCTGGCTCTCCTTTCTGTATTTCTTCTCATTTTCTTTTCCCTTTCCTTCAAGTGTTGGTGTTTCTCTTCCCACCCTTCAAGCGGTTCCCCATCGCTCATCCACACCCAGGCCATCAACCATCAGCCATAGACTAAGGGTTCCAAACTCCACCAGGCCTTGTTCCTAAGCTCTAGACTTCCTACCGGGCATCCCACCTGAATGCCCCATAGGCCCTTTAAGCTCAGCGCAGCTTGAGGCCTTATCTCTACCTTCCACAGCCAAGGTACTCCTTCTCCACCCAACTTGAATCTCAAAAGCAAGTTCCTTTCTCCACCCCGTTTCTGGAAACCAAACATTTGGCCTCTTCCTTCTGTCTTAACCCTCCAGTCCGTTGATGGGCTTATTAATTCTACTTCCAAATATCTCTGATATCCACCTCCTTCCCCTCTCTCATTTTATATGAAATCATATCATTTCAGTTGGGGCTTCCATCATGACTCCCAAGGGCAACTGAGCCCCCCTTCTCCATACTCCAACATGTATCCTCTAAAATATCATCAGGGTAATTTTCCTAAAACTGAGAAATGACCATAAATGTCCCCTCCTGGAAATCAACTCTTCATCCTGGAGCTTATATGGAAATTCCCACTTGGGATCCAAATGCTCTGGCCGGTCTCACCTTGAGCGACACCAAACCTGATACTCCAACTAGCCCAGACTACCACGCAACCTCAGCAGAACAGGCATCCCATTGCCTGCAGTGTTTGCCCGTGCTTTACCCCTGCTAGAATGTTCTTTCCTTTATTTCTCATCCTTTAAGCCAGGTGCCCTGGCCCTTTCAGGATAAAGTCTTGCAACTTAGTCTACACTTGCCTCTTTTCTGAGTACTCGTCACTACACTTTTAGCACCCTGTCATCTGTCCTCTGTCACTAACCACACTGGACAGCCCTAGAAGACAGGATCACAGTTTAAACTTACTCAGACCCCCAGCATTCAATGCAGTGCTGGAACCAAGTGGTTTCAATAAAACCTTGAAAATGAATTGAATTCCTGACTGATGGTACGTAAGAATAATTTTTTTTTAATTTAAATTTATTTATTGGGGTGACAATTGTTAATGAAATTACAGAATAATTTTGCTCGGAAAGAAAAGATCTGAAAAGACAATTCTACTGGGAGGGGACTTCCAAAATGAGGATTTCCTTCTCATTGCATCCCTGTTGGGCAGAACTCTCTTTACTGAGGGCAAGAGGATAAGTGGGCAGGCTGCAGGCCAACTCCACAGGAACTCAGAATGGATGTCAGACGTAGACAGGTGGGAAGCGGCTCTTTCCCTCGGATAACCTGCTGCTAACACTTGATGTTAGTGGGACTAGAGTGAAGCTCAACTGTGTACAAATCTGCCTTAATGTTCCTACGATATTTGAGGACACAAGTGTAAGATAGTGTCTCTGCCATCACAGCTTTCAGGGGCTCCCTGGAGAGTCTAGACCCAGGTACAAAACTGAGAGGAGAATAAAATAAGACAGCAGATTTCTAGAATATTAGATCTGGAAACCCCCAGGGCCAACTCCTCCAGTGTTTTCCTGACCTCCCTCAGGGCCCCCCAAGCCTATGGTGGTGCAGAGAGAAGACGAAGGCAGTAAAGTCTGTCCCAAACCCTGCTCCCCCAAAACCAGAGCCCCACTTTCACCCAGTTCATATATGGGACCTGGCATAGATTTCAATCAACTGGAAGGATTCCACTGGGGGCAATGTTTGAAATTTAACGTCTATTCTGACTCCCTAGGTCATTCAACTGGCTTATAGAATAGCTAACACTGTATGTTTACATGTTAAAATAGATACCTCAGAGGACACTCATCTCTACTGGATTGGCAGACTTTAGATTGTCCTATTGGATCTTGCCAGACACCCCGACACCTTGAGATCTGAAGCCAGGAGGTCACTTACATCTCCTTCCCGACCTATCACAGGTCCTCTCGCCTCTGAAGGCCAGCCTTCTCCTGCAAAGGCTTCTGGCTCAGGAAGCCAACGTTTCTGTCTAAAAGAAAGGAATGGGTTTCACGTGTCAGGTGCCCATGCAGCCGGGGCAGCTGGGTCCTCCATGGGCCCTGCGAAGCACCAGGCTGTGGCAGCTAGAGCTCTTCAGTTCAACCCCATTCCCCAGTGTCACTTCTCAGAAATGGCTCTGGTCTAAATAAATATAGAACTAGGGAAGAAGGACGAAGGATATTTTCAAAAACGACATAGCCAGGCCCTCTCCTGGGAATAACTTTTCCTTTGTATCGATCTCCAGAATAAACAGGGACAAGGAGGGAGAGATCAGTAAAAAACTGTTCGCACGGTTAAAGAGATTCATCTTTTCCTGGGTTGCCAGCAGATTAAGTGCTCACACCTCCAGCCTGGCTACTCTTCTGGAGGGATGACAAGTGGTAGCGACAGAGGACTGGCTGGAAGCAAGGCCCAAACTGACCTCTGCTTTCCAGCCCTGGAGTCAGCCCTGGAGCCAGCCCTGGAGCCAGCCCTGGAGCCAGCCCTGAAGACCTCCCAGAGAGAATTTGCAGTCTATGCGTCCATCTTAGTCCTTTATCCACTCTTTCGTTTTGTTATTTTAACTGTTGTATGGCTGTACTAAGGCCCTAGCCCCTTGAGGGCAGCGATGACACCTGACGGGTTACACTGTCGGTAAGCAGCCCACTTCCTCTCTCCTCCCTCCACGGAAGGACTGGATGACCATGGGGAAAGCATCACTGTGAGTCAGTCCAAAGCCCTCCCTTCCATCTCACAGCTGCGTGATTTTGGCAAGTCACCAACTCCCTCTGAGTTGTTTCCTGCATTGGAAAATTAGGGAGAATACTTTTCAGGAGAGCGATGAGAATTAAGGCAAAGGTGATGCTCTCAGTAAACCACACGGCTCGGTGCCTGGCAAATCCCAGGAGACGAGACAAGGAGGCAATCAGCATAGCGTTGGGTGGGGTTAGCCAGACCAGTTTGGGGTCAGGAGGAAGGCCCTGGGGTGAGTGCATGCTGCTGCACCCCTTCCAGCCCCATCAACCTGGTAATGGCCTCTCTAGGGTTTCAGATGGACAGGTCCTGCTCACCACATGGGACTTAAAGTACAATGTGAATTGAAGCATCGTAAAAGAAATCACCTTCCAATTGCACCGGGGAGCTTCCTGCTTTGAGAATGACTAGAACAAACACTCTTACAAGTCCTTCCTAGGTGCCCAACACATCCTGGGTGTCCATCAAGTCCTTCCCCGGGTGCCCAGGGACAGCAGAACTGCAGGGCAGAAGGCAGAAGGCAGACATGGGTTTGAGTTGCAGCTTTGACACCTTCATGCCTTGTAACTTACTAAATATCCCCCACAAACTTCCCCAAAACTCAATGCATGGGAAGGCAGTAGAGCACAAGGACCAGAGCATAAGCCTTCAGCTCAGGTTTCAAAACCCTGCCCCATCGTCTCCCGAGCATTGTGACCTAGAGCAAGTGGCTCAACTTCTCTGAGCCTTACTTTCCTTATCTTGCTTACAGGATTGATATGTGGGAGAAAGAGGGTCATAGCTGCAAGGTGCTGAGCCCAGAGCAGGCCACCACCCGGAAGGTGCCCCCTTCCCAGGACCCCTTTTCCCCTTTCTCATCAATCTGGAGGTTCCATTCTCTGTGAGCCCACTGTTAGATGCTTTCCACTGGCTCCTCGGCTGAGCTGTTTTTAGGCCACCCAGGGGCCAGAGCACCACTGTTAAAGGGAGACAGAAGAAGAATTCTTAACACCCTTTCCCGCTATAAAGTACCCAGGAGCCTGTCAGAAGCTAGAGGAGCAAGGCTGTGGCTTGGACAGCAGCGGTTATTCACCTGCTCTGCCCAAGGACTCCCAGTGGCTGCGAGGGGGAGGGGGTGGGGAGGTGGCGTCCCGCCACCTTAAAGGGTCTCAGTTTGCTTGTGAAAGAGAAACTAGGGGCTTATTTATATCACTGGGGCTGAACAAGCAGGGAGGGGGGCGTGTAGGGAAGCCTTTAATTAGAGCTCTTCCCCGCAGAAATGCTGACATGGGTTGCACAAGAACTACATCTTGGCCAAAACATCGTCATTCCAGTGATCCCCGTGGAAACATAATATTGGTTTCTGTGAAGAGCACAAAGCAGCCTGCAGAGCTCAGCTGTCGGTGGGCAGGGGGCCACCCTGCTGCTGCCACAGACCCCTGCTCGTGAGCACCTGGCCCTCCCCAGGCCAGCCTAGCTGCTGGTGGCACACAGCGCCAGCCCCCCAGCCACTCTCCAGCCAGAAAAGGAAAATCAGGTCATAGAAGGAAGCTGCTGAGCCTGTGGAAAACCCACGTCCCAGGCCCAGTCAGGCTGAGACGGGGCGAGTTTGAGAGGGGCACTGGCTGCAGGCCCACCTCACCCTCGTCCCTGCTCAGGGTACTCGGACACCAGCCCTGACCTCTCAGGGCAGGGTATGCCACACCAGTGGTGCAGTGGCATGGTGCCCGCCTCCCGCTCAGCCAAGCTTCTCCTCTTTCTGCGCCCAGCTGCTGTGGCACCACTGTTCCCTCAGGGACGCCATCTGCCCTGACACTACCCCTCTCTCCGGCCCCAGGCCAGCGGGTGCACCCTGTGCCCCTCAGCCAGTCACCAGGCGTCCCGGGCCTTGGTACCTCACCTATCACCGGGGAGAGGGCAGGGGAGGCGAGCAGGGAGATGCCCTCCAGATCGGCTGTTCCATGCTAAGGGGAGGAAGAGCAGCAGGGTGCTCAGGCCTTGCAGCCGCACAGCCAGTCCAGAGGCAGGAGGAGCACACGTCTCCAGTGGGACCAACAAGAGGGTGCAGAGGCCCACCCTGAAATCCCCAGAGAAGGCGCACAATCACACACAGGGTCCCGTCTGTCTTCACCCCATCCTAACACCTTTACAGACAATAGAGCTTCTCCTCGAGAGTCCTCCTCCCCGTGGTGGGTTTTTTGGAAGCCAGACAGCACATGTAAGTGGGGTGTCCTCAGGACACTGGATCTGTTGGGAAACCGGGCTGGGTCCCTGGCTCTGTCCCTTCTCGCTTTGAGACTAAGGTTACTTGCCATGCCTCAGTTTCCTCAGCTTCACTCACAGAAGAGCCTATCTGTATTGCAGATGGAGCACTCAGGAGTCCAGCCTGCTCATGCGATAAAAATGACCCTTTGTACTGAGGCTCTGTTTCTAGTACCATCCGCTCACTACATTTCCATTAACATTTTATGACGTGGGCATGTCGCATCCCATTTTTCAGATGAGGTCTGGGGCTCAGAGGTGCTCAGGGACCTGCTCAATGTCATCCTGTGACTGAGCCAAATCCAAGCAGTCTGGACATGCACATCTGTGGGGATAGATTCCAAGACTCCCAGTGGATGCCTGAAACCGCCGATGGTACTGAACCCTGTATGTGTTAGGATTTTTCATATATATATATATATATATATATATATATATATATATATATATGTATATATGTATATATGAGATAAAGTTTAATATATAAATTAGGCACAGTAAGAGATTATCAACTAATGATAATAAAATAATTATAACCAGATATTGTAATAAAAGTCATATGATTTCTCTCTCTCTCTTTCTCTCTCTCTCTCTCTCTCTCTCAAAACCAATTTGATAACCGAGCCAGCTACTAAGTGACTGTCGAGCAGGGAGCGTATGCACTGTAGATACGCTGGACAAGAGGATGATTCACTTCTGAGTGGGAGGGAGCCGGACGGCACAAGATTTCATCATGCTACTCAGAACAACGCATAATTTGAAACTTAAGAATTATTTCTTGAATTTTCCATTTAATGTTTTTGGACTGCAGTTCACTGCAGGGAACCGAAACCATGGCAAAGTGAAGCTATGAATAAGGAAGGACTACTACTATTCTCATGAGCCACAACCTGGGGGAGACACAAGCAGAAAGCCTGGGGATGCCGCCCCTAGACCCCGAGTCTGTCCTTCCCTCCTGTGGGTGCAGATTCTCCCAGCCTACACTAGCAACAAAGCTGCCTCCACTTCCCATCCTGCCCCCAGCTTTGCCTAGGAAGGGACTCCAAGTCATTCCCCAAGCTGGAACTTCTGCTCAGGAACTTGGGGCCCAAGAAAGGTCCCTAACTGATGCTAAACTCAGTTCAAATAGTAACACAAGGTGCAGAGCGACCCCTGTTAGGTCCATCCCAACAGGACCCAAACTAGAGTAGAGACAAGCAGGGTGACCCAGCACACAGCAGCACCACCAGCCCCTGGCCCCGGACCCACTGGCTGTTGAAGATGACACTAGATTATTCATGACAATGTGGAAACAACTCAAACTTCCACCAGCTGATAAGGGGTGGACAAAATGAGGTACAGCCAGGCAAGGGAATATTATTTGCCATAAAAGGAATGAAGCATTGATGTATGCTATAACAAGGAAGGCCTGGAAAACATTATGTTATGAAAGAAGCCAGACACAAAGGGCTGCAACAGCGTATGAGCCCGTGTATATGAAATGTCCACAACAGGCAAACATAGAGACAGAAAGTAGATTTGTGATTGCCAGGGGCTAGGTGAGGAGCATGGGGCGTAGATGCTAACGGGTAAGGGGTTTCTTCTGGGAGTTGAAGGCACTCTAAAAATCAGGTTATGGTGACAATTGTACAACCCTCTGAACACACTAAAACCACTGAGCTGTACACTGTATACGGGTGGATTTTATGGTATGTAAATGATATCTCAATAAAGCTATTTTGAAACAAATAAGAAGATGCTAGGATCCCCCCCTTTATCTTCCTTTCTGGAGAGGGCCAGGGGAGAAGGCCAATATCTCAGAAATACCAGGAAACATTCTCATTGTTATTTACCACAAGGCCACCTGAGGAAGGCAAGAAGGTCTATGTTTATTAGTGTGCATTTGTCTATGGACAGGTCAGACAGCCTGCTTCTGCCTTCTGATCACCACACTTACCGTTTATTGCATCCTAGTTTTGTTCTAAGCACTTTGCTTGTATCCTCTCATTTATTCTTCACAATAGCTCTATAAAGTAAATGCTTTTATTATCCCCACTTTACAAAGGAGGAAATGGACTCACTAAGAGGTGAAATGTGATTCCTTGTCTGAGGCCAAGCAGATCCTGAGTGCTGGCGCTGGGATGGGAACCCAGGCAGTTTGTCTCCAGAACATTCCCTCTTCCCCCTGACCCTGGGAAAGTTCACTTGAGGCAATCCAGGGCCGTTCCACCTGCAGGAGCAGGGCCCAAACTTCCTGGAGGCTGACCCCTGGTATTAAAACCTGAACTTGCAATAGGAAGATGTCTGTTTCTTTCCACAAGGCCTCGGGCAACAACGAGATGGATTTCCTTTTAAATGACTGTCCACTGTGGTGTGTGATAGCTCTTTGATTTTATCTCATCCTCCTCAGTTCCCGTTACTGCTGTCATTTGTCTCCCCATCCGATGGGGTGATGAACTGCCTCACTCAGTGAGAAGCAGGCCATATGACAGAGAGGAGAGGAAACCATCCACGCTGGCCCAAATCATGGTGAAGAAGAGGCCATAATCTTCCCTCCAAATGCAACACCTCCTCTCTGAGTTCTAAAAAGCATCCTCCAAGAACCTCTGGGAGGAAAGAGACAAACTGTACGCCACCACCCGGTAAACTCCCAGAAAGGCCTTGCCACCACATAGCAGAACACACAGTCTAACCCTAAATTCTTTTGCTCCACATATATCCGCTCATTCACCAAGCGGCTGTTATAAATTCAGTTTGGCCCCAGCATTGTCCAGTGTCCTGAAAGGAGCCCCTAAACAAACCTAAGAGATCAGTTTCGGTGTTATAAAGAGGACTATTTAGGTCCCAACAGTCTTCTGAAGACGGAAGGATCCTAGAAATGGGAAGACGACAAAGGCCTTGCCCAGGCTGCCCTAGCCTCAGAAACAGATACTTATGTAAACCTGGTGGGCGCCTGTCTCGAAGGCCACCTTCTTCCACCTGCCCATTTCACACTGAACTTGAACAAGCTTGCAGATAGGCTCCGGAAGCCCTGTGATTCATCCATTTTCTACCAGTCTGAGAAAAGCAGTGGTTTACCAGTGTGCTGGAGGGGAGGCGGCTACCAGGCACGAGCCAACGCAGACAAAATAAGCAATGTTGTGAACCATGCTTCTCATTTTAATTTGAAATCCTATATTCCAAAGTCTGAATTTTTTTCCAGTGCATCCAAATTCCAGGATGTAGCAATTGCCCAAATCACTTGAGTTGGTGGGGCAATCCAAGCTCCTCGGTCCATTGCCAAAAATGCAGATTTGGAAGTTTGGGCAACTTGATGTCTGAGGGATGGACAGAGGCTGTTCCTACTCTGGGCTGGGCACTGTGCAGTCTTTATCAGCACAGATACCAGGGCATCATTGGACTTGGAGAAAGGTGGAACTGGGGTCAACCTAGGATGCCCGTCCTGAGTCCGAGCTCTCCCTGGACTTGACCTTATACACCTATTCCTTGAACGAAGTCCAGAGGACATCAGAGCACAATGGAGAGCCAATGGCTCTGAGGACAGCCACTTGGATCTGAAATGAAGAGTGGACACACAAGCTTCGTTGAGAAACTGGTGTCAGGTGACATTATCTCCCTCATTGCAGCTGTCCCAGCTCCTTTCCCTGCCCACGCAGACAGAGAGGGGTCCATGCAGCCAGACCCAAAGCAGCAGCGCTGCCTCACTGGTTGAGACCTCGAAGGCTCTACGTAGCCCCAGCTGGCCTCTCCTGCCTCCCAGGATCCCCTGGCTCACCTGGCCCCAGGAATCTTCCCCACAGCTCCCAAGCTGCAGCCCAGTCCACTTTCTCCTGACCTGACCTGTCTTGTCTGGGCCTCCCTTCCTCTCTCACCCCTGCCCTTCTATGAATTTTGGAATCTCCCTCTTCCTTCTGACCCCTCCCTGGGTTTCTGGGCTCTGAGGCAGCACTGGTTACATAACTGATAGGATTCAGTGCAAAATGTGCTTGTTCAAAACTCACTAGGAATTTCAAGTCGGCAACAGCAGACATGAGACCAAGCAGAGTGCCCTGTGCAACTGCAGAAGCTGCCTGCCCAGGAAAGCGGCCATGCTCTGGGGGCTGACCTGACACCGAGGTCTGGACTAGAGGTGCTGATCAGCCACCACCAGCGGAGAGAGCCCGCAGGCGACAGCAAGGGCTGCAGTCTGGTGACCCCATGTGTGGGAGAGAGGAGAAGGAATTGGGGAGGAGGCAGGAAGGGAGATGGATGTGACAGACCCGTGGGAGAACCTGGGCAGAGGAACATTTAGGTTCGCAGGACTGAAGGCGGGCCTCCAACCTGTGCTGTGCGGAGGGACTGGGGGAGAAGGGGAGCAGAGCGGGGGGCGGGGGGGGGGCCTTCCCCTCCCTTCACTTCCAGTCCAGTCTCCTTGCTCAACCATGTTTTTTCACATGTGCGCGCTCACACACTCACACACAGTCCGACATATATGTCAAATATACGTATATACATTTTTCCCTTCCCGCTCCCATTCTTTTTTCCTTTTGTTTCTTCATTGCTTTACTCTCTTTCCATCTCATCCTCTTCCAGTCCCCTGGGCTGGCCTCTCTTTGTTCTCTCTCTCCCCTGCTTCTTTCCTTCTCTCTTTTCCTTTCTGTGTCACAAGTCCTTGCTTTGGTTTGCTTTGGGAAATCCTGCCTTTCCTTTGCTTCTCCCTTACTGGACTCACAGACTCGGACTTGTGGAGCTGAAAGAGACCGAGAACCCCCGTCCTCCAACAGGAGCCCTCACCTCAGCTCACAGGAACAAAAGGACTTCCTTATCAGGCCTCTAGATGGGGCAAGAGGGCGAGAGAAGCTACCACACTAGGACGCCATGCAGACCGGTGCCTGCTGGACAGCGGGGCGCCGAGCCACCAGACTCTGTGGAGCCCAGTGCTCCGGCCACCACCCCACATAGCACTGCCCTGCACTGGGCGTGCTAATTGTCTACATACCTTATTTGAGCCCAAAATTCTCGACACACAGGGACAAACTGGCTTTTGCACTTAAACAGCAAAGTGTTGGGAAGGAAAATAGTCAAGTTCAGGGAAAATACCGGGAACCTCAGGGGCCAGCCAACCCTTGCTGGGAAAGCCCCTCCCCAAATTGCTTGAGTGATGGCAACGCGTGTTCACCCAAAAATAGACATCTAGGAGCTTCCGATCAGGAGTCAACCAGCCCCGGCTCCCACACTAACCAGCTGTGGGATCTTGGACACACTACTTAACCACTCTGTGCTCCAGACTCCTCACCTGCCAAACAGGTATATTAATAGGACTCAATCCATGGGGTTTTTATGAGGTTTACATAACACAAATAACTCTGCTCTATGCCTGGCATATTATATACACTCAAAACATGTTAGTTATAAAGATGGGACTTAAATAAATGCACCTGTTGCATGCCAGCTGTGTGCAGGTGTCGAACCAGGCACAAGGGAAACAGTGGTCAAGAAAACTCGACAAAGACTTTGCATTCCAGTGGAGGAGAGAGACAAATCATAGGCAAATTCCTCTGCTATGAAGAAAAATAAAGCAAATGTGGAGACTAGAGAGCAAGAGAGGAATCACATCTGGGGTGGAACCCCTGCTTCCTTTGTCCCATGGGCGATCTGCCTTATTCCAGGCTGGCTTCTCATTTACCTGTATATTATTTGAGCTCTGAGTTCTTGTCACATAATAATCAACTGAGTTTTACCTTGCAAACAGCTTCCTGTGAGTTGAGGACTCGAAAGAAGCAAATGTGGATGAGGAATGACACCCAGCTGCAAGGGAAGTAGACAAGGGAGGGCCATAGGTCACTGCAAGAGAGGACACAGTCTAACGGAGATGTTCAGCTCCTAGTATACGGAGCAGAGAACACAACCCGCAGTCAGCCCTGGATCCAACCCTCAGCTGGGTGACCTTGGAGAAGCCACTTGACCTCCCAAACTACAAGGGACAGCTGCCGTGAGCATTAATGATTGCACATAGGCAAAGCGCAGCCGTAATAGGGGTTCCACTGTCCCCACACATCTTTCACTTGCAAATGTGTTTCACAGAATCCTTGAGCCTCCACCCCCCACCCACCTAGAAGCTGCACCAAAAAGGCTCATTGATTGATATGCAAACTTCAGAAACAATCTCTGGCCCTAGAGACACAATTTGAAAAGTGTTTCTTGACTGATGCAGAAGGTGTGTCAGAGCTGGCTCTTGCGGTGTTTCAGAGAAATAGCAATGAACATCAGGGAAAGGTTTGAGCTGGACTGTGCCCAGCCCTGAGAGTGACAGCATGTTTACAAGAGCCATTAGGGGCTGCTGCTACTCACATGCTTCCAGGATGATTTACTCCACCGGGACTGGCAGGCTGCTCCTTTGCCTTCACTGTTGAATTGATTATTGAATCACAAATATCACATTTGAATAACATGATTTAACTTCAAGGCCAGGCAGGAAGTTCAAAGCCCATGGCAGGAAGGCCTCTCTCCAACAATGCTGAGCTCTGTGACTATGGCAGGTTCTACACACGCTTTTATGAGATGGGGAGAGAAATCTTCCTCAAGCCCCTTACAAACAGCTCCAACAGCCACGAGTTCCCTAAGACCAAGGACTGCATCTGGCATTCGCCAAGGAATTCACATGCCTGGCACTCAATAACTACTTACTGAATGAATGACTTGGCCTATCCATCGAAACCTGGCCAGAAGCTGTCTTACCTCGAGCATACCCAAGTCACGAAACGGACCTGAAAAGCACAGTGTGTAAAGAAAGAACAGCTAGAAGAACTGGAGAAAGGAGTTGAGTAGGGACAGGCAGGGACGTGGCGATGCCCACATCTACTTAGAGGGCTGTCCTGCTCAATGCTCCCATTTATTGAGCACCACACAATGCAGTCCTTCTAACAAGACTTCCAAGTCTATTTTGTTACTCACTTTTCTGTACAAGCAAATGGAGATTCAAAGAAGTTCACTGACTGGCCCAGGAGCATGTAACTCCGAGATGACAGGTGAGGACGCAAACTCAGGGTCTATCTGCAGCTCCACACTTTAGAACCACCCCTGCTCCTGTGGATACCCTATACTCATGTCTCCTCTTGGCCCACCATCCTCTGATGACCCCCTTTCTGTGAGAAGCCTATCAGGCAGCAAACGGGGAGGGGATGGGTTCTGTGGAGATGACCACATCGGAGGAGGTCACCATATCTCCTTATGATGAGCACTTTTGCAAAAGCCAAAGAAGTACTAGATGTGTGTGTGTGTGTGTGTGTGTGTGTGTGTGTGTGTGCGCGCATGCGCACGCGTATACATAGAGTTACACAAACACATACATATAGTGGCCTCAAGAAACTCAATCTATTTGAGAAAATAGGAAACAATAAATAATGCAATAACGCTGTCCTAGTGATTTAGACAGTAAGAACCATATGTCAGGTAACTGTATGATTTGTCATCCAAACTGGAACGCTCTTAAGAAGGAAAGGAGGCGCTGGGACAATAGATGGAAATGGAACTGGCCAAGGTGAGCCAGGACAATAGGTCGCCTAAGGTAGCTAGATGGTCATAAGCCCCAGCCAAACTTATACAGACTTGGCTTTCAAGTGCTGGCTTTTGCACAGTGTTACCCTACCCCTTGTGACATCGGGACTAATGATTACTGTTGCTTATTTGTATTATAAACAATATAGTAACGATCCCATATAGTAACAATCCTTAATTGCAGCTTCTATTGATTGGTTATGCCAGATACTGTAGTAAGCCGTTAAAAACATCACCTCATTTGATTCTCATGATGATAAGAGATAGGCATGATTAAACCTGTTTTACAGATGAGTAAAACAGGGTACAAAGAATTTAGGTTAGGAGACATGCTCAATGGCCACAAAAGTGAGTATTCAAACCTAGGAGCGAATTTAAAGGGCCTTATCTTAATTACAAACTGTAGGTTCTCCCATTGTTTATTTTCACCCGGATTCTCCAAGCAGGCCATAAAATCCAACATACACCTGTCTTTTACCATTCACAGCTCATCTCCTGCCACCTCTGGCAGTTTCCTTCTCTCCATTTTAACATGTGTCTCCCTCTTTAACATCTGTCCTCTTTGGCCTTCAATTATCTCAGAAAACACTTTTTCCTTCTCTCTAAATATTTCTTTCCTCATCTCCATTCTTGTTACAAACCTCCAGAGATGCTAGCTAATCCTGTTTGATAAGTCTAAGAGCTCCTTTATGAAGGCAAATGAAAGTCTAAGTTGTAAAATAAAATTTAAAATAATAAAGTTATATCACTCAGTAATGACATTAAAAGTACCCAGCAGTCCCCTTTCACAATCCCCAGAAGTCTTTATTTACCTCCTTATCTGTCTTTAATTAAACCGACTTTTCCCTGAATAACCAGCAAAATACACACATTTCTCACTCAATTTCATCATCTTTTGTTTTCATCCCATAATTAGCAGGGTAGCTGCCTCACTGCCTCTTTCCCATTGCACATGCATCGTATTTCAGTTATAGTCCAGGTGGAAAGGCAATGGTGGACTGGCCAAGGAAAGTGACCAAGATTTATCATGTTGTGCCCATGGGGAAATGCGTACTGGGCCACAAATGGAGTTGTGGGGCCCAACTCTGGGTTCAGGGGTATGGAGACACCAGGGTGGATCATGAGGTTGGGGCAGTTTGGAAGGAAACAGCTCATGTTGGGAGTTGAGGACCTTGCTCTGCCATGCCAAGGGTGACAACACAGGAGAAAAAGTGAAGGGGCAACGGTAATCCTGAGAAAAGACTTGGAGACCAAGCTTGTTCTGAAATGAGGAGGCTGGAAAAAAGTCCAGGACCAATCGTGTTCATTAATCAATAGACATACTCGCCAAAAAGTATCGGGCATAAGCTACGGCAGGAAAGTTGTGGCTCATTAGGAGGAGAGAACTTGAATGGTCATGATCTTACTGGACAACTTTCAGTTTCAGCAAGGCTCTGAAAATGGTAATTAGGTATGATAACATTAGACAATCATACGTTCCCCTGGTCTGCGCCCTACTCCCATCTTAATCAGCCTTTCCCTTGTGAAAGGAACACAAATTGATAAGAAAACCTTATGGTTTTAAAAGTTGCCAGAAAATTGCATCCAGTTAAAGCCAATTAAATGACTTTAGAATAGAAGTCTGAATTTTTCATCAAAGCAATCCTTATTTGGCCCACTAAAGATTTCTCTTCCCACTCCTTGGACTCCATTCAAATCAGTCCCACTCACCCAGCACCACGCCTAGATGACACAAGCTTACAGGTGTGCCAGAACCAGGGAGATAACAGGCCCTGGCTCCTGGGGACCACGCTGGCCACTAGGACAGCGTTCACTCATGGCAAAGGTTAAGAAGCTGGACAGAGTGGTGAGACCATCAAGATAAGCAACAGGCAAGGACACAGGCCCATGACATCAAGACATGGAAGACACGGGCCTGAGAGAACGTGGTGTGGAGAGCACAGTTGGTTCACAGACCAGGGGAGCTCAGGACTGCAAACCTAGGTACCTTTGTTCCACTGGAGCAGGAAGCTGCTTACGCAGGTCCCCTGCTGCACAAGCCCATCTCAGGGCCTAAGAGGGAGAGCAGAGGAGTTAAACTAGGGGACTGGGGTTGGATTCCAAGTGAGATGGGAGGGCCCAGACTGCAGCTGCAGACCATTGTCAATTTGAGAAAACATAAAGAAATAATAAACAGAAATGCATACCATGATATTTGGCTCAAGTAACCACACCTTTGGGAAACCAGTTCGTCTGAACCAAGAGCCATAGCCCAGGCTCGATGTCAGGAAGGAAGACAACAGACAGGAAGAGCGGCTCCACCAATTAGAAAGCACTTGCCTAGGGATAATTGGCTTCTGGGTGAGGTTCCCATCACTGGCAAAGTGGCTGTGTTAGCATGAGCTTTGCATAGGCTCCAAAAATCACACAGGGTCTAGAACTCCCATTCTGGGCACAGTGAGCTTCAAGCCATTCAGCTCCCATCACAGACGCTCCCTCTGCTAGCCACCCAGACACTGGGCGCTCGGGGTGCTCCCGGGAACACCAGGCTGGGCACTCAGCGCGCCACTCTGACCTCCAGCAGCATGGGATTTGGCTAGTGCCCTGCAACCTGGTGGCGCACAGGTCGGCTTAGGCAGGCATGAGCTCTGCAAGCACAGGGTCCCTTCTTGAAGGGATGCAGTGGTACACGTCAATGAAAATGGTACATGGGTGAATCAGAGCTGATCACAATCAAACGCATTACCCTGAATAACACGGAGAATAAAATCGCCAGATAAAATCCAGACTGCCCGGTTACGTTTTTTTGTATAAATATGTGTCACGCAATATTTGGGACATATTTATACTAAAAAGGTATTCATTGTTTATCTGAAATTCAAATTTAACTGGCCATCCTCTAGTTTTATTTGCTTAATCTGGCATTCCTGCTAGAAAACCAGGTGGTGCCTGTTCCATACGTAGACTCTAAGCACAGTTATGAAAGTCCAGCAAAGGACAGTTATAAAGGAATAAAAGTTAGATGTTTGTATATGGAGAACAGTTTTTTAAAAATCATTACGTTCCAGAAGAGGAGAAAATTCCCAAATGCAAGGCATGACTTATTACAGGAAACACTTGTTGTGGGAGACTCAGATAATACGTTTCTCATCCCAGACTTTGACCTGTGCAAGTCACTTAATTTTTGCATTAAAAAGCTAGTTTAAGGATGGGACTAGGAAATCACTGTGTTCTTTCCAACCTCAAATATTATGATTCTATTCTATTAGAACTATATGATCAGGGTGAAATGTATTTATATTCCGAGTCCTAGTAAAACAAAACTAGAGGGCACCTCTAAGATGCAGGGGTTTTTTTTTTCTTTTTTCATCGTATCTGTCACCTCACAGTTTTTCTTTCTTTCCTTCTTTCCTTCTTCCCTTCTTCCCTTCCTTTCTTTCCTTCCCTTCCTTCCTTCCTTCCTTCCTTCCTTCCTTCCTTCCTTCCTTCCTTCCTCTCTCTTTTCTTTCTTTCTTTCCTTTTTCTTTTTTCTTTTCTCTTCTTTTTTTAATGAGAACAATAAAGGTCTACTCCCTTAGCAAATTCCAAGTATACAATACGGCATTATAACAAGTCACTATACTGTACATTATATCTCCAGAATTTATTCATCCTTTGTAATTGAAACTTTGTAATCTTTAGCCAATATCAGCCCATTTTCTCCTCCCCTTAGCCCCTGGCAACCACCATTCTACTCTCTGCTTCTCAGTTTGACTATTTTAGATTCCACATACAAGTGAGATAATGCAGTATTTCTCTTTCTGTGTCTGGTTTATCTCACTTAGCATAATGTCCTACCATTGTCACAAATAGCAAGATTTCCTTGTTTTCTAAGGCTGAATAATATTCCATCACATATGTGTGTGTGTGTGTGATGGAATATTATACAGATAGATAGATAGATAGATAGATAGATAGATAGATAGATAGATAGATAGATAGAAAGACAGATAGATATAGATGTAGATATACCACATTTTCTTTATCCATTCATCTACAGACAGATACTTGACTTCCCAACAAGCATGGGATATATGTGGCTATGTTCTAAAAAACGATGTCATGGGTTGAAGCCAGAGACAGGCTCAGAAAAGAGAGACATAAAACCATACACCCAAGTAAGTTATTTGGGCCTCTGATGCTAGATGGGGTCCATGCCAAACATTCTGAGACTGACAGAAGGGAAGAGAAGCAGCACTTCCATAAGACAGCCCTAGCTAACACTACTCATATGTCTTGATTCCAAATGAGTGGCTTAAAATGTTTTGTTGTGAAAATACTTTCTGAAAATGAAATCTCCTGATCCCCGTGAAGACAATTTGCTTCAGATGTACTAACGCGCAATTAATCACCACAGATGCTGATAAGGCTTTATGAAGGTAACACCAAAGGCTGGTGCATAGATGCCCAACAACGGTGAAGAGGAACATCAAGTTTGTGTGATCACATCTATTTCTTCTGCAGGTATACAAGAGGGTCTTCCAAAGACTAATTCAGTCTAAATTTAAAGATCATTTGGGAATACAAAAGTAGAAAAGCTTATCTTTCGCTTCTAATATATAAATAGGCAAAAAGAAAAGGTCAAGACTCTTGTTAATTCTAAAATATAAGTGTTTGGGGCTGGACCTGCCCAAAACAGTCTAATTCATTGCAGCAAAAACATAGTTTTACATGGATAGCAAAAAAAAAAAAAATAGTTAAGCATTCAAAAGTGTACCTGCTTATTTTCTTGGGAAAATTATACACATTTGTTTGATTAGCTTTGGTAAATAAAATAACCAAGTCATCACTCAAGACTCGTACATGGCTGCAACATTGATTCAACGAAATGTCAAAATAAATCACAGCTTAAAAATGCATGGTATGTAACTCCTAAAAATGAAAACCACATCTATCTCTGTCAGAGTTGTGAAGCCAGTGCATTAAAATTATATAAAAAATGAATGCGGTTTTGAAGGGAAAATATTGATTTCATCGACTCTTCCTGACTAGTGATTCAAATCATGATTTGAATCAATTTGATTTTAATCGACTCCACCCTATCCAAAAGTCACGGATACGTGCCTTCTGACTGCATGACGTTACTTTCGGTGGTCTGTTTGTCTCCCTAGTTACAGGATGATCAGACTGACATGAAAAGGACTGTGTTCCCCATGCCGCGCCAACAGAGCAAGGAGCAGAGGGTTCTGCAGACTTAGACCAGTTGCAGACAACCCTGGTAAGGCCCCCCAAGCACCAACTACGATTACTAAGCGACTGAGCAGCCAGGAGGGGTGCAGAGCGCAAGGGTAAAGGCCAAGGCTCAGCGACATAAGTTCAAGTGCGACATTCCATGCTCTGGAATTCTGGAATGGAGGTCAGGAATAAGGCTGACCTCAGTCACGGGGTACTTCTGTACTCAGTGGGTCCCAGCTATAGGAGAGGCTGAGAGCCAGAGACGAGGACAAAGCACATGCATGGAGGAAAAGTGTTTAGAACCAGAGGATTAGAGGCGCTCCCCCAGCCGGAGGCTGACCTATCCCGAAAACATAAGTTGGGGGTTCAGGGACATCGAGTTGTGCAGAGGTTGACCAGATGAATTAACCGTAACCTCAGCCTCGGCTTCCCAGAGGACCGGCGGCCTTCTAAGCATTTACAGTGTGTGGCCCAGGTGAACTTGGCACGTGGGAAGTGCTCAGTATTGGTTATTACAGATGGTGGTGATGATGAAGAAGAAGAAATGTCCCCTGCTAGCAGAACCGCTGTCCAGTCTGCCCAGCACTGACGCGTTTTCTAGGAGGCAGAAATTCAGTACTAAAGCTAGAAAGAGCCAGGCAAACGGGGATGGATGGTCCTTCTCTCCCTGCATTGTGCCCAGACTGACCCCAGAGCCTGGGGGCTGGACAGACCCAGCAGGCGAGCCTAAGTGCCTTTACCTGCGGGGATCAGAAGCCAGTAGCAGTACTGGGCCAGGCACCACATCCTCTTGGATGGAAAGCTGTTTCCTTATTTGAGGACCGTGCTCTGGCTTTTCTCTCAAGGCACCTAGTGAAGGGAATGTAGTGAATCGATGATCGTTAACGAGCTGCCCAGTCTAATCATTTCCTCCCGTCGGTTCCAGTTAAAGAAAACAGAACACGGAGGCAGGAGGGGATGGTGAGGAGGCCATGTCTGGCCGTGCCTGGGCTCACTGAGTTTCAGCTGGTCTCCCCACCCTTCAACGAGTTTTAACCTCCACCCCAGGGCCTCACTCAGGAGCCTGGCAGGTGGTATGCACTCAGCTCACGTGCATAGCCTCTGAATAAGCCAGGTGGTAGGGCTGGGATTCCAATCTGCCACATCCTTAGAAGTGTCGTTGTGGAAAGGCCAAGCGTTTGGCTCGAGTTACTATCAGGGAGCCATGGTTCAGTGGGAAGGTGCCGCTCCACGTGCCAGGCCCATGACCTGTCACCAAACTCCATGTGTGACCTGAGGAAACTGCAGGTACACAACTTGGGTTCCTACTCCATCTCCTGCTGCTGGTGAATCTTAAAACTGGGAGCAAGGAGGGCCCGAAGAACTCCTGGTCAGAGGCTGTTGGCGGGGGAGTGATTCAGGGACATTTTGAGGAACATGGTTTCTAGAGGCTGCGGATATAGAACAGATGGAGCAGGGCAGAAAATGCTCTGGATTCATGGTCAGAACCCATGTGCTTAGCACCCTCCAATTTCACCCTCAGTCAACACATGCTGGCCGGGCCCTGACTGGGAACAGCCACCGCACGAGGCACCTTCTCAATGTTTGTCCTCATTTAATCCTCAAAAAAATAAGCATTACTATTGCTCCCTCCTTTTCTTTGATGAGGAAACAGTCTCAGGGGGTGGAATCTGAGGCTGAGAAGTGAGCTGTTAAGACAATGAAGCTGTTTCATTGGTGGTTCTATGTGTTGGTTGAAGCTGAAATAGCTGATTCTGGGACCTTGAAGACCTGGATCAGGATGGGCATTGGCAGCATGCACCAATGATGATGATGGCTGGTGCAAGAAACTGGGGACCTCAGACCAGAGGAGCCTTTGGGCGAGCCGTCCGGTGTGGCATCTGAAGCCCTCAGTTGATGTGCCCAGCTCCTCCACGCTTATTCAGGGCTTCAACGCCCTAACCCGATGCTCTGCTCTTCTGGGTCATGGGGGTGGGGTCCTTGGAAACACTGCTGAGGAAGGGCAGTGAAAGAGAAGCGTGGGTTCAGACACCGCACAAATCGGGGCTGGAATGACAACTCTGCTCCAGGGTAACTCAGCAGCCTTAAAAAAAGTCGCTTCACTTTCACCTCCCTGAACCTCAGTCTCTTCATCTATAACCTGG
This sequence comes from Rhinolophus hipposideros, assembly GCF_964194185.1. Taxonomy (NCBI): domain Eukaryota; kingdom Metazoa; phylum Chordata; class Mammalia; order Chiroptera; family Rhinolophidae; genus Rhinolophus; species Rhinolophus hipposideros. The sequence continues at coordinate 56,599,185 of NC_138058.1, read as the reverse complement.
CTCACCCACAGCTGGGATGAGTATTAGAGATTGCAGGAGTGACACGCTTAGCACTGCATGGGGTACATTATAGCCCTCCATACATGGAGCACGTTATTTGGACCAGACATTTGTTAGCCTGCCTGGGTGCCAGGCCCACACGCCTAACGGAAGCCTGTGTACTCCCCCATTAATGGCACTTAACCACGCCAGGCTGAATTGTCTAACTAGGAGCCTGACTCCAAGTCTCCACTTCTTACTCTTTGTCTTCCAGGCATCCATCAAGGTAGGCCAGGATCATGGAAAATGAGAAGGGCTTCCAGAGAGGGAGGAGACAGTGCTCAAGGATGACCTTCAGGCCATCAAAAAGATGCTCCCACAAGAACAGCCACAGGTGAGTTCAACTCCGAGCCAGGAGATACGGGGGCTTAACCCCAGGAAGGCAGCAGGGAGGGTGCAGGAGGCCCCTGGGTGAGGTGGGGAAGTCAGCTTCTGCAGCTCCCTGGCCTGGGCCCCCAATGTGCTCACCAGAGATGCCCAAGACCCACACTGACTTCTGCCACTCCTGTCACATTGTTCCCTCCTCCCTGTCATCACTCCTCTGCCCCAGGGGATTCATTAGAAGTCACTCCATTTCTTTTCTGTGCATTGCTATGACCCCTCAGCTCTCTTATACTTTCTCAATGCCTCTCTAATTGAAATGCTCAGTTCCTGCCCACATGTGACACTTGCTCTGCCACTGTCACTCCCACTCTGGCCATCAGGCCTTCACTATATCCCAACATGTCTGGACTGGGGTACATTCTCCAAGCTAAACCGTGGTTCTCAGGCACACAGAGTTGCTAGCTCTCCACCCTTACACCTGCCACTGGCCTCCAAGTTACAGCTGTTCAACCCCACAAATCAGCTCAGGCCCACTGACATGGGACTGCCCCTCTGTAGCAGGTATTTCAGGGTCTGCTTCACACCCATGCTCTTAATCACCAGGCCTTATGGCTTCCCAGTCCCCTGACCTTCCCTGCCCATCCCCCTCCAGGCCTTGCTCAGCTGAAGAATCTGACTATAAGTACTTTCACCCCTCTGGAGCTGTGTTTACACCATGATGATAAAAGTTATACAAATTATGTTAACAGGTGAGATAAAAAGGCCCCTGAATTTAGTAATACCTGCAAATGAATTTGTATTTTATTCATTACAACACCATCATTTGAAAAATTGTGGTATACATATGCATGGGATTTATTTAGTTCTCCAACAGAGAAGCAATTTATTTAGTTCTCCAATAGAGAAGTCCAGTGGACTCTTTGGACCCAGGGTAATGATTCCACAGTCCCCCAGGATCCAAAGCCTGCAGGCTGGCAAATAGTGGACTAGAAATTTCCAAGGGCCTTTCAAGGTCATTCATTCAACAAACATTACTGAATGCCTGCTAAGAACCATATATTCTAGTTAAGGAGACAGAAAACATCCAAGAGAACTAGTAAAAGAATGACCAGTTATGGTAACTAGTAGAAAACATATGACTGACATAAAAATAGAGACATCACATGGGGAATATGGCCTCCTTTAAAGAGAATGGTTAAGGAAGGCTTCTCAGTCTCTGGGTTGGTAACATTGAACCATATGACCTGGATGATGGCAAGATACTTGCCATAGACAGGGGTGGGGTGAGGAGAAGAAGGGCCAAAAGCATTCCAGGCAGAAGAAACAACCTTTCCAAAGGCTCTGAGGCAGGTGCCAACGTGGCCTGTTTAGGACCATTATGGCTGAGCGTGGGAACACTGAAGGGGCAAATTATAGAGTGAAATACAATTCCACTTGGTTGTATTAAGTTTGGGAGTTATCACAATATCCAAATGGCAATGTCAAGACAGCTGAATGGAAGAGGAAACTAAAACTCACTTCCCTGTACTAGAGATACACTTTCAGGAGTCATCACCTTAGAGACGATATTTCCAACTCTGTGAACAGTGATGGAGTTTAGAGAAAGAAGAGGAGAGGACCTCTGGACCAAGTCCTTGGCAACACCACCACTGAGTGGAGGAAGATGAGAAGAGACAGGAGGAGCAGTCAAAGAGGGGTGAAGGAAAACCAGGACCGAGGGAAGTTGTAAATCCAAAAGAGAAAGGAATTCCAGAAAGAGGGAGTGGCCCACTGGGTAGAATGCTACTGAGAGATGAAGGTAAGATGAAGATGGAAACACATCCATTGGTTTTGACAATATGGATGATGTCGGTGACCTTACCAAGAGAGTCCTAGATGGAGTGGTTGTGGCAGAAGCCACTAAAGATAAAGAGAGTGGTAGGTGAGAAACTGGGGACCTCATTTGTAGGTAAGCCCTTCTAGAAGTCTGGCGATCAAGAGAAACAGAACAAAAGGCACTGAAGATGGAAGAATATGGTATACTATGTTCAGCAAGTTGAGTCCCTCTTCCTTAATCTCCACGAGAGGAGTGTCCCACCTCACTGATGGTGGGCTTGGACACCTGACATGCACAATGCAATGGGAGATTGCCCTGAAGAAAGGCTTCAAATGCTCATGCCTGACTCAGCTTGCTCTCTTTGGTTCCTGCCTTTCTTCGTGAGAAGAACCTACCTTGGGGAGCCTCTGAATGAAGGAATGAATGATAATGTGGTACCAGACTAGAACACAACCCACAACTTGGAGCCCAGCTTAGATCGGTGGAACCCTAGACAATCCACAGACCAGTGAGGAAAAAGAAAAAAAACACACAATGTTTGTTGTATGTCCCTGAAATGCTGTGGTTATTTGTTATTCAACACGATTATGGATATGGCTGACTGATACAAGGGGAAATGTGTAGTCAGGGCTATTTTTAAGGCAGGTGATACTAGAGTATGTTTGTATTCTAACAGGAAAACAATCTACTGAAGTGAAAGAGGATGCCTTGGAGAGGTGAGATAGCTTTGGAAAGGCAACGTCTATGAAAAGAGCAAGAGGGGATGGGGCAAATGGAGGAGTTGGCCTTAGATGAAAGGAGGGGTGCATCCTCCACTATAATAAGAGGGGAAAAGGTGGGTGCAGATGCCAGGAAGTTTAAAAGCGTCGTAGAGAAAAGATTGAATGGACTTGAACTTCTTAAGGAATGGTGAAGCAAGATCATCAGGAGAATGTTGGCAATGGTTAAGGGGACCTTGTTGCCTGCTGTTTGTCCCTCCTTAAATGTCTTTCCAATTTTCTCCACCTAATTAAATTCTAATATGGTGTTTCCCCGAAAATAAGACCAGGTCTTATATTAATTTTTGCTCCAAAAAAAAAACGCATTAGGGCTTATGCTCAGGGGATGTCATCCTGAAAAATCATGCTAGGGCTTATTTTCCGGTTAGGTCTTATTTTTAGGGAAACATGTCTCACTTTCTCCTTGAAAGCCTTTGCTAAGTAGCCCAACCTACCATGATCCCGCTTTTTCCTCCATCCCAGTCCAATACTTGATTAGCCTTCTCACTGTTAGATGCAAGACTTACTCATCCCTTCCCTCTGCTGGACTTGAGCTTGATGAGGCATGGGGACCATGCCAGCTGCTTCTTTTGAATCCCCCACATTTCCAATGACATAGTGATGGTTATGCTGAGGAGGCTTGATACCTATGTGTTAACTGGTTCAACAAGAAAACGTATTTGTCTGTCACTGTTTCCTCCTATAGACTAGCTGACTTGGACCAAAACAAAAAAGGCCAGACCAGCTGTGAAGAGTTAGCCACCAGAACTACTGCTTTCAGAGAAAGACACGTTTTCTGGTGTAGGGTTTTTTTCTTACTTCTTATGACAACTTCCCTGAAGCCTGATTCATTTTCTTTTCTGAGTGCTTCAACAATTCTTTCATCAATCCTGCCTTGGACATACTGACATCTTCCCTGGGAAAGCAGAAGGGTTGTTTTCCAGATGTTCTTTAATGCCATCGCTTCGAGGGCTTTCTGTTTTATTTTTAATGAAACAGAAAGTGCCAGATCTGACAGGTGACGCTAAGGAGCCTGTGTTTCATGAAAGGGGTCCCAGGAATAACAAGCAGCCCGCATGCTCTCTCCATTCCAACTATGCGGATCTTGTTTATTTGTATACCTGAAAGAGAGTGGAGGGAGCTCTCGAGGGACTCCCCAGCCTGAGCCGGGGTGGCTGAGTGCACCCTGAAGTCTCAGTTCAAGGAACCTGACAGTTTCAGAAGGTCCCGCACCACCATCTTTAACACCCACCAGTTACATGTGAAGACAGGACTGGTCCAGAGAACACTTGCTTGGCGACAGGGTGGCCACTGGCAAACTGGTGAGGCAGCTGAGGGCCCTCACCTTCCCTCCTCTTGAGGGCTCTGATCCACTCTCCCAAGTTCTCATCATTTCCAGACACCAGAATCATCTAGTCAGCCCAGTCTTTCTGCTCTGTTGGCACAAAGCCCCCCCAAAAGCCGAGTCTACGGTCGGGCTGAGTGAGGGCCCCCTCCTCTGAGCTCCCAGAAGCATGGCTACTCTCACCTTCCAGCCAAGTACTGACATAACCTTAGGTATTTCCCCCACGAGACTGAGCAGTCTGTGACTGGGGCTGTATCTTATCCATCTGTAGCAGTGTGCCAGGCACAAGCGGGTGCCCACCAAATGGTTTGTTATATTCCAACAGCATAGGTAAGAGAACTTGACCCATCTATGATAAGCCTCCGCTCTGCCTGAACTGTGGAAACCGAGGCAGTCACTTCATCTTTAAAGGACTTTCTCCTCATTTGTGAAGGTAATATTAAAATATCTACCTCACAGGTACTGTAAGGACAGAATTAAATAATACATATTTTTACAAACTGGCAGGTGTTTTACAAAGGTAAGTCATTAGTACTAATTCATACTAAAGTTATAAAGGCTATATTATTTCTCCCAAAGTATTTTCGTTTTAAAAACAGACCCTCTTGACCTCCTTTCCGCTCTCCTGTGGAGGGCAGTGTTTTCCTCCTTCAGCAGTGGTGGTGTTTCGGGCATGAGTGAAAGGAATTGTACTTGTTTTGACTGAGGGAGGTGCTAAAGGCCCTTAATTACAGCATCTAGACCAGCGGTCAGCAAACCATGGCCCACTACCCAAATCTGACCCACCACTTGTCTCTGTATGACAAGTGAACTAAGAACAGTTTAACGTTTCTAAGTGGTTAAAAAGAAAAAAAGTCAAAAGAGGAGTATTCTGTAACACATGAAAATTATCTGAAATTCAAATTACAGTATCCATAAATAAAGTTTTATTGAAACACAGCCATGCTCACTGTTTACATATTGTCTCGGCTGCTTTCATACTACACCGGCAAAGCTGAGTAGCTGCGACAGAAACCATCTGGCCTGTAAGGCCAAATTATTTACTAATTGGTTCTTCAATGAAAAAAGTTTGCCAACCCCAGGTGTAGACCATTTCTCTACTTGCCTCAAGGCTGCTCCTGGAAAAGGATCTAGCATGAGTCAGGATTTCATTCTGAGAATCCCATTTTAAGAGAGATAGAGACAAAATGGATCCTATTCAGGAGGGCAACCAGGAAGGTGCTGTGACTCAGACATATCATGGGAAGAATGGTTAGAGAAATAACTCAGGGGGTGACTTCAATGATCCAAAGAGCTGTCATGAAGAAAGAAGACAAGAATAATTCTCTGTGGCTGCAAGAGCTCGATGTAAAGAAGTACCCTGGCTGTCTGAGCTGTCTCAGTGATGAGTTCCCTGTCACTACATACATTCAAAGTAGTGAATGTACCAATGTCATGATGATAAAATGTAGTGATCAATGACCAGCATCTGCTTATCTTTCAGAAGACTTCTTGTCTTGCAAAGACCTCCTTAACTCCACCACAAGCATCCACAAAGGAGGATGCTCCTGTAGGCCATGTGTGTACACTGAGATTCAACCACAGTTTATTCTCCCAGGAATGGCTGCTGTCTGGGGCTGGGCGCATGGGGGTCTCTTCCCTTAGAACCTGAGAGCAGGTCAGGGTGGGGACGAGAGAGAAGACAAGGACGCTCTGTGTGGCTGGGAGGGTAACCTTTCTGTCTGCGGGAGGAGGAGCAGAGAAGGTTGGTCTGCTAGGAAAGAAGGATAAAGCAGTTACACGCATTCAGAGAGGAGGAGAGGGATAAAATGCAGAAACAGGCTCCAAACTCTTCGTGCAACCTGGCTTCCCTGACCACACCTAAGGGTCACTACCAGAGTCTCATTTTTCAGAAGTCAGCTTGAGATGGAGCCTCTCACTTACAGCTCAAAAAAAATAATAATGTAGTTTAGGGGGAAGGGAGACTCAAGCCCTGGCAGCCTGGCCAGCTTCATCCAGTACTGGGGATCGAAGATGCTACTGGGCAACCTAGAGGAGAGGCCACGTCACCTGTAGACGCAGTCAGTCCCTGGGACGTCTGCGACCGCACACCCCAAGCAGGGACCACCGACATGGTAGGTCGATTCCCACACCCGGGCTTGTGTCTCTCCTCTTTAGGAAGAGGATAATGTGAATCTATCACACCATGCTGCTGTGAAGAATAATGAATAGCACTGTTAACAAATGACAAGTGCTACATTTCTTATTATTATCTATCATGTCTACATCACTTTATTTCTGTAAGATCCAGAAGGCGTTGAATGCAAATGGACTGAAAAACGTTTTTGCAGACTTGCAGCCTCCTGTAAAGAAAAACATCTGTGAGCACAAAGCAGCAAAGCTGCCAGGTTCTTGCACGGCCTAGACTGAATAACCCTGAGCCGGATTTGAGAAGTCCCTCTCAAGCATGTTGATTGGCTGGAAAACCCACTGAATCCAGGTCGTTCACATTTGTTTGGGTGCAATAAGATCTACTGCAGCTGCAGGCTTTGACCTGGCCCCATCTGGAGGCCAAAGCTACTTCTGTGATCAGAGAGCCGTATAAGCTGGACATGGGCGATATGTGGCCAAACGCCCCCCAACACTCTCTTTGCTATGGCCACAGGATGGCCTTGATTCAATTTATTCCAAATGCCAGACTTGACGCAGAGACACCTGGGAAATGGGATCGTCTCTATTCTTTCCATTTTGCATATGGAGAATAGAAGCTTATGTTTAAGTAATTTTCCCAGAGAACACGAGGCTGTTCTTAAGATGAGAAGGCACGGGCTTCGTCCGGTCCAGCAATGATGCCCCTGGGGAGAGTCACTGTGAGGGATCTGCTGGGTGGAAGGCAAGAAATGGAGTAGGAGAAACTGGACTCTGGTCTCATTGCTGCCCCAGTGGTACTGGGCCCTTTGCGGGTCATTTCTCCTCTCTGACCTTAGTGGCTCATCTGTCCAATGTGTAGATTGGACCGGGAGCCAGGTCAGAGCCACAAGGTAGGAGTATTAAGATCAAAATGATAAAAAGGCCAGGAGCTGGTACAAAAGAACAGCGAGGAAAAGGTCAGGTCTGGAGTGGAAGCAATGAGCATATTTTAACTCTCACTAATAGTGCAAATAATGTGCTGAGTTAAAGAGGTTATCGACAGCAGAATGGAAGTCATGGAAGCAACAGTGGGAGTGGTTTCTGAAGATAACGTAGGTCCCTGGGTCTCCCATTTTGGATTCCTGTCCTCTGTCAGGTTGTGTTCCATTGAAAGTATCCTCTTAAAATCGTATTCTTCCTTTCTTGCTATGAGGCTGTCAACATGGTTCTTGTTCTAAATCAAAGAGAAATCATGAGCCTCTAGCTGGAATTGGGGGAGAGTCTCATGTCCTCTGTGCAGTGCTGGGTGGTCTCAAGGACCCTTGGCCTGGGTGAGACAGAATAATCACCACTGGGGAAGTGTCTCCCTGTTCTCCTGAGTCAAATCCAATGCAAGGGAAAACAGGAACAGTGAAGATGTTTTCTAAGAAACAAGGAAGAAAGAGGGAGCTGAAAAAGCTTACATGAAAGTCTTTGAGGTGCAGTAGACATTTGTTATTTTTTGGCCCCTGGGGTCCACTGTCACATCAATGCCTTTGGGAGACAATCTGTCTCCCTCCTTTCAGGCCGTGTGCTTGATCCATCCTCCACTCTCCACCCCAAGGGTGGGAAATTAACTCCTTCTACAAGTATTTATTGAGCACCTAATATGTACTCTAGACATGGGAGATACAAGAGTAGACCAGGCCCCTGCTGTCACGGAGCTACCAAACAAACAAAGTGGCAAAAAACATCCAAGGAGATACTTTTCAAGAATGCTATGGGCTATGAAAAAATAAAACAGCGTTTTTGTTACAGAGAGAGACCAAGGGTGTTATCTGGCCTTTCAATGATGTTAGCTAATTCTTCTTTTGTTTTAGCCCATTTGGGGCAGGTTTCCTGTTGTTCATACCCAAACATCCTAAAATACAAGCCGTATTCTCTGATCACGGTACAATTAAGCTAGAAATCAATACTGAATCAGAAAACCAAAAAACCATTCCCCAGGTGGCACTCGCCCCCTACTACCAAGCCCCCCTACTACTGTACTGACTGTCCATAGTGTCACACTACAGTGACTTGGCCAAGACCTTTGTGATCATAAGAAATGGGTGATGGGAAAGAACCCAGAACTGGCAGGTTCCAGTTCAAAAGCTCAGGTTCTATCCAGTTCTAGCTCAGTACCGACAAGCCGAGTACCCTCTACCTGGGCCGTACTATTTCCTCACCTGTGAAATGGAGGAGTTTCACGAGTCAATCTCTACAACACTCTCCACTCCCATCATTTTCTGTCCAATGCTCTACAGTCGGAGCTGCTCAGACTTTCATTATAATAGGTCACTGAGTAATCTCACGCTGGTATCAATCACCAGTGTATGTCTCTATTAAAAAGCTGCAAAACAAGCATCTAACACTTGATCCAGATCCATGCCCAATTGTCAGGGGAGATGCAAACCACATACTCAGCAAAGGCACTGCGTTCTGCAAACAAACACTCCAGTGCCTAATAAAAGTCAGTGATTCGAGAAGATGCTGATTTTACCTGCGAAACTCACAGTGGACGCTGAGAAGCTCTGCCTCTACCCTTCACGGCTTATTAAGGGGGGAAAGGCTTTGAGCAAATTACATTTGGTTGGAGTAGAACATTTGTACCCTTTTCTGTAGGTGGGGGATAAAGACGTGTGCATCATCTTGTGACATAAATATATCAGTGAATATGTCATAATCTTGTTAGTATAATCATCTCTTTACAAAATAAATGGATTTACATGGTTAAAAAAAGGCATATAATAAATTTTCCCTTCTACCCTGTCCATCCCTAGTTCACATCATGAGCCCTAAAGGCAAACCACTGTCAGTTTGTTGTGTATCCTTCCAGAATTTCTTATGCATATAGATGCAAATATAAGTATACATTCTAACTCTGCACCTACCCCCACTCCACCACCTCTTATATAAAATTAGTATCGTACACATGCTATTCTGCATCTTGTGTTTTTTTAATGTGGCAAGCTGAAGAAATTTTATAGTATTTATATATGGTTTTAATTTGATTTTTTTATGAGGTGAGGTTGAGCACATTTTTCTTAACACATTTAGGACCATTCACAGTTCTTTTTCTGTGGATTTTCTGATTATATCCTTTATTTATTTTTTTTCTTTTGGATTGAAATTATCTTATTGACTCTTTGGAGCTCTTTATCTATTAAAGTGACTAGTCCTTCGTCATTTGTCTTTTCAGTTTACGTAGATTCTTTAAGCTATTCAGGTGATTCTGTTGTTTCTTTTTTCATTTTTATCTAGTCAAATATATCATATTTTTCCTTTATGTCTTCTGGATTTAACTCTTGGTTAGAAAGGCCTCCTCTGTGTTTTCTTCTGGTACGTTTATAGTTTTCTTTTTTACATTTAACTCTTATTTTCATTTGGTGTTTATCCTGGTGGTACATACGGTATGAAGTATGGATCCAATTTTATTTTCCCCCTAGGTCACATATTTAAACTTTTCCTATGGTAACTTGAGATTACACTTTTATCACTACTAAATGATTATATACATTTTAGTTTATTTCTGGACTATCCATTCTATTCCTTTCAACTATTTGTGCATGTTCCTGTAACAATACATTTCAATAAATGAGGCACTGCAATAAGGTAGGGTCAGTCTCCCCCATAGTTTTTCTTTTTTCAGAATTTCCCTGACTATTCTTATTTATTTTTATGTGAACTTTAAAATAAACTTACCTAATTTAAAAAGAGGACCTACTGGTACTTTTATTTAGATTGTATTAAATTTCTAAATTAAGAGAATGACACCTATTGCTTTTCCATCCATGAACGTGACGTTTTGCTAAACATCCATTTGCTAAAGGCTCCTTTTCTGTCCTTCAGTAGTGTTTTTAAATCTTCTTATAGATCCTATATTTTTTCCTAAGTTTATTATTAATTGTTTTACATTTTTGTTGTTATTGTAACTGAGCACTTTTCTTCCTATGCATATTCTGCTGGTGTCTGTATTCTCCTATATGAAAGGTACTGATTTCTGTTTGCTTATTTTTGTACATTGTTACTTTATGGGATTATTTTATTGTTTGAAAGGGTTTTCCAGGGATTTCTCTTATGTTCTCCAGCCATACAACCACGGTATCTGCACAGTAACGATTACATCCTTTCCATTTCTCTCTTCTAATTATTTTCTCTTGTCTAATCGCATTGGTAAGTATCATGAGTACAATGGTGAGTAATAGTACCAATAGTGTAGATCCTTGTTTTTTACTTCAGTGAGAACTGCTTTAGTGTTTCCCCACAGAGGAACCTTTCAATCTGAGGTAAATGTAGTATTGAGTATGTTAAGAAAGTACCTAGCTGTTCCTGTACTTTTTAAATAAAACATGATTACTGAACTTTCTTCGAGGCCTTTTCAGCATCTATGAAGAGAACCATATCATTCTTCCTACTAATGTCCACGAGTGTAGAACCATATCTGCATTCCAGGAATAAAACCTTCTTGATTATGATGTATTAGTCTTCAAACATATTGCTGAAACTGTTTTGTTAATTTCCTAAGGATTTTTGAATTGATATTTATAATTATGATTAGGCGTGTTGGTTTTCTATTTGTGCCTTCTTTGTCAGATTTTAGTAACTATTTCTCTTCTTTGTCTATGCTCTAGAACATATTAGAATTGTCTGTTCCTTAGAAGTTTGATAAGACTTTTCCCTGTAAAACCATCTGTAGTTTTCTTCTTTGGTGCAGAATATTCCTGTTTGAAAATATTTTTGTTGTTGTTGTTTTAAATTTCCACCTTGGAAATTTTGGATTCTTTTCTGGGGTCAATTGAGTGAGTTTTATTTTCTTGGAAAGTAATCTAGTTCATTCAGGATTTCAAATGTATTTGCATAAGGCTGAGCAAAGTAGTCTCTTGAGTCCTTTAATTTTCTGTTTATATCACTATTTCCCACATATAATTTCTTATTTATGTATCTACACTTGCTCCCACATTTCTTGATTTGGTCAATTAGTAGCTTATCTATTTCATTGTTTTTTTCCCCAAAATTAGATTGAAATTTAACTGCTTTGTTTTCTACACTTGATCTTAGCCAAAAGGCCGAGAAGCGATCTCTGCTTTGTTTTCTAATTCATTAATTTTTACTTTTATCTAATTCTTCCTTCTGCTTTCCCTTTATTATAATCTGGTTTATTGTTATAACTCCTTGACTTTACATGCCTAATTCATGTGTTATCATTCTGTGTGTAAATATTTACGGCCATCATTTTTCCTCTGAGCACTGCTTTACCTATGTTACATCTGTTCTAATAGTGTTTTCATTAATCATGGTTTTCCAGAAAATCTGCAATTTCCGTTTTTATATTCCTCTTTGAACCATGCATTGAGTGGTGTGTTGTTGTTGTTGTTTTGATTCGATTTGATTTTACTTTCAATGGAATGGTCTTTTAGTTTTCTGATTCAGTATTAATTTCTAGCTTAATTGTACTGTAACCAGAAAATACTGCTTGCATTCTTTTCTACCTTTTGTGATTTATTGGGGTTATCTTTGTCCCCTAATAGATGGTCAATATTTGTGACTGTTTCATGGGACCTTGAAAGATGCATTTTCTTTATTCCGATTACAGGGTTTGGTATTTACTGATCAGATCTGCTTTATTACTTACGTTAATTAGGTCTTCATTATTGAATTTTATTCTTTGTCCAGTTATCTGGAGACTGAAACATGTAAATTAAAGTGACCTGTTACTATTGTGCCTTGGTCTATTTCTCCTTGCAACTCCTGAAATTTGTTTTTCCTATATTGCTGCTATGTTTTTGGTTTTTTTCATTGTGAAACATACACTTTAGCATTATAAAGGTTGGGATTTTTTAAAGCATTTTCCTGCTATTTCTTACCTTTCCTGTATTTTCAAGTTTCCTATATCACTTTCCTTTTAGGGATATTTCTGTAAACAAGAAAGAATTGGGTTGTAATTTGTGGTCCAATCTCAAAATCTTTTTAAAAGGTGAGTTAAATTCACTTATATTTAGCAATATGACAAATGGACTTGTTCCTAGTTCTCATATTTTATGTCATGTTTTCTGGTTTCAAGGCATTATTTTTAGTCTTTCTGTAATTGTTTCTCCTGTGTGGTTCTTCTAGGAAGGTTCATGTTTTTATTCTAGCGGTTCTGTTCAGAACTACAATGTTATATAATAATCGTAACCTATGTCTTTACACGTTATTATTAATCCTATACTACAAGCAAAGATAAAACTGGTATATTTTCTCTTCTTCCCTTTACTTCCTTTTCTGCTGAGACACAGCAAAGGCTTGATTGGGTTGGGGAGAGAAAGAGACACACGTCCCTGGATGCCAGTTATGAAAGTGCACGGCGACGTTAACACAGTAGCAGCTGCATGCAGGGAGATGACAAACACATTACATAGCCCCTGGGTACCACTTACTCTGGTTATGCAGCATCTCTCTTCTACCACCTGATGTCAGTCAACAATGTTATCTTTCTTAATGTTCACCATTTACTTTTAAATATAATTATACGTATACGTATAGTACCTCATTTTCGAGCTCTGAACTATATCCTTTGACTTCCTGCTCTTATAGAATGAGGCATTCAGAGAATTTCCTCTTTTTCTTCCTTCCCCTTTCAGTGTTTGTTGATTGTATCCTTTCTACATCATTAGGGCGAAGAATGTTTACATTCTCCTCTGTTGCTCTAATCCTTGTATTTGTTTTAGTTGTAATTTTAGTTTACTTTGACAGTTGGAATTATTCAGTGTACACCGTCAGTCTTCTCTTTGTTAGCTGAAGTTCATCCCCTACTAGTTTGCTCAGGAAGGGCTCCTGGGAACAATATTCCCTGAGTTTTCGCATGCTCAAAGCTCTTTATACTTAAAAGATGGCTAGGATGGATATAAATCTTTTGTTTACACTTTCTCTCCTTGCTTCTCTTGTAGATGTTTCAACTGTCTTCTGGCTGTTGAATTTTGCTGCAGAGGAAACCAGGGCTGACCTGATATTTTTCTCCTCGTAAGTGACTTGATTTCTTGGCCTGGATTCCCAGTGAATTATTTCTTTCTTTTTTATTTATTGTTCTTTCTTGTGACCCTTTTATTAATTTGGAAGTAATTTCAAACCTAAGACAAAGTTGCAAGAATAGTACAAACTCTTATACTCCCCCCCCACAAATTGCCTAGATAATACGTTGCTGAGATGTTAGAGAGAGTTTTTCTTTTCACATGATGTCTATCACCTCTAAATACTCCAGTGGATGCCTCCCTTCTCTTATGTAACCACCTATAGGAGAAGACAAGCACCCTTCTCCTATAGGTGGTTAAATAACTATCACATAACCCTCCTGTTGAAAAAAATCCATCCGGACACAGCACAGACCTGATCCGCAGACCCATTCAAATTTCTCCAACTGTCTCAATAATATCTCTTTTCCCTTCTTGATCCACTAACTATCCACCAACACATGTTGCATTTAGTTATCATGTCTCATCAGACTCCTTCAACCTGAAAGAGTGCCTCCGTCTTTCTCCCTGTTTCTCAAAGTCTCAAAGAGTTACAGACCTTTCATCCTGTAGGGCCTGAGTCCATCTAATGTTTCCTCATGACCAGACACAAACCGAGCATTCTTGGCAGGACTACAATGAAATGACATCATGTTCTCAGTGCAGCACATGCAGGGGGCACCCTAGGTCAGCCCATGCCACCACTAGTGATGCAACTTTGATCATCTGGCCAAGGTGGTGTTTGCCAGGTTTTGCCACTGACAATTCACCACGTCTCTATTGTATTCGATTACAATTTTGTGGGAAGTTATTCCAATATGGTGCCAATACACTGATCCTTACGAAACTTCCACCCACAAAACATACTCGTGGCACCCATTGGAAGGCTCCTCCCTGTATCAGCCACCAATGTGATGGTTGGTAAGTGGTGAATGTCTATTTCCATCATTCTCTCTACATTTATCAGCTGGTACTCCACTGTAAGGAAGAGTTTTCCTTTCTCCCTCACTCATTTATTTATATATGTATTGATTCATTTATTCATTCATTCATCCATCCATTTATAATAGTATGGATTCTTATGTTCTTCAATAGGTTGTAATCTGGTACTCATTATTTATTTTGATGCTCATATTAGCACAGGGAACTGCTTCAAGTTGGCTTCTGTGTCCTTTTGATCTGTTCCAATCTTTTCCTGATTTTCTGGCAAAATAAAATATCTCAGGTTTATTTTACACTTTCTCTGCCCCATTGCTTAAGTCAGCCATTTCTCTGAGGAGCCCCAGTAACTTTTAGTGGAGGATAGTATTTAGAAATCAAGATCTGAGTATTTAGCGTGTTCTCATTGTTTCTGCAGTTCCACTGCTTCCAGACCATCTCAACAGGATGAGTTAGGAAATGCGTGTGTGTGTGTGTGTGTGTGTGTGTGTGTGTGTACTGATACTTCTAATCCACACTAACAGCCCAGGTTCTTTCTAGCCTTCCTTCTGGCCACATTTATAAATCTCTTCTCAAACAGTTGAAAACATGGCTCCTATTATCCTCTATATTATTTATTTACTTGCTCAATAAATTAACCTATTTGCCCCCTGTAACTAATCTCCCAGTCATTCTAGCCACTTTCTGTGCCTGTTACCTGCATGCCCACCCTCTACCTTGCTGGGAAGAGGAGAGGAAGGGAGAGGAAGAGAGGACAAGCAGGGAAGGGGAGGGGAGAAGTGGAGAGAGGATGAGAGAAGAGGGGAGACGGGAGAGAAGAAGGGAAGAGACAGGAGAGGAAGAGAGGACCAGAGAGAGAAGAAGAATTATTCCCTATCTTCAACGTCTAAAACTTTACAAGGCTATATCTTCGTACTAACTGTTCTGGGTAATGTTCCCCCAACATCCAAATTGTGTTCTTTCAACATTTAGATTTAAGTCTTCTTTACATCATGAAAGCTTTTCTAATTTGTATTTTAAGTATTTGTTATATTCAATTATTTTGTGTTTTTTCCTTCAAGGACTAAAATTATGTTTATGTTGGATTTCCATTGCCTGTCTTCTATATCTATCGTTTTTGCTCTAATTTTATGAATGCTTTCCTTATGTCAATTACACTTATTCAACTTTCTCAATTCTGTTGTCTAAGTCCCATACTGTATTTTCCAGTGTCTATTTTCCCTTGAGATCCTTCCCACTTTATCTTCATTTCTGAGAAAGATTTGCCTTTTTTCTCCCATTTCCTCCTTGAGTTCTGACAGCTCAGGTTTCACCACCTCTTGTCATCCTGTCATCCCTTCCAGAATTATTTTTTCTGCATTGTAGTTTTCCTTCACAGAAGTTATTGCTTCATTGATTTCTTTAAATTCACTATGAAATACTTGATGACAATTTTCATCTGCTTCCTAAGAACATTTTCCTGGGAATGTTCCTTATTTGGGGGTAATTTACGGTTGACATTTTTCACTATATCTTTGCTTTTATTCTACCAATACTGTCGATTTCTCTTTTATTACGTATCATTGTATGAGATGGACTTTCTCAGACCAGCTCTTTCCAGGAAGTTCCTGTAGGATGGAAAGGGGGAACAGGACAGCCTTTCATTATTTTAAAAACATTCTCTTTGTGGAAAGGGGTAATGACTGGGAGCAGGCACAGGGAGATTTCTAGGTGTTGAAAATGCTCTAGATCTTGATCTGAGTGGTGCACACATATGTAAGCTTGTCAAGCTAAAAAATATTTGTGTACTTTACTGTATGTATGTTATTCCTCAAGAAAAACATTAAGAAAGAAGAAGAGAGGGAGGGAGAAGAAGAGGACTTTGTCTCTGCTGCCACAGACATTACTTCCTGAAAACAGGTCTCTTTGGAGGATCCTTTGTATGAACCCACTGCCTCTGCTTCTCTGCAGGAAAACAAGCCCAGGAGGCACCTTCCTTCAGTTCTACCCATGCCAGGCCCCTGCCCAATGTTTGCAAACGAGGGATAGAGCTGGGCTCTTCAAAATGCCCCTGCACCTCTGGGACACACACTTTGCTCCCACTCTCTGCCATCTGCTGCCTGGACGCCCTTCTGCCACTCTTCTAGACCTCTTCACATCCCCCTAGTGGCCTCTCCCAAACCTAGTCGATTGGGCAGCTTCTGTACATAGTGCAAACTCCACAGTTTGTATCTATTCTCCAATTCCACTGAAAATGACATTTAATTTTTTTAATTGCCCTCTCTGTTGCTTTTGTATAATATACAAGAACAGAAAGCAGAAGAGGTTGTCTTACACAGACAACCATATCACACCGGCATTCCTGTTTACCACAATCTCAAACCAGTCACCGTTTGAGCCTCAGTCTCCCAGTCAGCAGAATGGACAGAAGGAACTTCTGTCCTCCTACATCCTTCTGAAGATGATCAAAGCAGAGTACGGGAGGCACCGACATAAGGCAAATCTCATTGCTGTTAGAAAGCCTTTCCTAAATGGCAAGAAACACGGTGCTTTCCATGGTGCTGATCTCATCCTATTTCTCCCTTAGCGCCTGCTCTTCTCAAGACCACCAGCCAGGAAACAGCTGGTTCTTTAGGACAAAATCATACCCTACGCCTCAAATGCTCACCACCTCCCCAACAACACCCACCCACACTGACACTCAAAGACAGAGCAGATTCTTCCAAATACCAATTTGCTGGCTGCTCTGTCTCATTTCTCTTGCTGGCTGCAAAGTAGCAGTAGGAATGTGCCACTACTTGGCACCAAGCGCCTGGCTGTAAGCAAACACAAGCTCCCTCAGCCAGGCAGTGTGATTCAGAAAACACCAAGCCCAGAGTCCTGCCTCTGACCCCATGCGAACCACAAAGTTTCAGGCTGTATATGGGCGACATTAAACCAGCAAGGCCCCAGGACTCCATCAGCACCACATCAGTCGCAGACACCATCCTTACTAATAGAAGTGGCAGATGGGAACATAAATTCTTCAAAAGCAATTCATTTGCCAAGAACTAAAGAACATATGAATAAAGTGTGAACAGTCCATATTTCCAAGTTTAGAAGGCTGGACACATCACCTACTCAACCATACAAACCGGCTCTAGAAGACCCAACCTAGTTTTCCATCCGGCTGAAAAACGTTTCTGGCTGACTTAAAGGCAAACACAAAGGTTTGTTCTCTCTCCCTTCTGCTCCCTCTTCAAAGAAGGCACAGATTACAAGAGCAACACGGAAGAAAGACAGCACAGGTAGATTTATTGGGCATTCAGTTTTTCCAAAAGAATGAAGATAAAACCAATCCTTTGATTAAATAAGCCTTTGAAATGATATGCCCTCTCTGCAGAATGGAGTTTCCCTCGGCATGAGCGTGACACAAGTGTTAACCACTTGCATGCTCTGATGGTTTTCATGGCGGAGAGTCTACAGGCCCCCAATATCCCTGTTGGCAGATCCCAGCTCCCTAGTGGGTTCTGCTTTTTAGAGGCAAACACAGCCTGCTTGGAACAGGCAGAATGCAAAGAGCTTGAACTAGGGGCCAACAGGCCAGGGTCCAGAAAAGTTCTGTCACTAACCAGCCGAACAGTCTTGAAAAGGTAACGTCCTCTCCCTATCGTCAGCATCCTCAGCTGTAGAGAGAGAATGCGGGTCTGAGACACTCAAAGGCTTCCTGCCTCAACAAGTCAAGATGCTGGTTTAGCCCCCCAAGCCTGGTTGTTTTCTCATTCCCAGATCCCGTAACCCTAACACTGTAAGGGAGAGCCTTGTGCTTTGTAAATCAGCCACCACTTCACCTGGGCCTGGAACGTAGCTGTTACTGTGGCAAAATACAGTCATTACTTCAAAACCAATGGCAATGGCAAATTGCCGAAAAGATAAAATTCAGCAAACTCTTACTGCAAAACCAAACAAGCAGATGAAAGAATGGAAGTGACAGCCTAAGTAATATTTCTCTAAATTGCCCACCTTTTTGCCTCTCCATGAGAAACAGATAACAGAAGGAAGCCACCCATTGAGTCGGAAAATGCATCATCCCTTGTTCTCAGATAAATTCAGGCTGCTAATAGCTCCGATACTTTCAGAAAACCAAAGACAAGGAATCTCGGCTTAACAGGAGCCTGCCAGAATGTGAAATGATGCACTTTTTCCTTTCCTGAAAAGTGTAAACTGGTTTGGCTCGAATTATGTCTAATTAGGACACAGTGACAATGAAATGCACATAAACACACATGCCCAGAGACACTCACACCCAGGAACTGGTCCCTCTGTCCTACGGCAGTGTGGCCAGATTGTAATGGACGTGGTGCAGTACAATCATTAAACATGTCTCCAGCTTATTTGCGTGCAGTGTGTCTCAATAATGTGTTATGAGGTGTGTTTGTAATTGGCTACTGCTGATAGTGGTCCTTGAAAGGGAAATGGAGTGTGTCTAAATGCAGACAAAGCTACTTAGTGCGCCCGGAGAAGATGAGATGCTCCTTGCAAGGTCCAAATGGCATGCTCAGGGCTTCTTCCACCCAGAGCTTGGGAGAGAGAAAAAGGAATAATCTGTCTCCATTTCCTCAGCTCCAGAAACAATATTTATAAAATAGAAGGCGATTTCAGAGCTCATTTATTTTCCTGGTTCACAATCCCCGCTCTCTGCTGACATCATTTTCTAACCAATTTTATTTCCAACAATCACAGGAACAGCCTCAATTCTACTTGAAATCGTTAAAAACAAATCCATTCTTTCCTTGTCTTTGAGTACCATCTTACCAAAGAAAATGGTTTAATTTCTGCATGGCCCTTCTTTGAAGCAATCTTCCAGATCTCTGAAGAGCCAGACTAGATCCTTCTTTCTTTCTTACCTCCTAAATCTCTGC
The DNA here is from genome assembly GCF_964194185.1 of Rhinolophus hipposideros. Lineage (NCBI taxonomy): Eukaryota > Metazoa > Chordata > Mammalia > Chiroptera > Rhinolophidae > Rhinolophus > Rhinolophus hipposideros. The sequence continues at coordinate 56,579,968 of NC_138058.1, read as the reverse complement.
ATTCCCTATAAATGCAAGAAGCACACAGATTCCTCCTACCCCCCACTTCTGGGCACTCGATTCACTAGCTCATCACGTCAAAGGTTGTCCTCCCTGTAGTGATGCCACGGGACACATCTTCCAAACACTAGGCATCTTGGAAATTGAACAGGTCAAGGATTTTAAAAGTCACGAAAAGAAAGACCCCTGTCTCTTATCCTAAAGGCAAACTTTAGCAAACGAAATCAAAGCATAACAGGAAATACCAAGCATGTTGGCTACCATGAAAACTGTGGACATAAGCTGGCACAAGCGATAATTCATGACACCTTTCTTGGAGTGCCAGCACATGAACTAGGTATTGGCTACCCTCTGTTATGTCCTTCCCTTGACATCCCAGTGAAGAGACCACAGGAAAGAAGACATGCTTTGTTCTTAGGGGAGCCTGGCCATCACCACATTTTTTTTCTAACTGCTCAGGAAACAATCTGTTCTAAAACTTGAAGGAATTCATGTCAAGCTGATTGGTCTGTTTCTCTGAGTAGGAAAAATAGACTCTGCAAAATATATTTGAACTCTCACATAATGACAACATTCATGTGAAAAAAATTTGTAAAGTCAGATTTTCAGAGGTATGACTCAACCTGAGTCATGTGGTTTAAGGGAACAGGTGCAACTTGGACTCAAACTCTAAATCCCTGGATGACTTGGGGGTCACTCTACTTTAGCCTTCATTCACGTGCCTCATTTGTAAGACAGACAAACCATGCCTCAACCCTGTGGTCTTCCTGCAGAGCCAGTAGAATTAAAACAGCAGGCACTTCCCAAGCCTCAAAGACAGCAAGCTGGAGCAGAGCAAGCAGATAACCGTCCAGCTATGGAAGCTGTGGCAGGAGAAATACCTCCGCTGAACTGCCCAGCCAACTGACCCAGGGTTCTGCATTAGCAAGCCCCCAGGAGGGGGCATTCTGGGGTGGCTACCCTGCAAGACTTCACAAGTGTCCAGGGCATAGGACCAGGGCTTATACTTTTATTCTCATGATGCTGAGTTCAGTGCTGGACATACAGGAGATACTAGCTAAACATTTACAGAATTTAATTTGTTCACAGAATCGACAGCAGGCAAGCCCCTATCTGCCTGTTTCCCGGGTAGGTTTGGCTAGCACAGCTGTCGTGTAGGCTCCCTATGTGGCTTTCATTAGTACTTCAAACTACAACCTACCAAACCGAAAATAAATTATAACAAACACCACTAACTGCACAAGGCTCACCCCTGAACCCACACACAACTCTGGAGAATCCTGGCTCCATCACTGTGAGTCGGAGGTGCGCCCCAAGTGCTTTTTGCCCTTTAAAATAAAGTGTAATGATGGAGTAGAATAGATATTCAATTACAACTTTTTTTCAGACAAAGGTCCTTCTCCGATTTCAGTCACTTTTGCTATGCAAGATGACAAAACCTGCAAATTTTCTATGACCATAGCATGTCAATGAAGGGAATTTTTCTATGCAAATTTTCAATTTGGCCCTTTTACTACATCTATTTTGCTTCTTTCTCATATCATATTTACCTTTTCATTTTTTAAATAGGCCACCAGAAGTCCCATTGCCAACAGGATAATCCCACAGACAGCTGTTACCTCCAACCACTGGCCTAGGTACCTTTCCTCTCTGAAGCTCGGTGTATTTGCTGCTATTTTCTTCTTTGTACCCCTCCTTGTTCCACAGAGGACCTGAGCTCCTATTTCAGTTACCAATTCCATAAAAGTTGCCCGTGTCCTTTGGAGAAGGCCAATGGTCACACCCCTGCCCATTCAGCAGAGTGCCCTCCACGAGAGCAGTAAGGTGGCGCCAGGGCACAGGAGAGCAAACACACCACTGTAGCTTTCTTACTTTCAGCACCGTCTGAGCAAGTCCTGGACAGAAACCAATGCTTTCCACAACGCTATCCTACCTGAGTCAGACCTCCAAATCAGCTCATAAAGACATGCCACAGGCATTTATTGTTTGCAAATGGACCTGAGCTCCTTGTACAGGAGTCTTGGGAAGGGACATAGCCTGAGGGGTGTTCCTAAATTCCAAAGACAAGGAGAAAATCTCACAAGCCCCCAAACAAAAAGAACAAGTTATTTACAAAGGAAAGTAATTAGCCTTTAAGTATACCTGCCATCTGCAAAAATGGAATCTAGAAGACAGTAGAAAACCATGCACAGACTGCCAGATATCCAAGCCGGATGTTATTCACCTGTCCATTTGTAGACTATTTGTGGACATACGAGGGTTCATAGAAAATATAACACACCTGAAACTACTGTAATATTATAAATCAACTATATAACTGAACATTTTAAAGAAAATTTCAAAAAAGAAAACATAACCCACATATCCCATCTGAGAAAAATACTCAGATCAAAAAAAAGAGAATGAATTCAAACAGAAATCTCGAGATGAGTGAGATGAAGAGAAAGCAGTGGTGAGTGATGAAACTTACAATTTGCACAGTTGACTCCAAATACATAGTATTAAAGTGCTGGAAACATGTAATGTAAGTGACACATAAGAATACTTCAAAAGAAGAGGCATTCAGCAAAGAAAAACTTCAAATTTAGTTCTAGAAGTGTTCAATTATCTTAGCAAAACCTACAAATTAGGAGTGGTGGAAGGTGGAGTAAGTCTTGTAAAGGTCCACCTGCTTTCAGTATATGAAAGAATAAGGAAGTAAAAATACTCCCAAAAGGCTCAGTTTCTTAGGTTGATAATGAATGGGTAAGTAAAACATCTTGGCAGGGAAAAATCACTGATATCTTGTTATTTACAGAAATACCTATTTGAACGTCTTGAAAAGGAAGGTAACAGTCAGTGTTGATGTTACAGTAAGATGTCCAAATTTTAAAAAGAAAGAGGAGGTAAATTAGTAATTGGCCAAACCAGTGAAAATAATAAAAAGGAGAAAGATAAAAATGAAGGAAAATAGTAAATATTCAATATATCAATTATTTCACTAATTATGATATGCTGAATACATAAAATACAAAAATCATCAGGTTGGATAGAAACATAAAAACAGGTATTCAAGACAGTCAGGGCTACTATTGGAGAAGTCAATAAAACCAAGTAATTTCAGAGCTGAGTTTTATGTGGCCATTAAAGAACAGATAAGCCAAAGTTATTTGAACTGTTCCTATATGTTAAAAAAAACAACAACCCAAATCTCCTGAATTCATCCATTCTCCCCATTACAGTAGCAGTATATACTGTTAAATCTAATCTCTGATAGAATACGAAAAAAACTCCTATAAATCAATCCAATTTATGAATATAGATGTTAAAATTCCAAATAAATGACAACAAACAAAATACGGCTGGAAAATAAATTATAACTGAATAGGATTTATTCTAAGAATGTAAGTTTGGTTCAAAATAAGAAAATCAAAATAATACACTATATCAATAAAAAAGAAAAACTATATAATTCAATCAAAATATGATAATAATCCAAAATTTTTTCTAATAAAAACTTGAAGTAAAACAGGAAAAGGAAACTACCAAAATATGATAAATAACATTTCATAAAAATTAGCATTAAATAGTGAAACACTACAGCCATTTTCATAAAAATAAGAGTCCTGTATTGCCATGGTATTTCATTTTGAACTTTTTTATGAATATGAGAAAACAAGATAATCAAGACAAATATTCAAAAAGGAGAAGTAAATTTAATTCATTTTGTTAATGATATGATTTTGTACCTAGTAAATCCAATGGACTAATTAAGAAGTAACCACTGGATTTAATTAAGAAAATCTAGTAAAAAGTATGATATCGGCATAGGAAGAAATAGGTCAACAAAATACAGTGGAGCTTCCAGAACTAAAATCCAATGTTTATGAGAAATAAATATATTAGAAGTGGTATTTCAGTTAGTGGAGGAAAAGATGGTTTACTTAATTAATGATATTGACGCAAATAAATTAAATCCTTACCTCAAACTAGACATAAAAATAAAATCCAGATAGAATTAAGATTTAAAAGTTTTTTTTAAAGTCATATAGAAGAGGAAATTTAGGATGTTATATATACAACCTAGGGGTTAAGAAGATCTTTTTAATAAAACAGAACACTCATTAGCTATTTTTAAAAAGAAATATTTAACTATACAAAAACAAGCAAAAAAAATTGCATGGCAATATATACCATAAACAAAGTCGACAGTATAACAATTAATTAGAAAAAAATCCACAATACATATGACCAATAAAGAGCTATCGATAACATAGAAAGTTCTCTTATAATTGACAATAAAAAGATAAACAGCCCAGTGGGGAAGAAAATGGGCGGAAGCTATGAATAAACACTTCACAGAATAGCAAATCCTTTAAGGGCAATAAACATATGAAAACATACTCAACCTCGAGGGTAGTCAGAGGAATATGAAATCACACTAGGATTCCATTGTATACTCTAGATTGACAAAATGAAAATGACACTTACACTAAAGGGGATACTGGGGAAAGAGTACTCTCACACTTCGCCAGTGGAAATGTGGATTACTACACTGTTTTAAAAGCAATCTTTATTATATATGTTTGACTCCCTCTGACTCAGAACTCCCACTCCTCAAAATCTATCCTATAGAAGTAAAAGCACCAACATGTAAGAATGTGTGTACATAGATACTTACTGTAGTACGATGTGCCGTGACAAGAGATAAGAGACAAGGTGGAGACTGATCAAAAGGAAATGGTTAAATACAGTATGTCACATCCATACTGTAGAATATTATGCAGTCGTTAAAAATAATGGGCTAGCTGACCTGAGGATTTCCAGGATCGTGATTAAATGAAGAGTAAGACGCGAAGTATATAGAATATGATCAATCTCCTTCTCTTCTTTGTAATAATGACCAAAACAGATCTGTAAATATTTATATATGTTTATGTATTGATTACAGGGTCCACAGAGAAAGATATGTAAGTTTACATACCCAGGTTGTTATGTTGCTTAACTAAAAGTGGAGGGAGAGCTGAGCGGAGGGAGTTAGGGAAAAGATAACCCTAAATCAATCAATCAATCAATCAGCAGCAATGAGAAATATAACATAAACAATACCCACTTATGTAAATCACCTATTTTGATGTTCTGAGATTTTTTCAATATATACCTTGTTTTAAACAAAATAGGATTCTACGATGGACACAATTTTGAATCCCACTTTCTTTTTAACTTTTTTTTTTTAAACTTCTCCGGGAGTATATTTCCATGTCCACTGCGTTAGGCCCTTTCCTAGTCTAACTACATATGAACTACACCCCTCAACTACTACACATCTCAGTTAACAGTGGTGGGTCGTCAGCCTTGGGGCTACCTGATATATATAAGAAGAAGGGAATCTTCCAAGCCCTTATCCTGATTCAGCCTCCTGATAACACCAGCTCGAATGTCTTCCCATTTAAATTCTTCCAACTAACGTGCGTGAACTCAGGCTCCCTGAACCCCGATGCCCAGCACACCCCTCAGAGGACGTGACTAGGTGACTTTTGGCCATGGCCTTGCCAAGCCGTCACTCAAGGGAATGTAGACAGGCAAGATGACTTTTCGATAGGGCATTTCTCTAAGAGCAGCTAGATGAATTAAAGATGAAAATAGGTGGTCCAAAAAAAAGCAAGCATTAACCTTAGTGAGAAAGAGAGAACATACACCACAACTCATTGAGGCCAGAGGGGTAAGAGAAAGGGAATGACAAGTTCAAATTTCACTGGATTGTCCCTTTAAGAAAGCAACTGGCATACTCTGAGCAGTTAAAACCCTTAAACCCAAAACATTTACTCAACAAAGTCCCCAGGGAGAAGACTACAGTATTCTGAACTGGGGGGATCTGTTCACTTTCAGACACATTCGCATCTTAGAACAAAAATAAGCAAGTGGCTTTATTTTCAGACTCTCCCACAATCTGGCCCGCTCCTGGTTTCCACTGACCTCTTATCACTCTTGCTGAGTCCTGCTGCCTCCCTCACCCCTGCCGCCCACGTCAGCTCCCTTTCTTTAAACTCCTGCAGACTTTGCTCTTATTCCACAGGAAGAGATCCTAGATTTATGACTGGCCTGGATCGTGCTGGTCACGTCCCCTCTACTGCATCAACATGCTATAGGGGGGGTAGGATAATGTACCGGGATAGCCGTCTGTATTTGTTCTCACTGCATCCTACCCACTCACTCTCATCCAGGCCCTGCCCTGACCCCTAACCTCAGTACACAACCAGGACTGATGTGCTCGTTTCCAGGGAGGTAGTTTGCAAAAACCAGTGGTATACTAGAAAGAATACACAGCCCCGAGGGTGATGGGAAAAGGCAATTCCTCCAGCTGGAAAGATAATGGAGGTAGCAGGTCCTGAGAGTGGTGGGTGCTCCAGGGGGTAGCAGGGTCCCAAAGGAATGACTCTATACCTCCAGGGATGTGGGCACAGGGGCTCCCAGCGTCACCAAGAACCCACTAGCCTGGGAGCAGCAGAATGACGAGGGCTTGCTCAATGGTGTTACAGCTGTGACCACAATGCCCAGAACATTCGAGGCTCTTCCCATGTGCCCCCGCATTGAGAAAGCCTACTGAATCCTAGTGAAGCTCTACGAAGAGGAATGCCCACCCCAATCCAGGGCCAGGGGAGCTAAGAACAGAACGGAATTCAATAAACAGGGAGATGTGGCACCAACTGTGGAGGCCTGGTTGTGAAGCACAATTCACAACTAGCTTTTTGTGAGGAAGTTATCTGTCATCTACTGCAGCACTTCTCAGACTTTAATTGCACAGGAACCACCTTGTTAAGGTGCAGATTTTGGATCAGTTGGAGTGGAGTAGCCTGAGTTTCAGCATTTCTAACAAACTTCTAGGTGGTGCCAATACCCCTCGCCCAGGAACTGTGAGAGGCAAAGGTCTAGGGAGGTAGTTAGCAAACATTTTCTACAAGGGGCCAGCTAAAATTTTGGCTTTATAGGTCAGCTGGTCCCCATCACAATTATTCACCTCTGCCACTGTAGTGTAAAAGCAGCCACAGACAGTACATAAAGAATGAGCACGACAGTGTTCTCATAAAACATTCTTTATGGACACTGAAATCTGAATTTCATATAATTCTCATGTGTCACAAAATATTTTTCTTTCTAGTTTTTTTCCAACCATTAAAAAATGTAAAACACCATTCTTAGCCCACAGGCCATATACATACACAGCAGGAAAAGGGTCTGGATTTGGCCTATGGGTGTACCCTGCTGGTCTAAGGTGCCCAAAACAGTACAGAACCCACAATAGGCCTTCCTGACTAATTAAATTAAAGTCAGTTGCTCAGTCAGCCTATTTCCTATCCTGAAGTTGGTTTTCCTTTCCCATTATCCTTCTACTAGTGCTACGCTTTTCAAACAGCAGACACTTTGGGGACAAGTGGATTCTAGCAAATGTACTTCCTCAAAAGTCAGTAAAATGACTCTAAAAGACCACCCTAAATCCTTCTTCTTCTAATAAGAGGCCCTGTGGAATAACAAGTTGTTTTACTGAAACAGCTTTCAGAATGAGATTAAACTTCTACCACAGTTTTCTGAGCTAACAGAAGAGTGACATGATCAGAGGAAGAAACTCAACCTTGCAGAACAGCTCGTAAGAAATTCAACAGCAATCGGTCTCAAACTTTTATCCCATGAACCCACGTAAAGATTTCCTCCATCCCCTCAGCCTCACATTCCACTATGACTCAAAAGAGAAAAAAGACTTCTATCCATCTTCAGTCCCTTTCACCATTAAACAGCCATCCGAGCGACACAGTTTCATCTTTCTAAGAATAAAGCAATACATCTTAAAGTCCAAAAGGGAAACAGAGTTCTAGAGACAGAAGTGGCCAGGCGCCAGCAGAAAGCCACTGCTCCACGCTCCACTACTCCTGCAGAATTCACCCTGGGCAAGGAGGGCAGAACCCAGCACAAGCATACCCTGCACAGAGCTTTCCACATGGCAATGCCCATTATCAGTTTGCTGGATGAACTAATAAGCTTGACCCAGCGGCCAGGTATAGGGGAATTTGCCCACTCTATCTCCCCATGCTGGGTAGGCACTCAAAGGGAGAAACTCCTTCAAGGAGCTCACTATCTTTCTCTCTTGCCAATGACTACTCCCTGCCCCGCCCCATGGTAGCCCAGCACAGACTCCAGCATCAAACAGACCTGTTTTAGTTCCACCACTGATTAGCTCAACAGACTTGGGCAAATTATTGGACATTTATAAGCCTCAGGTACCGCATTGGTAAAATAAGGATCATCCAGAGATAATATTCATCAGACAACATTTTGACAACCTGTATGGCTTTAATCAGAAAGGTGTCAGCCTTAAACACCCAGTACGACTATCCTGGCAAGCACTAGCTAAATTTCAGCCTGCCTACCTCGAAGGGTGGTTATAAAGAATGACTGACTTAACACACATAAAGCACCTAGCATTTTTCCCAAAAGGCAGTCGCACGCCCCTCTCCTTTCTACACAGACTCCTGGTATATAATGGTGGCTACAAACAAGTTTCATTGCTAGCACTTCCTTGCAGGATACCTGACAGTCACTTGTACCACTTAATCAAAGGCATGGTCAGAGGTGCCCTCTGGCTCCTGCTAGAGCTGTCTTCTCTCTCCAGACAACCCAGGGAGCTCCCAAGGGCTCATCTAGGTGGTCCTAACCACTGAACTAACTCAGGGCCACACTGGGCAGGAAGACAGCTGGACTCTCACACTGCTGGGGACCCATAATCTACCTACTTGTAGGAAGATGATCGACCTGGTGAGAAAGGAGGGGAGGTACAGACACATGAAGCGCTGAAGTACCCATCCCATCCTCCTTAAATCCAGGATAAGGACCTAACCACAAAGTGCTACCAAAAAAAAGCAACCAGGTCATTTCTTTGGTAATTAACTCCAGCACCGATTTCCCCAGGAAAACCCTTAGTTCCCTTACCCTTAACAAAGACTGTGTCCATGGGAAAGACCTGGATGCCGCTCTGGAATTGTCCTTCTTCCCTAAGAAGACCTAACACAGTTCACATAGGCCTGCCATGGTGGCGCTCAATACATGTCAGCTCTCTCAACCCCTTGTGAGACTGGAAGGAAACAAGAAGAAGTCCTGATTACAACTCATTACATAAATGTGCTTAGTATGACTGCAGAAAATGAGGAAGTTGTAGCACAGAAAAAGAAGAAAATTGCACATTATAAAAAGGAATATGCATTAAAAAGTAGAAAATATCATAAACGCAGCGCATTTATGACTAATAGCAGGTATTTGTTTTGGGTGCTAATAATCTAATTAGCAGTCAATCCAATGCAGCCTTTATCATCAGCTGATCCATAATTACTGCTCCATGCTGAGTATTTTCCTGGCACATGATAGCTTTCAACTCCTCAGCACAAACAACCAAATAATTGGTGCTATTATACTAGATACAAGACTATTCCTCTGCGAAGGGTAACGTGGGGCGGGAGTGCTTATATCTACTATAATAGCCTTTGCATTTTCTGCATCTGTTGATTGATTCCTCTGTTCCATTTAATCAGTCTTGAAGTGTGTGCCTAAAGCCCCTTAACACTCCCCAGAATATGATACCATGGAGACTTCCTTTTTGAAAGTTTACCCCGAGACCAGATACACTCCTAGTCATCCGTAGGAGGGAAGTATTCATAAGGGATGTCAAATAGTGTTGACAGCCCAATATATTTCTCTTTGAAAATGCTGTCAAGTTTCCTCTTTGGCGATTGTTTAAGTGATTTGTCCTGGAAGAGATAGCTTCTGATATAAAACTATTGCGCTGAACAGCTTCTCATCTAAACAAGTGTATGCAATTCTGGGAATCAGGCCTATAAAGCCTGGTTGTTCAGGGGAAATACATTCAAATCATCACTTTCAAGAGACCAGATTCAGTGGGACTGTGAGGGGAGAGGAGGACGTGTGGGGTGAGCAGGGTGAAGTGGAAAGACGGTGACTCTGGAGCCAGACATATCTGGTGTGGAATCCAGCTTCTCTGCATGAGTGGCATGACCTCGGGAGTGAAGTCACTTCACTTCCTTGTGCCTTGATATTCCTCACCTGGAAAAATGAAGTAAATAATGCCTGTTGCCCAGGGTCGTTATGAAGAATAGATGACTGACAAACAAATGAAGCCCCTGGCACTAGGGACTCAGATTTTTAGTACTCTTTTTTCCCTTTCCCCAGCTTCAAAAAAAAAAAAAAATAGAAGCTGGTTTTCTAAAAGCCAGTAGCTTGTGCCCTATAATTCCATTCTCTGCAATGAAACCTCCACCTCTTACCTATAAACATAGGAAGATTTCAGCCCAGATGCACTATGGGGCAGCTATACCAGCCAAAGTCCTACTCATGGTTCCCAGTGTCCTGACAGCCCTCCCACTGCCCCCCGTCCCATTTTCCTGTGGTCCAGCAACTAAAAGATTAACACTCAGCACCATACTTGTACTTTGGTTGGCTGATGCCTGTACACACCAGTTGTAAAATGTCTCCCTGTCTATAAAAGGGAGTAAGATTTGGGACATCAGAAAGACATATCAACATCTTTCTCCAAAGTTTCTCTTATTCAGGAAACAAATCAGTGGCTAAAAAAGAATGAAAACTGCCACACTCTAACCCCAAACGAGGTGCTAAACCCTGGAGTCAGTCACAAGTCACACTCAGTTCAGATTCTTTTCTTTTTGAAATTTTTATTAAAGTGGCATATACAAACAGGAAAGAGCATGCCATCAATGAATGTTCACGAAGCAAGCACACCCAAGTAACCAGCACCCAGATTAAGGAACTGCACAGTCCCCGTTCCCCCAAAATGCCCCCCTGCCCCCTTCTAGTCATTAATCCCAACCAGGGATCACCACGAAACTCACTTCTAACACCACAGCTTAGTGTTGTCTGTTCTCATTCGTTACATAAATGGAATCTCACAGCCCTCAGGCCAAATCTGGCCTGCCACCTGTTTTAGTACACCCTGCAAACTAAGAATGAATTTTACATTTATAAATATTTGAAAATAACACCAAAAGAAGAATATTTCACGAGACATGAAAAATATATGAAATTCAAATTTCAGTGCCCATAAATAAAGCTTTATTGAAACACAGCCGCTCTCATTCATTTGCATGTCGTCTTTCACTCTACAACAGCAGAGAAGAGTATTTACAGAAACTGTATACCCTAAAAACCCCAAAATACTTACTATCTGGCCATTTACAGAAAAAGTGTGCCGACTCCAATTTGAGTGAATGACATTCACTGGGACACATCTGCATTTCTGTTGGGTTTATAGCTAGAAGTGAATTGCAGGGTCACAGATATATATATGTATGTTCAGCTTTAGCAGACAGTGCCAAGAAGTTTTCCCCAAAATATGCTCAGTTTAAGAGAAAAGCTAAAACCTGGAGCAGAAACCATAATTCACTCAACAGTAAACAGGAAGGATTACAAGGAGTTCTGATCCGAATCAAGCATATGATTAGAAAACCATCAGGGCCTCTGAATGGAGGGAAAATATCAGAGTTATCGAGGTTTCTATTTCTTTCGTTCTTACTTCAAGCACACTCTTTAAAGTTCCCTTTACTGTTGCCATGTTCAGAAGAAGTGATCAGGAGTGAAAAAGTCACGTTTCTGCTGGGGATCTGCCAGGAAAGACTGTCATTCTGGCCCTGTAACAAAAGCAACACCAGGAGCCTTCCAGTAGTCTACCTGAATTGCAGGCAACATATCCAGGAAGACATTAGCAGCCTCCTGATTTTATGTTTTCGTAGGTTTAAACATATACATGAGCAGCAACTATATTACTCACACACAACCTCCAAAGCAGCTATAAAGCGGCTGAGCCCTGCACTTGGCAGAATCAGCAGTCCCTCTACACAGAATGAACTGAATTGAGTAGTCATCAATGGGCCTTCAAGGCGAAACAGCAAGAACCAAGCACAGCGCCCTCTGTCGTCGAGATGGGAGGATCTCAGGTGGTGCTGTGTGTCTTCTAAAGGCCCTTCCCTGGAGTCACTCCCCTACCACACCTGCCTTGCATTTCAAATAGGCTGCATCAGGTTCTTTCAAATGACATTTTTCCTCTTAGAGGAGACTTGCTTCTGATTCTTTAAGGACCACATTCATCACGAAAGGGATTCCAATCCACAGTTTCTGCGTTAACTGCACAATCCTGTTGACTTCTGAGTTGAGCAGCCTCGTGAATGACAGCAGAGCCTCATTTCCTGCTGTCAAACCCCACCGGCCAGGCGGGATGTACTGTGTTTCCCCAAAAATAAGATCTAACCAGAAAATAAGCCCTAGCATGAATTTTCAGGATGACATCCCTTGAACATAAGCCCTAATGCACCGTTTGGAGCAAAAATTAATATAAGACCCGGTCTTATTTTCGGGGAAACACGGTAGCTGGCCAGCTAGGGCTCATCACATAAGGACAGAGCCAGTGCCGACTATGGGACGAAGAGGTTGGGAGAGCGTCTCTCCACTTTTCCTGCGACCCTGAGTCAGCCACTCAAGTCCAGCACCTCCCCACAGCAGAAGGCAGTGTCCTGTGGAACATTTCTCCAGGGCCTGCAGGTGGTTTCAACTTGGGCTATCCTGGAAGAACACTGAAAGTCTTCCTGACCCCCCAATGGCCCTCTAGAAGCAGGCTCTATATTTCCCTTAATCCACTCCCTCAGTTCCCTTCTGTGTGAAGAAAAGCAATGCTGGTGTAAAACCACAGGTAGGAATCATTTCTCAGCAAGAGCACTAGATTTCTGTCCATATGAAAATATATGTGTAATATACACATAGATAAAATAGGTTTCACTTCCCCTGGAAAAGGAAGCTACACGGAAACTGAGCGTGGCCAAAATATAATATCATCAGCACATGCTTTATAGTCAAAAGAGTGAGTTCAAGGCCACTTATGGGTTAGATGAGCTTGCCAGTCTCCTCCCCTTATCACTTCCACTTCATCACATTCCAGAAAACGAGAATAATAATAACATCCACCTCACAGGGTTGCAGGAAGGATCAAATAAAGCATTTGTGAAGAAAAAAAGCTTTGTAAACTGTAAAACATCACACAAAGTGGTGGATGAGAGACACTACCTCTTCCCTCCCTGTTCCTAACTCACCTTTAATCAGTCATGTTTTTCGGCCTGTTCTTCCTTTAATGAAGACCACAAGGACCATAGTCAATTCAGCACCCAGCTGGCAGCCATCTACTGGCCATCTATTAACAGCCAATTATCTGGGTGGCTTAATTAATCCATGGACCACATGGTCTGATCTCCCCAAGATCCTGGAAAACAATGAGCCTGAAATATAGGCACCAGCTAATTTTTCAATGGCCATCAAGGAATTTGGCATCCATTATGTCTGCATGTTGCAGCTGCAAGTGCTAGGCGCATAAATATTGATTAGATGAGTTTCTGTGGCTGGTGGGGGGGGGGTGAATGATTAGAAGGTTCTCAGAGGAATAAGAGAAGCTACATAAATCTTCAGCCGGGACCATAGGGAAGGAAATCTTCATTGCTAAACCTTATTGAGGACAAAGAAAAGGCATCGTTGCCTCTTTGGAGAGGGCCGGTCAAGATGGGGTGGTCATACCAGTACTGTAGCTGTTTCCCACTCTCTCCTCCTCTGGAATGAAATGTAAATTGGGTTTAGGTTTCAACAAGGGGATCATTAGAAAGCAGGCAGCTGTGGGGTGGTGTTCCTTTCTTCCTGGCATTCAAATCCAAAGGCAAAAACATGTATGTCACTCTCTCCTGCAGTTCCTTGAAAGATCCTGGTAGTGCTTACTGTTAAGAAGACAAGTGACACGAGGAGAATTTAATTGTTTTTTTTAAGTGCCTCATCTTTTCTCCCAGAAATGTTATGCAGAAGAAACTTTGTAATTGAAAATTGGCATGGCCCTGGAGGCAGTGGGTCAAATGGCTCCTTAATGCCTACAAAATGGGCTCCTGCTGATCTAAAGGCATCTGAGCTCAAGGTGGTCCAAAACGGCTCAAGGTGGCTTAGAGAGACTACCTTCCTTCTTTAGAAAGAACTGCCTTTGGGTCCACAGGAGCAGCAAGGCAGGCTGTTCCTGGCCTTGGTGGAAGTCAGCAGAGTAAGCTCCTGTTCCTCCAGACTTCTTCTGGAGCTCCTGATCAACGGCTCTAGACCCTACCAGGTTGTCAAGAGATGTGACTAAGAGAAGAATGTGGTGAAGAAAAGAAGGGAGTGATGGAAAGAAAAGCAGGAGGAAAGACGACTCCTTAGGTGGCACATAAATTCCTCACACCATAGAGATCTCTTCCTCTCTCTCCCTATCAGCTTCCTAGTTTTCATTAGGTCCTGTGATGGCAGCAGCTGCTGCCAAATGCAAAGACTGCTGCCCCAGAAGGTCGTATCAGGCCATTTATTCTGAAATACCAAAATACCAGAGCCAGCAAATTTCAGTAGCTTCTGCAGAATTCCCCAGGGTATCAGTGTGTGTGTGTGTGTGTGTGTGTGTGTGTGTGTGTGTGTGTGTGTTCTTAAGTATCCCAAAGGGATTCTTAATCAGTTCAACATCTGAGGACTCAGAGATTGATTTATTTTTTGGTTAATTTAGCATTTCTGGTAAAATAATTAAAAGTAATAGACACAGAGTATCTGTGGTATAATTATTTATAGCCATGAGGTCTCACTTCAGAGTTATTCACAAGTAACCCGAAACGACTCAGCTTGCTGGCAAAGCAAGTGGGAGACAGGCAGTGCTGTAGCACTCTGCTTCCATTTCACAGTTGAGGAGACCAAGCCCAGAAGAGAGGATCTGCATTATCCCTGGCATTGCCAATGCCAGACACAGACACCCGGGCTACCACCTGTGTAAAAAAAAAAAAAAAAAACCCAGAAGGTAAAAGCATACTTGATTAGGACATGATGAGAGTCACCAGGAGAGGGTCAGGCTCTCTACCTCTTGAGTAGTGAACAGTGTGCGTCTCTGAGGACCATAGGAGGTGGAAGGCTGACCACCCAGCTCCGGGTCACTGCATGCAAGTGAGAAGAGTCTGCAGCCAGCTGTGGAGGGCGCGGCGCATGGCGGGACTCACTTCCTCAAACAGATGGCAGGTCTATAATGCTGGTCTCTGGGGTGGAATGTGCAAAAGCCATGGCAGGGTTCACAGACTCTCCCCTAAGAGAGGAGCTGGGAATTTGTCCCTGCTTTCTAATTCAGATTCTCCTCCAAAAAAAATCCATGGGGGACTTGGAGATGCTCTGGAAGAGTGACAAAACTGTAAACATTAGAAACTAAGCAAGGGCACAGCGACACATTTCTTCAAAATGTGTTCCTGGCTGTCTGCTAATGGATAAGACTGAGAAATTTAAGATGGGAGAGGTGTGGGAAGGCATACAGGCAAAAGAAGGTAGATGAGATGGTATGTGAACCAGGCTGTGTAGAAATCCTGGGCCTGAGGCATCAGCCAACGCAGTCTCATTGGTCCCTGTTCAGTTTATAAATGACCTCTGATGAGTGGAAATTAACACTTTTAAATGATACAAACAGATGAGCAACCTTGGAAAGAGGCAGTCCCTAGACAGGCTAAAGAGGCTTGTGACAGGAACATTAATTCTCTTTCTTTCCTGGTTTTGCCCCTTTGTCTTCTCTGATTTGAGCAGGTATCATTCTGTGCCTCCAGAAACATTTGAGACAGGGGTTCCTGGTCTTTGTTTCCAAAAACACCAGGCCACTTAGGGGAACAAGGGTTTAGGAAGAGAGAGAAAAGCTCCCCAGCCTGACTCAAAGAGACTCCCCTAAAATAGATCCATGGGTTCCTGGAACAGGGCCTCCCACGGGGACCTGGGGACAGGGTCCCACGGGGACCTGGGGGAGAGTCCTGGCTGGGAAAGTGATCTGGGACATGGGTACAACTCAGGGTTGCCAAAAGTGGCCCAGGGAGGAGAAATTCCCACCAACTTGACAGGATTGGAAAGTCAGGGGGGAGGAGGGTAAGCTCAAAGTTGTTTAAAAAAAAAACAAAAACTGTTGATATCTAGAAAGCAAAGGCATGCTATTTCTTGAATATCTGAGGTTCCAACCCGCTATTGTCATATTTCCCAGACTTTCATAGCAGCTGCTGCTGGGCCACCAGGCAACCATCCCCCACCCTACCCCCCACTCTCCACCTGCTCCAGGAACCTGCTAGAGGGGAAAACAGCACAGCGCCCCACTCAGACACCAGCACACACAGAAGCCAATGAAAGGATAAACACTCTTCTGATAATGGGCTACTTCTGATCATGCTGGAGTCAAAATTCTCTGGACAGAATCCAATATGCATGCACTAAGCATCAGCAGATTAATAGGGTCTCTCTCTAAAATTCATGATTTTTTTAATGGGAGAAATTATCTACTAAATGGGGAATAAAATAACAGTGTCACATACTTAAGGCTTTTGTGGTATGCAAATATTACCGAAAGACAAGCTCTTTTCTAATGGTGTTTGCTATATTTCTAGTACAACACAAATACTATTACATGGGCCCAAGGCGCTTTGTTCAAAGTCTTTACATTTCCAATACTTTCCTCAAAAAGTACCCTTAGGCCTCAAATTCTTTTGCTTTTCCTAAACCCTAAGCTCCAGGACTAAATTTAGTTTCTAGAAAATAGGAGACAAATTTGCTGGGTTTGGGGGTTTTTGTTGTTGTTGTTGTTGTTGCTGCTGCTGCTGTTGTTTTATTTTACTTCTGTCATTTATTGTATAATTCTCCAAATGGCAAACAAATTACAGAGGAGAGAATAAAGGAAAACATTTTTGGGGTAGTTTTTAGTGGTACCATATTTATCGTCAAAATACAGTTCGAATTAAGACATCAAATTTGTTAACATGATTTTCAACTAGGAATTAGAGTTTTGCTGAATTTGGGGATAGGGACCCAGGTGAAAAAGTAGAATCAACATTAAAAAGTCAAAGTTAAAGAAATCCTCACTTGCGCTATTAATAGAACCAGCCCTTAATTTTCTTGAAATTAAGAAAAAAAATTCATATCCTTCAACCAAGAGGGCTGCGTGCCTGTTCCATATCACTTGGATTGTGACTGGGCGTAGGTTTTATTTTATTATCAGTCCCACTTTGGAGATCCCATCACAAGATGAACGAGGATGTTTCCCAGTACTGCAGGGAAAGGAGAACAGGGTCTGGGAGCGCAGAACTGGAACCTGTAGCGGACCCCAGTGAAGGTAATTTGCTGCATGGGATTTAAGAGTTGGGAGGTCCCCCGCCCAGAAGCCCTGGCCACAGCCCTCTGCTCTCCAATTCCCTCCACCACTCCCCACTTCTCTAAATATTTTAAGGGAAGGGAGCCCACAGATTTTGCTTTGGAAAATAAGTTGACCCCTCCACCACAGTGAGAAGAGGTCTAGGCAGGATAAAACTTCCCTGAGGTTTCAACATGTCTGAGGCAATTGTTCTCTGCATGACTATACATGGGCATTTTCTAGAAAAACCTAAGATACTGAACTCATTCGAAAACTGAGATTTTTCCCTACAACAGACAAATGTCCCAGGGAATGTCCAAATTCCGACTGTTGAAGAAACAATCTCTGCCCTGGCAAATGATTTCTAAACCAAAGGTGCTGCAACCGCCCAGAGCCATGGGGTGCCACCTCACACGGGACCCTCCCCAGCAGGGTGTGCTCTGTCCAGCCAGAGAAGCCTCCTGTGCTCCAGATGGCCTCCTCCAAGGGCAGAGCGGGATTTCTGTCTATGGTGGTTCCCCCACAAATCACACCAATTCCCCTGGAGCTCTCCAAAGGTAAATGTCTAGGGATGAGCCATGGGAAAGTGGGTTGGGAGCACGTGCTGTAAACATCCCTAAACTCACCCCATCACCCACAAGTGCAGACCCAGGTAGTCCACGAGGCACAGTGGCAGGGAAGGAGCATGTGGCTGGTCAGTTCCCAGAATGATCTTATTCCATTCTTGTCCTAATGCTGCCACTTAATAATAGCCTTGTCCTCATGGGCCAACTGTGGAACTTCACTCAATCTTATCTGCGTAAAAGTATTGTCTGTCTTACGTGGTGGTTGTAGAGATTAAATGAGCTAATAGATGTGAAATAGTTTGTGAATTTGAAAAGCACTATACAAGTGCTAGTGTTACTTCACATGAGTGTGCACTCTCACACAAGGGTGGTCCACCAGGAACTGAAGAAGAATGAAATCATTCAGGCATATTTACATGGGGCCACCAGCAACAACAAAAATCAACAGACTTGGTGTTCTTTACCAAGCTCCCAAATGCCATCCATGAATAGGCTGCTTCAGACTTACATGGAACACTTGTAAAGATACTGATTCTGGGACCTTCTCCCAAACCTATAGAATCATATTCTCTGCAATAAACCCCAAAACATGTATGGGAAACCAGCTCTCCAGATGATTCTGACATGCAGTCAGGTTTGGGAACCAACTCTACTCCTTCAGACAAGACATGCAAATATCCTATACTACCAATTGGTCATGGGAATAAAATTGTTCTGGTGCTAAGATGGAATCTCTCTTTGTCCACCTCTCTTGTCAGATACATATACACTAAGATACAGAGGGGTACTCAACCACCAGACACAAACACATCCACGAATACACACACAACACACACACAGTCATACATATAAGTGCAAAATAGGAAGGAAAAATATACTAACAAAAAAGAAGAGCAGCTAATAATAAAAGGTGCAAGATTTTAAAAGTCTATGGTGTTCGTGGTTATATAGATTACAGAAAAAGGGGGGAGACAAAAAAATAAAACATTAAGACAAAGAGCAAGTGGTCAAAACTAGAAGCCCCCTGTTCTGTGATCACACAGCACAATGTCTGGACTTCGGATATTAGACCCCTCCCAACAGCCCACCCCACTACTTGTTTGTAATTCTGCCTCAGCCAAGAACTTGTGCGAGTGAACTCATCGCGGCAGCCCCTGAAGCTAGCAGAGCCTGTCATGTAGCTGTGTTCATTCCATAAATGTGTGCTCAGCGCACACCAGGATGAGAAGAGGCAGGTAAGGAAGAAGCACGAAGTGCACAGAGAAGGAAACATCTCTTGTCCCAGATCCCTCATGGAAATCCAGAATAAGTAAGCTTCAGGTAATGAGGTTCAATGCCAAACAGAGAGAGAGTCTGTGTCCCTACAGGCGTCATTAACTGCATCACAAAGAACAGAACTATCCAGGGAAAAAGAAGAAAAGCTCTCCAGACCCATGGGCAGGTGTGAGGTGAGCGAGAAAACTGATCCTGTGCCACAAAGGCTGTTTGAGGTCAACAGTCTGACCTCTTCACTCCCCTGCTTAGTACCCCAGGCCTCCTAGTACCCACAAGGCGCTACCCAACGTGACCGATACACCTCTGCAGCCTCATGCCTGAGGTCTGCTACCTGCTTTACAGTCCATTTATGCCAAACTCACACAACGTGCTGTGTCATTCCTCTGAGCCTGTTTGGTGCAGTTAACCTCTACCTGGAATGCCCTCCCTGCCTCCTGGCAAACCTACTCCTCATCCTTCTCAGTTCTTTAAGTCGTCCTCCACCAGGAAGTCCCCAGGCTCCCATGACACACGTGCAATGAGACCCATTTGGCCCTCAGCACACTATACGGTTCTGCTCCATTGATGAGCAAATCCCCTTCCCCAGAGAAACTTCCACATTTCTGTACCCATAGCACCTAGCACAGTGCCTGCCACATGGGCGACCATAAAAAACTGCTTGTGGAACTTAACTGAGTCAGGATTCCAAAATGTACATGCCAGAAGATTTAGTTACAAGGGGCTCTACGAGGTATCTGGATATAGCGGAAAGATTCTGAAGATCCAAAGTCTGAGTTCAAATCAGTTGCGTGACCTAAAGCAAGGTACATACTTAAGACTGAACCTGTTTCCTAACCTATGAAATAAGGATAGTACCACCCAACTCATAGAACTACTTAGGACCATGCACCCACTATGTTTTCTGGCACATAGTGAGTCCTCTGCACTGTACTTACTGGGGACACTCCTCTCTTCCCCTTACCCCCCTGTTTCCAGTATTCTGCTTTGGACCTTAAACTCCCCCAAGGGCTTTTGCGCGGTCTGGACCCAGTTCATAAACGTTCCTGGCCGGTCAGGAAACCCGGAGGCCTCTTTCTGTGTCCCACTGTGAGGTCTGTATTAAAGGAGACTGAGGAACGCGGGCTCTGAATTAGCGTGAAGAGTAAGGCTGTAAGGAGAATCTTCTGACGCTGCTCTGATGAACCAACTGGGCAGAAGTTGGAAAAGCCACTTGGATTCTCATTTCCCCAGCTCCCCACCAATACCAAGGCGTCTGTTTTTAGACTCTTTAGTGGTGTTCAGGTCACAATTTCCAATGCAGCTGAAGGGCTCGGGGACAATTATAAAGCAGGGATGGCGACAGGCCAGATGGGGGAGGCTGCAGGGCGCTCGCCAGAGGCAGACACATGCGGCGCACGCCGGGGGCTCGGGCCTCCCGTGGTCGGGCCTGGCAACTGCGGGATGGAAGGAGGTCAGAGAAGCCTCCAGACTTCTAGCGGGCTCCTGCACGGGTGGGCCCTGCCATCAGACCCAAACACCCACGACTCTCTCGAAGAGTCCACAGACCGCCACCCTCTGTTCGGCTCGCCCGCAGCGCCCCCTCCGCCCCGGGACCGCGGCGCGCTGCCCAAGTTGCGAGTCCCGCTCTGCCCGCGAGCGCGCGCCCACACCCACTCCCACTCCCACTTACCCACACTGCGGGTCCGGAGATGCCCCCGAGCTTTTTTAAACCCAGAAATATCACACTGTAGCCGCATCCGGCGCCCGGTTACCTGCTCGCAGCACCCAGACCCCCCGCCCTGGCTTCCCGAGAGCCTGCAAACACCGCGCGCGAGCTGCGCGCCCTCCTGCAAACCGCTGCCCCACGCCCGGCGCGTCGCCAAACCCCGTACCTTGGGGGTCTGCACTTCAGGTCCCGTCGACACCTCCAAGTTCTTCTTGGTTACCCAGAAGAACAGCAGCACGGTGATCCAGAACACCCCGAAGATCGGCAGCACCAGGCGGCGAGACAGGCGCCGCATGGTCCTCTCTGACTTCTCTCCGCGGAGCTACGCCCCTGGGGCACCCCCTGGCGGTCAGGGTCGGCGGGGCAGGAGTCCGGGAGCTCGGCTTGCTGCGGGATGCGCGAGCCCGGGATCGCGGTGCTGCTGCTGGAGCGTCAGGATCTTTCAAGGCGCCCCGCCCGCTTCGCAGAGAAGCGGGCAGGAGTCCTGGCGCGGGGCGCCCCGAGGCGCAGCAGGAAAAGGCCGAGGGGCTGCCAAGCCGGGTGCCCGCTCAAGCTGGAGAAGCGCGGTGGCTGCCCAGATGCTCCCCGCGCCGCCGCCACCTCGCCCGCCGCCGCTGCGAGGGAAACTGACTCGAGCTGCGAGGAGGGAGGAATCAGAGTCTGTGCCCGGCACCCCGGGAGGAACACGAGGGAGGAAGGGGAGGGGAGAGCGGAGGGGGAGGGTAGACACGACAGACAGGCCGACTCCGAGGGAGCCCCGGCGGGAACTAGGGGTCTGAGAGGGGGCGCTACCGCCGCCCTCCGACCGAGGCGCACGGTGCTGTTCTGGGTCCCCCTGCGCCGAGCCCTGGGCGCAGCTCTGGGGCCATCCTGCGTTGGGTTGGGGCGGGGCGGGAACGGTGCGTCCGCAAGGTAGCCACCGCCATCTCCTTGTTGGGACCCAAGGGGCAGCCCGCGCCTGGAGGGGCTGTGCCCGCGAGGACTTTATCGCTCGCCGCGGGGGCTGCACGTGGCGCTCACACCCGGTACCGCCCTCCAGGCGCCGGCCCCACCCCCCCTCAGCTTCCCGGAGCCGACACTGGGAGCGTGGGAAGTTGGAGGTGCCCCTTGCAGATCGGGGCCCCGGCTGAATTCAGCCGACTCCCCAGGGTGTTTGCCTGCATAGGTGTCTGGCAACTTTTTCTACTTAATGGAACACTGAGCTGGTCTAAATTTAACTTTCAAGAAATTCTTTTACAAATTAAGGCGTCGTTATCTCCCTTAAGGGTTTTTCTTTCCCTCTACTTGCACATCAGGGCTCTTTGCTTGCAACAAAGGGAGGGGATCCAAAGTTGGGACAACCACATGGGGTTCTTGGAATGTGACCCTGGACAGGGGAATACTGGGTGCATCTTTCCAAAGGCCCTCCCCTTAGTCTTGCAGATTAAAACTACTTAGGTCTAGAGACAGAGCAAATTCTGAATTGGATTCCCATGTAGGCCTCAGCTAGGCTGGAACAATGGTGCGTTAACTGACTAGGGGTTCCTGACCTGGCTCAGCTGTGTGAATCTTGGGCAGAGAGTTTACCTTCCCCCAGCCTTAGATTCCTCATCTGTAAATGGGGACGATAATACACGTACCTCCTGTGGTACAAGTGGATAGTTTTTAAAGCTGAATGTGAGGTGCTGGTGTTATCTGATCATTTGACAGCTCAAAGAGGGGAAGAAAAAAACCTGCTCTGCCTGGGAACAGTGGCTGCCAGAACTGTGCCGTTTGAATATCTGCAGCCTTAGTTAGAGGGAGGCTTATCTCATCAAGTAGCTTGGGGGAAGTGAGGATGATGTACCTACTACTGTAGCTACCATTCTCTCGGCCTCTCCCCACGCAGCGCAGCATTGGGGAAGCCCTCATACACTGTGGGAAGTGGAGCTCCAGAATTCATTCTCTAGTGAGAAAGAGCCTTTAAGAAGTAGAGTCAGAAATGGAGGAATCTGGTGAAAGCCACTGTGTTTGGTACCTTGTCTTTCAGACACAGGGCAGTCCTGCCTCAAGCCCCCAAAGAGTTCTTGGCCAGGCTGTAGATAAGACATTTTGGCTTGGAAACAGAGGTGGAACTCAAACAGCCCAGACAAACTGAACACACTTGCCAGTCCATCTCAAGATGCAGCTGATTTCTCAGCCCACCACGCAGAATCCTGGGGCTGATCCAGGATTCACCTGCATTAAAACTCTGTACTCTGAAAGGTTGGGGTAGACTCCCGAGCCATCACTGGCCAGACAAAAGACCAAGTAGATCACCATCATGGGGGTGGCAGGGTGGGAAGCAAGAGAACCCATTCCTACAGCATCTCGAGCTGCCTGGATCTCTTCCAGGAGCCTCAGCCTGCACTTGCATGCAGGCTTGGGCATGCAAGGTGTTCTGAGGCAGACTTTGCAGAGGACCCCAAGGCAAGGCGCTCAGACGCCATCAGCTCCAGGCAGGAGCTGCAGCACCATAGTCCATTGCTCAGCACTTTGTGGTACTGCTTCTGTGTAACAGATGGCAGGCAGTTACACAACACCACCGCCAAGCTTTCGAGATGGAGCAGCACCACATTGCCTGCTGCTGTGGGGCTAGGTGAGTCATTCTAACTTCATTCGCACTGTTTGGCATCTGGGGAAACTGAGGCCCTGGGTTTCCCAAGGCAGCTCTATGCAGGGCCTACAATGCCCGGGAGAGCAGGGATTGCCTTCCAACGTGCTGCCTCTTGAATCACTATTTTGTCCTCCAGCCAAGTGGAGAAGATTCCCTGGGCCTCTGGAAGCTGTCAAGGGAATCCATTTTTGCCAACTGTCCAGCCAAGAGGCGTGTTAGTTTGGGTTGTCAAACTGGTAATTGGCATTAAGATTGAAATCGATTTTAGGTGGGACTTCAAACATCTGGAAGCCAGGTGAGTCTCCACATAGGACCCAACACTGTAGGTCTCTCCCAGGACAGTCTACCCAAGGGTCCCCCATGCTCTGGTGGATATTTAAAACTTTAATAATCAGCTTAAGTAATGCAGAGCACAGTTGATCCCAGTGGAGGATTAGCTATCATTGGCGATTAATCCAACTTACCTTTTTCTCATCATAGCCTATATGGGGAGGAAAAGCTCCCAGCCAAAGATTTAACATGGCAGGAAATAAGAAAAAAATAAGTACGCTTTGATTTAGCTATATCCTGGTGCCCTTAAAAGTATTACCTCCCTGGTCTTGATATTCTTGAGCAAGTTCCTCATTTCTCTGGGTCTCAGTTTCCCCATCCATCATGTAATGCCCTCTCAAAGACCCTTCCAGCTCACACATACAGGGTTCTAACCTTCCTTGTCCCTGAATTAGGATTCCTTTGCCTGTCATTAGCAAGTTCTGTGTGAGCTGTTCTCTCCTCACAGCCGAAGACATTAGAGAGCGAATGGGTATTGGAGCAGATGTGAGTCATTCATGTTAGTATAAAAACTATGGAATAAAACCCATTATGGCCCTGGAAAGCTGTGTAAAGCAGCATATGGAGCAAATGTAAGCTGGAACCGGGAGGAAGCTGTGAAGTCCAATGCATATGCTCTCCAGCGGCTTTTGCTGTGGGTTTTCACACTTTGCTTCTCGTTTCTTTTCGCTGCCCTATCACTCTCGCTCAGCTCACTGCAGAAGCTGCAGCCTTTTGTTCCTTTCAGATTCCCTATATCCCGACTCTCTGCCCACTGCATGGTGACTTCAGTGAGAGTGTGTGTGCGCGTGTGTGTCTGCCGTCTGCCTGCTTATTAGAACTGTCACCACCAGCAAGATGCCCTATGTGCCAACCTAAGGAAATTTCACCCACAGAGGTTCAAACAGCTTTCTGTTGAGGTTTTTACCCTTCTGGGCCATAGGTAACCAGTAGCAGGACAGGCGGTAGCACAGTGATGAGATGATACACACACAGGCTGGCCCAGCACCACCAGGGGTACCCAGCAGCAAAAGGAGTGACAGCAAGAATTCAGGCATGTCTGTCTTTATTCCACAGTCATACAGATACGAGTCTTTGGACCAACCCCTGCGGTCTACTCTGTTTAAGTTCTCCGGCTGTAAATAATACATCAGCCCCCTTTCCATCTGTGTTCCTCTCCCTTTTCCTTGACACTGTAGATTCTGTCAAGGCCACATGTCCCGAATCTCCTGCAAGGTCTTATAAAGTAACTGATAGAATAGTTTAGGCTGTGTGGCAAATGAAAAGGTGCTATTACCAACCTTCTAACCTCCTCTCTCTGCCGCATCAGTGCATCTTTGTCAAAAGAATAAAGCCAGCCAGCTTTTCCTCTTATTTTTGATGAGTAGCTGAGTGGCTTTATCTAAGGAATCTGAAAGCTCCTTCTGGATCTTTCTCTTTTCATTAAACAACTTCTTTCACCATCCCACTATCCTCTACCCCTCCTCCCTTATTTCTCTTAGGTACCACGGTGTAATTTGCTTCCTGGAAAGGGACTCATATCTTTGCATTTCAAAAGACTGCTTCTTTCTTTCATTATTCAAAATGCCCTCGAACTTTCTTTGTCCTTCCCCCAAGTGCCAAGTGTAAAACTTATTATTGCTGCAATGACATGACTTTGTTGGTTGTGGAAAGTGTTTTGATCTTCAGTGGCAGTGTCCTGCAGTACCTGAGCCACGCCCCTCCCATAGGAAATGCAAATTTTTAAGTAACAGGTAGGGGTGACCCAATTAGCTTAAAGAAAAGTAGAGGAAAATTCTTTAACCTGAATCATCTGGAAGGGTCACTGAAAGAGGAGAGTACACACATAAGAAGAAACGGAGGGATCCAAAGACAGATGTTATTTACTCCCTAGGTCCCAAATTTCAGACAACCAAGTCTGACAGGCCCCTGCATCATGTGAGTCAAAAGCAGTCCTTCTTGACAGATTTAAGCTTAGTGACATGGGTGAAAGGTAGAAAGGGGCAGGAGAGCTCAAATCCTGGAAGGAACAGAAGTGTGATGGGTTCTCTTCAATCTGGTAGGAACTTCATCAGTGAAAGGAGTCAAGCATGCCCCTAGGGGTGAAAATGGGACAAAGCTGGGTCCAGGGACAACCTCCTGTGGCCAAAGGCAAACTTTGTAATCAAATCATTAGTAGGTGTCGCATGTGGAGCAGGATGACCACATGCCCCAGTTTGCTTGGGACAATCTTGATTTATTCCTGTTTTCTTGGCATTATTAATAATGCCCCTTTTGACTTTAAGAAATTTCTATCTTAGACAATAAATTAAGGGGCCATTCAAATGTACAGGAGGACTTTCCAGTGATGTTGCTAAAAGGAAGATTGGTTTTCTGAGGTGACTGAAAACGTGGGTCTTTGCTGTTAAAAGTTCTTTTGAGTGTGCAGAATTTGGGATAGCCTACATGTTCATGTGGGGCACTATTCTGAGTAAATGACATTCAAGACATTTATTCAAAGAAGAGATTCCATGGATAAAGTGAACTAGCTTTAAATACTAAGTAATTGTGTTGCCCACAACAATCAATTGCTGTCTGAGCCAATTCCACCCAACTGAAGGCATTTTACCCACCGGCAGCTCACACAGCCCAGGAAGCAGCCGGGCTCCTAGCACAGATGTCTCTTCATAGGCCAGGGGGCTCGTGACATCAGACTCTAATGATCTCTCCAACCATCTCTTCCTCATACCACATATCTATATAGATACCTATATAGACACCACATACCTATGTGGATCATGAAAGTCACATGAGCGAGTGAAATGAGATAGGGTCAGAGAACCAACAGCGTAAGCACAATGATTAGAATGGAACTGACATTCAGCCTTCCTGTTGTGGACAGCCAGGAGTGGGGAGGCCGTGGAGGACTTGCGACGATCAGTTCCAGCTGATCATTGCAGTGTGGATAAAGGGGTGCCCGAGTTTTCTGACTTCCCAACAGAAGCAGAAGTCCAGATAACCATGTGAAATCACCTGGATTTTAACTGTTAACTTATTCCTACCCCCCAACCCCCAAAATCAGGTGGGCTAAACACATCTGCTGCTTGCCAGGTGACAACCCATACTTCAGCCACAAATGTTTCAATAAGCACGGAGATTTCCCGTGGACCATCATTCTACTAACAGAACAGATATACCCAACTAAGACAAAGGGGAAATAGTGGATCGGACTATATTAGATCAGAAGGAGTCTTGGAGACCACCTAGTTCAGTCCTCCTTATTTTGTAATTGAGGAACATGGAGCTCAGAGAAACTACATGCTCGACCTCCAGCAATACGACAAGTTCATTAGCAAAGACAGTTATAATTCATCTACCCAGACCCCCGACTTCTCCAACCGACGTTCCTCACTCGGTTTAACAGACAAGTGAAATGGGAGCTGAGACATTTTGGGGGGCTATTAAGCCCAGAAGTTTTCAGGGAATCAGCAAAGCAATCAACAATTCATTGTAAGCACAGAGTCTGGCCAACTTGCTGTGAGGAATACAGATAAATGTAAGGCTTGTTTCCTATATGCAACAGAGAGGAAGGGCCAGATCTTGTAACACTCTCTGACCCGGCCCCTCCTCTCTGTCGAAGTTCCATTGAGTAATTATCTGAGTCCCAGGTGGAGGCGCTTCAGTCCACCTGGGGAAAAACTACATTGCAACGGGAAAGTCATTCTTTTCTTTTTTTTTTTTTTAATTTATTAGTTTTAGGTGTACAAGACAAGGTAATACTTAGACGTTCATCATTTATATCCCTCACACTGTGGACCCCCCTCCCCCCATCCGCTATCCCACCGACCTTGCACCGAGCCATCACATTATATATATAAAATTATAGTTGGCATTCATTATTGTTCAGCTGCAGGTGTACAGTGCTATGGTCAGGCATCCACAGTATCCCTGAGGTGGGAAAGCCATTCTTGTAACCATTCTCTGTATCTGTCTTCCGTTTCCCTCTCTAAGTGCTGTACAAATATTAATTAAACATAGATTATTTGAAAGGTGACTTTTAGCATTTGAACTCAACTGGGCTGCATGAGAGGGTGATATTAATATCATTGCCCATTGGCAAAATGCTGCTTTTTAAAAAAAAAAAAACACCTTCCCTTTTCAGGTTCCCCTCCCCCCCATGCAGACAATTTGTTTTGCCCATCCTCTGGCTGTTTCACCTTTTGTGTCATCATTTTCATGAGACAAGTGAAAATAATATTTCTCTTGTGCTCCAAAGAGCCAAATCCCTTTTCCTGGCGTGAGCTGAAGAAGGCGGGTTTGAGTGGTAATGGAAAGAAGCGTGATGTACAGTCCCAGCACAAATCCTCAGGGAGAAATAATGCATCTCTTTGAAAAAAAAAATAGCTTATACACACGAGGTAGGAGATTTTCAATTTATAAAGGTTTTCTATTTCCTTTGATTGCCAGGATAACTGCATTCCAGAAAGGTTAGGCTTCTCATATGTAAGGCAGACCTGCCTCTGGGATCCGAAATGTAGATTCAAAGTGATGAGTGATAAGCCTGCTCTCGATCCCCTGTACCACTGCCCCAGGGGTTTGGAGGCAATGTAGAGCAAAGGGTTAAAATCCCTTACCGGAGAGATGGCAAAGTTCCCCTCTGTGATTTCTTCCCCCATCACTGCTCTCAGGCCTGAATTCCAAATTGATTTCCTTAATAACTATTAAAGATCTTTTTAATTAAACCAGGCATCCTCTCCCTTGGCAAACTTTTCTTGATGGCATCTCTGGTTAATTAAAGGTTTAAGCTGCAAAGATGTATATTACATAAGAATAAGGGAAGCTGCTTTATGGCATGCCAGTGAAGGACCCTGCTGGTTCCTGCTGCAGTAAGAAGCTCCAGGAAGTGTTAATAATAAAGATGGTTGAGTGAGGGGGGAGTGGTTCATTTTTCTGTTTCCTGAGCTTCAATTTCTCCTTTCAGTCTTGCCTGGTAAATGCTCATCAAGTGTTTTTCATTAAAAGCATCTTTCACTTTGATCATAATTCACTGATGCTGACAAAACATTTTTGCCTTTGCATCCAAAATTCTTGAGGTAGTTGATATATTTCGTAATCAGAGAACAACAAACAAAGGCCTTTTTTCCCACGTCAATAAAATGCAGCCACTTTGACAATAGAAGGTAGCAGGTTCTCATAAGAAGGAAGTGGAAATCATATCTGTGTATGCAATAGTAAATTGCTCTGATCCATATACCTTCTTTCTCCTGGTTCGTTTTCCCCCTTTTTTTTTCTTTTACCAGAACTCCTATTTGTGGTCATGATGGTTGAAAACAATGGGTCTCAAACCTAGATGTACATGAGAATTACCTCGAATTCCTGTTACATCAGATGGCTGTGTCTCACACTAAGCCTGCTGAAAGTCCATGGATGACGTTTCTAGGCACCCAAGTTTGGGAACCACTAGTCTAATAAAGTTGTGTCAGTGTCACCTCTAGGCCAGCCTGGAAACAAGAAAGGTAGTCTACTATGTCAATATTTTGGTCTTCTAGATGACTTAGGCAAATCAAAGCAAGGGGAAATAGAATCTCACCAGTACTGCAAAAAAAGAGGCTCCAATTCTTACAAGATATCAAAGAGGGGATTAAAACAATTTCCCACTCACATGTTGTCATTGGTCAGTGGCTCACAGCTCCAGATTAGTGGTTCTCAAACCATTACACAGACTCAGAATCACCTGCAGAACTTGTTTTCATAATAATTTTGTTATAAACATTTTGAAACACACAGATAGAACGATATCTATTCAACAGCCACACATGTTATATACCTACCACCTAGATTCAAAACTTAATACTTTGCCATATGTGTGAGTGTGCATGTGCACATGCGGCTGTAATTGCTGAACCATTAAAAAGTAAATTACGAACGTCACGATACATAATGCCTAAACAATAACCCTAAGTAACACAGAAATACTTCAGCACACATTCCCCAAAATTAATGACCTCCTGGACATAACCACAATGCCGTTATCACACCTAATTGAAAACACAATTTCCCAAGATCATATAACTCTCAACCCATAATCAAGTTTCTAGGGAACTTAAAAAGACAAAGGAAAACAAAAACCCAAATCTTTCTGGCCAGCTTCCCAAAAAATATTTGTTGTTAGGTAATGATCGTGCTTTGAGAAATGCTACTGTAGATGACTGACTAATTAAGAGTGCTTGTCTTTCCAATAACTGAAATGCAGTTCACTTTTTGTTCTTGGAAATTGCTTGGTGATTTGCATGGCACTTAACAGTCATTATTTCATTGGATGCTTTTAGCAATGCAACTCTAAGGTAGACAGGAGCGATGAGGCAACTGGGGCCAAAAATTCCTGTGACCTGTAGGTAGGTCACAGTGGCAGCTTGGATTCCAACTCTGGTGTAATGGATGGTGTGCTGAGCTGGGAGTCTGCGAATGGGAATGCTGGTTCTTACTCTGCTTATAGCTCGGCCTATGTGACTTGCATTGGACCAAACTTCCCTGGTCTTCTATGTCTTCACTTGTGAAGTGAAAGACTAAACTGAGGGTCTCTAAAATCTTTTCCACTTCAGTTTTTGTTTTTGTTTTTTTTTCCCCAGTGCATTTCTGACTCTTCCTCCAAAACCCTTTATTCATCTCCATTTGAATTGGCAGCAAATTTATACAGGAGTTTATTGAGTCATATACCCACTAATAGAATGTTGTTGAGAAAGAAATGAATTTGACAAACATCTACACACTTGCTATGGCCAAATGTGCCCCGGTCCCTTAAGCTCAAGGAGTGTGTGAGCCAACACGGAGAAGCTTCTTCAGTAAGTCAGATGGGACAGGGGCCACATGAGGAAGTTCAGCCTCAGACCCCCATACTATTTTACAAGTGACCCCAGCTCCCCAATTCTTCCCTATGTAACAAGGGCTCCATGCTTCCTTAAACCTCTGCCAGGTTCACCCACTTTCCCTGAGCTAGTCCACGGTAGAAATACAGTTTGACAGGTGAAAACCTGAGCTACTTAAAATTCTTCACTTGGGGGAGACTTTAATCTTATATGTATTGTGTGAATTTTTTATTATACAACCTGAACATATCCGTGCATTGCTTGTGTAATTAAAAATAAATAATTAAAATCTTTGACAGCTTGATGGGTTTTCCTTTTCGGACTCTCAAAGACAAAGCAATCTCCAGGGTATAGCAAATGGCTCTGAGGTTTTCACTGGTGTGTGTGTGTGTGTGTGTGTGTGTGTGTGTGTGAGAGAGAGAGAGAGAGAGAGAGAGAGAGAGAGAGAGAGAGAGAGAGACAGAGAGAGACAGAGAGAGACAGAGAGAGACAGACACAGAGAGAGAGACAAAGAAAGACAGAGACAGACAGAGAGAGAGAGAAAGAGAGAGAGAGAGTTGGGAGTGGGGAGGTGGTATGGGCTCCCACTTACAGGAAGTGATAGGAAATGGCCCAATAATGCTAATACAACAACAAAACAATAATGTTTAAGCACTTATATACAGACCACACTCACATTAAGGGGCAATATGAAAACTAAGGCTAGGTAATCGTGGTGGAACCTGGACCAGTGGTGAAAGGTGGGAGACAAAGATGTGGAGTAAAACACCAATTCCTCTAATTCTCTCTGTCTCTGTTGGCCTCTCATGACCTCTTTCAGAATATCCTCTCTTCTTTACTCCCAGCGCTGCCGTGTACTTGGCGGCATGCACTCATATTGTCACTCACAACGTCCCCCACCAGAGGCTCTGAGCATGTTTCTTCTTCAAAAGTCCTTTTTCCTTGTTAGGAAGTTAATCATCACCAGCAGCTGTCCTTGTCCTTTAGAGAAGGGACTTCTCTAAAGAAGTCCCTTCTAAAGGACTTCTCTAAAGAAGGGACTTCTCTAAAGTAGTCTCACATGGAGGAGTTAAATTTTAGAGCTTTCTGTCCTGCAGGAGTCACACATTCTAGAACCAAACCCTCCTCATAGAGTCAGACCAGGAGGTGACCTTCAAGATCAGGTGGCCGATACCCTGATTCTCTCTAGCCTGTCCTTAGAGGGTCTCTGGGTGGTCTGGTTTTACGTGATATACACCTCCCCCCTAGAATCAGCTGAGGTGGTCATCACCCGTCAAAAAGGTGGAACTGGAAAGGACAAGTTTTAAAACCTCAGGACTGACTAAAAGGCATTCAGAACAATGAAGGCAAAAAGGCGCAGGTCAGCCTATACACAGTGTGAAGTAAGCATAGCTGGGGTCGAGTCAGCTTAGCTTAGTAATTCATCTCCTGGGTGCTGGAGTACAGGCCTGTGTTCTAATCCCAGTTCTGCCATCATGAGTCCTTGTGTCCCCAGGTTGGTGTTGGCCAGACAGATGTTAGGTTCTATCTAGGATTTGATGCTTGTTACTTGTATAACTTGGGCATGTTTTGTGGCCTTTCTAATCCTCAGTGTCATCATCTGGGGGGGTATGGCATTTAGAATATGATCTTGCAGAGTACTTGTGTTCAGGTTTTAGAGACAATGAATACAAAGCACCTGCTACAGAAGCGAATCAATATACTAGTTATTCATCATTTCTGCTCATAACCATGTAATAATGGTTGAGATATGGTCCTTGAGAACAAGGACCATGTCTTTGGCACCTTTATACCTCCACCACTTAGTGATATAATGGGTGTATTGAAAATACTCAACACTATGTTCAACAAATTGTTTTAAAGTGATCACTCCCTTCCGCTTGATCGGCAGCCCTACAAGAGGAAATGTGAGGTGATGGTCTCTGAAAATAAAGCACCAACTCCACCCCTCACTGCATATGTTGTGTTGGCAATTCTGGTGGGCAGGTGACTTTTGTTTGACTGCTTACAGCTGAACCACTTCTGTCTTTGGGGAATTTCCCCCTTGATGAGGAAACTAAAACAAAGGAGTTAAAAACACTTGTTACTTCCTTTACTAGCCTCTCTTGCAGCTAGAGCCCAGATTTATGCTCTTTCAATCAAATCCCTGTGCCAGATTTTACATGGGAACTGATGAGACAAGAGAGAAGGGACAGAGAGCAGTGAGAGTAGTGACAGCTGAAAGGTTGGATTCCTGGTACAAAAGAGACATGGCACTGGCAGCAACATCAGAAGCAGCCTAGCCAAGTACCTGCACAGTAATGGCAGTGGTGCACATACTGGCATCTAGTACTCTATAAGAGTGGCAGTGGTTAGCTCACCAGACCAGTTCTGCAGTGCAAAGTTAAGCATACTGCTGGGAGTTTAGCCCTGGTTCACTGTGAGCTCCCCAAATCCCTTTAATATTCTGTTCTGGCTTTATCAGCCAAAGTCATCTTCCATAGTTTGCAACTCAGAATTTGACTGACCCAGCAAGGTACTTAATGTCTCTACAATTCACTTTCCTCATCTTTCAAATGGGGTTAATCCCTCAGGGATAAAAGGAGAAAATATATGTCAGGTGTCCGGCACCAGAGTACTCAATAAATATTGAGTGCTAGACCTGGAACACAGGTCTAGCAGCAACTGTAGCCTCGAGCTGCAGTGTTACTTACATTTCTGTTTGATGTTTGAGTATTTGTGTGCCTCAGGGATCCACACAATTCTAGAGAGAGCCTATCTTACTGGTTGGTTCTTTAGTGTGGGATCAGAAGGCCAGGAGTAAATCATACCCCAGGTTTATATGTAGAATCACTCAGAGCCATCAAGAGTGATGTGTATGACTGCACTGTACACCTGAAGCTGAACAATAATGAATCCCAACTATAATTTTATATATGTGTATATATATGTATGTATATAGTTACAAGAAGCGGAGTACAGCATTAGGAATAGAGACAGTGGAAATGTAATGGTTCAGTGCGATGTCAGAGGGATAGTGGATGGGGGGTGGGGGGTCCACACAGTGTGAGGGATATAAATGATAGACGTCTAAGTATTACTTTGTCTTGTGCACCTGAAACTAATTTAAAAAAAAAAGAAAAGAGTGATCTGTATGAACTGAATCCAGTATGGGGGCCAGCTCTGGCCCTCAGTACTAAGAAATCACAACTCATACATCCAAGCTTCCCTAAATATCTCCAGATGAAATAGAATAATCTCCATATGAATAAAAACTCTTTTGCTATTTTGTAGAATTTTTACCATTTTCAAAATTTGCTAAAATTGGAATAAGAAACAGTTTCTCAGTTATTATCTTTTGACATCTATTTTGCTCACAGACTGGTCAGTTTTTGTCCTTTTGTTAAGGTCCCTGTACTTCAAGGATATTGCCATTAGGTGGTAATAAAGAGTCACTCGCTCTGACTAGGGAGAATTGATGGAAATTCTAGATAGCTTTTAACTGCTTTAGACTCACCTTGTGGATTTGTAGATGACTTCAATATCTATTAACTGCAAGTAAAGGAAAACTACTCAAATAGTCTTAAACAAAAAGGGGTAATTCATTAGATGTATAGCAGGTGTCTCACAGAACCCAGGGACAGTAAGGACAGCCAAATCTCAAAAAAAACCCAAAAAAAAACAAAAAAACAAAAACCAAAAAAAAACACACAAACAAAACAAACAAACAAACAAAAATACTCTCTCTCCATTGTTCTCGGATCACATAAAGCCTTGACCCTAATCCTCTCAGTGACCCGACTCATTCTTTCCCCCTAAATAGACACATGGATTGCACCCTGTTTCACCTTTCCTGCTCTCCTTATCTAAACTAGCAGACTCTCAATCTCGCTGGCCTGAGTGGTTTTCTTTTCCTTCAGAGCACTTACTACTGCGTGAACATATAGTATATATTTATTTATGTTCTGTCTCTTCCTGCCTCACTGGAATGGACACTCTACAAGGAGAGGGATTTTGTTTTAGTCACTGTGGCATCATCTATGCACAGAAGAGGGTGTGATGCAAAGAAGGTGCTCAATGAGTGGTTTCTAATGAGTAAAGAATGAGAGAGTGAGTTCTCTTTCTCTCCCCAGTCCTGTTCTCTGCTTCTAGTTGCTCATGGAAGAGAATGGCTGTCTAGAACCAAGTCTCTATGACCCACCCCACCCCCATTCAAGTTCCTAATTTAGTTTCTTAGTGAAATTCTTGAGAGACAAAGAATCTGATTGGCTCTGTCCAGACCCAAAATGAATTCCTGTGGAGTTCACCATATGGCCAGAGACCTTTGGTTTCAGAATGGGGCCCAAAGCACAAAAAGGCAGCCAGGACTGTAGGAAGAAAGGATTGCATCCCTAAGTCAAAAACCATTATGTGCACAGTCTTTATTTTGTTTAATTTTTTTTTTGTGTGTGTGTGTATGTATGTAATATCCAAAACCAATTCATGATTGTCCAAGTTCCAGAACTTGGAGAATCACTAGCTGTTTTTTGTTACATACACACACACACAACTAAATCAAAAGAAAAAATTATACAAACTACACGTGTATGTTTCTTTCTTCACGAATTCTCAACTGTTTCTATAAAAGCCCTTCTGAGTGGGACTTCTCAGGAGCCTCGATCAGAAGGTGAATGACGCTTCACATAGAATCTGAAACCCTAACTCAGCAATTGAGCTTCTCCTTTTATAGCTCCTTCATGCAGTGGTTTCCTTCTCTCCTAAGAAAACCTTCAGTTATTTTCCTGCTGGTTATTCATTTGGTTACGAGCTGAACAATTTTCATCCATCACCCGCCCCACACACCATTTCTCTCAATTGTTTTTTCCAGTTAGCTTTAAAATGGGACAAAATCTCTACTATTCTGTGAGACTCCATGTTTCTCTTTCAACTATCCCTTCCCAAGAAGAAAATCATCCCAACCAGTTTCCTCTCCTCTTTAGCTAGAGTTGGGTGCAGTCACAGCAGTATTAATTAATTAACAGACTCTTGGTCTGGTTGCCCTGGTAATGCTCCCCAAAGCACCAGAACCCTTCCAACAGAACAGCACATCCAGCAGACAATTCACTGGTTTCTTCACAGATATAAGCCAAGTGCACAGAGCACCTGGTGCAGAGATGGGCACTCAGCAGCTGCTCAGTAAACACTTGCTGACTCGCTGACAACGCCTCAGCAGTGAGGAGGGTGCTTAGTCTGCTGACTTGGACATCTAGAGGCCCTTAGAGCTGGTGGCAGAGACACTGTCCAAGGGGAGTAGCAACAGTGTGATTTTACAAGAGCATCAGCATGGAGCTAACACCTTCAAAATAATCTGGAAGAGCAGGGAAGGGATTGAAAACCCTTCGCTAGACCAGGCTAGTGCTGAAAGGGAAGAGGGGAAAGCTAGAACAATTCTTTCTCTGCCTGTCATTTCCACTCCTCTCTCTCCAGGTAACACAGAAGACTCTCCACCGTGGACCTCAAGTCTCAGGGGTTCCACCATAGCAGATCCTTAGCCCAACTCATGTTAGGTCAGACGTCCAGTCAGGAAAATCTCCCTCACTCAAGTGTAACAAAGAATGCTATCCTTACACATAAACACAAGAACTAGCTCTCAGCTTAGTTATAGACAAGCATATTTCCAGCTTGTTTCTTCCGAGGCTACATTCATGGCTCCAGTCTTTAGGAACGTTGAGTCCTCCCATCAAATTCAAGTTGAAACTATTGATTCTATTACATACTCAATCACTGATGGCTTCTCACATTTCTTTTGAATGTAAAGAATGGAGAGAGATGCACTTAAGCTAGCCCACTTAAAGGAGAGTTTATGGAGAAGATACAAAACTAGCAGTCACTTGACCCAGCTGGGCCTCTTGGAAAGAAGATCTAAGTAATTGGAAGGAACAGGGACCAAGCAACTATTCTGATTCTCACACAAATAGCACCTCTGCCTCTCTCCAACTTGTGCGACCTTCTCCTCTCTGCACACCTGCTTTCTCACTCATGGTTTCTGCTCCTGGAATTTCAATTTGGGCTTGCACTGGAGCTGTCTCTGACCCCATCTCTGTATACACATAGGGCTCAGGTTCTGACAAATAATTCTCTTAGTCCCCCACTATTCCACTTCCCAATTTAAGAGAGGGAGATGACTGGCTCAGCTCTGCTCAGAAAACTGCTCTAGACCAAACAATTCTATGAGAAATTAAGGGGTGAGAGCAGGTTGCATGCTACAGTCATGCCTGCCTTGGCCAATCTGGGCTGGGAGCAACTGCCTGAGAAGGGAGATTTGGGTGATGGCAGGAATTCCAAGCTATGTCGACTGCAGCTTCTGTGATCAAAATCTCCTCAGCCTTTTTATTTCCCATAGTTTCTGTGCACTGCTGTCCTTCATTCAACATATCTTCTTGTTCTTCTACGTTTTATACATTTTGAGCATTCTTTTCCTAGCCATGATCTTTACTTTTCCATCACTTACCCTCAGCCATATCTACTCTTGCATGATATTCCTAGATTCAGTTTGGGATGGAGGACATCTGATGGTATATGATTTCCATCCAGAGATTCTGCTTCTTCTACTCCCTCTCATCCACCCCCGCTCCGTTTTTCTAACCACAGCTGTCACCTTCTACCTCATTGAAAGCATTTGTCTCCAAAACTCACAATGACATAATAGTCTGTAGCTATCTGTCTAACCAATGTCTGTTCATAAGTCATTTAAGTCCGCAAAATCTACTTTCTTAGAGAATTTGATCTAGTCAATTTCACAATCAATCAGCATAGTCCTTGAGTCCAAGTTAAGACATAAACCAGTTTTCACAAATTTTTCAATTCTGACTTATCTTTCAGAGGCGAACTGCTTACTTCTGATTCCTGGGATGTAATAAAATCCGGTGTTTTCTAGGTGAGTTGAAAAAAATAGCCCCCATTCAAAGAAAAATCTGAATATCCCTCCTCCATGCATTTACTCCTTCTTTCATTCACCAAATAGTTGCTGAGCACCTGAGATTGTGTTAAGTCTTACTTTCTAAGGCGAAGGAGACAGAGGTAAACCAAAGCAGACAAGTCCCTTCCTTCGTGGAGACAAACAATCAAGTATCTGTATTACTGATTTATAATTATGAAGATGAGGACAATAAGAAAAAGGAATGCAGTTTGAGGAGATCATGTAATGTAACAAAGGAAGTTTACCTAGACTGAGGGCTCAACTGAAGGCTTTCCTGTAGAAGTGAGATTCAGACTCAGTACTGAAAACAAAGTTACCTAGGCCAAGGAGGAGAAGAAAACTGCAGGCAGACACCTTCATGTGCAAAGGCCCAGTGGCCACATGCAGCATGTTGCATTTCAGGAACTGTAAGAAGACCCGAATGAGGGGATAATAATAACACAAGAGGAGACTGGAGAGGCAGGGGTGGGGGGCAGCCAGCCAGGCCCCATAGAACTTTTGAGGTCGTGTTCAAAACCTTGGGATTTATCGCAAGAGAATAGGGAAGCAGTGCCGTGGATGGATGATAGGTGGCAGGGTAGGTGAATAAGTGTTGCAGAGGTATGCTGTTATTAGACTCCTGTGTTCAAAGCTTCCCTTTGGCTACAAAGGTGAGAGAAATTTCCACAGACAGAGAAATTTTCTGACAGACCAAAGAAGAAGCTAAAATAGTAAATATAAGCAAGATGATGGAGCTGGGACTCGGCCGACATGGGAAGAGGGGATGGATTTGAAAGATAATGGGGGAAAACCATCAAGAACTTGCAATCTGCTGAGAGAGCTAATGAACATACACAAGAAATCATACAGTTCACCTGTTTTACATGAGAGAGAAACTGGTTGAAGAGGATGGTAGTGTTAGCTCTAATTGGGGAATGTGTCACATAGAATATGACATTGAACTGGGACTTTTGAAAGACGGTTAGACTTGAAAATGTTGGAATGAGAGAAATGGGGACTTCAGACAGTTCCTAGGACTATGTCTTGGGGTTCAGACGATGAGTGTTTGCACTGGTGTACTTTATACACAGTCTTCTAATTGTCCAGTGAGGAGTAAAACTTGAAAAACAAATCAGGTAATATTGAAAATGCACAAAGATATTCATTTAACATTGGCCTCTGTGTATGGGCCTCTGTGACAAACATTGTGAATATACACAAATGAACACCACTCAGGTGCTGCACTTAAGATTTTATTGCCAAGCTTACCGTCTTTATAGCCCATGGAGCAGTCTCTAAAGGAGGAGTCTGAAGGCCACCTGCAGTCACTGTCACCTGGGCAGCTTCCTCAAAGGGCAGGCCCCCAGATTTCTCCCAAGGACAACTGAATCTCTGGACCAAAACCTGAGAATCTTCCTTTAAAACAAACTCACCAGGGCGTGAGCATGCAACTCTATCGTGAAGATAGAGTGTTTTCCAAGTGACTGTGCTCCAAATGCGACAAGCATTTTACACATTAATTCATTTAATCCTCCCAATGACACGGCCGTGTTTATATTATCTCCACTTTCCAGATAACAAAACTGAGATGCAGAGAGGTTAACGGATTTGCTTAATGATATAACTCATGTGTTATAAAATGGAGGTTTCAAAGGTGACATTAACTTTTACAAAAGAAAAAATTTTCAGTTGAGTCTAACAGGCCAACATTGAGGCAGACCACCACCTTGAAGTTCACCAGCAGAATGACATTGGTCCCTTTGATGAAAATGTCCCATGAAGATCTAGTGTGACTTTCTCAACAGAAACAAACAGGTGTAGTCCCTATGGGCATCTCTAGGACAAGGGGAACAGTCGGGAGAGAGGAATAGAAGGAAGAGGGGGGATCTGGGAAGAAGAAAATTGACTTGCAGCTTGGTCAACTGAGCCAGGTGGGACTGACAACCCCCCACGGGTCACCTAGGGAATTCACATGCTATCACTTGGCCAAGTCTTGATTTGCGAATAAAACTGCCTCTCTAGCACTAAGACTCAGTGGCAATTCAGTGGGCCAGAACTACAGCCTCTGCATGGTCACTTCTAACAGGCAGAAACAGCAAGCCAAAATATCAACACCCTGTCTTTCTCATCCACCGCCATTTAAATGTCATCTCCTGGGTCAGGCACTCACTGGTCCTTCCTAGATTGCAGACCATACCCAGCAAAGCAGACCCAAACTCAGAGAATCAAATCTGCCGTTAAGCCACTGGGAGTTAATAAGGAGAAAATTGCCAGGTAGAATAAGCAGCAGATGAGAGTGGAGGTTTAATTCCGCCGTACAGGGGAAGACTGGCAAGCATGTCCAAGCAGATTATTGCAGTGGAGGTGAAATATTTCATAGGATATTTTCAGAGGGAGATGCATGCAGAGGAAATGGTTCCAAATACATATTTAAAAAATATCTTTGCCATAACAATATAGGTAGGAACATGTGGGTAATTACTGCATATGCATGAGGGCATAATTAATAACTATAAGAACTGGAAGATTTTCAAGCTCTACGGCAATTATAAACCATGAAATAAAATGCCCTTCCTTGGGGCGCAGGGCTATTATTCAAGCATCTCTTCTCATTATGGTAGCTGGAATTTATATAGCGCCGCACAGAAATAGAATAAACAAGGGGTGAGTTGTCATCAACTAATACCAATTCCTGGCTTTGTGTTTTTCCAAGAGTCTCTCCCACACATTAGCTTATTTGATCCCCATACGTATTAGTTTCCTATTGCTGCTGTAACAAATGACTACAAATTTAGAGGCTTAAGATAGCACAATCTTTCCTCTTAGAGGTCTGGAAGTCAGAAGTCCCAAATGAGTATTACAGGGCTAAATCAAGGTGTCAGCAGGGGTAGTTCCTTCTAAAGGCTCCGGGGAAGAATCTGTTTCTTGACTCTTCCCACTTGCAGTCCTGGGCCTGTGGTTCCTTCCCCTAAATTCAAGGCTAGCCACATACCATCATGAAGTCTCTCTCCACTTCTGTTACCACACTGCTTTCTGTCCCTCTCCTCTTATCAGGACCCCTATCAGACCCACCTGGATAATTCAGGACAGTCTCCCCATTTCAAGATCCTTAATTTAATCATATCTGCAAAGTCAGCTTTGCCATTTACAATAACATAGTCATAGGTTCTGGATATTAGAACATGAAAGTCTTTGAGGGGACATTGTTCAGTCAACCACACTATTGAAACCCTACAAAGTATGCATGTGAATCCCATTTTGCTGATGAAGAAATTGAGGTTCAAAGGAATCTGGAATTGACTTTCTTGACTTTGTTGGGTAATTTCATTCATGTGTCTCACCAATATTTATTGTGTGTCCTGTGTGTGGCAAACACTATTGTATACACAGTAAAGTCTACCTTGAGAAGTTTACATGATAGTGGGGAAAACAAACAATTGTTTAAAGATTTGCATAGATACAAATATATTTGTGTTGGAAAGGAAAGGAATAAAGTAGTAGGAAATAAAAATAACAGGAATCATCATTTAGATTTGGGGGCAGTGAGGTCACGGGAAACCTCTCTGAGAAAGTGGTGTTTATGCCAGGACCTAAAGATGTATGGGAGTAGACAGTGAAAAGGAGAAGGAAAAGCATCTGAGGATGAGGGAAGAGAGAGTAAAAAGACCCTAGAGTGGGAGTAATATGCAACTTCAAGGAGACCAGTGTGGCTGGAGGATGGTGAGTAGATGTCACCTCTGCCTGGAGACCTTTCCTGACCTTGGACTATGACCATCCTTGGACAGGCACAACCCCTTACACTTACT
Source organism: Rhinolophus hipposideros (assembly GCF_964194185.1). Taxonomy (NCBI): domain Eukaryota; kingdom Metazoa; phylum Chordata; class Mammalia; order Chiroptera; family Rhinolophidae; genus Rhinolophus; species Rhinolophus hipposideros. The sequence goes on along the minus strand of NC_138058.1, from coordinate 56,538,702 downwards.
CTTGAACTTAGGTTGTCTTCCAATCCCACCTCTCTTTGTACCTGGTCTTTTCTGGTTTAGTAACCAACGGCAATCAATCGACTTGAATTTCTTCCTGCCTCGGCTTTCCTATTTGAAAATACTCCCACCTACCTGACCATTGTTGGCAGATAACTAAGTGAATCTGATACGACATAGGCCAGAGAGTAGGGGCTTGGTATACATCAGAGTGACTTCCAGGCTGTGTGCCCAGACAGGCCATGTTACATTAATTAGACCCTTCCTCCAGCCTTTGCTCTGGACATGGAATGCCTTCCCATCTGAGGCCTCTTCAGGAATCCTTTCCATCTTCCCAAGCCCAGAGCAAGTACCTCTCTAGGAAGCCATCTCAGAATTCTTCAAGCGACAATGATCTCTTCCTTGCTGAGCACTCACTGTTTGACCCTAAGCAGAACCATACAATTTAGGGCTTAATTCCCTTCCATCGTTTCCATGTCACTTATTTCTTCAACTAGCTGAAAACCCTTGAGGAATGTCCTAGACATCTGAGTGTGGAGAAGCCAAGACGGCGTCTAATCCCCAAGCCTTGGCTGACGGTATTTGGATCCTCCTCTGTCTTGGGACCTGCAAACTCAGACCTCAGCTCTTCCAGACACATGGACTCCTGCAGCAGTTCGAGGCCTGTCTCAAACGGAGAAGGTGGTAAGAAAGCTGATTTGCCCATAAGTAAATAAGTGTCGTAATTATGGAAAGTTATTCGCAACAGACCAGCAGATGGAAACTAATTTACGCAACAGTCACGGTTATTCATGGAAATGTTTGTGATTTATCTACCAAAGCAGATGAAGACCCTAAAATTAACATGTGTATGCCAGCACCTGTAAGCTGAACCTCACCCTCTTCTCAACAAGGTACCCACATTGCCATCAGATCAAATTCAGCATCTTCAGATCCACTTTAGGTTCGGGAGCTCTGGAGAAAGTGTGGGTCTGAGAGAATAACAATGGGGAAGGATGCGGAAATGTACAAACCCTCCTGGCATTTTCCATTATGCCAAGAGGTCAGGGTTGCCAATGCTCATCTGATATCATGTATCAGTCCAGTATGTCCTGAAAGCCTGTGACAGGAGCCCATCTTGGAGAGGGATGGAACAAATGAAATGTAACAGACAAAAGTCGGTAAGTTCTGAAACACTGGTCTTTGCATACATCAGAATCATTTTAGTGATTTGTGTGTGTGTGTGTGTGTGTGTGTGTGTGTGTGTGTATGAAAAAGTGAGCTTTTGTGAAAACCTGGACTTTCATGCCTTGGCCCCAGAATTTCAGATTTAAGTAGTGAACTGAGGTTCCTGCCTGTATACCCAGGGAAGCAGCCATTCTCAAATACAATCAACAAAAAAAAAATCATCTGTAAACTTGAGGAACGTGCCATGTGTTAAAATGAAGATGGTGATCTATGGGCCCCTGGAAGTGGTGGGTTTAAAACCTCTCCTGGTGATTCTGATTTAAGGTCCCATTGGTTGGACACACTGAGGAGGTATCCGGGTACCCTACAACATGTACATTATCCAAACCCCTAGAGTCAACTCCTTTAAACCAATGAAACAAGAACCTCAGTTCTGAAGCAAACTGGGTGCTTTAAAACCACTTTCCTTAAGAATGGGCTTTAACGGTGAGAGCTCTTGCAAATAGTGAAGAGACCAAAGCTACAGGGAACAAATAGATAATCCCCTAATGAAACCTCATAAATGGAAGATTCCAAAGCGAAGGATGGGGGGGGATTCACACTTGAAGATAAAGATCTGGGGTTTATCTTCTAAAAATTCACTTTGAAATGCCTATTCACAACACTTAAGTATTTGCTTGCTTAAAAAAAAAAAAAGTTCTTTGTAAGGGGAGGAAAAGATGTCATTTTCGAAATCCCAAACTCTTCAACTCGAAGATTGGCTCTGCTTAAGGTCCCAGCACATTTTCTATTGTTTTTTTTTGCCTTAAAAGATATTTATATAAGCTCCCATGAGCTCCCAGCAACACTAAAGTCTGCAGCTCTTAGTTAAATAAACCAACACATGTGGCGCTTTAAATCACAGAGTCTCTTTGATCAGGCCTAATGGGAACACATACTCCCAATGGGAATTAACTGTCTTCAAGGGAAATCTTTCCAGGAGTAAACGGGGCTGTGGGAGTGACTGAGAGGGCACCCACTGCTGAGTTAAGAGCCCTCCCTGCACACTCAAGAAAGGAACCTCTCAAAAATGCAATCAACATAAAATAATCTGTAAATGTGGACAGCGCGGCCTGCCCTGCAAGCTCCATGTGTTCAAATGCAGAAGGTGACGTGGTACGAGAGCAAGCAGATGGATACAAGCCACTGGCAGCTGATCATGGCACAGTGGGAAAGCAGAGCTCACCACTGGCAGGAGGGCCATCCAGGGGGACAAAGGGAGTGCGCATCTGGCAGCACAAATATTTAATCACTGGGAAGGCGTGTGCTGCAGCGGCTCAGGCTCATCTCACTCCCTGGGCTTAAGTCTGCTTAGCCATCTAATGATTTGTTTGCTTTCTCAGGCGCCCAGAGGTGGCCCTTCTTGGAGGGCAGACGTGAGCATCTGGTCACTCTAAAGAGCCATCCTTCGTTGACCACTGAGGGATTGAATTCCCAGGACACATTATAAGTACGTGAGCACGACTGGTGGGGACCTCGCTTTCCAGAGACTGGTCACTTCTGGATGCCCTGGCCTGGGGATTTCTGACCCGCTGAGCCTTCTCCGTGAAAGTCCCATCAGAGTGTAGCCCTTCAGCGGTCTGGCCAGAAAACAGCCTGTTCCTCGAGCCTCCCACTGCCTCTTAATAAGGGGACTTCCAACATGCTTCATTTGTCTAAGAAAGCATCTGATTACTTCTAACTATGATGTACAAAGTTGCAAAGGCAAGAGGAGGGGTGCTGAGCATATCCAAGAAATGGCTAGAAGTCCTGGGAAGTGGCTCCACAGAGACTGTCCTTGGCTGGGTAGGCTAAGGGTACAGATGGGTAGGTGGAGAGACAACATCTCGCCTATGGAATGTGAGGGCTGTAAGCATCTGAGAAACCTGTTTTCAGACTAGGTTTCTTCTCTGTCTTATTTAAGAATGACTGACCATGCTCAGCTCTGCTCCGCCCTCTACCTCCCGGGGATGAGTAACACAGACAGCCCAGGGCCTGGTCTTCTACCTGGGAGCTGCTCTACCTGCTGAGAAATGGTGGGGAGAGGTCTTAGGGGCTCCACCAGACGAGCCACAGGGCCCCTTCCACCCACCACGCATGTGGACACAGCACATCTCAGTATCTGAGCTCAACGGTTTGAAGCACACAACTCCTGCCCCAGACCCCACGCCCCTGCTCTGGCCCCAGGTGACCTTGGGGGAAATTACCTTGCTGTAGTGGTAACTTCCACGTCTACCAGCAGCGAGTTATTCCAGTTGCCAAACAGAAGAGCTTGCAGACCAAAGCAAGAGGCTCACATCACACGGTCGATTCAATTGATTTAAAACACAGGGAAGCAGGGAGACAGGGTAGCTAACACACCAAGCATATTGTGGGAGGGAGTGGAAGCACCACGTGACTGAATGCTGGGTATGCAGTGCCCCTAGGTCCTGCCCCTCTGTCACACCAGCCCTTCCTGCTGCTGGTGTGGTCGCAAGCTAAACTGAGGCTTGAACAAGGAACCCGAGAGACTGAAGGTGCTGGGGCCCAAAAACGCTGTGCTCTATCAGAGAGACACGAGGCCACAGCTGGAACTTACCAATTAGTCAGCTGAAGGCCACGGCTGTTTATCTGCATTTCTAGGCTAGAACGGGACCATCTGGGCATCACCAATGGGCAGCTGATGGAAGATTGAGCGCCTCGTGGGTCTCGTGTGTGTTTGATGTTTCCACTATTTGGTGTTTCATGTATCTCATGTTTATTTAGTGTGAATCATGAATATTCAGTGCCTACTCAGCTCTTTCATTTCTCCCTATCTGTTAACACGCGTGGTTCCCTTTCTCTATCTACCTCTCGCATGTCTTTCAAGCCATTTGCTTCTACACTTAGTTTTCTCTACCCTCGTTATTTGTTCGTTTCTGAGCAGAATCACGTATCCTCAAATTACCCAGCAAATGCACATGACCTCAGGTCTGTTGTGAGAACAACGAGCCCCCCTCAACTGAGAACCCCACTTTACAATTTGCAAAGCTCTTCCATATTCACAATCTTATTTAATCGTTGCTACCATCCTGTGAGGCAGGCGTTACCATCCCATTTCAGAAGATGAGTACACTGACACTGGAGAGATTAAATGACTTTCCTAAGGCCACAGAGTCATACACCCAGTTGGCAGAGGGGACGTAAGCTCAAGACATCTGGCTTCTGGTCAAGTGTGTCTCCCATTTCAGCAGCCCACCCATGGATCATTTTCACTTCCTTTAAGACCCTCAACTCTCATTGCAGAACTCGCAGAATTCAGACCTCTTCTCCCAGCTGCCAAGCCTCAGAGACTGGCACAGCCTGATCTAAAGAAACCATCACATCTGGAAGGCTGGGTGTCAGACACACACACACACACACACACACACACACACACGTACACACACACGTGTGGGGGGAGGGGAGGGGAGGGAGGGAGAGAGAGACAGACAGAGAGACAGAGAGAGAGAGAGAGAGAGAGAGAATATGGAGAGCAATGAGCAGGCCTGAACAATAACCTCATAGGACCATTTCCTGGCAATGCCTGCAAACCTGACTGCATGTGCCCTGCCCAAGGGAGGAGCCTCCCTGCAGCTCACTCCCTATAGAAGCTTGTCCACTCAGGCAGAGGCAGCAGCAGTTTGAGGAGTGCAGTATCTGCACCCCGAGAACACCATGGTCCTTTCAGCATTAACCCCCAGCCAAACGCACTCTAACAATCTCTGATCTCCTCCTCAAGGAAGCCAAAGACTAGGAAACGAATGTTCTGCATGAGTCAGCCATCTGAGCTGCACCCAGGGTTCCCCCGACGACCCAAAATGAGAGTGAGGTTTAGTACACAGACCAGCCTTGCTGTGGCGGCTGACCCGTGCCCACTTCTCCGAGTGTGAGCAATACCCACTGAGGATATAAGAATGGAAGGGGTGACCCAGGGGCCCACAGCCTGGTCCTCTGGCTCTGCCTGAGCTCGTGCTTCTGCATGAGGCTGTGCGGCCTCAGCAGGGCTGCCTCTCTCAGCCATTGTCGATGAACAAATTGGTCTGCTAGTTGGGTGAGTGGCATGTCAAGTGTGGTGAAGCTCCCTCTTGGGGGAGACTCGATGTGAGACTGATGGGAAGTCAAAACAAAGACAACGATCATTTTGCTCATTTTATTCCGCCAAAATGGAAATGAATCGGGAAATGAATCCTTTGTACCAAAGCCCTCAGATAGATGTTTTTCAGGCAGAACTGAAGCGTGGGTTTCAGGTTTCAGCGCCCTGTGGCCTTTGGTTTGCCCTGGTTTAGAAAGCACCTGGCTTCTCCCCTGATGGAGTCCCAGGCCATTGCAGAGACGGGCCCTGCTGTGGGTCAGCATGACTCTGAGCTAAGCATCTTGATATGTGATCACACATGTCCCATATCGTGTCCTCTGGACCAGAGACACAGACATTAGCAACTCGCCGATGGTGACTTACCCTTGTCACTAGGGGAGCTGGACTCAAGCAGACAGCTTCTCGTAAGCCAAACTGAGCTCTTGGCAAATTTGTTACCTCCAACCAGACGCAGACTTGGAAGTTCTATAATCCAATTTCCTTCAACTGCACACATAACCTTCTTAAATAATTGAACTGAGAAGTTAGGGAACTCATCTGAGGCTCCACGGACAGCTTTCCAGGAGAACTAGAAATGCCCAGACTCCCTGACACGGTGAAGCCTGTTCCTTCCACTACCCCACCTGGCCTATGTTGGGCTGCGGGACTGCCAGCCTCATTTTCTTCTACAAGCAGGCAAAGCTGAGGCTTAGAATGGAGATGAGGACTTAACAAGGCCTCACCTTGATCTGGGTTCAGGACTAGGATAAGCTACCTCCCACTGTTCACAGAGCCTTTGCTGTTACAGCCTGAAAGAGAAAGGCTCTGGAACTGGAGCCACTGGATTAATCCTTCTGGGAGGAGGAATTCTGAATGTGTAAGAGAAAATGATTGTCACGTGGGGTGGCCTGCGGGGTCTCTGCTCCCGCTCCCCACATAAGAACGCAGGACATGGTGAGGCCAAACAGGAACACCCATGGAGCCATAGATAGGGGAGTTATACCACTATTTTCTCCCTGGCGGCTGGGTTGGAGACACAGGAGGCAGGAGCCACACTATCCACAACTACTTCGCTCTGCCAACCAACCTCACTTGCTAGCTGCAATCCGCCGTGCTAACTGCAGTCTGCACTTGCTAGCTCAGCCACCATCTTCTTGCTAGCCCCCATTTCCTGCTAGCGTAGCCACGGCAGTTATATTAGTGGCCAATGGCTCACTGGTTACAGCTGACGGCCAACTAGCCACCGCTGATGGCCATCCAATCACAGTTGATGGCCATTTACTACCCGAGCCAGCACCTTTCCACCTGAGGGCGAGAGCCTGGAAACTGCACTCTGGCTCTGTCCCCACAATGATGTCCCAGTCTCTGGAATGTCAAGATGATACATGTAGATCTTCAGATAAGAGTCTGATGAGCTTTTTAATGGGAGTTTGAACTGCCCCTTTGGTCAGGTCATGTCACCGAGTGAAACTGTGCCTTATTCAACATCAGAAGGATCCTTTTAAAGGAAAATCGTATGTCTCCGTAAGCAAATCTTATATATTAATATTTTCAGTTAGCAATTCAAGTATCTGGAGATACTGACTTTTCAAATGACAAGATTCATGTGAATTACTTCAAAAATCATTAATTCAGTCGTTAAATGCCATATGTGAGCTAGAGACTAAGCTAGGTGCTGGGTGCAAGAAAGCCTGGGCCGGGAGCAGTTGTATCCTTCAAGGAGACGCATTTGAAACAAGGACTTAAACACAGTTTGCTTTTTTCAGAGACAAATACATTGCATAAAATAAAGAGCAGAGCATCAATTTAAAAAAAACTAAGCAGAAAAAAGAGGCGACAAAAGGAAAGTGAATGAAGCTGGTCGCTTGAGCTGAGTCAGGGTGGCAGGACTGGAATCAGCCTAGGATTCCCAGACTGGGGGCTGAAGCTACCCTCCAGTCCCACAGCCCTGAGGAGCCTTTTTGTGGGAACAGCGCGCCATCTAGTGGTCAAACAGCCTCAGCACATGCCACAAGCGAGGGAAGGAAGGTTTCCTCCCTCCTCCAGAGAAATCAGGTTGAGCTCACATCTTTCAAATACATTGCCAAATGCCAGAATCAATCCTGTGTTATCTTATGATATCCTGTGAGGTGAGTGTTGTTCTCACCTTTATCTACCCTCACCCCCCCGTTGACCCCTTGGGGCTCTGATGAGTAAATCTCCCGCTTCTGAGGTTTGAGGTAAGCAGGGAGCGGGGTCCTTGTCTGTTTGACTTAAAAGGAGGTTTAATAACAAGATGGCCACTTTCTCAGGGATCCCTGGTGCTGGGTCCCTGACACTGGGGACTGGGACAACCCTCTTGAGGCCACAGTTCAAGGAAGTGGCTTGATACATTCAGAGAGGAGACATGGAAGAAGAAGAGGAAAGTAAAAATGGAGTATGAGACCTTGTGTGTTTCAGAAGAGCGGTCACTCGGAGTGACCATGTTCTTTAAAACAAAATTTAAAATAAATAATAATAGTTGTTAAAAAAAATACTTTGCTGCCCAAGGGAAGAAAGAAGAGCTTCATTTATTGAGTGCCTGCAGAATGCTGGTATTATTGGATCTTTTTAGTGACCCAGTGACGTAGACATTCTGGACTCCATTTTACAAATGAGTAAACTGAGGTCCAATGTCACATGGCTACAATGTTCCTTCCCTTTCATTCCCGTTGGATTTTATACCCCCTCTGTCCTCAGGACACAGAAAAAGTAGTGGTAGCTCAGGACTGTGGCCAGTGGTCCCAGAGGGCCATCCTCCCAGAGCTCCCCAGGAGCTGGACACACAGCTTGCTCCTCCTTAAAGCCAGGCAGAGTTGGCCCACTTTCACCTACCCATAACCCATGAAACTCATTTCCTCCTTTTTTCCATTATAAATATAAATACATATATTTCATTGGGGAAACATCAAATTAAAAATCCTGGAGGCTAAAATCATTTCTCTAACCCAGCATGACAACAGGAAAGCAGTGCGATTTACAGTCAACTGCTGACTGCTCTGCCCAGGGCCCCAACTAGAATCTAGCAGGTTCTCTTTGGTGACTGACTTCTTATACAAAACATGAGAGAAGGAAAATAGAAAAAAAACAGGGCTAAGGAAAGTCCAGGTATTTTGGCCCCTCTTGTCCTTTTTTTTTCAGCCATTAGTCTTTTTTTCTTTTTCCCTGAGATTTTGAAAGCCAAGGACAGGACTCACCCTGGAATGCTTTGCCTGCTTGGGCTTGACTTGTGGACAAATCAACCTTCTGGAACTCCCTGACCTCAACTACCTTAGCAGCTGAGGACTGATTCCTCACTTCTCTTTCACCAGACTCCTGGGATGCATATTTTCTGCTTGTCTTGGTCATGATAAAATTTCGGTTTCTGGCAATTCCTGATGTCCACCATTCAGACGTTCAGCATGACTTCATCCTGACCCTTGCCCAGTCTATCTTGTCCCTGATCTTTACTTGTCCCCCATGCCCTGAAACGAAAAAAGATGGGGAAGGTATATTTGGGTAGGGAGATGGCTTTGCCCCTGATCTCTAGTACTCAGCCCAGTGGGGGTGGTTGGAGGGGGTATTGGAGGGAATCGGTGGGGGTGGAGGTCTGCAGGGCACCAAGCATCTGTGAGCTGCCACAGTGATACATAGGGGAATGAGAGTAGCACATGTATGACATAGGAGGACAGTTGAGACCACCAAGAAGCCAGAAACAGGGCTTTATCAGACTTAATTAATTTGGATATAAATCCCATTTACATCAAGCAAAACCATCACACTGTACTCCAGGTGCCATGAATAAGCTAATGGCACCACCCTCCCACCACCCAACAAAATCTCCAAAATCGTCTTTGTGGACCAAAGTAGTAACTATTTAATTAAAATAACTGTTTATAATGGCAGAATGTAAAGATAGAGATACTGAAAAATAGACATAAAAGTCTTTTAAAGACTATACATACATGATTATCATTTATAAAATCAGTAATACCTCATGTATCTGGCACTTAACAGCACACCATTTTATATTTTATCACTTGGAATAAAGATTTCTCTAAATAAAGTACGTTCCTACCTCCTTAAGCCATGCTTTGAAAGCGCTTCCTCCATCTCCTACCCTGCCCATCTATCAGGCTGTGAAATTTCCTTTTCTTCTACCAATGGACACACTTACCCATAGTCCAGCCCTCTCCTTTAGTCTGCTAAGGACTGGGAAATCAGACAGCCATGTTTGTTAGAATAGTTTGTAAATAAAGAAACATAGAATTTTAATGAGTGACTCTGAAGTGCAAAGTAGGTAAGTAAAATGCATGGGCTTTGGAAAATGGCCTTTGTTCTGGTTTTCCACCTGGGTTCTGGGTTGGTAGGAAGGCTATGAAAGTAAGGTGTCATGCTAGTTCAAAACAATCAGATATACTGACCACCCACTGATTAACTCTATGACGTAGCAGGGATTTGTCATTCTTCTTTGAAGTAGGTGCACACACTTTCCGGACTGATTTGAAATGGATATGATAGTTCACAGATCATGTAAACAAACTGACACCTGTCATATATAGGAAGCACTTTGAGAACTTAGGTGTTTTAAATCCACAGGGCCCCCCGCCCCCAAATCCAATCATCTGGAGATAATGTCAGCAGAAGACCACCCAGCGACCTCAGATGCCACAGCCATCCCGTCCCACCTGGATTCTGCCAGTTCTGTCCGTGCTCTTGAAAGCTCAGCCTATTCCCAGCCCGCACCCAAATAGTTGAAACTTAGCCCGTGCCTCCACCAATTTACAGATGCTGGTACAGTTGTCTAAGGGCAGAGCCTGTCCTCTTCAGATCTTGAAACCTAGACTATTATTCCAAACGTGATGACACGTGGCATGTCTAAGGTCATTTCAATTGAACAGCCACTAAGGCAGTATTGTATAGAGGTTAAGACACTGCCTCTGGAGTCATATTGCTTAGACTACGTCAGGTAACATCTGTGCTCTGACAAGGTTGTAGCCATAGGGAAGAAGACTTGGTCTTTACAAGTCCAAGGCAGAATTTGCTACTTCCTTTCCCTTTCTGCATGCTGGCCATCCAAAGTGGAGATCTACAAACAAGACATCTTCCCAGCTGAGGAGGTGATGACTGGAGACATGGTCCTGAAGAACAGCAAGGGGGTTGAGCATCGGTTGGTCTCAGCCAGTGGCTGACACTTGGGCCATATGCAGAATCCTCAGTGAGGGCAGATCAAGCTCTAGTTGTCTTAGGAGTACAGCGTCATCATCAGCCACTGGACATAATAGGGAAGCAAATTATGGTCAGTTCAGCTCCACTTCTGACATTCAGTTAAAGGGGCTTCATTTCTCGGTCACCAGGTCCCAGAGCCTGACATGGCACTTGGGGCCTCCTCCCCCTCACTTCTGGGAAGCCATGGAGACAGACATTAATGGATGTTTTAGCCAGAAGGACCACAATATCTGATAGTAAGTATAAATCAACCTGAAATATAATCAACCTTGACTTCTCCTGGTGCCTGTGAATGATAACAGCCAAGGTACAGGCTGATTCTGTATTCAATTCTCAATGCCTTTTTTCCCCATGAATTCAATTTGGCACACTCATGACAGCTGTGTGCAGGTGTGCAGACTGACTGGGTAGCAGAAATCGATTAGAGCATATTCTACACATTTACATTTATGGGCCCATTTGTCTGACAGTTTTAGGTGGGTGTGATGAACTGTCCCTCTAACTCACATAGAGGGGACTTCTGGAGAAACCACTCCCCAGGCCAATTATATCCAAATGATAATGCTGATGATGGTGATGATGATGATAATGGTGAAGTAAGTTACCAATGGTGTCAGAGAAAATCCCAGAATGAAATTCCAACAAGTTGGCGGCCACTCCCTGCAGACCTCCTTGGATGACCCTGAGGATCTTCTCCTCATGGAACCAGAAAAGGGCAGAGCTGAAGAGGATCTTAGGGAACGCCTAGCCCAGCCCCTTCATTTCACACACAGGGAAGCCGAGACCCAGAGATTTAATGTGATTTGCCAGTTACAAGGCCTGCCATAGGTTCAACCCTGGTCTGGATTCAGTTTTCTTCCCATGAGAGCAACTCGTGTTGCTGGAGCCTGCTCGGGCTGTGGCCTGTCCTCTCTCAATTACACATCCACGCTACCTTGCTCTCCCAGCTCTGAGACTGCGCTGTGGAAGGATCGCTTGGAATCAAGAGGTGAGCCTGGGGATCTGAAATGGCGCTGGGCTCACAAGAGTCTAAGAGTTGCCCTTCCACCTGAATCTTACCTTCACATTCGAATATGGGAGTGACTGAGGAAGGATATTTTGGAACGATATCCCGTAAAATGGACATTTGAAGTCAAAAAAGAAACTCTAGCTTTTACTGGCCTTTCTAAGCAGCCCAAGCAGAGGATGTGTTTTAGAAACAAAGAGCAGATGATTTAACGCCAGACCCCAATGTCTTTGCAGCAAACGCCACCTAGCGCCTCATCTGGCACGCAGCAGGTGCTCAATAAATCCATGCAGTTTGAATGATCAGGGAAGCGGATCCACGTTAAGCACAGATTTGTCTTCTCAGAATATCACCTCACTGACTCCACACACACTTGTTAAGCACCTCCAATGTGCGAAGCACTGCATGAGATTCAAGAAGGGGGTACGATGCTAGATTAGAACCCCTTCCCACAAGGGGAAGGCTAAGCCAGCTCATGACATGAGGTTTATTTCTGGCCTATACACCTCACTTAGTCTGACACTGATCTCTTCAGAATCACTCTGAACAGATTTCCTCATTCTCTATACTCTAGCTAGGACTGTACATGCTATTCCCTCTGGCCTGGACCTTTCCTACTCTCTACTCTGTCTACCTGGCTCCCTCTTATCTTTGAGATTTCAATTTCAGTGTCACCTCTTGCAGAAAGGTTTTTGTGGAACACAACTACCTATGATTGTGCTCAAGCTCATTGTTGGCCCAGGTCTTCAGGCCCCGGACATCCATGCCCTCTGCAAGTAACTTTGAAAGTTCCTCTCATGACAGAGGAAGAGGCTCGTCCCCAAACATTGGAAGAAGGCTTGGCCACGTGACTTGCTTTGGACAACAGAACACGTTGCAAGGCACGTTGTCCCCAGACTCAGAGACCATGCAAGTTTAAGCTTGTTTTCCTATGCTTCTGCCATTGTCCTGAGAAGGGCAAACCTGGCGGAACTTCCTCAGTGAAGGTACCAGCAAAGCTCCACCTCACCCACAGATCACAAGCCAGCCAGCCAGCCAAGACCTACTGCCATCCAGCCGTGTGACTGGGGAATAAGATATATGGGTTTGTCACGGGGCACTACTGCGGTCCCCGTCATTGGGTCTGCTGACTCAGTCTCCTGTCCCCTTCATATGAGCCTAGCATAGAGTGGGTGCTAAGGTAATATCTGATGAATGAATGACTGAGTATAATGAATGCAATGCTACATCCCGAACTCAGTAGAATACAGGGCCCCCCAAACCCTTCTCCTCAGGAGACTGAACTGATAGTGCCCCCCTCTACCTTAACATGGTGTGTCCACCCTATGGAGAAAGACTTACCTCTGGCTTCTGGAGGTATATCCCTTTGCCATCTTGGGTTAAATTTTGGAAAACATCTGTGAAAATGTAGCAGAAAGGAAGATAGCTAATGTGAGCATGTGTGTTGGAAACATTATAAACTAGTTCCTCCCATGTGCCCCCTCACCTGGGAACCCATTTCAGCCATGTGGCCACACGTATTATATATGACCCCTCAAACCTTTGCCTCTGGAACAGGCAGGGTATACATTAGTTTGGGTAGGTACAACTGGGATTCATAGGCTTGTAGCCAACGTTCCCCAAAGCTCCCTGACTTGTCCTTTCTGCACTGTCCTCCCTCCTGCTTGCACTGGGGACAGGTAGGCAATCCATGAGGAGTGCAGAGGAAGCCCAGGCCCTCCCTCCTTCCCACAAGCTCACCCTCCATCTTCTCCACACGCAGCATCAAGAGGACAAAGCTGACAAAGTCCATCTGGAAGTTGGGGCCACCATAGCGGACAAGCATCAGCTGGCAGATGTTATCACCGAGCACAATTCCTGCATTGAACACAGGCTCCTACGTGGGTGCTAGGGACCTTGTACCCAGCTCCCCGCCCACCTGAGGGCCCTTAAACTGTCCTTCTTCTCTGGGACCTGAATCCTGATAGCATGGTAATCTCCTTTTACAGGGTTCACTGTAAATTGTTTCATTATTCAGTTCATTAATTTTATTTTATCTCTAGTCCCCATTCGTGGCCCCTTACGCAACCAGCCTAAGGGGATCTTTTTATCGGGTGGGTTACTAGCGTTCAGGACAGTCTGTTAGGGGTCAAGAGCATCTGCTTTGGAGCCTGATGGTCCTGGATTTAAACCTCAGGCAAGTTACCTAACTTCTCTGAGCTTCAATCTCTCCCTCTGTAAAGTGGGGATTATAACAGGATACTGTTGAAGATTAAATGACAGTGTGGCTACACCAGCCCTCAATAACTGTTAACAGCGATCATAGTGATTATAATAATACATGTTTCTGTTCTTTGCGGATCTATGTACTTGGATCTCTGAACTCAAGGAGTAACTCTGCTCATCAGAATTCCTCCAGAATGTCACAGGCACCCCGCCCCACCTCCACCTGTTCGCCCCCACAACGCCAGCTCCTCCTGGGCCTACCTGCACCCCTCATGGCAGCCCGCAGCTGTGCCCAGTTCAGGCATCCTGACCGGTTACTGTCTTGCTTGTGGAAAACATCCTGTGAAGAACCCACACCAAACGCTAAGGAAGCCAGGCATTTCCAAGCACCACCTGAGAGCCCCTCCATGCCCCAGTGTCGATGCTGCAGAAAATGGCTGGCGAGTGTACACGCCACCAGCAGGGCTGCTGCCAGAATAAGAACACGACAGAAGGTTCATGCCAGGAGCCAACCACCTCTCCCATTTCTTCTTAAGGCTTCTGAGAAAGAGAGCCGTCTTTTGGTCATGGGGAGTAGACTACCGAGGTAAATGTGCTTCATCTAATCACATTACCCAACCTTTGAAGGGCTTCCGACTTCATGACTCAGGAGACGAGGGGGAGAGTTGTGAGTAATGATTGGAAAAGTAGGAAGGAGCCAATTTAGGAAGGCCTGTAAATGCCACCTAAGGAGTGTGGACTCCCTCTGAAAGCCATGAGGAGTCTCACAAGCTTTCAGTAAGGAAGTGACATGATCAGATGTGAGCTTCAGAGAGTCCGGACACTACTGCAACAGGCTGTCTGAGTTTGTGAGGGAGAGAAGGAGGTCTCCCTGGAGGGAAATTAGAGAAGGTTGGGTGAGTGACTTGGTATAAAGGGCTGAAAGGAAGAGAAGCAGGTCACAATTTGCAGAATTGCCATTTCTGTGCCAACACGCAAGGAGGCATAATCAGGACTTGAATTTACCTGGTAGAGCATCAGCTGCTTCCACAGATCCCTGAATTCCTGGATGCACACGGTACCTGACTCGTTAAGCTGAGGACACGGTTAAGGGCAAAGCTGGAAGGGTAGTTTCAGCTACCCCTCTGCAGGCAGCAATTGGCCCTTCCCACAGCAGTGTGCAATTGGTGGACAGTCCCATTCAACGTCGGACACCCCTAGTTGGCCTGCCCTGGCTGGTGAGTCCAGCCCAGGGCTACCGTGCCCTTGCTAGGAAGGGAAAGAATAAGCCAGAACACAGCAGCATGGTGGTGAGGGTGATGACCACAGCTACCATTCAGTGAGGCAGGATATTTTAACATGGCCAAGTTGATGTGATTTAAATTAAAAACCAATTCTTTTCATTATTGTTAAAACCACCTTAGGGAAGGAGTCAGGCACAGGTGGCTAAGGATGCTCCTTAGATTCATTTCATGAAGTTAAAAGCTTAAGGGTTGGCCTTGTAGATCATGTCCCAATACCCTTGTGTCAGAGAGATGGGGTCAAAATACCACCACATGCCACCTCTGTTTGGGCCTTACAGTGGGTCTAGCACTAAGTGACTCCCGTCACCTACTCCCGTCACCTTTGTTTTCATCTAGATGAGGTCAGTGTTAACTCCTCATGGATGCGAACTTATGGATGATGAACTGAGGCCTCAGAGAGTATGAAGTGTCCAAGTTCATACAGCTGGTGACGAGGCTGGGGCCTGCTCCACAACCTGTACACACGACCACCATCTCCACTGCCCAGGCCCTCTGCAAAGCTTCTGTAAAGACTGGTTTTTGTGTTTGCAACCCTCCCCCCCCCCCACACACACACACTACCCACTACATGTGCCCATCTGTAGTATGGATAACCCAACTTTAAATGGTCCACTTAGAAAGGCAGAGGGTTTGCTAGAAAAATCACACGGCTGAGAACCAGGAAAGCTGAGTTCATGGCACGTTGTTGAACTTCCTTTGCTCCAGTTTCCTGACCTGCACATGGGGATAGACACTGCCTGGTCACCAAATGCAAAACTTAGGACCCTGAAGCTCTTGTTAAAGCTTCTTATAAACCTGGAGAATTGTTGCTAACTACCACCCTGCAGCTGCCTCATTCTCACTGTCAGGCAATAAGACTATTGTTGTTGACAGCTAATATTGTTCCTTCTAGGACAGTTCTGTCCTAAGCACTTCACATGGCTCATCCCATGTGCGTTCGCACACTGATCCTATGGACGGCTTGGATACCATCTCCATGCTGCAGATGAGGACCTAGAGACACTTATGAGGCTAAATGACTTGCCCAAGATGTCTCACCTAGGAAGCGCTGGGGTTAGGATTCAAACCCAGGCAGCCTGACCTCAAGGCAAAGCTGGCGGTCAGCAGCCTGCATCTTCCCACATACCAGAAAAGATACGTCCAGGAGGGCCAGGATCCCCTGGCAGACATCACGGCTGAAAACGGGCTGTGCCTTCCCCAGATCTGTAAAGGAACAGAAAGAGTCTGTCTGTATGGGGGCTGGCCCAGGATGGCCTGGCATGGCCCTTTTCTGAACACGACCAGACCGGGCTGTCTAAGCCAGCCATGGGTTCCAATAACCATCATTTATGTGAGGAGTAGAGAGTGAGAGCCGTAGAGAGAAAGAAAAGGCTTGGTGGTGATGTCCGTACCGAAGGAGCACCATGAAACCCTGTGGAGAACCCCGACTGCAGTCTGGCTTTGCTCACACAGTGGGTCAGATGAACGTGGCCCTATGTCCCTAGTGATGGCCAGGATCAGGAGTTACAGGTTCCCAACTTATTCAAGCTCTCCCCTCACTTAGGGGATGCTTTCCTCAGATGTCTTGACAAATGGTCTGTCAATTATGGGTGCTCACATTTTCACATGGATGGATAACTCCATTCAGGAGAAACTCTTACATTAATTCCAAAGAAATCTCCTGTAAAATTCACTCACTAGTCCTACTTCTGCCTCCAGAAGAAGCAGAAATGAGTATTTGACCCCGTCAACATTTCTCCAACTGTTCCCCAGATGATATGGTTTCTAAATCCTCATCACACCTCTAGACCCTACACTTTGCCAGTATCTCTCTAAACTGTGCTACCAAGCCTGGTACACGCTGCTTCAGATGCAATTTGATTAAACAGAGTACAGTGGGTCTATCACTTGCAAAATATTCAGTCTGCATTTTCCAAATTAGTTTCCAAGGAAGCCATTCTGCAGAGAAAGGGCTTTTAAGTTCAAACAAACTTGACAAACTTTATATCTTTAGATGCTTTTCCCCACTAATCATGCACCTTAGTATATAATAGGAACTAAAGAGCTAACAGAAATTTTGTTTAACACAGAATTTCCCAAGCACAATTGACCACAGAACCTAACCCCTTCTATTTCATGGAACACTTACTAAAACCTCTTGGTGTCTAATGTTTCTTGGAACACAATTTCAAAAACACAAACCTAAATGCTTCCATTAAATACAGACTGAATCTGGATTAGCTTGTTTAACAGCAATTTAAAACTATTAGCTCATGTTAAGCTCAAGGTCAACTAAATTAACCAGGTATCTTTCACAGTAACTGCCACAAAAATGAGGTCTCTTTTATTAAGAATGTGTGCAACCAATTTTTTTAAAAAATAGCAAAATGGCTGTTTTAAATTATCATCCTGATTCCATTTCATCATTTTGGTTTGGGCACAGCTTGTAGTGAACATTCTGAATTTCAAGTCTGCTGTCTATGATATCAATGATTCCTCCCAGCGCTGTGCCATCTGCACATCTGATAAGCCTACCTTCCATGTCGTCTTCTGAACCATTGATAAAAGTTGAGGAAGTGAAGGAGAACCAAGGGCAGAATCCAAAGATTTTCATCTAAATATTTAGACTCTTATCTGTAACATAGAATTATCCCTCTAGTTTTATGTTTATATAACTCTTGGGAATGGTGATAAGACTTGTTAATACATCTTATATTGCTACTTTCCAACCTACATTTCATCACTTATCATGGGACACTTTACCAAATATTTCACCAAAATCCGCAGTAATTCCCTGATCTATCAATCCAGAATCCCTCTCTAGAGGACTGAATGAAAGCAATTTGTCCAGACCTTCTTTGGAAAACCATTTGCGTAATTGCAATCAAAGCATTTAAAAAATTTTAAGTGTGCACAAGTCATCTTTTCTAGATAATTTCCTTAGCATTTTGGGGAGAGGTGG
Organism: Rhinolophus hipposideros; assembly: GCF_964194185.1. NCBI lineage: Eukaryota > Metazoa > Chordata > Mammalia > Chiroptera > Rhinolophidae > Rhinolophus > Rhinolophus hipposideros. The sequence goes on along the minus strand of NC_138058.1, from coordinate 56,520,787 downwards.
GGCAGAGGGAGGATACTTATATCCTATAATTTCTAGGGTCTCCTCTTCTGGCTCTTTTGCAATATTCAAATTTGGCTTTGAGAAACCATCTGGAAATTATTTCAAGCCCTTATTTATATCATAGTCTGGCCTGTAACTTACTTGGGTTTGAAGTCTTGGCTTCATATAAAGGAGAAGCAATCACATATCTTAGGGAGCAAACACCCTTTAATTGATCGGCTTACATTTTTCATTGTGAAATTCATTTTCCTCCCTGGAGAAACCATGTTCTTCTCACTCAAGATATACATATAAAATATTTCTATGTGGACTTTAAGCTTTCCTGATAATTTGTCCCAAGTTTCACCTGAATGCTTCCACACCACTCATTTGCAGTGCCCCTAGGTAATGTGCTTCCTCTTTCCAGGTTTTTGCAGGTTGATCCATTTAAATATGAGTTCGTCAGAGAGCTCCCTGGTGGTCTACTCAATATTTAATATTTATTTGCCAACTTGAGGAAATAGGTACAGTTCTTCCACATGGAATTTATACGCCATGAAAGAAATACTCAGCTCTTCTCAAACTAGCAAAATTGCAGAAATCTTCATTTTCATCGCCATATGTCTCTACATGCTCAAACTAACAAAGAATGAAAGACAGAGAAGAAAAGAAAAAAAAAGAAAAGGAAGAAAGAAAGAAAACAATTTTCCAAGCTGTATAAATTTCTTTACTGCTTTGTCAGACCACATGACCCACCCTGGTATAAGACACTGCTGCTCAGGGGACCAGCACACAGTAATTCACATGTCCCACCAGAAGAAAGAGAAACAAACCTAGAGTTCAGAACAGTTGTGTCCCCTGAGTCCTATAGGAGAACTCTAAAATACTCACTTGACCAGGTCATGTGGTTCAGGATCTTCTGCAGTTGAACTGCATTTATTTCCGGGTACTGGAGTGGAAGCAGAATGATAGGAGAAAATTGTCATTACCACAGGCTCATTAGATACAAAGAAGCCAGAGCTAAAGGGGGTTCGCCAGCATCTTCTCATTGTGCCATTTCTGGGCAGAATATGCGACACCATTATGTTGCACAGAAGGAATGTGACTAGTCATGCAATTAAATCTGGAATTTCATGAGAACTGTTACAGTAGTTTTTACCGGGTGCCAAGTGCAGTCACCCCAGCAAGGCAGGAGTCTTAAGAAGGAGACGAAAAGAGAGCAGTCACTCTCAAACTGGGTTCTAGAGGGATGCTTCAGAAATTGAGCGATTTGGTTTCAATTTTATTCTTAATACAATATCCTCAGCCAAGACTCCAGATTTCAATTTTAGATTTGTCAGAAGCAACCCTTTACATTAAATTTAACTTGAAAATATATTAATAAAATACAAGTATCACAAATTTGAACTTATAAAATGGATACATATTCATAATATGCCATTTTTATCTCTTTAATATATATTGTGATTCTCTGTGAAATTTCATTTGATAAAAGGACTGCAGCAGAAAATGTTTTGGAAACCCCTGGTATGGAGAAAAACTTTTATAAACAACACATGTAAGATTCTGACATACCCTCTCTGGCTACATCGAGCAAACTACCAGGGGTGAATACAGGAGGCCAGGCAAGTTGTGAATTAAATCCAGGGTGTTACTAACACGAGGAGCTCATGCTCTTCCAGTTTCAATGACATCGCTCAGATGTCAGATAATCAGATTTCCACCATATTTCTTCCCTTATTTCCAAATGGATTTAGTGTCCTGCAGGTTAGGGACAGGGTGACCCCACTGGTCTCCTGATCTGAATCAGCGCAAGGAAAGAGCTCAAGGGGACCAAGTGTACAGCCCAGGGCCCTGCTTCTTCCCAAAACTCTCTTACCAGTCCCCTCCTCTCTAGGAAACCACTCAAGGGGTCTTTCTCCCTGGGTTTCCTTTAATGAGCTTATCGTTGCATTGCCCCCTACACTCCCAACACTGATTCCGGACTGTGCTATATTCCATTTTCTAAGGGATTAAAGACCAAAATGGTTTCTCCTACAACTAATCCATGTAGCTTCCAAGAACAAATATGCACTTTACAGGAGCCTTCTAAAGACAGTAGCGACACTCATTTATCTACAAACTTGAAGACTTGACTAGAAAGTGGCAGTTTGGGGAACAGGTTGCCTTAAATCACAGTTTATACACAGGGTCATCAGGCCAGTGCAAACACATCATCCCTGGAACTATATGCCCCACTTTGTCCCCTGCTCCGCCCACCTCTGTCTACCACACCTGGTCAACTGACCTTTTCGAAGAGTTTGGTGAAGAATTCATCCTGCCTTTCAGTCTGGTCTACAATTTCCTATAGAAACATAGAAAGACTCAGTCATTCATCTGAATGCATGGATTCTCATACACACTCATGTCTCATGGATCCCAGGCCCCTGAAATCCAGAAGTTTGATTCTGAGCTCCATCTTAAGTTTTCTACCCCAGCATTCACACATCCCTTGTTTCTCCAGTTCTCGCTGCCTTCGGGGCAGCAGCAAACAGTGATTGGGCAGAAGAAACATCAGGTAAAGAGAAGCAGAAGAAAGGAAAGGTGTAACTCCTGCACCTGGGCTCTGGGCCGTCAATGACAAGGACCAGACCAGAAGTGAAGTTCTGTTGGTGCAAAAACAAAAGAACCCAGGTCCTCTTAGGGCACAACAGATAACAGAGGAGGTGGACGACGGAGTAGGGCCTGCAGGATCTGTGGCTCTCCTCCCACGACCCCTAACTACAAGGGGTGAAACCCACCATCCTGGCTTTGAACAGTCCCAGCCATGTGGAATTCCACCTGACTACTTACCTTAGGGAAGACAACACCGGAATTGCTGCCAATTTCACTGAGGGAAGACAAAAGACAGAATTCCTTTCTGGGGATCATCTTGGGAACCTTTTGGCCAATCTTCTCCCTCCCTTAGGAACTCTTCCAATTCCTTAGCTGATGCACCCTGTGGGCCTTTCCGGCTGTCACAGCTCACCTCCCACGTCTCCTTGAAGTATACAGTCCAGCTACATGGCATGGCACACTGCTTGTAACTCCTCGCACAGCCTGACTCTGTTTCTCGCATCTGGGCCTTCGCTCATGCTGAGCCTTCTGCCCGGCATGCACTTTACTTTCTCCCACCCTTATCTAACTATTCCTGCTCATATTTTAAGACACGGAAGTCTGACAGGGCAATGAAGTCTCAGATCAGGTCCAACTTACCATGGCTTAAAACATGAAAAAAAAAAAAGACAACTGGATTCTAAACATTGAAGGGCTGTCATGTCAAAAGCACCACTAAGCTTGGCGGGGTGTGTGCATGTTGATTCACCTGCACACACTAGTGGTGTCTGAGCCTGCTAGTTGATGAGAGCCTCCCCTCATCTGAAGCACCTCTGTGTATCCCGGAGAAATCACCACCTCCCAGAAGCCACCTCTGCTTCCCCCAGAACCACGGGAGGTTGGCTCACATGCTCCTCTGTGGTGCTCTTCTAACACCCTGTGCAGATAAATGCTTCCCCTGAACACAGCATCACAAAAATAACTGCTCATGTGTCCATGTCCTTTTCCAGACCTTGAGCTTCTGGAGGGCCAGGGCCATGCCTGTTTCATCTTTCTTTCTGTAGTGTCTAGCAGACTGTTCATTCGTTGTTAGGAGAGTGGGAGGAACAAGGAGAGCATGTTCTCCACACAGAGAGTGCCCTGCTTCCTGCTCTCCCTCCTCTCTTCTGTGTTGGCCTCAGAGTCCCTGTCCTTTGCCATTTCTGCCTCACCCCCTCACTCTGGTGCCAGTGGACCCCAACCTCCGGGACAGGCCTGTGCTCTTACTAAAAGATGTGCTTCCTGGAGAAGACTCTGAGGACAAATTCTGACTCCTGGTGGGTCTCTGACGTGCAGGGCACGATGAGGTACGTCCCTGGCTCCAGCCACAGCTCCCGACTCACTTCTTTCTCTGTGAGAAACACCTCAGGCAAACTCAACGGCTCATTTTCCAAGAAGAACTCACGGGACAGTCTCCTCTGGTCATCATGTAACTATGGGTAGAAGACAGAAGGGCACCAGTTGAGGTGAATACCCAGGGTTTATGGCCACACTTGGGGCTCTTGGCCAGGAGCCCGGACTAAGGTGGCCTCTTAATTTGCCAAATCCAACCCAGGGGAGGATGGGATAAAGGGCTGAGGAGTGGAGAGAGAAATATAGAACATGTTGGGAGTGGGCACCTTTGCTGGAACCTATGTGAGGCTGAGTAAGCACATATCAATGGATTTGCCATTATGTTGAAAACAACAATGTACACAGAACGAAGTGAGAAATGTCAGTGTGCCTGGACTTTCCAAGTTAGGTCATCTGTCCACAGTCACCCTGCTGGTAAGTGTCCCATCCAGGATTGGAATTCAGGGCCACTGAGCTTTAGTGCCCATGTTCTTTACACTTCCTGAGGCCGCTTCCACATAGGTGATATAGTTTCAAGGTTGACTGTGACATGATTATGATCACAGACACAGATGGACCAACCATCTCCTCACCTACATCATAAGAGCTACATACAGAGAAACGGGACATTCCAAGTCATGTCAGTGAACACAGCCTCCTAAAGGGGAGAGAAGACTGGACGAGAGCTCAGACCTGGGTCAAGGCTCCGGTTCCAACATGGCCTGGGTGTGTGTTTTGTTTTATCTCATATTCATTCTCTCTCTCTCTCTCTCTCTCTCTCTCTCTCTCTCTCTCTCTCTCTCTCTCTCTATTTCTCCCTTTCTCTTTATTTTTCTTTCTTGTTCCCTCACTCCTTTGCCCTCACTCAGGGCTGTGGAGGAAGAGGAGGTCCATCTGGAAGATCTTCTCTTCAGTGTATAAACAACTGCTACAAGACACTACACATCCTGACAAAAACGTATTTCACAGATTTCACTCAGGGCTGAGGAAACAAAATGTATTTCCCAATGACATATGCTCTCTTATAGCAGACAATGAGAACTAGGGAATCATCCTGTTGCCATCTTTGCCTTGGCTACTAGGAATCTCAGAACTAAACTTTATAATCAGCCATGCCAGCTGGCCTAGGTTTAGTTTTCCTGGACGAATCAACTGCGTGTCTATCCCTCATTTATTTATTACTTTTTCTCACCCTTTAAATTTTAACTGGCTTATAGTTTTGTTCTGTTCACAATTTTATTGAAGGTTGACCCAAATTCTGTTTAGAAACAGGCGTGATATAAATAACATTTTCTTTTTAAATTAATAGGCAACTTTGGGATCACTCAGTGTTCCCACAGGAGGATAAATATCGAAACCAACTCAAGACACCCAACGCAAAATGGTTTCTTTATAGGAATCCTTTTACATTGTTTAGTCCAACCTGAGAAAATTAAGTTTTTCATTTCTGCTTTCTTTGGGAAACAAAATAATCGCTACCACCCTTCAGAGGCTGGGATGCCTCAGGCCTTCTTAACTGATCCCTCCAGGCTGTCACTGCAGCTAAATACAGAATTGTTGTCCTCTGCCTGCGTTTCTGTCCCATTTTTCAATCCTTTGTCTCTTGTCCCTAAGGAGGTGAGCTGCACAGTCTCCCGATGTCCCATATGTTATAGATCTACATTATTATGGGCTTCATAACTCAGGCAAGGTTGTGATTTATCAGCCTTCCTATGCTGTGACAGTCTTAATATTAGCCCTAGGTATTTATGTAGGGATTTAATAAATTCTAAGATTGATCGGTTGTACACCAGGACCAGAGACCTCCCTGCAGATGCATAAGGATTTCTTGGGGTCCTTGGATAAAAATGAACAGCAGGAACTCTTTACTTCCAGACACGTAGGCAGTTGGCATTATTGTCACACGTTCTCACAGCTCCTTGCAAAAGGCTGCCAGCATCAAACCAAACCTCACAGCGGCTTAGCCACTTGTGACATCACTCCAAACCAGGGCTAGCTGGTCAAGAGTGGAACTCACCTTGCTCATCTGAAAAACAAAAAACCAGAGAGACCTTATTAGGCAGTGAATCCAGCTCTTTCACAAGCACAAATTCTAATGGAGGCTGATTAAAAAAAAAAAAAGACTCTACCCAGAGACCTCTTCTTTTTCCACAAGACTTTCTGTTCTAGTCAGTGACAGTTTAATCCATAATCATTGGGAATTCTGGCTTTTGGGAAAGGCAACCTTGGCTTTTTGGGAGAGAAAAAGGAAACCAGTATTAATTGTACCAACTATGTGCCGAGCAAAATGAGCAGCACTGCCACATGATCTACTTTTAACTCTACTCTTTGCATAAATATCACTGTCCCCATTTTACAGATGAAGAAACTGATGCTCAAGTGCAAGGAGATGACTTGTTCTAGGTCACACATTCCTAAGAGGCAGAGCCAGGATTTACACCCAGGCCTGTGGATAGACAGAGACAGATGGTGAAGAGGACAGGAAACAGAAAAAAGAGAACAACGATTGGAAACCCCATGCGAGACTGCATGCCCCAGAGGTCTACCTACCCTGAAGAGGTAGAAGCCAATGGCGAGGTGAGGCTTCCGGTTGCGGTGCCTGTGCCTGGGCTTCTGGAGCAGGGACACCAGCACACTGCACGGCATCAGGAACATCCTACCCTCCTGGGGCTTCCAGACAGACAGCAGGAACTGCGGATTCTTCCAAAAGGTGTCTGGAGCAGAACAAAACAAGGTGAGACAGCTCCTCGGCTCCCCTCGCATGTTGCTCCCCAAGCCACCGAGAGGTACACAGAGCCAGGGCACCTGCCCCAAATCCCTACCCAGAGGTCCATCCGGACAGAGTCGAGGCTCTTCAGCTTCCACTCTATCCCAACTCCCATCTCATCTCTACCACCCCAGGTTCTCCTACAGACACACGGACTGAGGGTTATTCTTATCATTGAAGCCCCTTTGCCCGGCACAGCACCAGGCACAGACTTTATGCCCCATAAACATTTCCTGCCCAAGTAAGTGACTGTATTACTTTCACTTGCCCATGATCCCAAGGGAATCTGCATTTTAAGGGAACCAAGCCTTCGCTCAAAAGCAGCTTCATGCTTTGGGGTGAACACTGTGGGGGAAGGGGGACACCAGAGCTAAGGCCACCCCATCCCGCTGAGATGATACCCCACAGGTCTTTCCTTCCAAAGGGATTGCTCAGTACCTCCATTGTAGAGAAAAGGTCACTGAACCTTCCATTTGGAGAATTTAGACATGTTTGTCTCCTGTAACTGATGACCTGAGAATCTTTGATCCCTACCAAACTCTAGGTAAGAAGGGTCTGGTACATACGATATCATTACTATTTCAATCCTGCCTGCTAAGGGGTGTTTATTTCAGCAGATCGATCACCTTATCCCAAAACCAAACAAGTTTAACCCACCTTTGTACCATGCACGCGTGCCTGTGGCCTCCAGGTGCTAATGAGGAAAAAGTACCCTCTGGAAAGACATAGCCTTGAAAAGCTGGCAGCTTGACTGAGATTACCATGCCTTTGTGCAAATTAGGACCAAAGGTGCCCCATCTTCTCAGCAGACAGAGCCCAGGGCCAGAGCGGATAGCTCAGCCAGCAGAGCCCCTAACCCCTCAGCCAGATGCCCTTTTCAGGGCACAAGCTACACATCCATCCACAGTGGCTCTGCCTGCATCCCCACCCTCGTGTGGAAAAGCTGCCACTTTAGACCCATGAACCCTGGCTTCTGTGCACATGCTCACCGTGGGGTGACTTCCTCGGACCACCAGCTGTGGTCCCCTTCTCCCATCTCCCCTCCTGCGTGGTGTACGACCACTTCTGGCCCACCTCCTGACTCAGCAGGCCTGGGGTCAGTCTACAGATGACCAGAAGCTTGAAATGTACTTTGAAGTCCTGAAACGTCATCCTGTGCAGAGGAAGCGGGAACAGCATAAAGAGACAAATGAGATGATGTCTGGTGATCAGGACCAAAGTGGAGGCTGGAACTAAGCAGTGGGCATCCCAGCCCTTCCCCAGACCAAGGCCCCCATCCTTCATGCCCGTGTGCAGAGTGGAACGCCACAGGAGTGGGGCTGGCTAGACCAATGCGAGGCTCCATCACAGATTGGTGGAGCCGCCGATACACCCCTCCCTGTGGCTGGAGGCAGCCTTGCACCATGGCTGCCTGAGGGGAATGTTTCTGTGTTGCTGGTTGCAGTGATAAAGCTGAATTGAGGCACTCATAATTAGTCGGTTGATTATAGACCTGCAACAAGAATTGCACAGATCCGTTCTCAGTCATTAACTGATAAAAATCTTTGCCCCTGCTTGCTAACTTTGCAATCAAGTCATGTTGTTTGGACAGTGATGCCCAGTTTACTTATCTGTAAAGTGAAAAGAATAGTATTTGCAGGGATCTTGAGTTCAGTGATCACTGCAAAAGAGAAAAGACCACAGCAGTCTGGAAAGGATGGTAATAAAAAGGAGAAATCCCTGGGAACAAGGGTGAAAGTTAATAGTAAGTGTGAAAAGCAAAGGGAAAGGGGAACAGATGGGTCTCACGTCAGACCCCCAGAAGCAGCATCAGCTCAGGGCATTTGGGTGACCTTTCATAGTAAGAGGTGAGTGGCTTTTGAGTGGGTGGGAGTGGTGCTATTTTGCTCTGGAGGGCACAGGTGAGGTGGCTTGCAGTTTGGCAGGACTTTGTAGTCCCTTCTTTCCTCACTTCCTTTTTCAGCCAGGAAAGGTACAGCCTTGGGATTGAGTATACTGAGGAAGGCAACAGCAGAGTGGAAGTCAGAGAGGATGTGGCCACCCCCGTGTGCTCTGCTCTGATCACCCACTGAGCTCCACACCAGTGCTCACCACCCTCGTCACAGAGACTGTGACTCTTTGTTTGCAGGGGCTATTTGCCCTGCTAGACTGTCAGCCCCTAAAGGATCGTCTCGATTCCTGCATAACAGATGCTTGGCATACATGAGGCACCTAATAAATATTTGCTGGTTGGATGACCAAATGTAAGCCAGGGCATTTGCCCAAAGTCCCTGAGTCAAATACCAAAATTCTCCATCATCATCTTTTCTCAGCAGCACAATCTTCTCCTTGGGGCTCAGTAGCTCCCATGTACTTGAGCTGAAAAAAGAAAAGAAATGTTTCCATGGGGAATGAAGAGACTGTGGAGGACGGGCGAGAAATTCTTTAGTAAATGCTCTATAGGGTTGTTATTTATTCTCGTCTTCATGCTGCTTTGCAGACAGCTAAATCTCACATCCTGTAATATAAAAAGCAACACATAACATTAATTCATCACTCACTACGAGCCAAGTTCTGGGCTGGGCTCTTGACATATTTTATTTCACTTAAAACTAACAACTTTGCAAGGTAGGGATTTTTGTTGCCATTTTAGAGATTAGGAAACTGAGGTTAAAAGAAATGAATTCACTTGCTTGAAGTCATAAAGCTATGCAGTGTCAGAGCTAGCGTTCAAACCTATATTGGAATGACTTATTTTCAAAGCCCATCATTTTGGATTTCTATTTCTGGCCATGAAGGAGTAAGGCTTTCCTGTATCACTTTCATTCCATAAACAACTGAAAATGGGACAAAATATAAGAAACAACTGTTTTCAGACATTAGACAGCAAGCAGCACAGGACTGTCACCCTGAGAGGAGGGAAACAAGTAAGGTGAGACCTCACATCGCCTGAAGGTAATTCCCTGGGCAGTGATGCAGGGAAGTGAAACCCAAAAAAACCCTAGTCTTACTGAGTGCAGGATACAGAGTCTGGAGTTCAGAGTGGTCAAGACAGCTAGAATATGCTGGGGAAAGTGCCCGAGAGGAGAGGGCTACACAAAGAAGGACCTCTAGAGAACCTCATAGGGGTTCCCTTTAGTCGTTGGCTGAAATCAAATGTGTGCATACATAAAGTAAAACCTCATAAGACTGTGGACTATATGCAGAATAATTCTCAGAGCTGGCACGGGGCTGGGAATCCTTCGAATTCCCAGGCAGCCAGAGTTGAAAGACCTTTTCAACTTTAGACATTGGGATCTTTAGTAGAGATCCCAGAGGGTCAACACCTTAATAGCGGGATCTAATTATCTCTGAAATAAATACTTCTCTTTATCTGTCCCCAAAGTGCTTTAAAATAAAACTTCAAAGTATCAAAAATAATCCCTAGGCAACTTAATTTACCTGTCAGAAAAAGTGCAACGTTCTTTAAACGAACGCAGCAAAATTCAGCACTTAGAAACAGAAATTTACAATGTCCAGCATCCAGTAAAAAATGACTAGGCATATGAAAAAGTAGAAAATGTGATCCATGAACAGCAATAAAAACAGTAGAAACAGACAGAAATGAGAGAGATGATGGAATTAGCAAATAAAGACATTAAAACAGGTATTGTATATTCCATATTTTCAAGGTTATAGAGGGAACTATGGACATAATGAGGAGAGAAGTAGAAGATATTATCAAATGGAATCTTTAGAATTAGAAAACATAATATCTAAAATGAAAAATACACTAGATGGGATTAACAGATGATTAGACAGTGTGAAATAAAAGCCTATCATTTTATTTAATCCTCACCCCACTTCTGGCTCAGATAAATGAAAAACCTTGCCCAAGGTCACACAACTAACAAAACTAATTAAATACATCATCTCTCTTTAATATAAGTACTTGTTCTTCCCTGAAACAAACCAAAACCAACAATGGCATAATGCTATATTTTGGTAACACTTTAATATATACATACATATATATATATATATATATATATATATATATATATATATATATATATATATATATTTTAATACACTTTAATATTATATATATTATATCTATATCTATATCTATATATATATCTATATATATATATATATCTTTGGATGCCATTTTTCCACATAGGCCCAGTTCTTCTGACAATTCCCTTTATTAATATATAACAAATCTAGTGCAGGACATTATAAGTATACTCCTTATACTCCACAGTATAAGGAGTAGAATTCAACTTATTTTTCTGAGCCTTCATTTCTTCATCTATAAAAATGATTAAGTGATAATGGATATGTGGACATGCTTCCGTACTTTAAAGTGTTATACAGAATCAAGTATTATAATCTCCATAGCAAGAAGAAGGACTTTATCAGTTGGTCTCGCTTTCTGACTGTGCCCTACAGCAAGTTTCTAATCTGTAAAGCTCACACCCCTTTAGGGTGGTCTTTAGGCAGAAACAACCTCAATGTAGGCATCCAATCAGAATGCCACAGGTCCCTCAATGTAACCAGGATATAGGGGCCCACCTGGACCTGTCTACCTCTTACTCAAAAAGCCCAAGAGTGCCCTGAACCATGCCTGGGAAAGAACACTGGACTAGACAGCCAAGCCCTATGCTGAGTCATGTTGTGCGGCCTTAAGTAATTCACTGAACCTAAGCATCAGTACCCTCGCCAGTAAAATGGGGGTAAAACTACCTACCTTATAGTAGCATAGCTTGGGGGATTAAATGAGATAATAAAAATTCAAAGGACTTAGCACAGTGCTGGCAAGCTCTCAATAAGCATTAACCTTAGTTATGATAATAAATGAGAAAATAATCTATATATCATTAAACATTTTATAAATGTGAGAGACTGACTTTCACAATCTGACAGCTTTCCTGACCCAGCCTGAAACCAAAGAAAGAACACCTTGGAATTGGTGTGCAGGCGGCAACCTCCTTTGCAGGTTTCCCCTACCCCTTCTTCACCCTTCCCGGCCAGGCCTGGACTTCACCTGTCACTCCAGTCTCCTTTCCATTCCACCTTCCCCCAGGGGTTCCGCAGCTTGACTAGATATTCAGGACCATGTTTGCAGGTCACCTGCACAAAATGAGAAGCAGTTTAGGGGGGCTGGGCTGAGTGCCAACTTCAAATGTCACAGATATCTGGGTGACATTCATGCTTGCAGATGAGACCTTGAAAGGGAAGATCAAAGGCCCTGAGATTGGTAGAGGAGAAAATAATTGCTACTTAGTAGTGAGACCTAAGGCAAGTTGCTTAACCTCTCTGCGACTACTTCCTGATCTGTAAAATGAAGCTAATAGGCACATCTGCTATAAAGGATTGAATGGTGCCCCCCCACGTCCCCCAACCCTTCCGAAAGATATGTCTACCCAGAACCTGTCAAATGTGATCCCATTTGTAAAAAAAGGTCTTTGCAGATGCAATTAAGTTAAGAATCTTGAGAGGAAACAGTCTTGAATGAGGGTGGGTTTTAAATGCAACGACAAGAAAAGGAAGGAAAAAGACACAGAGGAGAAAGCCAAGACGGAGGCAAAGACCGGAGCTCTGCTTCCCACGCTAAGGAATGCTGGGAGCCAGTAGTTGTCAGAGACAGGAAGGATTTTCCCCTACAGCTTTTGGGGGAGGGAGGCCCTAATGACATCTTGATTTCAGACTCTGGCCTTCAGAATTGTGAAAGAATAAATGTCTGTTGTTTTAAGTGACCCAATTTGTGGTAGTTTGCTACGTCCATCCCAGACACGAATACACCGACTCATAGGGTTGTTGTGAGGATTGAGTGAGTTAACGTTTGTAAAGCAATTGGGACAGTATTTAGCACATAGTCAGTGCTAAATTTTGTTAAATATTGTTAAATAAATATAAAACAAAATATAAATATAAACATACACCTATTAATACATTATACATTTTGTTAAATAAATATAAAAATAAATAAAACGTTCTTGGCACACACACAAACACGATTGATGGTGGTCTAGAAGGAAGAAGTCAGGTATGAGGTGAGTTCAAGGAATTTGAAACAGAACTGAAGGGAATTGGAGGACGTTGGGAAAGTCAAGCTTTCTAGAGAATATCGGGGCTTCTGTAAGACTGAATCTAATGATTTCTTATCCACACTTTGCACATGCTGCTGCCTCCGCCAGGAAAGCCCTCTCTCCTCAGACAAATCTAACCATCTTTCAAGGACCAATTCAATGTCACCTCCTCTACAAAGTCTTTTCTGACTCCACTTCCACCCAACCAGAGGAGAATGTCTTCTCTCCTACATCTAACCCCCTAAAACCTTTCATCTACGCTTTGTCTTCTCGGTTTCTACTTTCTTCCTTATCATTTTCAAACATCGTTTGTCTTCATTCTTGACTGCAAGCTCTTTGCAGGTAGGGTCCCTGTCTGATTCATCTTTCTGTCAATGCTTAGTAGAGCTCAAAAAATAAAAAGCAACAGAAGGAAACTGGAAGATTGTTGAAAAGGAGCAAGTGAGAAAGAAACAGGAATTTACGAGGAAGATCCAGCAATAATGGCTATCATGGGCAGCCCACAGTGAAGTGAAGGTCAAGGAAGAGTTGTGAGGCACAGCAGGGATAGATGGCCAATTGGCTGGGACTTCCCTGTGGAAAGATGGGGGGGGGATGGTGCATTGATGGTGACAAAGGCTGGACTTACCACTTCACCCCTGAAAATAGGTACAGAGGTAGGGGAAGCCCACCACCTGCTTTCGCCAGCCCTGGAGGAGCCATCAGAGAATTCACCCCACCCCCACCCACCTGGACTGGGCACAGATAATAACATTCACCAAGATGACCCCAGACCTTGGCAAGAAGCCCTGGGAGAAAGGGGGAGACTGAAAGGAAATGGAGGGGCATGGTTCCACCCACCTTCCGGATTCCTATGAGAGTATAGGCATGGCCGTCCACCAGCCCGTTCTCCAGCACCCTCTCGTTCTGTAGAGACAAGGTACCCGTCAGTCTTTGGCAGTGTAGAGCTTATCCAGGAGTCATGGGGACCTGTTTGGCTAGAGCCAGGGGTTATGGCGAGGGGGTGGGAGAGACCCATGCTGCACTGTGTGACCGTACAGTTTTCTTAGTTCTTCGTCACCCACAGTCTCATGTGAGCCTTTAAGTCGGGGTGCTGCTCTATAGTGATCATAACCCCATTTTACACAGGACAAACTCAGATTCAGAGCCACTAAGTCACCATGTGAGATGACACGATGTCCCTGGTAGAGGCACCGCTGAACCCAGGGTTCCCCACTCCAGTCCAAGTTCTTGGTTGTCATTAAATTAGACAGTCAAGACTAGCTATGCTAGTAAATACCATGCATGTGGTTGACACGTGATAGTCGGCTCCCTTCTCTGCATACTACCTGTCCTACAATTCCCTGCCCTGCGGCTGCTCTGGTTTGAACATCAGGACTACAGGCGCAGGAGTTGTGGAAGTCTCGGGGCCCACACCGACGTGAAAGCAGCAACTGATGGATGAAGAGGAGGACCGCGGGGACGAGGAAATCCTGCCAGCGTACAGCCCAGTCTCACCCCTAAGTGGGTCTGGCAGCCAATGAGAGTTCTGCTGAAGGTGGCCCGGGTTAGGATTTCCCAGAGGTTTCCAGGGGCTTCTGCCAGTTTGATGGTCACGGTCACCCCTCCGGTGAAATCCAAAAGGGCATCAGACACCTGTCCACGCTGCAAGTCTTCATAGGAGCCAGAAAGCCTGCCCAAGGGAGGAGTAAACATGGGAGGAGAGGAGAGGGGCATTTCTACTGCAACCTGAGATGGTCCCAATGGGCCTCATAAACACCTTGCTTGGTTATTCCCTGAGCATGTGTCTGCTACCCCTACCTTCCATCCCAGGGACAAAGGAAAAAGTATATGCTCAGAATTCCTATTCCTGTTAACAACTCCATCCATTAGGGAAGGCAAAATTCCTAAAGGTTTGTTCAGATGAGATGACCCCTTCATAAAAGATTCTGGCTATATCACTTTCATATTTGTTGAGTCATGCCTTAGTATCTCACTTCATAAACTTTACCTGCCTCCTCTTGCCCTCCCTCAACATTGCTGAGAGAGACAGAGAGATGCGGAGTGGAGATGGAAGGGAAGGGAATGGAGGGGAAAGGAAGGGAAAGGGCGGGGAGGGGCAGGGAGGGAGGGGAGGGGAGAGAAAGGGAGGGAAAATATTTTTCGTGGTTGTCTTACTTAGCATAGGCCTTTTCCAGAAGAGCTCCCCAGAACAAGTTCTTATAGGTGGAAGAGACAAAGACCAGCTGGCCAACCTCATTCACAGGTAGTCGGTCATCTATCACCACAGGAATCCACTTCCCAAAGCGCCAGAACTAGGAGAAGGGAGTGCTCACTGGTGAGTGAAGACTCCCATGGAAGATTGTCAGCCCAGCAGACAGAGACATGACTCTTCCAAGAACCTTCTTTCTTATGCCCACCTCTAGGCTGGGGTACCAGGAGGACTCTCACCCAGAACTGGAAGATGCCAGCATACTTCTCGGTGAAACTCTGATTCAGGGGAACAACCCGGCTCAGGATGTCCTGGTGCAAAGTCAGAGCTTGCAAAGCAGCCAAGAGCCAGCAGTCGCCTAAGCCAGACAGCACATAGCATCTGCATGGGTGTGCTTCACATGCATGCACATTCTACAAACGTCTGCACTAATCTACTGAGGATTTACTGCATTCGAGCAATGCCTGCTGCCATTGGTATCATCTCTGGCCTTATAACCTAGTTTAGGAAAAGGGAGTTATATACTGGGGAGGAAGAGGGTGAGGGAGAAGGGTATGGTGAAGGGGAAGGACATTGGCTAGCATCCAGACTTGACACCAAGAATTGAGCCATATTCCTGGATCAGCTTTTAGCTTCCTGAATGCTCCATCCTCAAGAATTTGAACCCAATCACAACCAAACTTCTAAGTCCTGCCGTAACTGATTTATGTCTTTCTGGGAAAGCCTCAACCCTCTGGACTCCATTTCCCTGTCTGTGAAATGGGTATCATGACACTTATGCCTTTCCTCATGGCCAAGAGTTATTTCTATTACTCTGAAAAGAAAGCTGGGTTGAGAATAGGCTTTCCTGGACTCTATTTTGGGGTGTCTAATGACTGGTGTGCTAAGAAGGATTCATTATGAGAACGAAAGTAGAGGGAGCACATTTTCCCAAGATTGAGCACATTTAGACCTGTAAACTGGTAACGAGGTTATCATTAGGCAAGTTTTGACATTCCCATGCATCCTCACAGGACCCACTGTGTCATTTTCCCAGCAAAGGATACAGCATGCAAGGTGGAATTCAGGGTGGCCATTTCCACCCCCACCGGGATCTCTCCATTCCCCTCTTTCCCACCCCACTCTGCCTTGGCCAGGCCAGGCTCACAGGTGCCAGGTGTGTCCCCAGGGGCTGTACAGACTTACCTACCAATCCCTGGCACAGATCCAGCCTTTTGGCCTTGGCAGGATAGAACTGGGGGTTGTTGTGCAGTTCCTGCAGAAACAGATGGAATTGTCTTTCTGACCAAGAAGCTGTCCTGGAGTTACAGTGAGTGACCATAGGGTCCCACACCCTCAAACTGCACTTATGAGGACATAGGTATAAAATACATGGAAAATCAGGGCTGTACCAAAAATTCTGGCAGATTTTTTGCAGATTCTGCCCATCGTATTTTGCGTTCCTTCGTGAAGCTCAAGTAAGTCAGAGCCCTAGAGAACTCTGTGTAGATATTGATAAATAGCACTAGCACAAAAATGCCTTTTCTTGGAGTTTCTGTTAAAAATGGAAGCAATTCATTTAGAGGGCCTTCTCAGTTTTTCTGGAGATTTTTCTCATTCTTATTCTCCCCCTACTCCTCCTTTCCACCCCAATCTCCATTATAATGAATTCTTTGGCTTTCCATGCTGAGATATGCTCTGGGACGGAGGGTTACTGGGGGGGGGGGGGTCTCTGCTGCATGGCAAGCAATAAATTCCTGAATCTTTGTACAGGTGCCATTCCCCCAAGGTCAGGTGTGTGACAAACTCTATGTCAGCAGTTCCCAAGATTTCTGGGAGAAATAGAATTGTGGTCTCCCTTTAGTTTAGGAGTTACTCTGGGGACTCTTACACATAGTAGGGATTTAATAAGTTTGGAGCTGCTAGGCTTTGATGGTGATGGCTAATTAGGGAGCAGAAAAGGGGAGAATTTGCAGCAGAGGTTGACTTCACTCTATTCATTAACTGTGTTCCACAATCTTGCATGTAAATCAAGGTTAAGGGAGATGAATTGCTTTGAACACATGGAAAAGTTGCCTTTTAAAGGAATTGTTGATGTATTTATAAAGTGAAGAATACTTTTATAAAGTGATTAATAACTTCTTAATTTACATGTTTCATGGGCCTGATTTGGGGGGCAGGGAGTGATGATATATGCTCCAATGTGTCCCCCTGACAGATGGTATCGGTGGTGACTCAGGATGCTTTGCCATCACAGATGTAGTTAAACAGTACCTTGATGTATTTTTGGCTGTACCTGCTCTGTGTATTTCTGGCATGAGGGAGAGCTACATTTTAGATTCCTCTCAGGATCTCCCCTGGTTTTCTCCGAAAAATGGGGAGGTGAAAACTTATCCAGTTCCCTTCACATAGGGATCAATGACAGAGAGTAAATCCCGATGTCTGAAAGCCCTTAGGAGGAAGGTCTGTGTTGATAGATTTTGTGTTTGTTGTGTGGAAGCCCCCTTCCTGGCCTCTTACCCAAGGCCTCTTCCACTGCAGGCCTGTAGGCAGCTTCTGCAGTAGGGGCCCCCTGCCAATGGAGCTCAAGGTGGCTGGGAAGCTGGTGTCTTCAAAGAGGCAGCCGACTCTCAGGCACTTTTTCTGCAGGGTCTCGTAGTCCTGTTTGGGGAGCTGTGAAGAGCTCCCCATTGTTTCCTTCTGTCCTAGCTTCCATTTGCCTAGAAAAGGTGGCCACAGAGACATGGCAGAGTACAGACACGGATCCCAGCAGGATTCCTGGGTGGTCTCTGTTGTTCCTGAAACAGAGAGCAGATGCTCAGTTTCCTCGCTGCCTGTTAATACTTTGCCATTCCCACAGAAAGGAGGAGGAAGATGGAGAGAATGTAAGAGAAATGAGCCTGTGAGAAAGAAATGAAATGTGTACACTCTAGAAAGAGCCTGCAAACACGTCTATACCAATACCTACTCCTATACAGTTGTAGGAGTGATCTGAGGGTCCTCTCCATTTGTCAAGATCTTGCCTATCCTCCAAAGTCCAACTTGAGGTCCTCCTCCAGGAAGCCTTCCTTGGGTGCCTGGCCTTCACTGAGATGCCCTCTCATCCAGACTGTCTATTGACTCACCATCTACCCCATGGGACACCCTACTGCTCCCTTTAATTGGTGCTTTTCAAATTATCACCAGTGAAAGACCTGTGTTCTTTTATCTCCAATTTGTCACAGAAATTTAATGAAAATGAATGAATAGAAAAATGAAATTTTAAAAAAGATATGTAAAATACAAGTCCTCCTCTAAAAACATTTTTTTTTTCAGATTCAACAGAAATAAAATTATTTGGCCAATTGCTATAAAACATTCTAAACACTTACCCTTAGTTTTTTCCTTAGCTCATCGGACACAGCTAGTGACTTAGTCCTGGAATGGGCCTGTCCTCCGACCTTACTGTGGGCTCTGCTCTGAGTAATTCATGTACGGAAAGCTCCTCTGCCTCATACTGGGTGTTTATCCCGCAGGGGACTAATACTGGTGGAATGCTGTGTGTCTCACACCCTTACCTCTCTCTGACGTTAAGATTTTAAGACAGTCTGATTTCAGCTGTTCTTAGTTGTCACACACACTTCCTGGGGGAGGACCCAGCACTCTTCTAACCCGAGTTATAGGAATCCAAAAGCTGGTACTCAGGTCTGTGTTTTCCTTGAGTTTTTCTTCCTAATATAGATTATCAGGCAAAAACTTCCTCCAGCCTAACCCTATTACCTTCCCAACAAGTTTCTTCTACCCCATTTACATTTATAAACAAACACGGGGCCCTATAAAGGCTAGGTCTTGCTTTTTTGTCCCTTCAAGTCTGAGCAGCAATCCTTCACTGCTTGTGACATGACAAGTGGTAGCAGGTCCTTTAGCTTCAGAACCTGACCCAGGCTCGTGACCTCCTTACCAAGAGCTGGGTCACACTTGGGTTCCTCTCTGAGCCTGAAAACATTGCATCTCATGAGAAGCCTTGCTGCCTCTTTCCTGGGGCTCTGAAGACAAAATGCCCATCACAAGATTCTTTCACCCTCCAAATTTCAGAATGAGTCCACACACACACACAACTCTCTTCTTTTTGTAAATATCCCTAAGTCACCTTATGGAGAGTCTAGACCCAGATGTGGGCAGTTGGCAGTTCTTACATGTCTTCTGTATGCAACAAGCTGGGGGTAAAATTGGCTCATTCCCAGATTGCTGCATCTCTCTGCAAAAGGCCAGATGGCTCTTGGTCATATTTGGAAATTCATTTTAACTACTGTAAGTGAAGTGTGTTGGAGCAGGTTCATAACATAATACTATGTAAGTGATGAGGGGAAAGCTAACTGAGGCACAAGATAGCAGAGTATGCAGCCTAGAGGCTGCCTGTGGCTGAGATTCTTCCCTCGGCCCCCAGACGGCGTGAAACTCCTCGGTCCTGTTCTTCATGTCAGGATTCATTTGTACTCAGCGGAGCAGGGCAGAGCCTCAATCTTCCCTTTTTCCATATTGGCTATCCTTGGCTTGTCTATATAAGTCAGGGGCTAGGGAAAGCTTTGCGATGGTGAATATGAGTGGTTTCCCTGCTGCTCCTGACCCAGAGGAAGCCTTGGAGCACTAACTGGCTGGGGAGCACTAAGGAGGATCACCAGGCGAGACACCTTCGTCTATTCCAGGCCTTGAGTCCCTGCTCCGAGGTTCTGTTCATTTAGATGTTCACTGTGCCAGATCCTGTGCCCATGCTAGACACATACATCTGGACCTTGGTCATCTAATAAGGATAGAGTGGGGGCTCTGGAAAGGAAACAAAAGACGTAAGAACTACACCCTTGCTCACAGGTGCTATGAACCTGCAGCATCCTCCCACGGGATGACTGATTTCCAGAGAAGTCTGGCATCTTGCCACAACCCACTAAGTTGTCCAAGGTGAAATTGGAAGAGAAACTTAGGCTCCTTGCGCAATGGCTCTGTCTGCATGATAAAAAGCATCGGATTGAAAAACCAATCAATTCCCTGCTCGTGACAGTCAGAACAAAAGAACAAGACTAACTGTGGGCCCTGCCTGATTTATCTTGGGCAGGGACTGTACTTTTTTGGGGTAATGGGTGGTGTTCAGTGGTCATGGACTGCTGGATGTAGAACTAGGAAAGCCGGGAGATGGCCGGGTTTGCCAGCTCTTACCTGTGTGGGCGTGAGCAGACCCCTTACCACCTCTGAACTGGTTTCCTTACCTGTAAAATGGACAGGACACCTACTGTGTCTGCTCTCAGGCCTCAAAAGAGAAAACAATGTGAAGTGGCTTTAAAAAGCTCTAAAGCAGGGGTTGGCAAACTATGGCCCCTGGGCCAAATCTGGCCCACCACTGGTTTTTATGAATAAATTTTATTGAAACACAGCCATACTTTCCTGTTCATGTACTGTCTATGGCTGCTTTTCCAACATACATTACAACAACAGAGTTGAATAGTTACAACAGAGATCATGTGGCCCACAAACCTAAATATTTACTGGCGGCTCCTTTACAGACAAGTTTGCTTAAAGCTCTAACTCGGGTAGATTGTTGTTGCACGGTGTTAGGCACAGGATTAAGCTTCAAGTAGGGAATTTATAGAATAAAATGTGGTTAATTGAGTCTATCATTAAGAATTTATCTGAGTACAGCAGAATCTTATCTCTAATTTCTTTCTTTCTTCCTTTTTTTTTTTTTACAGATTCTGAACATTCATGGTTACATTTGTGTCTCAAAAAGACTTGAGGATAAAGAATGACATTTTCTCTGCGAAAGTCTCTAATTCATTTTTTAGATATGATGATACCAGACATTCCTGGGCAGCTGTCAGGTGGTTGTGTGGGTACCCATTACAAATAGGAAAACCCACATCTCTATGACACATCATGACCTGTTCATGAAAGAGGAAATGATTTTGCAAAATTAATGGTTTAAAAGAATCTTGAAAGTTTTTGCTATTTAGATATTTGTTTACACTTAGATTTAGTTTCAACAGAATACTCCAAGCACTCAGGTTCATTTATTAGGGAAGACATCTGTCTTTCAGGAAACAATAACGGGTCTACTATGAGCTATTCAAAGCAAGAGTGGTATATATCTTTTGCTGGATTCACAGAGCCCCGCGTTGTACCATGAGTAAACACATGCTTGATAAATGTTTGCTGACTGAACGAATAAATGGATAGATGTTTCTTCATTTGTGAAATGGAAAGAATGATAACACCTGCCCTCGCTGCCCCTCCTGATGGGAAGCTAAAATGAGATAAAGGAGGTGAAAACTTTTTGTGAACTGTCAATCACTTGGCTGCTCTTCTGTTGTTCTGATCACATCTCTGAGAACTGATGTAGGTTGAGGCGTGCTTTCAGGGGCCTCCTTAATAGCCCCCGTTCTGATCCAGACTTGTTTGGGGGCTCTTTTCTGGAGTGGGGGCGGGTATGTGGGGCGCAGGGCAAAGAGCTCCTGCGGAACAAAGTAAAATCAAGGTCAGCCTTCAAGGAGGACGGAATCTCCAAAGGGAACGTGCACCTTGGGAGTAGTCAGAGGTGGTGGGGAGGCAGAAAGCCCCCTGCCTTAGCTGGTGATGATTGCGTGCCTATTTGGAGATGTAAAACCTCGGCTGGCCGAGCTCCCTAACTGCTCCTAACTGCCCTATTTTCCATCTGACTCCATGAGACACTGCATAGCCACAAATCTTTGAGAAGTACAAACACCCTGACCCTCCCAGAATGTGAGTGTGCACCTTGAATTGCTGTGTAGTGGAGACAGTGTTCCTTGGGCTTAGGAAACTTCACTTGGCCTGTGTGGCAGCCAGACCCTGATGTCACTCCTTACAGATGAATCAAATATCAGGCTAGTGGTAACTTAGCCGTCATCCTGTTCAGTGCCCTGTGTACAGATAAGGGCTCTGAGCAATGCTCATGGGCTCTTGGCCTGCTCAGCGTGACCAGAGTGAGCCCTGGGCATCTCCTTGGTACACCCTCTTCTTTTCTTTCTTACCAACTCCTTGAGCACAACCTCAGTGGGATGACTCTATCCCCCCAGCCTGCTTTTGGTCTTAATAGTCCCCATCCAGGAGTCAGCAGCACACTAATCTTAGGTCATTTCCTATTCTTATTTCTCCACCATCTTCCACATTTTTAAAGGACCAACTCTTTTGATTTTTCTGTTTTCTGAACATTTCAAAACACATTTGAATAGGAAAGAGTCTTAAAACAGATGTAAATTTGTTCCTCTTATTTTTCAGGACTATTTGCATCTTAAAGAGTCAGACTTTGAGCTGTGTTACTAATCAGACAGAGGCAGCCTTTCTTCCTCCTGTTCCTGCATTTACCTTCTGACTGACTTTGCCACATCACTCTTCTCACATCCCACAATTCATGACCTCCACCCAGATGGTCAGTCTCTCCATATTTCAGGCCCTTTCCATATAAACAAGCTGCAGTGCATACTCTCTGCTCTATCCCAACACACCTGGCACCCAAGTACAAACACAAGATGTTTCTTGCTCTCCCTGGTTTGAATTGCATCCATTCTTCAAAGCTCAGCTCAAGGTTTCCCTTCTCTGGTCCTCCAGCATACACACACACACACACACACACACACACACACACACACGCACATATATGACACAATAATTCCATTCCTGGGTATTACCCAAAAGAAAAGATTAAATTTATGCACCAGAAGACATGTACAAGAATATGTATAACAACACTATTCAAAATAGCCCCTAACCGAGAACTACCCACATGCTAGTGAACATGGATGCAGTAATATTGGGTATAAAATACTATACAGCACTGAGAATGAACAAACAAGAACTACACATTACAGTATGCATGGAATTCACAAATATAGTACTGAGTGAAAACTCCAGACACAGAAACTCTTATGATTCACTACATAACTTTCAAAAAAAAGGCAAAACCAATCTGTGTTAGAAGTCAGCTTAGAGGTTACCCTTGAGGTAGAAAGATTAATCATAATACCAATTATACCACTACTAGTTAAATCAATTCTCTTCTTTTCTATTGATTGTTTTGGTGGTCTGGAGAGAGATTTAGAAGGGAATTTGAAAAATGATAAATGCAATTCATTTAAATAAGGGTTTATTAAGTGCTTCTCCATGGGCCAGGTGTTGCTCTAGATGATAGGGGTAGCAATCAATTAGAATTTCTGCCCTCAAGGAAGTCACAGTGCAATGGCTGGGCTCTCACTCTAGAGAAGGCCTTCTTTTCTTCACTGTGAGGTGCTTATTCCATTTAATGGTTGGTACCCAACTCACTTAAGAAGTCTTTCTTGATTTTTCTATAGTGGACTACAAAATGAAAGATACTCTCTTACCCTGTCAGATCCAAAAACCTAGGTCCATTCCACTGGCTCCAGCTAGGATCACATTTCCAGCCCTGAGCTTCTGTAGACTATATCTAGCATTTCTAAACCAAAAGTGTTTAACCCATATCCAGGCTGTATCACACCCAAACAAACAATATCTCTCTCTGTCTCCACAGAAGAGGGTTAAAAGCTGAGCTGACCGCCTTCCTTCAGAAGTCATCCAGAGCCTCAATTAGTGATTTTGGATGCCCAGAGACCAGCAAATTGCTCCAACCATGGTGATTTCTAGATTTCTCATCTAAGCAAGCCCCTGCCCCGCCCCCTCAACATGCACATACTTCAACCCCACCATGACAGCTGTCATGCGAAGGACTATTTTGCTGTCACAGAATGAGCGTTGTCATCTGTTTCTTCTTCACATCTGATTTCACAAAGGAAGTCAAACCAATGTCACTGCCTATTAGCACCTAGAGAACAGCCTTTCTCCTGGAATATCAAGGCTACAGGCCACCTCCAGAACCCTTCCAAAACTGAGGAGTCTCAGAAGATCCCTGGAAGGGTCTGAACCCTGGGAAATGACAATACCCAGCAGTATCAGAAATTCCATCAAATGACCATTAAAATAAATCAGAGCTGACAGGACCCCAGGGATCACTCAGGCCAAAAGACCCCCTTATTTAATGAGAGAACTGAAGCCTAAGGGCTGAAGTTTATTCCTTAAGATCACACTGATAAGCGATAGCAAAGCTGAGAATAAATTGAAATCTCCAGACTCCAGGGCTCTTTCCAGAAACACTCTGACTTACATAGTTCAAACCAGGAGCAGCAACTACCTTTCTCTCATCTTCTGAACCCAGACCCTGCAGAGGCCCCTACAGGCTCTGGTATAAATTTGACCCACCTTTAGATTAAAGAAATTTACCTGCACAGGAGATCTTGCTTCTTTAACTGGACAGTCTCTGGTCCCAATGCAATCAGAAGATCGCTGCCCCAGACCACCCTTACATATATATATGGTCCTTATATATATGATAAATGCAATTCATTTAAATAAGGGTTTAATATATATATATATGTGTGGTCCTTTCTATGCACAGGGGCTTGGCAGAGTCTGAGTTCCCGCCTCCAGAGCATTGGTTCCTCCCCATTGTGTGTTCTCTGGAAGGGAGGGGAGCACTAAGAGCTTTGTAATGATATACAAATCCAATCATTTTCTTAGGACAATAGGCAAATAGAGCTTGTTCCAGTAATGCCTTGACAAGAAAGAGAATTAGTCATCTTTAGCTTTCTGTTATGACCTTCTGTGACCCTGTTTGGGACATGCCTTGAGAATGCATTTAAAGGTCAAGTTTGTCTCCTGCACCTTCTTGCCCCACTTCTGGGATGAGTGCCCTACTTCCTGGTACTTTCCAAGAGTCCAAGTGCCCTACACAAGCCTGTCCTTTCCACAAACCTAAGTGCACTCTCTAAAGTATCTCCTTCTTTTCCCTCCAATCACAATTCTTATTCCTTCAGGGCACTGGAAAGCAATCTTATTGAACTAGTTCTCGTGAATGTGTGACTCACTCATAAATCCTTAACCTTACCGTAGGTAGTTGCATTTTTTAATGTAGTCAACTCCTCAAGACAGTGGAATAGATAAACACTGTGCATGCTTCCTTCTGTGAACACATTAAAATCACAACTAAATTATAGAACAGTCTACCCGGAGAACCATCTGAAGTCTGGCTAAACTGAAGTTTTATAACTAAGGATATAAAGAAGAAGCCATGTTGAGACTGGGAGGAGGAGTGGAGATGTGAAATGGGCTGGTCCCAAACCTCCATGTGGCATTTGAGAATCAGGGGAATATTTTGGCTGCAGAGGACCCCCTGAGGAGCGAGGGGCAACCCCCCCACATCAAGCTCCCAAGACCAAAGTGCCAGGAAAAAGAGCCCCCACAACAACTGGCTGTAAAAAACAGTGGGGATTCCAACCATCCAGGTGGAATGGAAGGCTGAGGGAAACTAAACAGTCTGGGCACAGACTCTCTCACTCGCAGGCACTACCCTGAGCTCCGTCAAAGGGATGGTGACTCAGAGGTTGTTGGAGTCATACAGGGGGCAGACAGGTGTGTGGCTTCAGGGCTAGGGTTGGAGGGCAGTCGCCATTTTACCTCTGTGAGTTTGTCCTCCACTGTGGCTGGCAGGTGGGTGCCATCTTTCCCATGTTGAGCCCTCCCCCCATTCCCATGGACAAATCTGAATCTGAATTGATCTGGGAGTTCTGCTGGGACCCAGCCCCATCCAACTCCCCCAGTGCTGGAAGCACTACCCACCCCTCCCCATCCCCAGCAGCTAGCCTTGCCCACATTGCACTCTTTCTTGGAAAACTATCAGAGTCTACAAGCCCCAGGTAAGTGGTAACTGGCCTTAGTGTGCTCTGAAACCTTTGCTAAGGTGATCCAGGCTCAGCACTGGTACCAAGCCAGAGTCTATGTTAACCTGGTGACCACAACTCTTCCCACACATGACTCCATGAGACCCTGCTTCACCCAACGAACATACCACATGAGGCTTTATCAGTGGCTGAACCCTAAGGGAGCCAGCAGGTGGTAGCAGGCTTTAGGGTGTCCTGGTGTTTTGCTGATCTACCCCAGGCCCAGTACTGGTGCTCCCACATGCCTCCAACTTTAGCACAGGCAGCAAAACCCAATGGATTGCTTTGTAGCTTCTATCAGGTAGTCTCTGGCCAGTCACAGGCAGTGCATGACCTGGGCTTGCACCAGACCCCTTCCACCGCCCATTAGCCCCACAAGTGGCACACACTCAACAGGCACATGAGACTGCTGGGGCAAATCCCACTCAGGGGGGTAAGCCCCCCACATAGCAGCCCATAAATTGTGGACATGACCAGACCTCACAGCCTATTAGAATGTGGGCCAATGCCACCCACTGATATGCCAATAGCAATCAAGGCTCAACTATAACAGGATGGCACATATAACCCACACAAGGGACACTTCTGAAGCACTCAGAGCAGGTGACCAGGGAGACAGTGCCAGGGCCCCACATGGCACCTACTATTAATACATAAGGCCACCCAGCCAAGATTGGGTGACAAAGCAGATCTACCTAACACATAGAAACAAACACAGAGAGGCAGCCAAAATGAAGAAACAAAGAAATATGTTCCAATGAAAGAATAGGAGAAAACTGCAGAAAAGAACTAAATAAAATGGAGGCAAGCAATCTATTAGACACAGAGTTCAAAACAATGGTTATAAGGATGCTCAAGGAACTTAGTGAAAACTTCAACAGAGAGATAGTAAGCTTTGAGAAGGACATAGAAACCATAAAAAGTGAACCAGTCAGGAGTGAAGAATACAATAACTGAAATAAAGAATGCACTAGAAAGAATCACTGGCAGGCTAGAAGAAGCAGAGGCTCAAATCAGCGATCTGGAAGACAAGGTAGCAGAAAATACCCCCCCCCAAAAAAAATCCAAAAAAAATGAGGGTAGTTTAAGAGACCTCTGGGACAACATCAAGTGTACCAACATTCACATCATAGGGGTACCAGAAGAGAGAAAGCAAGGGATTGAGAACCTATTTGAAGAAATGACTGAAAACTTTCCTAACGTGGCAAAGGAACTAGACATACAAGTCCAGGAAGTACAGAGAGTCCCAAACAAGATGAACTCATACATGCCCACACCAAGACACATTATAATTAGAATGGCAAAGGTTAAAGACAAAGAGAGAATTCTAGAAGAAGCAAGAAAAAGGCAACTAGTAACTTATAAGCGAGGCCCTAGGAGATTGTCAGCTGATTTCTCAACAGAAATATTGCAGGCCAGAAGGGATTGGTACAAAATATTTAACGTGATAAAAAGCAAAGATCTACAACCAAGAGTACTTTACCCAGCAAGGCTATCATTTAAAATCAAAGGACAGATAAAGAGCTTCCCAGACAAAAAAAAAAAAAAAAAGGAAAAATTAAAGTTTATCACCACCGAACCAGTATTACAAGGAATGCCAGAGGGACTTCCTTAAGACAGAAAAAAAAAAAAAAAGTCAAAATTATGAAAAATAAAATGGCAATAGTTACATACTTATCAACAATTACTTTAAATGTAAATGGATTAAATGCTCCAATCAAAAGATAGGAGGGCTGAATGGATAAGAAAATAAAACCCTTACACATGCTTTCTACAAGAGAATCACTTTGAAAGACACACACAGATGGAAAATATAGCGATGGGAAAAGATATTTCATGAAAATAAAAAAAAAATGGGAGAAAAAAGCTGGGTAGCAATATTTATACCAGACAAAATAGACATTAAAACAAAAACTATAAGAAGAGACAATGAAAGACCCAGTAATCTCACTTCAGGGTATTAATCTGAAGAAACCCAAATGCTATTCAAGGGGACATGAGCATCCATATGTCCATTGCAGCGTTGTTTACAAAGGCCAAGATGTGGAGGCAGCCTGGGTGTCTGTCGATGGAAGAAAGGATAAAGAGCAGGTGGTACACATATACAATGGAATATTGCTCGGCCAGGGAAGGGAGTGGGTTCTTGTCAACTGCAGCAGCATGGATGGACCTGGATGGTACTTTGCTGAGTGGAGTGTCAGAAAAAGACAGATGCAGTGAGATTTTGTTTATGTGTGGAATCCAAAGAACAAAATAAACCAACAAAACAGAAACACACTCATACGTGTAGATACAGAGAACATATTGATGGTTGCCAGATGGCAGGGGGTTGGGGGTGAGTAACAAAGAGGAAGGGATTAAGAGGTAAAAATTGGTAGTTACGCGGTAGTCCTGGGGATGTAGGGTATAGCATAAGGAACATAGTCAATAATATTGTAATAACTATGTATGGTGCCATATTGGTACTAAATATGTTGGGATGATAGATGGGAAGGGTTTGGGGGCAGGGTGAAAAAGGTGAAGGGATTAAGAAGTACAAAGAGGTAGTTACAAAATAGATATGGTGATGTAAAATAAAGCACAGGGGATATAGTCAATAATACAGTAATACTATATATAGTGGCAGATGAGTACGGGACTAGTCAGGGGGATCACTTCTTAAATTATACAATGTCTAATCACTATTCTGTACACCTGAAATTATTATAAAATAATATTGAATATCAACTGTAATTAAAAAATTAAAAAGTGGGGGTAAGGTAAAGGGGAATAAGAGGTCTAAATTTCCAGGTATAAAACAAGTCATGGGGATGTAATGTACAGCACAGGGAATATAGTTAATAATGTTGTGATAACGTGGTACGGTGTCAGATGGTTGCTGGACTTATTATAGGTATATTATAGGTATATAAATTATAGGTATATAAATGTGGAATGACTATGGTATATACCTGAAACTAATATAATGTTGTACTTTAACTATATTTTAATAAAAATCTTTTTTAAAAAGAGAGAATGGAAGATGATGCAGTAGAGAACTGATAAAGAATCTGGAAATAATTTTGAATATATCAAAATTTTGAATACACCCAACAACGTACAACCAAAAAAAAAAAAAACAGATGATGATGAATTGAAAAGTCACCTATAAAAGTTCAAAACTACATAACAATTTTGAGAAAATAAATTGTCAAATTTCTGAGCAGAGGAACTCCCTAAGTTTAAACTCCCTAAGTTTACTATAGTAATAGAAGTAATAGAAGAAATCATAAGGAATAAAATCCTTATGATATAATACATTGTGATATGTGCTTGTGATAGAATACAAGTTTCAACTTCAGAAAGTAAAAAGAAGCTATAATCAAAGTTAAAAAGCAAAATACAAACAATAAAATAAATACAATTTTAAAATAGAGAAAAAGCAAAATGTGACAGCTGAGTGCAAATGTTTAATTTCTACCATTGTCTGCTTTAGTATTTTTTTGGGGGGGGGGGTGGGAATATTGGGAACAGTGTGTTTCTCCAGGGCCCATCAGCTCCAAGTCGTTGTCCTTCAATCTAGTGGAGCTGGACTGGACAGCTCCAAGTCCAGTCGCGGTTTTCAATCTTTAGGGAATTGAACCGGCAACCGTGTTGAGAGCTTGCGCTCTAACCAACTGAGACATCCAGCCGCCCTCTGCTTTAGTATTTGTAAATAATACCACTCACATCTTCTCCCTTTATCAAATTCCCTCTGCTCAGACTCTGTGATGGTCTCTGCCTTGTTCCTTTATAATCATTGACCAATCGCAGACAGTTCACGTTTCCAGTCTCTGCTTATCAAGAGACACTTCAGCAATGAATCAAGTGCAGGAGGCTGCACCAGCTCTGGGCTAGGCTTTAAAAGAGAGATGGAGCCTCAGGCTTCCTCCTCAATAAACTTCCTCTAGCTCCCCTAGTGGGGAGACCGACAAGATTAACCATCCAGGAAAGATGTTCAGGATGCTCTCTGGTTCCAAGGTTCTCAGCTCTGGATTTCTGTGCTGTTGGATTTTTCACTGTTTTTTCACTTCTCTTATCCAAGGGAACGTTGTTGAGTGGGATGGTGCAATTAAGATACTGTTTGCAGAAACAGATTGATATATCTTGGCTCAAAACCAAACTCTCAGTTCTGTTTTTGCTCTGCTCAAGAAGCTCAGAG
Organism: Rhinolophus hipposideros; assembly: GCF_964194185.1. Taxonomy (NCBI): domain Eukaryota; kingdom Metazoa; phylum Chordata; class Mammalia; order Chiroptera; family Rhinolophidae; genus Rhinolophus; species Rhinolophus hipposideros. The sequence goes on along the minus strand of NC_138058.1, from coordinate 56,490,921 downwards.
CCACACATGCTGTTCATCTCTGAGCAGGACTTGCTTATCTCCCCGACATCATCACTGCACCACTGACCTGCCCACTCCTCGCCTATCTACTACCTCAAGTGTTAAATATATTTTTAGAATTCAGGGGATTTGGGTAAGCTGCCTTACATCTTTTGTAGATGAAGATGATGATGGGGAGGTTTTCTAATTATAGCTCACATCTTGTAAGTTACAAATGTCTTGCCTTTGGAAAATGAGATTCTCAGAGAGAAAAACTGAGCCTTGGAGGCTTATCAAGCAGGCATTCCAATAAAATCAGACATACACCATTACCTCCCAAGGTGTGGGCTTTCATCTTTGTGATGTTGGACTTCTCAGGTGAGCTCTGCTCCTGGTGCACCGCACGATAAAACTACCTTCCTGCCCACAAGAGCTGCTATGCATGATGGACACATGTCCCAGTGATTAAGTAGATGTGGCAGTAATGGTGTGAATGGGGAAAGCTGTTTGTGGACAACTGGACTCGGCCTAACCCTGTTTCTTCATCTTCTTTTCTGTTTACAAACTTTCTGAGTACAATTTCCTGACCTCCTTATTTTTATTCCAGACTTCCCTTTCCTCATTCATTCAAGGGGGGAGTGAACTACTACTTACTGAGTGCTACATCTATATCTATGTCTATAATTATACCTATAGCTAGAGATCGATAAAGAGAGAGATGCAGATAGAGATAGAGATACCAAACTGTATCAAGGCCTTGACCTACACTGTTTCATTTCATCCCCACGACAGCATTGTGAATTGTCATTCTTAGGCCTGGGTTCACAGATGAGGATGTTGTCATAAAAAGAGGTTAAGTGGCTTAGCCTAATTCTCAACACTAGGAATTGGCTGAGCTGATGCTCTTGACCCTTCAACGGAGGGCAACAAAATGAGTAAATTACCCTTTACTCATATGGTCGGGACTAGGCTGAGAGGGGCCTGGGTCCTAGGGTTGCGGACAATGGGCCCCACTTGAACTGTCCTCCTGACTCCTCTAAAGTCCCCTCGTTGGCCTCAATCTTTTAGTCCAGGTTGCCACTGCCATTTCCATCTCGTTCTCTCTCCTTCTAGCCAGATCTTGATGGTCTTAGTGAGAAAGGAAAGAGAAAGAGGAAGAGAAAGGAAAGGCCCAATTTCATGGTGTCACCCCCAAGGGCCTATAGTGAACGCCACAAATCCTGCTCTTAGCAATTACAATCAATCCTTTGAGTCAATGAGCCATCCTCGGTTAAGATACAAATGAACCGAAAGGTACTCACTGACTCTTAGCTCATCAAACAGGTGGTCCAGAACACAGGGCCGTGCTCATGTAGTGAATAAAATTAATAGTGATTATAACCTTAGGAGCTATCAAGGTATACGGAGCACTCTCAGTGGACCAGGCACTGCAATAAGCACTCCACATACATTGCTCCTTTAATCCTGAAAAAAATACTTACTCTCTCCATTTTAGAGACCAGGGAGCTGAGGCTTGGAGATTGAAGCCACTTTCCTGAGATCATGCAGCTACGATTAGAGTGGTGGGGGGCGACCAGGACTCTATCGCCTGCAGGTTGTCTGACTGGGAACCCCCATGAGTTGTCAGGGTGACAGAATTTAGGGCCATGTGCTGGCTTTGAGACAGCCACCTGGCAGAAGAGAGGCAGCAAGGAGCCAGAAGGGGCTGAAAACAAATGCTGCTGACAAAATGTTGAGTAGGAAAACAATTGACTTTCAGGGGATTACATGCAGTGGGTATGCTTTCTGTAAAGTTCCAAAGCACTAAACCTCAACGTTATGTTGTTTATGCTTACATATTTATGTGATAACATTAATCTTAAAAGCAAGGGAATAAAACACACTAAATTCCAGGTGGTGGTTCCCCTGGGCGTGGGAGGAGGTAGGAGACAGGACATGGAAGGAACACATAGGTAGGGGTACATTATTGCCAATTTTTCTAATTCTTGGATTAGATGACGGGTTTACCAGCGGTTCATTCTATTATTTAAAAATGTGAGTAATTTCCATTACTCCACATCTTCGCCATCACTTAATATCATCCACCTGTTTTCATTTTTGGTCATTTTGGTGGGTGTGAAATGTTACCTAATTGGGATTTGGCGTTTCTCTATTTATTAATGAGGTTCAACGTTTTCTTATGTTATAGGACATTCATGTAGCCTCTTTTGTAAAAGAGACTTCTGGGCCTTTGATAATTTTTTTTTAATTGGAATGTTTGTCTTTTTCTTATAGATGTATAGGCATTAATTACAGTAGTAATCAAATGTTCATTTGTTGTATGTATTGTAGAGTTTTTTTATTCTCTTTTGTATCTTTAATGGAACAACAGAGCTGTCATGCAGGGTCTCCGCTCCCGCTCCCCACACAAAGATGCAGGGTATGGTGAGGCCAAAAAGGAACACCCACGGAGCCATGGACAAGGGAGTCATACCACTATAGTCTCTCTGGTGGCTGAGTTGGAGACACAGGAAGCAGAAGCCACAAGATCTGCAATCTGCTGTCTGCTTCTCTGCCAACCAACCAACCCCCTTGCCAGCGTAACCACAGCAGTTATATTAGTGGCTAATGGCTAACTGGTAACAGCTGATGGCCACTCAGCCAAGTGGATGGCCATCTGATTACAGCTGACGGCCATCTAATAATCGAGCCATCACCTTTCCACATGATGCCAAGAGCCTGGAAACTGCTCTCTGGGACTCTGTCCCCACATTCCACCCTTCCAGGGTCTCACCTCACAATCTATGTGACAAGCATCTTTGGGAAGGGCCCTGTGTCAGGAACCCAGCTAACGAGACAAAGTTTCAGTCCAGTTCTAGTAATGTCCCAGGGGGTGTCCCGCGATGTCCACCTACTTTCTGAGCACAGCCAGGGTTTCTTAGGCTACCATGCTGGAGTAATAGTGGCTCACAGCCAAGGTGCTTACATATTCTGGACCCCGGCCGGTTGAAACACAGGAAGTAAACATCGCCTGCACCCCAACAAGGGGTCTTCCTGCACCACAGTCTCAGTGGCAACCAGGCAAGACACAGGAAGCAAACATCTGCCTGTATCCCAACAAGGGGTCTTCCTGCACCAGTCTCGCTGGTGGCGAGACATAGGAAGTAAACATTCGCCAGTTCCACTACATGGTGGTACGTTACCAAGCAAACAGTCAAGCAGTGCATCAAATCAGGGCTGGAAGGCAATTCCCCATAGTCCATAGTCATTCACGAGGGCTATGCATTGGCCTTACAATGTGTGCCCTCTCCCCTGGGCGAGGGCTCCAAGTCCTCTCCAACCTGGGGGGGAGGGACAACCTCACCCACATCCTCCACCAAGGACTCAGCAAGCATTTCCTCCTGGGACTACAAGTTCCGCATCTGGTCTGCCTCAGCAAGCACTTCTCAGCCCACATGGCTGCAACACCTTCACTTTTTCTGGCCTATGCTGGTGGGAGAACCGTCCAAGTCTTCCCACCCCTCCTTGGGGATCCAACTGCTGAGAACAGTAACTACTGGGCACCCCGCACCGTGTGGGGGCCACATGTTCTCCTGCCCAGAGTCAGACATCATTCCTACCTGGCCGGAATCCTGCTCGCCGCACCAGGTATCCGAGTGGGTGGTGGCCCCGGCACAAGATGTCCATAACTAGGAGCCCACGGCAACAGCAGACCACAAAAAGGAAGATGGTGCTTCTTTGGCCAATAGGGTGGCGTGCCATCCAGAGGCTTGAGAGGACCACCAATTCACTGAGGGGTCACATTTCTCCCAAGCAGATTGCGTTTCCTGCTCCCGGAACCACTCCTCATGGGCCTCCCGAAACAGAGCTTTCATGCGTATAAACTGCCCCATTACCCCTTTGAAAATTCTAGCCGGCACCATACCCTGCTCACTGCGCCTTGTGTCATGCAGGGTATCTGCTCCCACTCCCTGCACAAGAAGGCAGGACATGGTGAGGACAAAAAGGAACACCAACGGAGCCATAGATAGGGGAGTCACACCACTCTATTCTCGCTGGCAGCTGGGTTGGAGACATAGGAAGCAGGAACCACACGATCCGCAATCTGCCATCCGCTTCTCTGCCAACCAACCAACCCCCTTACCAGCATAGCCACAGCAGTTATATTAGTGGCTAAGGCTAACTGGTAACAGCTGATGGCCACCCAGCCACAGCGAACGGCCATCTCATTACAGCTGATGGCCATCTAATAACCGAGCCAGCACCCTTCCATGTGAGGCCGAGAGCCTGGAAACTGCTCTCTGGGACTCTGTCCCTACAAGTGTTTAAGTTGACTATTGCCGAATTTATTAATCTTTTCATTTACAGTTTGTACTTTTGGTGTCTTGTTGAAGAAATTCAGGTTTCCATATTTGTTGGCTGTTTTACTGTGTCATTGTTCTATCGGTCTATCTCTGCCAAAACCACACTGTCGTAACCACTGCAACTCAATAATGATCTCCGCCTGGGCAGGTTCCATTCACCTAGCTGTTGCTATTGCTGTTTGTCATTGTCTTCTTTTTCTCCTCCTACCCCTCCCTCCTCCTGTTCCTCCTTCTCCTCTTCTTTTTTCTTCTGGAATATCTTAGTTATTCTTGGACTATGGTTCTATATACATTTTAAAATCACCTTGTTAATTTCCATGGAAAACCTTGTTCAGATTTTAATTTAAATTCTATCAATTATTGAATCTAGCAATTGTGTTGTAAAGAATGTACATCTTTGTGACATGGAATCTTTCCATAATTAAACATGGTGTGTCTCTCTCGCTTATTTAGAATTCTATAATGTCTTTCCATTATGTTTTATCATTTTCCATGTAAAGGTCTTGCATGGTCCTGTGTTTCTTGATTTTTGCAAATGGGTATCTTTTTTAAAAATTGCCTTTATTGCTAGTATATAGAAATGCTGCATTATTACTCAATTCCTTTTTAAAGAGGATAGATTTCCAACTCTTCAGGATTGACAGCTAGAGTTAGATGTGTCAACAGACACTCAATAAATTAGATATTTGGGGCTGACATTCAGTGGTACAAAATACCATAGCTGTACTGGTTAATAAAATATTGAAGTATTTCCACAGTGGAGCCCCCACTTTCTCCCTTGGCACTCTGGCCATCCTGGACTCTCCCCCTGCACAGACCTAGACCTCTCCAAGTTCCAGACACTACTAATGAGATTTAACATTTTTTTCTTGAGTTTACAGCACATTCATGTAGCATCTTTTATAAAAGGAATTTTTGTGTCTTTTGCAAATTTTTTTCTAGTGGAATTTTTTTTTATTAAAGTACAGGCATTAATTATATATTTCGGGTGCTCTGCTGTTGGGTTTATGTATTGTAATATCTTTTCATTCTCTCTTATACCTCTACAACCAGCACAGCTGGGGCCCAGGCCCTGTTCCTCTGGGAAGGTAAAAGTCTGTTGTGACTGCTCCATTCCCATGCTACGTGAGTTGCTAAATATTTTGAATGTTGCCTCTTATGCTCGTATGCCAATGCTAATGTAAATATTGAGGGTAAATTATTAATGAGTGATTTCTACCAGAGATTCAGAGAGCTCAGAAAGAGGCAATCAGCTCTGGAGTTCCAGGTGGGAATTAGGAGACCTGAGCTGTAAGTAGGAAGATTCTAGCCAGCACCCACCTCTGATAATTCCTGCCCAAATCCCTACAGCTTCACTTAGTATACTCTTCCACTTGGGGCTACCAAAGGCACTTCAGCCACACGTTTCAGACTGAACACATCATCTTCTAATGCTAAATCTGCTCTCCCCTGACTCCCCTAATTGATGGAACAGTGTCTCCAACTACCTTCTCCCCTAGAGTAGAATATTCAGAATCATCCTAGACTCTGCCTTATCCTTATTCTCTTTCTCTTATTGCTTACTAAAATCTGCCATTTCTGTGCCATTAAAATTTTATTGAATACGACCTTTTCCCCATCCTGATTACCACTGTCTCCTAAATTTTTGAATAGTGTCCTAGCTGGTCTCTTGGTCTCCAGCTTCTTTTGCTCCTCCAGTCGCTCCCCCAAACTGTTACCAGCATTAGAAGTTTCCCTTGGACCATTAGCCTGCTCTGTTTCCTCATCTGTGGAAGGGAGTGTATGGGAGACAACTGCTTTGGCAAGTACGAGATTTTATCACTGACACAGTTTAGAATGGTGTTAATACAAAGCAGACTGACTTTGACTTGGTTTTATTATTGCTGTCATGTTCCCTACAGACAATGAACCCCTTTTTGCCTACACCTGGCCAACTGTTCCCACCCCCATTCTTGTTGGTATGATTTTGGAGACAATTTGGTCTGCTTCAGAGAGCTGCCATGAAGGTCAAATGGTACAAAGCTCACTGCGAACTTAGGCCAGGCCCCTGCAAATAGCGAACACTTAATTAGTGTTAACAGTGATTAGTAATTACATTATGATTGATTCTTTATCCCCAGTATGATCCCTATATGGGCAAGCAAAGCCATTAGGGCCTAGCTTTAGACACTCCCTTCTACCCCCCTGAACCTTATACTCTAGCCAGCAAAACTGTTTATTCGGCCTTCACCACACCAAGTTCTTCCATGTTCCCGCGCCTTTGCAAATGACCTTTACTCTGGAATGTCTCTCTCTGTAGATTCATCATTTAAGATCCAGCTCACAGTCATGCTTTCTGTAAAGCCTTCCTCAAATTATCCAGACAAAAAGAATGCCTCCTCCCCCGTGGACCCATGGCTCTCAGGTCATGCGTCCTCTGTAAAGTTGGCCTGGACTGGAGCTTCTGGAAGGGAGCCTGTAATTGCTCATCTTTGTGATCAACTTTGTGTCCACAGTCACCAAAATTGGTGAGCCTATAGTACTGGCTCAATACTTGCCGGGCATTTCCTTGTTTTGTTTTGTTTTATTGGAATGAATGAATGAATGAATGAATGAATGAATGAATGGATTGAATGAATGGGAATGGTTTTGATTTTACCCTAGACCCAGCAAAAAGTTTTTAGTGACAGTGCTGGTCGTTTTGTAACCTGGTATTGGACTCTTCTTCCCATCCCTGCTCCCTCTCCCCCCCCCCCAAATATTACCAAATATTAGAGTACCTGTCTTCCTAAGAAATTGGACTCAGTAACTAAAGAAAAGGCCTTTTAAAAGTGGAGTGATGAGCAGGTCATCTCTGTCTTCTCAGCTGTCCCTGAGAGGGCGCTGTTCCCAAATCAAACCTCCCGAGGCCAGGACTGAAATACCAGCGCGTTCCCACGGGATTCAGCATCCCTCCCGCCCCAGGCAGCGGCCACAGCTCCCCAGCAGAGCTCCTGCCCACAAACATGGCTGCGCCCTGCTCGGCTTCTCCTTGCTGGGACCCGCGGGCCGGGCCGGCCTTGCCAGTACTCGGGGACTTCCTCCACGAGCCGGCTTCCTGCACGGCTGGCATTTAAACCTTCGGCTGGGCTGCGGGCTGCGGCTGCGGCTGCTGAGCTGTCCTGGGAGTGGGCAGCGCCGCCGCCTCCTCCGAGCGACCCGGCTTGACAGGAGCAGAGCCGAAGCATCTCCTAACTGGATCCGGGCCGGAGCAGGAGAGGTCTGGGGGAACGCCGGCGTCTAGCACGTTAATTACAGGGGTGACTTTAATTTCCAAGATCGCAACCCTCCTGCCCAACCTAGATATTTTTCCCTCCCTCCGGCCGTGGTTGCTGCATGAAGAAGGGGCTGGGCTTGGTCCCAGGAGCTTGGGAAGAGCACGGTTTCGGCCCCGCGACGTCGCCGCAGGGACCCACGAGCCGCGCGCCCTGGGCATGGTACGGCTGAGCCTGGCGCGCGGGTGAGGCGGCGGCGCCGCTCCGGACTGGCTGGCCCGCCCCGCGGAGCATCTTCCCGAGGAGCCAAGGGCGCCGGGACGCGGGGCCCCGCGTCCTCCTGCCGGAGCTGCGCTCAAGGGGCGAGCGGCAGCCGCGATGTTCAGCTGGCTGGGTTCCGACGACCGGAGGAAGGAGCCGGAGGTCTTCCACACAGTGAGCGAGGGGCTCAAGAAACTCTACAAGACCAAGCTGCTGCCCCTGGAAGAGTATTATCGCTTCCACGAGTTTCACTCGCCTGCGCTGGAGGATGCCGATTTCGACAACAAGCCCATGATCCTGTTGGTGGGCCAGTACTCCACTGGGAAGACCACCTTCATCAGGTGAGCCGGTCCGGGGCCCAGACAGCCCACCCTGCCACCCAGCACGTAGGCCCGCGGTTCACTCTCTCCGGCCTGGGGACAGTCTTCACTTGAGGGCTCTGACGAAATCCGTGTGTGTGTGTGTGTGTGTGTGTGTGTGTGCACCCCCAAAGCTTATCTCACGATTTCATTGTTGGTCCGCCTTCCCATCCTATCTAGTGCCTCTCCTGCTTAGCCCTTGGCTCAGGTGGTCAGTTTGAAGTGTTAATTTTCGGAGCCATCCCTGTTCTTCCCATTCGATGGATAGTGAAACCAAGGCGCAGGAGACACAGTGAGAAAATTCCTGGTCCAAGAGTACCTTATGATCCACAACTAGACAACGACTTGACTTGGAGCTGAGCTGTGCCCCCCACAACCAAATTGAGAAAAAAAGGCGACGGCTTGGCGTGGAGCTGATGGGTTCTTGGGGGGGGGGGTGTAGTGTTCCCCAGTATTCCCCAATTAAAAAAAAAGATTAACAAACTAATATAAAATAATATTGAATGTCAACTATAATTGGGAAAAAAAGTCACAGGGATGTAAAGTACAGCCTAAGAAATATAATCAATAATATTGTAACAACTATGGACAGTGTCAGATGGGTAATAGACTTACCAGGTTATCACTTTGTGAGATATATAAATGTCTAATCAGTACGATGTTTTGTACGCTTGAAACTAATATACTGTATGTCAATGATAATTGAAAACAATTTTTAAATTAAAAAAAAGGTTAAGAAAAAAAAGAGTATCTTATGATGATGGGAGTGCCCTCACTTTTTAGGGGCATGTCTTTCATGGCCAGGACCACTTCCCTTGCCTTTTCAAGGCTTCATCTACTCAAATGGGGCTTTATAGTTGCAGCTGAGGAGGTGGGCTGGGGACCCTGTGGTCCCCTGCCTGGTAGTGCCAGTTGTCTTTTGATCAGTTTCCTTCTCTGAGCAAAACTCCTACACATATCTTTTGAAGACTGGACTGAAGCAGTATCCAGAAACAATGCTTTTTCTTTTCCCTTGTTTGATCTTAATGGCTCAGTAAAAGTCTTTTAGAAGTGGAAGGGATATTGATGGTTGTCTCCTGCAGCCCCTTGACTTGACAGGTGAGATAACTGAGGCATAGAAAGGTTAAATGTATATCCATAGTCATATAACGGGGTAGGAAGCCAACCTGGGATGCTGGTCTTAGATGCATGGGAGGAGATGCTTGGCTGAATGCCTGTACCTTTGAGGATGAGTCATCCATTCCCTTGAATTATAGAATCCTTGGGCTGGAGGGATCCTGAAGAAGTCAGCTTGTCCGCCCTGCATTCAGAGAGGTCTGCATATTGTCCACCAGAGTGATGAGAGTCCTTTCTATCTTTAGAACACAGGCTTCTCTCCAGTCCTCAGTCCACACAACCTTCAAGGCGAGGCCATTTTGCTTGGCCTCATTTACAACCATGGCCAAGCTGTTGAGGGTGCCTGTGCTCCTCCTTTGTGTTGAGAGTCAGGCTCCTACAGTATGGCGATGGCTTTGGTGGTCCCCCAGAGCCTATAATGCTCATCCTCTGCAGGTTTTAAAGCTGGGGTGCTCTTGTTTCCATTCATTGACTGAGCACCTGCAACCTTCAAAGCCCTGTGCTTTGTTTGGCAAGAAAAGCAGCAAAGTTAACAGTCTGGTTACTGATTTTCTAAACACAAATTTTCTGTAATGCTAAGCTTATAACACAAGCCCTACAAGCAGGGCATGCCCCACACTAACATGTTGTGTCTGAACAGAACGCCAGATCAAGTTCGCCCTTGTTGGGCGGACAGCCTTGGGTTCAGCAGCTTTGAGAAGCTGAATGATTTCTGAAGAAGTTTGGTACCCAGGTCGGGGAGTGGAAGGGGGTGGATGGGCGCATTGGCTTTTGGATCTCTTATATTATTAGAAACACAAGGGCCCTTAGCTATGAATCTAATCCATTGCTTCTTAACTTTTTAAAAGATCAATATCTCCTTTGAAAATCTGATGAAAACTGTGGAACTATCTTTAGAAAAATACACATACATCCTTAATCTTGGGGGCCTGAGGGCCGCCTTGGATCTTAGGGTGAGAACCCTGATCTAATCCACCTCCTTTATTTTTATTAAACACCCATTGCTGCCAAAGACATTCCAGAGCTACCTGGGTTCTGTACAAGGTCTCCTTTGTAATCCATGTCGTCCTCTGCCTGGACTGGATTATACCCCATCTGAAGTTCAGGCCATTTCCAGATCCTGCCCTTGCAGAGCTTTCCCTGGTCCCCTGGACATACCTACTAGGTTATTTAGAGCTTCTCCTTCCCATCACATCAGCGCTTACGACTAAGCCTTAGCTCCTGGGCGCCTCACTGGGGGTCTCAGCCACAGGAAGTTCCCATTATACCTTTGCAAACGGAGGGAAGGTGGGAAAAGGCAAGTGTCCCTGGGGGCAGGATCCCTGAGCTGCAGACAGGCTTAAGTGCCTCTTGTTTGAGACACTCCTGGCTTTGCCTGAGTCATGCTGGCTGTTAACTTGGTCTAAGAAAGTGGCAGGGTTGAGTTGCCATAGATTATTGTTATCTGAGGGAAACAGGAAGGCCGGGAGAAGCAGATCCCTCCTCTTTCTTATCTTCCAAGTACAAGAGTTCTCTCTCTTCTCACTCATGTCAGTAACTGAATTTAGCTCATGCATCAAAAGCTGTCTTCCCGTGAGGGAGAGTGAACCAGCAGGGTAGGAGGGATCATAGCACAGGGAAGCCTTCCCAAACTAAATAACATGTTTTCCTTCTTTCTCAGTAAATCCACTGAACAGTTATTTTCTTTAAATTGGAAAATTCAGAGAAGAATAAATTTGAGGAAGAAGAAAAATAATCACCCATTATCCTACAATTCAAGGGAAATGATTTTAAGTATCATATATACACACACACACACAAACACACACACATACACACACATATATTTTATATATATATATATGTATATATATATATATATATTTCCAGTACTTTTAGCTATTTTATAACACAGTTGAGATCATGTCATAATGTAATTTTGTATGCTGACTTATTTCACTTACAGAATGAACATTTCCCATGTAAATTAAAAACTTTTTGTAAGCATTAGTTTTAAGAGCCGCATTACATTTCGCTGTATGTATATGCAATTATTCATTTAACCAGTCTGGTTCCTTTGAATGTTTTAGGTTCTTTCTTCTTCGTTTTCTTTTTTTTCTTTCTTTTTTTTTTTGGTGTTGCAGAATCACTCTGAATATCTCTGTGCATAATATTTTTACACAGATTAGACTGTTTTATCAGAGATTCCCAGAAGTGAAATCACTAAGCCAAAGGCTGTGCAGTTGTTTTGTTTGTTTGTTTTACTTTTTAATTTCGGTATTTAGAGCCATGTTTCTGAGTTGCTTTCCATTGGAATAAATTGGTACAACACCCCTTCCCCAAAGCAAAGAAAGCTCAGCCTGAGGCATCTGGGTACTCAGGTGTATATCTCAGCATGCTTTTGCCTGTCCACCCGCTTCCATCCCTGCTTCTTGCCTTGAGTGTGGTGATTCTTCTCCATCCCCGGCTGAACCCGTGAGGCGTCTTTCTCTCAGGGACGGCCTTTGCTCTTCATTTCCCAGCCCTTGGCCTTTTGCCTCTGGAGTGCCCACCCACTTTCAGTTATATGTACTTGCCGTAGGGTCTATTTCTTTTCTCAGGAAGAACATGCCGAAAAGGACATTCTTCTAACAACTAATTAATGTGCTATGATCTCCGCCTGAAATAACTTCCCTGGCTTAAGGCCCAGCAACCCAGAGTAACAAAATAAACAATAAATTGGCCTGGTGGCTGCTCTCTCCAACACAGGCTGCCTCTTCAGAGTACAGTAGCTCTGTGTCCCTCTGGCCCTGGCAGCCTTTCCTCCTGCCTCTGCTGTTTCTCTCCCTTACTCTTCCTCTCGCTGGCATGCAGCCTCGAATCCCTCCTTCCTTGTACCACTTGGCTCCCAGGTCACAGAGGTGAATAGCTGGTTTCTCCGGGGACTGAGGAAGGCCCAGTGCCCTCATGGGCCATAAGGGAGGTTGGGCTGGACAATGGCGGAACTAAAGTAGAGGACTGGAGGGCCGGGGGACTTGGGGCTGCCAGAGCCAAGCGACCTATGTCCGCACAGGGAGGTCTGGGCTGATCTCAGGGGTCACTGAAGTATGGGCACATAGCAGTGCTGCTGGGTGGGGGTGGCATGGGGGATGCTACTCAACTGGCTCTTTCAACTTCCCCCACTTCTTCAGGGGGCTGTTTGAATCCTCCCCAAAGGTGAGGCAGCATTTGCCTGTGTCTGCGCCATCTCACCTTACTACCTTGGCATTCCCACCGCCCAGGCCTCACCCCAGGCATTACAGCGTCACCATCTCGGGAACAGTGATTGTCTACAAAGCTGAAGTCGCCACCATTCCACGTAGACCCACTGAGCTCTGCAAGGTCTATCCTGCCAGCTACAGTCCCTGCAACACCTCTGTCCTGCCCACCCTTAGGTCAGGAGACATCCTTTTCCTGGCAGGGCTCTGATCTGCTGGTCCCTTAGTGAGGCCGGGTCCACGGGCCTCAGGTCCAGCTTCAGATCTGCATTGAAAGTCAGGTGTGTGGAGGTCATCAGGAGAAGCAGTGATTGGGAGGAGAAGGACCTCTGGAGAAAGGGCTCCATCTCATTATCATTGACATTGGGACCAGGCCATGGAAAGAACACAGCCGGCTCAGCAGAATCCAGGCTCCACCAGATACTGGCCAAGAGACCTTGGTAGCAAGATCTAAACCTCCTGAACCTCAATTTTCTTATCTCTAACATGTGAATAGTAACAACTACCTCATAGCGTTACTCTCAGGATTAGGAGGGGAAAGAACCAAAGTAGCTCCTGTTATGTGCCAGGCACTGTACTTGGGGCTTTATCATTCCCTCTCCTCTTTCTAGCTGATTCTCTAAGAAGAGGCTTTGAGGCTGGCCCTCAGAAGGTGGGGGAAGCCCTTGTCTTGTGCCACGCACAGTTGGGATAAACGGGGAGAGGAAGTGTGTGCTGGGAGGACTGGAGGAGGAGCATGAGGAAGACTCTGTGGGCAGTGCAGGGGAGTGGACTGGGCAGCTGGCCTGTCACAAGGTGGGCTCAGGCAAGGGGAGGCAAGTGGGAGGCTTGACAGTGTGTCTGTCCACTGGTATCCTTTGGGCTGGGATCCCTTCATCCCATGGCAGAGATGGCTGCGCAGGGAACAGTGGTGGAGCACAGAGCTGACTCAGACCTCAGTTGAGCCATAGGGGGTCTCCTTACTCCCTTACTTTGTGTCTCCAGGTACTTTACTGTGTCCCTAAACCCCTGTGGACTCCATTTTAAAGCTGAAGTACCTAAGAGACCAAATATTCAGACATAAAGCATGATACCGATGATACAAGGCAGAAAGTGATATGGCTTTAGAGTTTACTAAAGATATGAATATTAGACCACATCAAAATTACAACTAATCTACAAAATAACCGTCATTGAAAATCACCTAAAATCAGGCTGAACTGAAGCCTTTCAACTAAGGACGTGCAGAAGAAGCCACCTCCAGACTAGTAGGAAGTTCAGAGACGCAGAACAGACTGGTTCCACACCTGCGTGTGACCTTTAAATATCGGGAGGGCTATTTCAGCTGTGGGGGTCCCCCCTCACCCCGTAGAGAAGCAAGAGATCCCAGCCCCAACCCAGTCCAGTGTTCCAGTGCCAGGGAGAGAAGTCTTCATAAATTTTGGTTGTAAAAACCAGCGGACATTATGACTAAGTAAGACTGAAGGCAGCTGCACTCACAGGTGCTCCTCTTAAAAGGAATGCACGTTAAAAGGAATGCATCTGGCTTGAGCGTGTCCTGTACCTCTGGCTGAGCAGAGCTAAGCCGGCACTAGTGACAGGAGGCCTTGGTTCACGGCTTGGCCTCTCAAGGCGCTTCCAAGCACAGCATGGGCAGCAGACATCTGAAGATTTCTTTATTGCTCCCGCTGCTATAAAGGTGGGGCACAGGCTGTGGCTGAAATAGACCCACAATGGATCCTCTCCAAGGTGGTCCTGAGGCTGGCGCCCCCAGTGGCCAGCTTCAAAACGAGCTAAGGCACCCAGCTGCCTCCAAGTATGACACACCCAAGGGGCCGATTGGGCAGACACCAGAGTCCTGCTGAGGCAGATCCTGCTCCATAGGGTCAGCCGCTGCACAACAACTCTTCCACTGTAGTCAAGGCCAGTCCTCACAACCAGTGAGCCCAAGGGTCAGTCCCTCACACTGATGTGCAATTATCAACCAAGGCTCAACAACAAGAGGAGGGCACACACAACCCACACAAGGGACACACCTGGAGCGTGTGGCTCAGGTGACCAGAAAGACTGCACCACTGAACCCCCACAGCACACCTACTACATAAGGCCACTCTACTAAGACCCAAAGACATAGCAGCCCTACCTAATACATAGACACAAACAGAGGGAGAAAGACAAAATGGGGAGACAAAGAAACATGTCCCAAATAAAGGAAGAGAACAAAGCCCCAGAAAAAGAACTAAGTGAAATGAAGATAAGCAATCTATCAGATGCAGATTTCCAAACACTGGTAATAAGAATGCTCAATGATCTCAAGGAGAACTTCAGCAGAGAGATAAAAACCATACAAAAGAACCAGTCAGAAATAAAGGATACAATAATGGAAATGAAGAATATATGACAGGGGATCAACAGTAGATTAGATGAAGCAGGGGATCCAAACAGTGATGTAGAAGATAAGGTAGCAGAAAACACCCAACCAGAACAGTGAAAAGAAAAAAGAATCCAAAAAATTGAGGAGAGTTTAAGGGGCCTCTGGGACAATAATAAGCATACCGACATTCACACAATAGGGGTACCAGAGGAAGGGGTACCTTCTTCTGGTAACTTCATACAATAGGGGTACCAGGAGAAGAGAGAGAGCAAGGAATTGAAAACCTATTTGAAGAAATAATGACAGAAACTTCCCTAACCTGGTGAAGAAAATAGACATACAAGCCCAGGAAGCATAGAGAGTCCCAAACACAATAAACCCAAAGAGGCCAACATCAAGACACATCATAAATAAAATGCCAAAGGTTAAATACAAAGAGAGAATCTTAAAAGCAGCAAGAGAAAAGCAGTTCATTACCTACAAGGGAGCTCCCATAAGACTGTCAGCTGATCTCCCAACAGAAACTTGGCAGGCAAGAAGGGAGCGGCAGGGAATATTCCAAGTGATGAAAAGCAATGACATACAACCAAGATTGCTGTACCCAGCAAGGCTGTCATTTAGAATAAAAGGAAAAATAAGGAGCTTTCCAGACAAGAAAAAGCTGAAGGAGTTCATCACCACCAAACCAGTATTACAAGGGATCTTAGAGGGACCTCTGTAAGATATGAGGGGGATAATAGATGGGTGAAAGGGGAAGGGATTAAGAAGTACAAGTTGGTTGTTATACAGTAGTCATGGGGATGTAGGGTATAACATAAGGAATATAGTCAAGAATATTGTAATAACTATGTATGGTGCCAAATAGGCACTAGATCTATCAGGGTGAGAGATGGGAATGAGGTTTGGAGCAGGGTGAAAAAGGTGAAGTATAGTCCCGGGATGTGGAGTACAGCATAGGGAAGATAGTCAATGGTATTGTAACAGCTATGTAAGATGTCAGAGGGGTAGTAGCTTGGGGGCTGAGTTATCACTTTATGAGGGGTTTAAATGTCTAACTCTTACATTGCTTTGTACACCTGAAACTAATAGAAAGATTTTTTTAAAGATATGAAAATTAAGAGCTATTCAGATTTAAGGCAGGTTGGAGTGAGGTGGGAATTAATTAGTTAAGGCTTCACGGGGAAGGCATTGGGACTGGATTGGTACAGTAGGTGGAAATGCACTTAGTACTTACAGACAACAATGAGGTATTTGTTTTCTCTAATTCTTGTCTTTGTCAATATGAGCAAATGTCTGGTGCAGCCTTTGCTTTCCCCAAACTTATGGATATCATCACAAAACCTTTACTCTGTCCCTGTGAGCAAGTTAGAAACCAAATATTATCCCCATTCTATACAGCTAAGCCAGTGGGCTATTGGTAGGTTTGCCCAAGGTCACATCTGTGATGGAACAGACACTCATGAAGGTGTATTCCCCCACTGAGCTGAGGCAGAGGGCCCAGCCCACGACAGCACTATTTGTACAGCCTGGTCCCTTTGCTCCCCTGCCACGGGTGCTGTCCCAATGGCAGCCTGAGGTCTGGCCCACCATTGCATAGATGGGTACCCTGGAGGCAGACTGGGTTAAGATTCTTGGCTCCATGCCTTACCCTGGTTGCTTAGGTCACTAGTAAAGCAGACCACATGCTTTGATTGCCAGGCAAGCAGGACACACAAACACACACACACACACACACACACACACACACACACACACACAAAACAAAACGAAAAGGAAATGTCATAAAATACTTTACTGAAGACAAAAATGCAGAAAAGTAGACCTCATGGGAAAAATCAAAATTGTGTTGGACTTCCTTACACCTATTTTATGGTTTGAATATTTATTTATTTGCATTGGATGGCGGGGTCAGGGGCAGGGGGCACACCAAAATCTTTTCAGCTCTTAGTGCCACTAAATATTTTCATTTGGCCCTGAACTTAGGCAACCTATATCTCAATTTACTCCACTGCAAATCTGCACGCTGCCATCTCACATGCTTGTAGGACATTCAGTGGACTAATCCAGGTAAAGTTCCCAGAACAGTACCTGCCACACAGCAGCTGTGTCCCTCCTTATCCTTGTGGGTCCCCATCTCAGCCATTCCCACTCAGGCTCGAATTAATTTTTCTTTGTCTCTGCTGCTGTGGGAATGGTTTTGCCTAGCAACAGAGGGGATCTGTATCACTTCCCATTGAGAAGCAGTGATGAGATCCCCAATAGGTTGTTTTTTCTGGACACAGTAGTAGCTTTGTTAAGGGGGCACTTGGTGCTGCAAGCCATACCCAAATGTCCCTGGGAATTTACCCAGATCCAGTTCTTTGCTTGGTCTGACTGTCCCTAAACATGCTGGTGGCTTCTCCAGACCCATGTGTCGTCAGCAAGTTTGGGGTCATGTGGGTTTAACCTAAAGGGTAGGACAGCAGGCCCTGCCTCCAGACCTTGCTCGGGCCAACTCAGGCTGCGGCTCTAGAATATCCCAGGAAGTGGCCCTGCTGTGCTGGGAAGCGTCATTCTTTGTTCATCCGCTAGTACAGTGCAACTCTGAGGGGTGGAATCCGAGACGCTTGGGTCAGGAAGATACCTCATCATTGCCATTTGGCCCTTTTCAGGCTGGGCGTGATATCCACCACCCCACTTCTGTCTCAGAATTCTCACTTGCCATGCACCTTGCAGGGACCTGGTTAGGGCTTCTCACCCAGGTGCTGACTGGGGCAGGTGCTTGCAGCACACAGGCAGAATGGATGGGATTTCCCAGGCATGATGTTGATTCTCATGAAACTCTTTCCCAGGGGAATCTGGCCCTCCTATTTTTAAGTCCCAAGAATGTCCTTTTAGAGCTAGTGGGCCTGGGGCCAGCTCTGGTCACCCAATAGCAACAGTTTTGCATGCCATACACCACTTATTGAGGCCTAGATATGAACCCCAAAGACAGATGTGTATGGAGATGAGTACATCGCTGGATTTGTGGGCCCCAAAGCCTAACCTTTTCCCCAAGGGCTGGGCTCCGGCCAGCCTCCTGCCAAAGCATATTCCTTTGTGGTCTTCTCCCATTCCTCATTCTAGTCCTATGTGGGGCTCAACCTTTTCATATTTCCTGGTCTAGGGGAATGTAAGGCAGGAAAGGAGTCAGTAAGTGTAATGGTTAGGAGCATAAATTATCAAATCCAAGTGCCAGGTTCAAATTTTAGTTCAGCTATTTACTGATTGCATAACCTGGGCTAAATTGTTTAACCTCTGTCTCCTCTTTAAAATGGGGTGCTAATCTAGGTGCCAGGTACTGGTTTAAGTGATTAAGATCTGTAACTAATTTAACCCTCAGAATACTCAATGATGTGGTTTCCATATTAGGCCCCTTTGATGATAAGGAGCATAGTACTCTCCTCAGGGCAGATGTGAAGATGAAATGAGAATATCCGTGGAAAGTCTAGAACAGTGCCTGGCATATCACAAGTGCTTGATAAACCAGAACTATTATATCCCATGTTATAGAGGAAGGTACTGAGGTTCGCAGATACCGCGTACTTTCTGAAGGGCATATCCTTCATGATTAGAGAAGCCAGATTTGCTGGCCCCAGGCTGCTGAGATTCCCTGCCTCTCCCATGAGGCCCTGAAGGAAAAGGCACATTGAGAAAGCAGGAAGTGCTAAGTGTGCAGCTGTAGTGATATACCCTCATCCATAGCCCAAGTGCCAGACTTCAAAATGGTCCCCTGATGGAGGAAATCCTGCCTTCACACCCAGATTGTTGGGCTGGGATCCTGGAGGGAGATGAAGGGCTTCCCAAGACAACCAAAAGCCCTCTGGTGTGCAGGGCTGGCCTCCTGAGCAACAGTTCTCAGTGGCAGCGGTTCCTCTGCCCGCTCCCTGGGGAGGAGCCCATAGCAACCCAACTAAAACTGCCCTGATGCATGGAGTCAACTGACAGCTCAGAACACATCTTAAAGGCACAAGTAGGATGCCCAGGAACCAGGAGGAACCCCAGTAATATCTGCCGTCATCTTCTGTGGGGCCTTGTTCAGCTCTCTTTGGCAGTGATTTCCTCAGGGTAGAAGAGAGTTGAAGAGCAAAAGATTTGGTGTTAGACTGATATGGACCTGGGTTCCAGCTCCACGATTAGCTGTTTAACTTGGAGGAAACCATATAAGCCTCTGAACCTCAGTTTCCTCAAGACCTACCTACAGGGCTGCTGTGAGGCCTGAAGGAGATCATGTTCCCAAAGTGATTAGTGCAATGTCCGGCATGTGGAAATGCTATTGAGTGTCCGTGGTATCAGTAAAATGAGAAGGTTCTCAACGCTGGCTGCATGTTAGGTCAGCGGGAGAGCACCTAAAAAGGACCAGTGATCAGAACCCTACCCCTGAGCGAATGGGTCAGAACCTCTGGCAGTGGGGCCCAGGCAGCTTTACCTAGAGCTCCACAATAGCTTGGAGGTGCAGCCAGGGCTGAGGACCACTGGTCCAGGTCTCCAGGTTCCCAGCCCAACTAACAGTCTCTAACTTAACCTCTCTTGTCCTGAGAGCTCCTTGTCTTTTCCCTCTGAGCATGAATATGGGCCCTCAAGTTTTAAGAGGTTCTTAGTAAACAGTGAGAGCTCACCCCATGGGCCTGTGTTTCTTGGTCACCACATCTCTTAGCTATTTGTCCATCATGACCTTGGAAGACAGCCCCGGGTCTTTCCTCTGGCCAGTCCCAACCCAAAGCCATTCTGGGTTCTTCCCCTGAATCCAGCCTAATGCTGTTTGTGCTCAAAGCTCTTCTGAGCTCCTTCTAAAGGACTCAGTTGTCCTCAGTTGTACAGCTGGTCTCTTCATTCTCTGGCTCGTCACATGCCTTTGCTCTAGACTTCTAAAAAGGGCTATGCAGAAGGACAGTGGCCTTGGACTCTCACTGCCCAAGCCAAGAACAAAGAAAGGGACCTGCCACCTAGAGAGTGGGACCAAAAATCTAGGAGGTGGAGATCCACTTTTCAGTGTACCCATCACACTGATTGTATTTTGTCTCATGTATGAGCTATTTTTATATTAAAAGACTGGCTAACCAGATAAGTAAATAATGCCCCATGGAAAGCAAGCAGAGGCCATGGGTGATCTCATACTAACAGTGCTTTTGTGCAGGTCCTTCAGCAGGCTACCTTTAGTTGTGAAGTCTGCAGGGCTCTGTGTAGGAACCAATTTCAAGCTATGCTTTAGTTCTGAGCCCAAACCTTGCTTCTTTTTGGTCCCTACTGATTCAGGGAGGGAAAAAGATAAGAATCAAGAAAAACAGATTTGATACACACATTGTTGATCTACCAGCAGAATCCCTGCGTTATGACTGTGCTTCCTTCTGCCAGGTACCTGCTGGAACAGGATTTCCCAGGCATGAGGATTGGGCCCGAGCCAACCACCGACTCCTTCATTGCGGTGATGCAGGGCGACGTGGAGGGGATCATCCCTGGGAACGCCCTGGTGGTCGATCCTAGGAAACCCTTCCGGAAACTCAATGCCTTTGGCAATGCCTTCTTGAACAGGTGAGTGAGGAAGGAGCACACATCCTGACTGTTCTCTTTTCTTCTTCTTGGAGTATGAGAAGGGAAAAGATGGGGCGGGGTCTTGGGAGGCTCGGCGCCTTTCCATACCTAGAGTCTGTCTTGCTTGTCCCATTCTTGCTGGGAATGTAACTGAGTCAGTCATCATTGATTAGGGATGTGGGTGCTGCAATCGCTAGGCTGAGTCCTCCTGAGTAAGCAGCAGGAAAGGGTATGTAGCAAGTTGAATCATAGCCCCCATAACTGCACCTCCTGCCAATGAAAGCGGAGAGAGCTGCTCTGTATAGTTCCCAGTTTTTGCCTGCGGTACGGCAGGAATTCAACTGGAAGGAGGCAGAAGAAGGTTCTTCTCTATTTCTGGACCTTGTTTTTACTTGGTGGAAAGAATCCTGGGCTTAAGATGGAAGCCCCGAGTTTGAGCACTGACTCTCCTAACTAAACTCACTGTGTGGCCTCAGACAGGTCACCTCCCCTCCCCTGGGACAAGTCAAAGCTTGCAGACACCAGGGTCATTGTGATGATTTGAGTGCAAAAAGCCCTCGGGAATGCCTGGCAAGCTGATCTGGGCCTTTCTGCTCCACTAAAATGCAGGCCAATCTCCTGATTGCTCTTTTTATATAAATTCACACTACAATTTTGCATGCGTATTGCACTTCAACATTTCAAGACTACTTTCCCTAATTAGAGTAAAGGTAAATACTGTGGGCTTTGGCTTCAACAGACCTGGGTTGAAAGCCTACCAGTTAGCCTCAGGGATCTTAGACAAATTACCTAACTTCTCTGTGTCCTACTTCTGCCATCTGTGAAATAGGATAATAATAGTATCCTCCTCCAAGGCAAGAGGACTGATGTGGCCTTATGGAAAAGTTGGCATTTGCCATGGGTGTTCAGTGTTCAATGATGGGTGAAGTGACACTGAAAGGGTAAAAAAAAGAAGAAAAGAAAAAAGGAAATTCCAGGTAGAGTAAACATATATACACAAGCAGGAACCCTATGACTAGAACTTTGTAAAGTGCTTTTCTCCAGGAGTAACAGCTGAGGTCACGCATGTTTACCCTGACTGTTGGCTGGGGATCTGACAGGCACGTCCATCGCAAGGACAACAGGGAACGGGAGGCGAACTTCCTTCTGTGAGCTGCTAGCTTCTCTGCAGCCACGCACAGGAGGCCGCACCCCAGATGTCTGGTTCCCATCTCAGTGCCACCCAGTGGTCTAATGCCACATCCCTCATCTGTTCCCCTCCCGCTCTCTACGGGAATTCTAAGCCCTCTCCAATCACCTCAGCCTCCTTGTCTTTCCACAGATGACCTTGCTTCCCTTTCTAGAGAAAATGGAAGCCAATGTCCACGGATTCCATCTAGTTGATTTTTCTAATCAGTCCATAAACTGAGTTCATTTGCCTTTGTCCTCACTTCCTTCCACCCAGTCTGCAGACAGCTGTGGCTTTTCTTTTTCTCAGAAGGTCTAACTCCTGCCTTACCCTGTACTGTGCTCTAGGGCATCTTCTGAGGGACCTGCTCCATCAGTTATTCCTTCTCTGTCTGACAACTTGACTCACCTTTGGCTCCTCCCCTCCACATGGAAGTAGCTCCTCTGGAAAGCCCTGCAGCGGGGCCTACTAACTCTTACCCTGTTGCTTTCCTTTCACAGCTAAGTTTATTGGCTTCACCCCCGGAAGTCTTCCTGTCCCCCAATCTGTAGAACGTGGCTTCACTCTGTCACACCTGCTCGTGTGAAGGTCACTGTGACCTTAGTGATCATAAGCAGTGGGCACTTTTCACCTTTACCTTACCCCACCTCACTTTGGTATTTGTCTCTCAACCACTGTCCACTCTCAGTTCCTTGGCTCTCCTCCTGCCACCCTGGCCAGGCCCTCTTCAGTCTCCTCTTGGTCCTGTGTTTCCCTGGCTCCTATGACTTGGTGTCGCCCTCAGTCAGGCCATCCTCAGTCCCCTCCCTGCCCTTCTCACTTCATACACTTGGCCTGGGTGAAGCCTCAGCCACCGCCCTGTCACCAAACACTAGCCTCATGCACACGGTCACCTGGTCACCAAGTGAAGGGAACCCTGCTCAGGCTGGCTTCAGCAAAACATGGAAGGTACTTTAGGAAACTGGGGTGTGCCATAGAATGTAAAGACCAGAACGTGTCTGGGCTTCAGGCACACAGAAACCATGGCTTCAATAGGACGTGGACCGTGCCACTGACTTTTTCTACCCCTTTTGTCTAGCAGAGTGCCAGGCACATAGGAGGTGCTCCATAAATATTTGTTGAATTGAACTGGATACATTGACAACCATCATATCTGATTATGTCACTTGTTTTGTTTAAAGCCTTCCAATGGGTTTCTACTGCCCTCAGTATAAAATTCAAAATTTTTAATTTGACTTTTCAGCCTTCATGATCTGGTCCCCACCTCCCTGTCTAGCCTCATTTCTGGCCACTCCTGCCTTCCCATTCTTGCTTCAATGATGTGTACACCCCAGGGGTGGTGGTTTTCTCTCTCTCTCTCTCTCTCTCTCTCTCTCTCTCTCTCATTTCTATGCTGCCTTTGCACATCCTTATATTAGTTACCTAGGCCTGCCATAACAAATTACCACTGGGTGACTTCAAACAGCAGACACGTTTTGTCTCATAGCTCTAGAGGCCAGAGTTTGAAATCAAGGTGTTGGCAAGGCCATGTACCTCGGAAGACTCTAGAGGAGGATCCTTTCTTGCTTCTCCCTGCTTCTGGTTGCCCCAGGCATTCCTTGGCTGGTGGCAGCAAACTTCCAGCCTCTGCTTCTATCTTCATATGGCTATCTTCGCTCTGTGTGTGTCCGTCTTCACAGGGCATTCTCCTGTCTTATAAAGTGTTGAATTATAAAATTCTACACTGGAAATGTATATAATGTTATTAACCAATATTACCCCAATAAATTTAATTGGCGAAAAAGAAGATACCGGTCATATTGGATTAGGGGCCTACCCTACTCTAGTACGATCTCAACTAATCACATCTACAACAACCCTATTTCCAAATAAGGTTACATTCTGAGCTACAGAGAGTTAGGACTTCAACAGATCTCTTTGGGGGACACGATTCAAACCATCACAGTGTTGTTTCACAGTGTGGAATGCTATCTTCTCTCCACCCCCCATCCAGCCACACACACGCGCGAGTGCATGTGCACACACTGGCTTCCTTCTTGCACTCCTGTCTGCCTGGTAAATGCTGGTCATCTTTTGAAGGCTTAGTTCAAGTTCTGCCTCCTCCTGGAAACCATCCCCAACCCTCTTTTCCAAGTGTCCCCTGCCTCCTCACCTAAACTGCATCTCTGCAGCCTTCTCACTGGGTAGCAAAGGCACCTTTTCCTGCCTGTTCCTTGAGACTATGGGACCTCATAACACACCTGGGAGAATAGGACACTTTATAGCTTCTACCAAAAATGACATATAAGAGAGAATACTTGAAGTAAGGAGGATCTAAGTTAGGTTTACCAGTTTGTATCCTGAGACTTCAGGATGTAGCCCTAGAAATATTTCCTTGAATAAAGTTTGATGGCTATACTAATAACACACTTTGGTATTTGGGTAGCCCTTTGAAACCCCCCCAACCCCCTCCCCCCATTCATCAAAGCCAGCTCCAGTGCCTCCTCCTCCGGGAAGCTGTTGCTAGAAGCCATCTCTCCACCTTGGGTCTCCTGAGCCCTTCCCCTGACCTCCCTCGGGGCGCTGGTCTTATCACACCTCATATTACGTTTGCCCTGTGCTCCTCTCCCCACCAGACGGGCACCTGGAGGTGTCCCTGACGGCAGCACTTCAAAACGCAGGCCCATGGCTGCCTCAGGGTCATCCATGGAGCTCCTCAAAGTACAGATCCTGGGGCCCCTGCTAACCTGAGGTCTGGGCTTCTGCACTGCAAGGTGGCCAGGCTTCTGAACCTCTGCCCAGGGCAGGGAGTGTGGGCTTGGTGCTGAAACAAGGGGTCATGAGAGGCAACAAGGGGACAGCAGCTCACCGTGGCGTCCTCTCTGCACAGGTTCGTGTGCGCCCAGCTGCCCAACCCCGTGCTGGAGAGCATCAGTATCATCGACACCCCGGGGATCCTCTCTGGCGAGAAGCAAAGGATCAGCCGAGGTAAGCGAGGTACCTGGTCCACTTGGCTCTGGCTCCGTGCTGCGTTCTTTCTGGTACCAGGAGAGAGGCCGCCGGGCCCTGTTGTCCCTTAGCAAGCCTGCCACGCCTCATATGCTGTGCGAACTAGTCCTGGGCAAGGGCCAGCAGACTACTTTGGGTCCACTGTAGCTCCAGAGACTGCTGGCCTCAGTCTTCTCATCTGTAAAATGGAAACATCAAAATATGCTTTACTTCCTTCATTGGGGTTATTCATTCTTCAAACGACAACTACCACGGGCCAGACCCTGGTTGCTTCTGCAGTTCCTGCAGCCCCTGCCCCAGGAGTGTGCAGTTCTGCAAGGCAAGTACTTGCAGAGAACTTCAGCTCGACAGGGGAGATGCCAGCGTGCTCTGGAGTATGGGACTGGGGAGCTGGTATGTGAAAGCACTTTGAAAACTCTTCACTCTGGACAGATCCAGGGTAATTGCTCATTAAGGCAGGGTCACCAGCGGGGTGTTTAGGATTCAGAACACTGGAGCTAGACTGCCAGGGTTTAAAGCCTGCCTCTGCCTCTTCTTGGCAGCTTAAGCTTGGGCAGGTTTCTTTGCTCTAGTTGGTTCATCTGTAAAACAGGGAGAAATAATTCTATCTACCTTATAGGTTGTTTGAGGATTAAAAGAAATAATACAAATAAAAGCCTTCTGCCCGGCACACAACAGTGCCCAGTAAACTTAAGGTGTTATTGCTTATCCCCATCATTATCATTGGCTTTTTTCTAAAATGATAGATCAACGCTGTAAAAAGCTAAGAACAATGGCTCTTGGCTCCCCACACCCAGCCCCTGCTGCCACAGTGTGCTGTGTGCCCCCGGCACCCCCTTCCCTTTCTGTGCCCTGTGTCGCATCTCTGGCAAGGAAGGCAGATGAAGCCACACACACTCAATGCTGGACTGGGAGCTAGGCTGGAGCCAAATTAGCACTCGGAAGTCAGCATCCAGGAAGGGAAGGTTTGGCAAGAGTTCCCTGGGCAGCAGCTAGAAGTCTTGCCTCTCCTGAACCGATTGCCTGCTTCCTTCCCGCCTTTGCCTCAGCCCCTGTGCTCTGCGGTCCTGCCGGGGCAGGCACAAGGTCTGTCCTGCATTGTCTGTCTGTCCTGCAATGTCTGTAGCACCACAGCAGGTGGGGAGGGGGCCCAGAAACCCCCTGCACCAGGGCCATGGCCTGCAAGTGCCAGCATTTACTCAGCCCCAGGCCCCTCAAAGAGAGCCCAGAGCCACACAGGTGACAGGCCAGTGCTGAGGCTGTGTACCCATGAATGCTGCAGGTGCCCACCTGGGTGCAGGCCTCTACTGCTAGAACCGAGCTGCTGTCCAGCGCTCCTGCGAGCTGCCTCCGATTCCTCTCTGAAGAGAGCAGCTCAACAGCACCAGGCTCAGCAATTTGGGAGTCCACCATGGCTGTGTTAATAGGTGCAGCCAGCCCTGGCTGAGGGTAGAGCAGGAAAACTGCAGGAGAGGCCCCCCGAGTTAACAGCCTGCTCAAGGGCCTCAGGACCCCCAGTCTGTCCTTAAGAGAAGACAAAGCCTATTCTTCTTCAGGGCCCTCGTTCTGGAGCAGGTGGGAGGGAGGAGTGGGAAACCCTGACCTTCCCCACATTTCACTGAGCAAGTGACTCCTGGGAAAAAGAGGGGAAAGAAAGCAGCAAGTCAGGAAGGGGCCTTGGGAACCATGTTAACAGTCCATATAATCAGCGGCCTGACATCTACGTGAGTGGGATGTGATAGAAGTGTCCTGTGAGGAGGCCTGGGAGCCTGGGCTGTGTTGTAGAGAGCAGCACAGTCGTGTAGGGGTTGGGGGAGCCGCTCTGAAGCCATAGAACCCGCAGCCTTGGAAAGAGAGGGGCGTCTCCCCACCCGTCTGGTCTCTATGCCCCTGGTAAGCATCCTGGCACCTTGTTCAGGGCCCTCCCTGTGGAGGGGCAGCTTGGGTTGCTCTCTGTCTGGTTTCTATTAGTTTCCTTCAACACTCTTTCCCTCCTAACCAGTTCCCACCCTAATTCCCCCCGCCCCTCAAGTGCCAGCATCTGGCCTCATCCTGAGTTTAGACCTGAAGGGGATTTACTGTACTACACGGGCAGCTGTGTCTCCTATGAAATTCTCAGGACAGCCAAACTTCTCAATCTGAACTCCCTAGCAGGTCGGCGGCACACGCACCTGCAAGGCCAGTGCAGCCAGCCTTCCAGGTGGGGCCAGAGACAACTCCAGCCTCGGGGTTTCCAAGAACGCTGGACTGGGAGTTCAGAGCATGGGCTTTTAGAACTTGTGTGGGTCTCAACAGGTCACATTTTCTTCTTGAGCCTTTGTATCCCCGAGGGTAACAAGGGGGAATGATACCCACCATATGACCTTGTGAGGTCCATGGATGGTGATGGAAACAGACATCAGCTCTGGGTCTGGATTTCAGTGAGCTCCCTTCTTTCCCCTTTACCTGCCAGCCAGGGTCGTCTATTATACACCCTCAGGGTAATCTGTGTGAATGGCCTCCCTTGCAGTTCTGCAGTGCACAGCCTGTGCAGCTGGATGTGGCAGTCCTGCTTCAGGACTCCTGCCTTCCTATTCCATTCTTTTCCTATTCCTCTATCTTCTCACCTGCCTTCCTCTTTGGCCCTGAGCAGCTGCCCTGTGCCAGTTAAGTGCTTGGTTGTCTAGCCTGCCCTTCCTATCTTTTCCCATCGAACAAGACTAAGCCCCACCTCTGGGAGAAGTGATGGCCCATGAGTGGCTACCCAGGCCAGTTTGTTCTCTGCCCTTCTGAGTCTACGCTATAAATGCATCTTCTGGCAAAAGCAGGCTGTGATCAAAACAAGAGCCGGAGCTGGGCTGCTGGCAGGGCGTCACCAGCCTGGGGCAGTGCTAACCTCAGCTCTCCAAGGAGACTGGGGGAATTGGGAAGGGGGATCAGACAGTCTCGGATATCGGCGGGAACTCAAATGGGGAAAGATTCCAGGA
Source organism: Rhinolophus hipposideros (assembly GCF_964194185.1). Lineage (NCBI taxonomy): Eukaryota > Metazoa > Chordata > Mammalia > Chiroptera > Rhinolophidae > Rhinolophus > Rhinolophus hipposideros. Next base: position 56,463,390 of record NC_138058.1, on the reverse strand, counting down.
TTCAGCCCTTCCTCCTCCTTCCTCACAATCAGCCATAGATTCTGGGGGCTCCAGCTTATACCTACACACATAAATACCCCCCCCCCCACACACACACACACCTCCCTCCACATGCCCTCCCACGCACAAATGTGTGCACAGAACCAAATGCGCTTTATATGGCTTCTTGCCTGGGGCCCTCAGAACTCCAGGTTGGATTGCAGCACAGATTTGGTGTTTCTTCCCTTCCTTCTGCCAGCCTAGGGCAGGACAGAACCCTCAACCCGGCGGAGGGGCATACAGAGCCTGAAATCCAGCCAACGTTCCTCTCTGGTCAAGCCTCATGCCTGGCACAGGGCTGTCTCACCAGAAATAAAGGGCACCATTATCAAATCTGTACAGAGGCCCCTCTGGGCCACTGGGCCCAGTATGTCATACTCTGGAAAGTGAGATGTTCCCAAGGGCTCCCCAGGCCTCAGGTCTCAGGCCAGCACTGGGCAAAGTGTGGTTCTTGCTCAGGGTGCGGTCCCTCTGCCGGAGCCTGGGGGTGGGAGAGGGGAAATGGGGGACGTACGGAAACCTGAGCCTGGGAGGTCGCAGGCCAGCACTTGTCTCTGGATGAAGATGCATTGGGGTGGGCAGCAGAAGGGCCAGGAGGCAGTTCCTGGAAGTGACAGGATATGCCCAGCCCAGGGCTTATTACTGGAAAGGAGCAAGGAAGCAGCCGAAGTGGGAGGGCTCCGGAAGCATGAGTGTCCTCACACGTCGGAACCACATTTCCCGGCTATTTCTCAGCTACAAATCCCCACAGGCCCCACCTTAGAAAAGCAACCCCTTGGGTGTGGAGCTCACATCCCTCCCAGTAGACCCCTTCCTGTACAGGTGAGCTTAGCAAGGCCACAGCAGATAAAAACCTTGCCTAAGTCCCAAAACTGGAGTGGGAACTCTGGCCTTCTGATTCCCAGTCCAGTGGCTTTTCAACACATTTTCATTGCCTGCCCAGGAAAAGGGCAGGGAGTAGGAATAAGGGCAGACTCATCTATGCGTCTCCTCTTGGGGGACCTTGGGTTCTAGTCCCAAATTTGCCACCACTTGGCTATGTGGGCTTGGGCAAGCCCCTTAACCTCTCTGTTCCATCTCCCTTCCCTGTAAGATGCGTGTCTTATTTGCCTCTTGGCCTGTGCAGAGTCATGAGGATCAAATGAGATTGTGTGGCTGAAAATACACAGGAATGTTCCGCCTTGTCCCTTACACCTGACTTTAGGTCTTGAAGGAAGCCAGTGGCTGATTAAGGAGTTCCCTTGCTTATTGTGTTTGTCTCATTGATTTCCTCCTGCCTGGCAATACTTAGAAATGCTTTCTTTCCAGTCCTCTTGAGCCTGGGGGGCAGTGGGGAGAGCCTCACGTCCCTGCAGGCTGCCCAGTCTCTGTGCCTGGCGCCTGCAGACCAGATCTCTTTGAGACAGCAGACTTGCTACAAGCAATTCCAGGAAGGCCAGCTTCACCATCAGTCTCCTGGGGCTCAAATCTCCCCCACCCACTGCCCTTGAGATGCTGCAGGTACTCGAGCTCCTGCTGTGTGTCTGAGAGCCATTCCTGGGACCAGCAAGGGAAAGGGGGCCTGTCACTGGTTGTCCTGTTCACCCCAGACATGAGGGCAGACCCCCTCTCTGCTATCGGATCCTGTTGCTATGACTCTACCACTGACCCTTTATCAGTCAGCCATTATCATCCCCATTTTACAGCTGAGAAAATTGAGGTTCACAATTGCCCAAGGCCACACAGAAAATAAATGGGAGAGCTAGTCCCATGTCTTTTTCCTTAGTCGGTCCAGCCGTGCCTTTCAGATGCTCCCATTCCTAGATGTGCATGAGCTGAGTTCAGGAAACCATGAAATACTAGTCCTAGAGGCTGCTAGGCTCTGAATAGCCAGGAGCAGGAGGCTGAACTTCAGAGAGACCCATGGAGTCCTTGCTTGCTTCTCAGGGCCCTTACAGCCACACCTGGCAGAAAGCACCTATCTTTACTAACTCTGTCATTTGATAGCAGCCTGTTGGAGCATGCAGAATTTGCAAAAATAGGAACATGAATAAGGGCCCTCTGTGCTTCTAAAATCCTAGCAAGGGTTCCCAGAAGCCATCTGCTATCCTCAGGCAGGAGCAGAGTTCACAGAGGCACCCAAGGCATTTAAGACAGTGACCCCAGAATTCTTTCTTCCTATGCAAGGGCTTCTTTGTGTCTAATCTCCATCCGTCCTGCTGTACTCTCCACCCTCACACCTCTAGTCTTAGAAGCAGGGAATTGTGTTCTGCCTTGAGAAAGGAAACTCAAAGATCTTCCAGTCCAACCCCCTCGCTTGACAGGCCAAGAGACCAAGGACCAGAGAGGGGAGAGTGCTTGCCCAAGGACACACAGCAAGTTAATGCCTGAGCAGTTGGGCTTTCCCAGGTCAATCCTCCTCAGGTAACCTCTTCAGAGCACACCCATCTCATGGAAACTGGCTCTCGGAAGGAGCTCTTTATAAAAGGGATGGAGCGATAGGAACACCCAAGCTCACATTCAGTTTCACCTGCTAACTCTTCTTTGGATCCTCACAGCAACCCTATGGCAGGGTCTGGTGGGTTCCAATTCAGAGACCAGGAAACAGGCCCAGATGTGACTTGTGTACTGTCTCCCGGGTGTAAAAAGCAGAACAGGACTTACGTTTCAGTTTTGTTCTACAAATACTGATCAAGCATTACTGTGTGCCAGACACTCTTTGGTACAGGGGAAGTGGAGAAGACTGAGTGCAGCCCCGCCCTGCCCAGTTCCCGGGGCACTGGGGGTCGACCCATCCTGACAATATCTGGTAGAGCAGAGGGGCACACATTTCTCCTAGTCCACAAGAACACTAAGGAACACCTGACCCGGCCATGGGGACAGGAACAGGCAAGGGTTCATCCTGTTCCGGGCTGCACTGACCTGGTGCTGTCACTCTCCCCTGCACCCGGAGTTGGGGGCTAGTCAGGTCGCTGGGATTTGCCCCTACTCCTCTCCAAGCTTTCATAGCCTAGGTATCCTCTTGCATGGCTGGTACCATCAGGGACTGGAGAGAGGTTGGGGGTGGGAACTCTTCTCTACAGCTTCTCTGGCCCCTTTGCTTTCCCCAGCCCTTGGATGGGTGGCTAGAGGGCTGGACTTGGAATTAGAAAGCCCGAGTTCTGGTCCTGGTTCTGACTACTGCAGCATGGCCCTGGGCACGTCTCTCACCCTCCAGGAGCCTCCATTTCCTTGTCAGTAAAATGCCCAGTGCTGACTGCTCTGGCTGCCCAGCCAGTTATGAGTGGCTGACGTGGTGAGCGCTGAGGGCTGACAGGGTATGAGTGGCTGACATGGTGAGCGCTGAGGGCTGACATTTGCTCCACATTTGATGGAGAGAGCCATAGTATGCTCTTCCCAGCAGCCCTCCCCATGGCTTGCACGCCTCAGTTAAAACCCTTGTCAGGCCAGATTTTGGAATAGATCTCGGCAGCATGCCAGACCAGGACCCCGCAGCCTTCCCCACCTACTAGCAGGGCCAGCTGCTGGTTCCAGGTACCTCTGCAGTGAAGCTGTGACCTGTTTTCTGGGCTGTGGTTTGGGGCAGGGCGATCAGGTTGTCCTGATTTTTGTGAGCCCTCTGGTCCCCATCCAGACCACAGCTCTAAGGGACTGCTTTTGGGAGGTGAGAGCAGCCTGGCTGTGCTGAAGGAAAGATTACAAATAGCCAGGAGCCACACCTGGGGAAGGGAGGGGAACAGGAAAGCAGGTGCAGGCTGCAGGCCCACCTGGAGTGGGAATGCACTGGGCCTCCTGGGCTCTGTGGGTGCTACTGGCTGGGCTTTCCTGCTGAGGAGGAGTGGGGAGGAGAGGGCAAGGACACAGGCAGGTGGCCAGGTGCATGACGGCTGCCCTTTTGGTACATCCAGTCCTGGGCCCACCCCTTGCCAACTGTTTGACTCTTACCTCATCTCTGAACCTCAGTTTTCTTTTCTGAAAGGTGGGAATGATACTCCTCATCCTGCCTACTTCAGAAGGTGTTGAGGGTGAAATGAGGTCATGACATGAATATCCGACAGCCAGAGCAAGCATTGAACTTGAGGTTAGGTGTCATGCCCCACCAGCTGCCTCCTACAAGCAGGGTGGTCTTGGCTGAGTCACTCTGTAACCATCTCTAGGTAGCACTGACAATGCACCTACCTTGTTACTGGGCAGAGCCTGACCCCCAAAGCACTTTTCTGGGCCCTGACCCTTAATGGAGAGGGCCCATTTCCTTGAATGAAAAGACTAAATGGGAATAATGATGTTAATAATAATTAGTATTTATTGAGCAGCTACTAAGTGCTATGCTCCATGTGTATGTAGTCCTCACAATTCTATTAGTTAGGTACTATTAGTATGCCCATTTCTAGATGAAAAAGCACTGACTCAGAGACACAGAGTAACTTGCTCAAGGCCACATAGTGAAAATGTGGAGGAGTGAGGATTCGAACCCAGCTCTGACTCCCAAGACTGTCTTATTTCTACTGCACCTGGTGGCTTTCCCCAACCCTTTACCCGGTGCCCCAAAGGCCCTTCCCCCTGACTGTCCGTCTGCCGGCAGGGTATGACTTTGCTGCTGTCCTGGAGTGGTTCGCCGAGCGGGTGGACCGCATCATCCTGCTCTTTGATGCCCACAAGCTAGACATCTCTGACGAGTTCTCAGAAGTCATCAAGGCCCTCAAGAACCATGAGGACAAGATGCGAGTGGTGCTAAACAAGGCCGACCAGATCGAGACGCAGCAGCTGATGCGGGTGTACGGGGCCCTCATGTGGTCCCTGGGGAAGATCGTGAACACCCCAGAGGTGATCCGGGTCTACATCGGCTCCTTCTGGTCCCACCCCCTTCTCATCCCTGACAACCGGAAGCTCTTTGAAGCTGAGGAGCAGGACCTGTTCAGAGACATCCAGAGTCTGCCCCGAAACGCTGCCCTGCGCAAGCTCAATGACCTCATCAAGAGAGCCAGGCTGGCCAAGGTGAGGCTGCCCCCGGGGAGATGGGCAGTTTGGTTGGCACCAAGGGTTTGGGGTGGTGGACTCAGCTGCAAAAGCTGAGGGTGGCTGCCTGCAACCCTGTGCCTGCCCACATGAGACTGGCCTGTAGCCATTGCCGCAGGAACATCGGCCGTGCCAACTCTGGCAGCCACGGGGCAGGGCAGCGTGCTGGTGATGATCACAGGCCCTGGTGTCAGACGACTAGATTAGAGGCTGAAGCTGCTGTTTACTAACTGTGCGATCCCAACCCCAGCAAGGCCCTCGGTCTCTCTGTGCCTGTTTCCACGTCTGTAAAATGAAAGGGTTGGCCGATAGCACAGAGAATGTAAAAGCCCTCATCACAGTGTGTGTGTCCTCAGAAGTGCTTAGTGAGTGTTACTGTCTTTCTCATCAACATCGTCTCTAGTATGACCGTACCTACTACCGCCTTGACCTTCCCCTCCCCACTGTCTCACCTTTCCCATGAGACATAGAAAAACAGCTCAGCGCTGCAAGCAGTGTGAGCAAGAACGTGGACATAAGAATTGTTTCAGAAGTAGGAGCAGGAGGAGGAAGGGTTTATGGAGAGAGATGGGTGACAGCCACCTAGAGGGAAGAGATGAATCGAGGGTCTTGATCTGAAGCTTTCTCTCTGCTGCCATTTCTCAGGTCCATGCCTACATTATCAGCTCTCTAAAGAAAGAGATGCCTTCAGTGTTCGGGAAAGACAACAAGAAGAAGGAGCTGGTGAACAACCTGGCTGAGATTTATGGCCGGATCGAGCGGGAGCACCAGATCTCACCTGGGGACTTTCCCAACATGAAGAGGATGCAGGTAACCAGAGTCTGGGGCTCCAGGACAAGGGACAGTGTCACACAAGCTGGCTGAGCAGCCTGAGTATGGAGGAGGCCACCCTGGCGTCCCTTGGATAGAAAGTCAACCCAGAATCAGAAGGCAGGGAGATGACACTATGTCTGTCCTCCCTGCTGAACTGTCATTGGCCCAGAAGGTGTCATATCTGGACCTGGGGAGAAACATAGAGCCACAGCGCTCCTTAAAGGAGCAGGGGTGTCACATGATGTTTGGGGTCTGATACCTCTAGTTTATGATATTCTCCAGTCACAACCACCACAGGCTTAGAATCCCCACCATGTTACATGAAACAAAGGTTCTCCAGGCCCTCAAGTGCTTACGTTGACCTCGGAGCTCCCACTTGGGAGCTGTTTGGAACACAAGGCAGAGACGTCCACACAGGAGCTTGCCATCTTTGGGGCACTCTGTGGGCTCCTCTTTTGGGTCAGGGACCATCACACATGATTTATCTTGTTATTCCCCAAATCCTCTGAGGGAAGCATTTTCATCCTCTCTTTATAGAGGAGCAAATAGAGGTTGATAAAGGTAGTTAACCTCTGCAATTAATTTGCCTGTAGATTTCTGAATGTAGTGGTCACATTAGGCTGCCAGTAGAAAAACCAGGAGTGGTCCCCAAAGTCCAAGCAGGAAACCATCACATCTTCCTAACTGGATCCTCTCTGAGCCTATCTCTTCATCTGTAAACGGAGCCTCCAGAAGCAGCCACCTTACATGGGTTTTGAGCATCAGTGAGATAATACTTACAAGGCACTTAGCACAGAGCCCGGTACAGACTATGCCCTTCAACTTCAGTAGAAGTCAGATGTCACCACTGGGGGAAGTTGACTGATGAGCATGAGGAACCTACCTCTCCGTACAATTTTTGCCATTTCTCATGATTCTATAGTTAATCCAAACGAACAAGTTTTTAAAAAATCAGGAAATAAAAGTAGCAGCAGATGTGGTAGTAATATTGTTTTTGCTCTTGGTGCTGATTTTGATCTTTACCTTGGGAACCAGTTTCTCAGGTTTTTTTCTTTTGTTTGTTGGGTTTTTTATTTTATTTATTGGGGTGACAATTGTTAGTGAAATTACATAGATTTCAGGTGTACAATTCTGTATTACATCATCTATAAATCCCACTGTGTGTTCACCACCCAGAGTCAGTTCTCCTTCCATCACCATATAATTGATCCCCCTTGCCCTCATCTCCCTTCCCCCCAGTTTCTCAGTTTAAGACTAGGGTTTTAGACCATCACTATAGTCCCAAATAGGCATTTTTAGTTTCCTATCTGGTAAAATAAAAGGAAAAAAAATAGATGTTTAGAGTATGCAATTTGTTCATAAATCCATTCATTCCTATTACCACCGCCCATAGCCCGTCACTAATTTCAGAATTACTTTAATGTAATTTGGGTTTCTCAACAGCTGTGGCTTGGAACATTTTTAGTTTCTCTTCTATTAAGAATTTAATGATCTGTAAGCAAACATTTGGGAAGATGACATTTGAAAGGAACCATATGACCCCTTTTTTAATGTGAGGAATCCTTTCTCAACATAAATGATCTCACCTTCTCATTCGTTTGCCTGTCCTACGTTAGGTTCTGTTGTTCGGTATGCTGAATCAATAACGTAAAGGGCCATCCTATGAAGAGGGCCGAATGTGTGGGGGATGGGAGCACTCACCGTGCTCTCTGGAAGATATTGGGATGCCTATTTGGGAACCCACCAAACACACCAAGAAGTGAAGAAGTTGGGAGAGATGCAAGAGATCTTGGGAGGTTACGCCCTGAGGGCAGGAGAAAGGGCTTGTCTGCTCCTCTGCCCTCCCCATCCCACTGAGCCCCCACCATCTCCCTGGTTCAGCCCTGCTGGGGAGAGGTGAGAAATGCCCAAGCTAACACTTACTTTTGAAATGTAGCTGTGGGTGTTTTGGGAATTTTTCTGCAATGAACTCAATGTGCTTGCCCCTGACACTGTCTCCTGTACACTGGTCTATGTACAGGAGTAAGCCCAGAGTCCTGACCTTGCTGTGGCCAAAGCCAGGGCAGGAGTGGAAATCTCTCACCTTGTCACTATAGACGCCAAGGAGAAGTGGGGTGTTCTAGGCTCAAGACCTTTCCAAATCACACAGACGTGCAATGTGGAGCATATTTCTTTTACCATGTGGTGGGGATGTCACAGGAAGGCCAGGAGGGGAGCTTTTACAAAATCTGCATGCCTGCCCAGGTCTACCACGTCAAAAACTTTGAGAGCGGAGCAGATATTTGAAAAACTCTCTCCAGGCAATTCCGTGAGCATCCTGATTAAGAACCACTGGTTGGGGAGGACCTTTGGCTTCTATTATGATTTGTTTCCATTACCTATGCCTCAATTTTTCCTTCCCTAAAATAGATAGGGAGCAAATAAGATAATATAGTGAAAGCACTTTATGTTTTTTTAAGTTGAACCCTCATTAAAGTAGAAAGACCCACATGCCTCAGTCTCAGAGAGGCATAGCATTCAGGAACCACTGTTCAACAGCCCAAAGGAACTAAAAGAGATTTAATTACTTGCTTTCTAGAACAACACTAAAGGTCATCGAAATAAATGGATCAGGCCAATATTCGTTAAATTTTCCTTTCTTCCCAGCCCCTGCAACAGTTCTACTCTCTCCTAAAAAAATTCCACCAAAAGCACATGTGCCTTTTTTCTCCTCCTCTCTCAGATCTGTTATTACTGTGTAATATGCATCAGCGTAGCCTCTAAGCCACAGGGCTGTGAACATTCCCACATTAGTCAAAGGCGGCCTCCCCATCTGGGGGAAGGATCACCATCTACTGTCTTCTGTCCTCACCTTCTTTTCTGTCCCTCTTCCCAGGACCAGTTGCAGGCCCAGGACTTTAGCAAATTCCAGCCCCTGAAAAGCAAGCTGCTGGAGGTGGTCGACGACATGCTGTCCCACGACATTGCCCAGCTCATGGTGCTGGTACGCCAGGAGGAGACACAGAGGCCCGTACAGATGGTGAAGGGCGGAGCGTTCGAGGGCACCCTGCACGGCCCCTTCGGCCACGGCTACGGGGAGGGGGCCGAGGAGGGCATCGACGATGCCGAGTGGGTGGTGGCGCGGGACAAGCCCATGTACGATGAGATCTTCTATACTCTGTCACCGGTGGACGGCAAGATCACGGGGGCCAATGCCAAAAAGGAGATGGTGCGCTCCAAGCTGCCTAACAGCGTCCTGGGCAAGATCTGGAAGCTGGCTGACATCGACAAGGACGGCATGTTGGATGATGAGGAGTTTGCACTGGCCAATCACCTCATCAAGGTCAAGCTGGAGGGGCATGAGCTGCCCAGTGAGCTGCCCGCCCACCTCCTGCCCCCATCCAAAAGGAAAGTCGCCCAGTGATGGGAACAGGGGGCGGTTCCAGTGTTACAGGAGATGGGAGAGGAGATCTCACACACACACACACACACACACACACACACACGCATTCACACGCGCGTGCACACACACAGGCACAGATCCTGTAAACTGCACTGACGATGAGAGAGGTCAGTGACCCCAGGTTTCCAGGCTGATCTTTGTTTGGATACAAATTCTCAGCATTGGTAGAAGCACAGGAGCATGCCCAGGGCCTCAAGTTTCAAGCCTTGGTCTCTTTCCCTCTCTCCCTCCCATCTTCCACTACCCAGAGATCTGCCTTCTCCCCCGTAGGCAGTGAGGTCACTGGCCCACAGATGGCTCACCTTCCTCCAGATTCCCCAGATTTGGAGCAGATGGGAAAGCTTTTCGCTTAATAGGCAATTCACTTGGTTTTCTGAGCTTTCTTCCCCTCTCTGGCTTCCTAATATGAAATCTGCTCCAAGCTCAAGAGATATACAGGAAGGGGGCTGCAGCAGAGAGGAGAGGGGAGGAGGGGAGTATCCTCAGGGAACCAGGTCCCAGACTTGAACTGTTCTTTCCCAGATTTAGGCTCTGTCTGCCTCGGCAAACCTGGCTTTGAACCCTGCCAGCATTTCATTTCAAAGAACCCCGGTGAGGGAGGGAGAGGAGGAACTATCAGCAGGAAAGAAAGCAAAGAAACTATCCTGTCATTCTCTCCCCAAAGCCAGTCAAGGTGGTTTTATTGCACAGATTTTGTCAGATTCGTGTTTTTTTCCACCTGGCCTCTGATGTGTCGATGCTCAGACTCGACTCACATTTATCCAGCCCCTCCTGTGTGCCAGGAACTGTCTTAGACACTTTTATAAAGACATTACCCCATGTGGCTCACAAGGGACTATGCATTAGTCCCCTTCCCCATTTTTCAGATGAGGAGCCTGAGACCCAGACTTTTAAGTGACCTCAAAGTCCCAGAGGTCACACGTGATGGAGAGAGGATTCAGAGCCAGGGCCTCCTTCTCCCCTCCGCTGTGATGTGTGTGCAGGATCCAGCATTGCTGGCCGAGGACAAATCAGGGAAAGCAAGCTGAGCAGGCAGGCCCCTCACAGCCTCCCAGAGCAGGCTGACAAGGGAGAAGACTGGCCACCTGCCACATCACAGAAGCAAACCGTGCCTTCTGGCTACGCACCCCATGTTCCTAAAATCACAGAAGCCCAACAGCACCAGCGAGAGAGTGGGCCTGCCTGCTGGATGCTGTCCACGTCTGTACCTACTCTGCTTCCCACCCAGAGCCTGAATCATCCCAGCTCCAATGCAGCCACCGACTCCATCCAGTGGGGCCTCGTGTTGATTCTCAGGGGTCTAAGGTGGTGGTCCCTGCAGGTCCCCCAGCAACTCTGTGGTGTCCTTGGAAAATCCCCACCGTGTTAGTGCCCGGCCCTCTGTGGTTTCTCCTTTGGCTCGCTTTATGGCCACTGAACCAACCACTTTGTGCGTTATGCTCCTCCTCTGATGGAAAACAAAAACAAGTATAACTTATTTTATATCTGTGTTCAGACTATATAGAGAATATTCTATGTACCTATGATGTGCTCATTACTGTAGTGTGTTTGTCATTAGTGTTCATTTTAATACAGCATTTATCCTTTGGTACCCACTTGGCCCCAGAGCATCATTCCATGGAAGGCTGAGGGAGAGGGGCTGGGTTCTTTCCTGGAGTTCCTGGTGGCACCTCTGGGAGAGGATTTGAATGCCCATAACGACCTCCTCATATAATATCCCCTTAACCTGTCAAAGCACAGTGATTACTCAGGCCGCCCTGATGGAACCACCGGCCCCGGGAGTGGAGATGGTCCCCACGCCTCTGGACCTCCTGTTACATCCGTACATTTCTCTTTCTCGCAAAATGAAGGGCAAAGGAAGGCCAAGGCAAAGAGGTGTAGCCTCCTCTAACTTGAGTGCCAAGCCCAGCTGAGAGACCATTTCTCAATTCTGTGAGCTCTACGCCTTTGAGTTGAAGGAGAAATGGGAAGGAGCAGAGGGAACTGAAGTTTCTGTCTGTTTATTTGAGAAGAAAGGAGGTATCTGTTATTTCCATCATCCCACTGCCACTTGGACATATGCACCACCTTTCAACTCACCTCTCCCTGCCTTTCTTTCCTCACTTCTTCAAGACTCCACCCCAGACAGATCTATGGGACAGGGGGATTCCATGTTGGCACTTTCCCCATCTCCTGAGAAAGAGGAAGTGCTGCTTGAGGCTCCTCCCAATGGTTGAGGGGCCAGTTGAAGGACACTTTCTCTGGGGCTGTCCCTCTGTCCCCTGCTGCCTCAGCCTACTGACCTCTAGCAGGCTCTGAGGATCTGAAAACATTTCATGTGGAAAGCAGAGGCACGTCTTGGCTATCTCATGGGCAGGAGTCCCTGGAGAGCCTATTGTCCTGTGGCTCCTTCCCACCATGCCACTCAACTGGGGTCACAGAAGTCATTACATACCAAGAGCAGCACCCTACACCACTGCCCTGGGAAAGCCTGCCCTGGCACTGAGAGCTAAATCATGACCAAAATCTAGCTGTGTACAGGGAACACTGCTGGCCATAGCAGGGCCTAGACCTGAGATTGCAGAGCGGTGGGAGGTGGCCCTGAGTCACCCCCCACTTCCATTTATCCCCTCTGTTCCAAGAGCCTACATTTGTGTTAGCGAGTCAGAATTAGCAAAGCTCTCTTGGAAAGAATACGCTTGTTTCTTTCCTTTATGATATGCTAACTGACCTCTGTACATATTCAATTCTTTATTCCTTAATTTGTCCCTCCATCCATTCTTTCTTTCACTCAGAAGACACTGAGAACTTCCTCCAGAAATGGCTATAAGTTAAAGGTAGAGATTCATTCACTGAGCCATTTAAAACTACTTGAAGGCCAACTGTGCAGTAGGGACAATTCTACATGGATCCAGTCAAGCTCCTGCTCTCAAAGAGCTCACAGCCTAGTGGGGGAAGGGAGACATTCATATAAACATTGACAACACAACGAGGGACCGGGACAGGCTCTGGGCTGGGGGTGTGCAGGCAAAGTAGGGGCACATTAAGGTCAGAAATGGCTTCAAATTGGGGAGGAGGTGGTCAGAGAAATCCTGGGGTGAGGGTGGGAAACTTGAGATGAACCTGAGAAACCTTCTGGGGTCTGCCTCTGGTGCTTACGGTCTTCCTTTTCTAATTCAAGAAAGAAACACAACTGCACTCCCAGCCCACAAAATCATGACAGACTGAGAACCATTGATGTATTTGAGAAAAAGCATGGTTAGAATTTTCCCTCTAGGGACTGTGCTGGTTTTTCATAGGCCATTTTCAAGCAGAAATATTATCCGTATCTTTAAAGTTGAAATGTTCATTGCTGGGAGGAAAAGAAAAATGGCAATAGGGGAATGTAAGTTATTCCAGATGGAGTGATGAAGGAAATGGGAGGATATAAAGGGCACAGCTCTCCCCTCCGCCTCCCGCTGGGGATAATTAGTGCTCTTCACCACATTTTGTTTCTCGAGGCCTTCTGACACAGGGAAGGATTAAACTTTCTACCCTTTGGAGTGAGGGGAGCTGCGTGACTTGTCTTGACTAGTGAAATATGAGTGTAAGCCCCATGTCCTTTGCAGAAACGAGTGTGTAGTTTGTCCCTTTTTGCATCTCCTGCCTCACCAGGAAGTCATGTGGGAGCAAATGTGAAGATGGGTCCGTGGTTAGAACCAAGTTTCCGGGTCACTCTGAAATCCCTGACCAGCCTGCACTGGACAGGTGGCATGAACAAAACAGAAACCCTAGTCATTCAAATGTCAAGCCACTGAAAGTCCTGGGCTGCTTATTACCCAGCGCTACCAACACGATCATGTCCACAATACCTGGTAACTCCTTCCAGTAGTTTAGTCCATTGAGCAAATGTAAAGGGGAGAAAGGTAAGTAGACTGAGTTCCTACTTTCTTAAGCACCAAGGCCACCTGAAGTGAAGTCATGGGTGATTGGCACAAAGTCCTTTAGTGTTCAAGCCACATTCACAACGTCCCAGAGCCAGCCCTTCAACATGACTTTTTAAGTTGGAGAACTTTGTACTAATGGAATCAGACACCGATTGGACTTGTCTTCTCTCTGCAATAATACACATACATACTGGGGACTGACTGGGCATTGGTCTGCCGAGACCTGAAACAGAGGGTGTATAGGTCAGCAAGAGAGAATCTGCAGTTCCCAGACTCCCTCGCAGCCACGTTCAGGATGTGATTTCAGGTGGTCCTGCCAACCATATATACACAAGGAAGGGTTTCCTGAAGCAGATGATGCCAGAGGTGGACCCAGCAGCTAACACAACAGCTTCCTGACTTCTCAGCTTTCTTTCTAGTATGCTCAAGAAGCTGGAGGTCTTGTTTGTGAGGTCAGCTGAAGTAGCAGCCTGCACTAGTGAGAGCACCGTAAATGAGCATATGCTACCTGGTGTTCGCCCACCTAACCATGGTTCCTGAGAGCAGTACTGAGATGTGCAGAGGAGACCCAGCTACAGCAGAGAAGGCTTAGAGGAGGGTGTGTGTGTGTGTGTGTGTGTGTGTGTGTGTGTTTTGAGAGGATATGCTGAAGTGTTTCTTGTTGGATAAGTGAGGAGAGAGTATGGCTGGGCTTCTCAGAGACAATGATGGCTGGGGGATTTTCATAATAACAATCCCTTTCTGAGAATACAGAGGGTATGAATGTGTGCACGGAGAACACTTGAAATTATATAAACAAGGAAATGTTGAAAAACAGGAATTCTATCTTCTCCCTTAGAATTTCATGAGGGGTGGTTCCCTCACCCTCCAGGCAAGTCGCTGAAGCCTAAAGGTGGCAACCATGGCCTGAGGGCAGGTCCGCATGTGACACCATTCCCACACACCATTACGCAGAGAAGAGACTAGAAAGTACTAGGACTAGGACATCAGGCTACCTAAATTACAGCATCAGGACAAAACGTGGCCTTGTTGTGCCTCCATTTGTTTTTCACCTAAGTAAAGATCATTTCAATCCTTTGGAGATACAAAGGGGCATGTGAGGATACAAGGGACAACCGATGGGAAAGTTCACTGATAACAATAAACACTCTGCAGAGGTGAGTTCTGTTGGCATATGCTAGAAGAGGCACTGTTCAGGGAAGAGGTGAGTATCCTATCTAGGGAAGGAAGGAAAACTGCTAAGCCCATAAAGCCACCTAAAGACAGAGGAGAGAACGGGAGAGAAGATGTGGAGGCTCTGGGAAAAGCCGTGTGTACAGCGCTTGAATACCTGGAAGGTAGCCAGGGGCCCGGAGTCTATCTCTGAGTACCTGCAGGCCCTGGCCCACTGTGGTCCCTATCTTCTGGCTAAATGCACAGCCCGGGTCCCTGCCTGGCCTCCCACCATTGTGATCTGGTGCTGATAAGCAGCTAAGAACACTCAAGGTGCAGTCGTGGGGGTGGGTGGGGCAAGGGACGGCATGACAGCATGGCTTTAATGCAGACCACACAAGAATTTCATAGATAATAGCAGATCCTCCCGTATACTGAATGCAGGAGCCCCATGGCAAGTGGTCATCTCATTCACAATGTTTCAGAAGGACACTACTGTGTAAGGTGACGTCTCCTTTTCTGCCAGCTAGGGTCTTTTCATAGCATTTCTGGACATTTGTTTTACAAGACAAGGAGGTGAGGCAGTAGCAAATGACAGATCCATGAAGACAGATGAACCTCATTGCATCTCAACCCCATCTCGGGATGGGACTGGGATTTGGTTCACCTCTGAAAGAATCTCCAACTTACTGGCATAATGACAACACTGGTGAAATCTGACTTTAGTCCATGTTTCCTTTATCACAGGCCACTTCCTCTCTCTTTCCTCTTTTTCCTGCTCTCCTTCCCACTCCTGTGCCAGCATGCTAGAGGACCACCCATCCCCTGACTGGGCATTCTGTCCATCCTAGGCCAGCGATGTTCTCTCTCTCTCTCTCTCTCTCTCTCTCTCTCTCTCTCTCTCTCTCTCTCTCTCTCTCTCACACACACACACACACACACACACACACACACACACACACACCATTCCCATCATCCATGCCTTCTCCACCCCCTGTAGTTGGCTCTTGCTTTGGAACCATTGGCTGATATGACAAAATAAGAGTCTGTATGTGTGACCATGGGGTCAGATGTTGCTGTCGTGACTCTGGTCAGAGGTATGAGTCTAGCAGCAGCCCAGTGGGAGAGGTTCCTATCATTCCAACAAAAAAGAGGGCAGGTGTTGGGACACGCCACCTGCTCCTACGCAGGCTTCCCCTCTGGATCTTATCTGCTTCCTGAATGCCTTCATAGCTTTTCTTGGCAGTACAGGGCAATTCCCCTTATTCCAAAAAATCCTGCTTCTCAGGAACATGTCATGGAATGAACACATATAATTCATTGCAGAAAAGTCAGCTGGTGCTTCTCACGTGGAGCACAGTAAGTGTCCGGACCCCAAAGCAGATGTGGCCTGTCCTCTTGATACCCTGGCATGTCCAGGAAGCGAGGCCTAAGATAACGGCAGCCCTGAACTCTTCAGTGACATTTCCTGGAAATTCTGGAGATGAAGAGAAAACAAGAAACCGACTCTATGTTGCAGCACTTGGTCAGATGTCACTCTTCAGAATGGAACTAAATGTTAGGTTTGGAGTCCAGGTCTCTGGGTCTGTGTAAAAGTTCCAGTGTATGCACCAAGGATTGCAATCAGGCTACCTTGATTGGACAATGACAAGAGTCCTCAAAACAGGATTTTCCAAGACCCAATTCAAATGCTCCCCACAAGCAAATGTGACACCTGCACCTCCACCATGACCCCCTCCATCTGCAAGTCCCCTGAGCTTTGGATCTCCCTCTGCCTGCTGCCACTGTCATTCACTACTTCTTTAATTCCACCATCCAGATGATAAGCTCTGTAAGGGCATAAAACTTTGCACAGGGCTGTGTCACGTAGGTTGTTCTTGAGTGCTTATTCTCCTCGCTGCAGGTAGTACTGCCAGCTGTCTCCAGAATTGCCCTCAGCCACAGAGATCTACCTTCCTGAATGCCACACCCTCTTCCCAGGGCATCTGCATCCAATGAGTGGCCAATGAGGGAACATAAGTCTTGGGCCCCTGGCCCCAACCTGGAGCAGTTCTGATGGGCCACCCAACTTCAGAACCCCCCACAGGGTCAGCTGAGCTGTCATGCCTGCACGGCAGCCCAACGGCTTCTTCTGCCCGCTCCTGCTCCCACCCCTCATCCTTTCCAATTGTTAAACCCAAGCGCACTCTCTGATAAGTTTCCTGCCTGCTAAAATCCTTCTCAGAGTCCACTTCCCAGGGAACCCAATCTGCAGCAGACAAAGAGGAGCTGCTCAATAAATGCTGCTTGGCATAGTTGCACAGCCAATTGCTCAGTGATAACTCCAATCAGAGGATGGCCTCATGGAGACTAGTTAGTTGACCACACAAATAGGAGCAGTGGCCTTGCCAGAAAATAAATGCCACGTGGCACCAGACCCTACTTGGCAGGCGACTTTGAATTACTGAGAGAAGCTGGAGCCATGGAACACATGGGAAAAGCCAAAAATGCTTCCAGAGTTAAACCTCAGGCAGCTCCAGCAGGAGGGCTGTTTATTAGTGAATGATGAGAAGGACCATAGAACACTTATTCTGTGCAGAATTAGACCATTATCAAATCACTCTCAATCTGTAATTTCTTCTTTTCTTACCAAAAGCAAATCCCTCCCATTCTGGAACTAGCCACAACTCTGAGACAGACAGAGACCAGATGAGGGAGAAAGCATCCTTTCCTGGGTTGCAGCTCCAGCCACAGCTTTTCAAAAATTAAGCACTAGTGGGAAGGACTCTTCCTTAGGAATGAAATAGATGATGAAGGTGCTGTCCCCCAGCCGCAGTCTAGAACCACTGCATATAGAGACTGGGACTTTTCTACATATGCTATAAAGCCCTGGAGATCAGGATGAGATTTTCGTTAAATTGCAGACTTGTAGGATATAAAACATCAGTGGATGAGGAAGAACTGGGGCACCAAAAGATCTGGTGGGGATCAAGATAGCCACAGCTGCTTTCCACGTCCAAGGGGCCATGGACAGGTAGCAGCTGCCTGGAGAAGGAGCCTGAGACCCAGTGTGTCTTCCATGACCAGTCAGCTATGACTTTGCTGGCACCCAAATAGGGAACTGTGGCACATTCATCTTAGGCTCAAGTGCCAACGGTTCCTCGGTGAATAAGAATCAACTTTAACATCAGAGCCCTATTGTATATTACAGATGGTTTATTGTATAAGTACCTAATGTTATACATAGTTAATAGTTTAATAAACCATGCCTTTAATAAACCATCTTATTCCATATTCTCAATTGTTTTATTATCTTTGAAAAGTCTGGAGAAAAACATTTCTCTTCAGATAGTACTATTCAACAAATACAAGCCTAGACATAGTGAACCCCATTGGTCACTGTGGTAATGACCCTGTTGGTCAGAGTGGGCAGAATGGGTCAGTAGCACCCCTTATGGAGGTGCCTTTGGAAGACCTGTTCTTGATTCTGTTTGGCTGAGGTTATAGAACCACAGATCTTGGAACTGAATGGGACCTTGGAAACCATCATGTCCACCCAGCTTCAGATATCCACCAATGGAGTTCTGTCTCCTCATGACTGTCCCTGGCTGCCCACACGTCCAGACCAATTTCTTCTGGATGCAATACCTTCTAACAGTCACTATCTAGCTATTATACTGCTTTGCCTTATAAACATGCACATGGAACTGCATGGAACATCTGAAAAGAAAGTAAGTAGGGTCCACATACATTGGTCCACACCCATAGAATGTACACCACCAAGAGTGAACCCTAATGTAAACTGTGGGCTTTGGGTGATAATCACGTGTCAATGTAAAGTTATTGATTGTAATAAATGTACCACTGTGGGGCCGGATGTTGGTAGTGAGGGGACACTACCCTCACTACAACATCACCGGATGTTGCACGTGTGGGGACAGGACGTAGAGGGGAACTCTCTGTACTTTCTGCCCAGTTTCATTATGAACCTAGAACTACTCTAAAAATGAAGTTTATTACATAAATAGGTAAATGAATAAATAAATAAATATATACATAAAAAATACATAAATAAATCAGGGCCCTCTCTGTACATGCTGAGCTCAGTATTTGTGTGCAGTTGTAAAGGAAGTGCTCCCTGGCATAACCTCTATGCTCAGCGGGTTGGGTCCTTTGACTCCTTTCCCTTCTCACTTAGACAAAATAAAACCAATGACTGCTATGTATGGGGAGGAGGTATTTGAGCTTTAAGTTGCGGGGATTAAGGTCTAGAAAAGAAAGAAGGTTTAAAAAGAGGATCATTTAATTATCGTCAATGCCCTCATCTTTATAACTGCAGCTATCTTGGGAGCACTTGTCCCTGTATCCCCTTCTTGGGGACCCATTTCAGTTCTGTTATTGAAGCCCTGCCTTCTACCATGGCCAAGCTTTGAGATCATTTTGTCCCATCGTTTCCCTTTGTTGTTGGTCTCATTTGATTCATGCATGGACAGAAATAACCCAAGATGACTTATTATTGAAAGAAAAGGAGATAAGTCACGAGAAGGAAAAGAATTTCTTTTGTCTTTGCAGCTTAGGAAATGCAACTCTCTAGATAAATTTTTTTTAAATGAACTCTTGAATTTTCTTCCAATGCAAAAATAAAATTTCCCTTGAAAACCAAATGTATCATTCATGTGTCCCAAACCACAATTTTTAGTTTTTTTTTTTAATAAAAAAGGCTGATTTGGGATGGGGGCAGAAATGATCAATTTCAGTCCACTCCCTTGCTCTGTGAGGGTTAATTAAACAAGGATGAAAAGTAAGATAATCTTTCTAATGCCCTTCCCCTGACTCTTCCCACTGCCCACAGAGGTTTCATACAAAGTCATTCCAGGTATTGTAGTTTCTGGCCCTAATCCAATATTTTTGTGAAAGGTAGGTATTCGGAGCACTGCAGTGTCCACAGGGCTTCATCATCCATGTATGCATGCGCATGTGTGTATTTGCTATTTGTGTGTATGTGCTTGTGTTTGTGTTCATAATTGCTTTTATCCTGATTCTCTAACAGTGTCACAGTTTTAGAGAGTATCTGAGAAACACTTCCCTCTCTTTTTGGCCCTGGTCATAAGTCCACAGTGCCTTCTTCTTTTCCTGAACTTGATTGCACCCGTAAATTCAGAACCTAATAACATAAGCCTCAGCTGCTTATTAAAGGTTTCAAGCATTATTATTTAGTCTGTCAACCAGACTGCAAGCTACCAGAGAGCAAGCTTGAGTTTCCTATTGCTGCTGTTTCCTCCCAAAATGCCTAGACTAACCATCGATGCTCTGTTGACATATGGTGATGGACAAATTGGCACAGGCCCAGTGAATTAAGTCCCTCGAGGGCCATAGTCAGAGAGCATCCACGCAGCCCTGCATGGATGTTGGGTTACACACCAGCGCTGCATAGGTTGAGGGTCAGCCTGGACATTAGAGAAGAGTTTTGCCGCCATCTCATACCCAAAGCATCTGCTCCTTCTGTCCTCTGAAATTGAGTCAGGTAAATGGTGACAAAGACGAATCTTAGAGGGCAAGTATTGAACCTTCAGTCAATAGTTCATCTTCAAGCCCTTTTCCCCATCAGGGGTGCCCCTGTGCCCACTAGACACCCAGAGGCCTCATGTAACCTCAACTTCAATAACCATCACTTACCTTCAGACTACTTGTGAAATTCACCTGCCTGAGTACTGAAGCCTTTTATTTTGCTTTCCAGAAGTTCTTGGTATTATGGGGACAATATGGCCCTGTGTGGGGGAGGTGAAATTGTCCAGCAGAACGTGTTTATTTTAGAGGGTCAGCAGACCCAAGCTGGAAGCCCAAATCTTTCATGTATAAGCCCTAGGTGACTAAATACCAGTATTCTCCACCTGTAATAAAGGTAAAAATGTTTCTATCACCAGAACTTTTGTAAGAATTAAAATTATTAATGATCGCTAACATTTGTTAAGTATTTACTATATACAGGTGACGCTGCTTACATGCATTACATTTGGACCCCAGAACAACCATGTAAGGTAAGTGCTGTTATTATGATCCCATTTGGGAGATGAGAAACTTAAGTAAGACTTAGATGAGACTTGAAAAGTAAAGTTACTTGCCAAGGTAGACATCCATTAAGTGGCAGGGCTACAAATAGCAACAGAAGTCTTTTCAAGGGTTGTGGTTCTGGTCTTCCCATCTCTAATTGGAGACTTTTCAAGGACAGAGATACACCTTCTACTTGTTTTATATCCAACCATACATCCTTTAAAAACACCAAAATATGCTTCATAAAGGGATGAAGTATTGTTTTCTGTTTGTTTGTTTGTTTTTAACCAGAGGTCATAAACTCTTTAGGAAAATAATAAGAATGAGAATATAGAAAATCTGAGATTACCATGTTTCCCAGAAAATAAGACCTAGCCAGACAATTAGCTCTATTCCATCTTTTGGAGCAAAAATTAATATAAGACCTGGACTTATAGTAAAATAAGACCGGGTCTGATATTAATTTTTGCTCCAAAAGATGCATTAGAGTTCATTGTCCAGCTAGGTCTTATTTTCAGGAAAACATGGTATTTATATACAACTACTAGAAACCAGAAGAATAGACCAATTATTTTTCAAAGTCCTTTCCAGACTTGTGACACTGGATACTAAAAATAGCTTAAGATTCGAGCTGTTGACCTTGTTCATATCTAAAATTTCTTGTGAGCTATCTGTTCAGTAGTTGCTGACCATCTTGCGCTCACTATATTGCTACACTCTGCCCCTTAATTTCGATGGAAAGATGAATGAGCCCGTGATGAGTGAAAAAACTTTTATCAGCTGGGAGAATTTTTTCATTAATAATGCTCCCAGGACTTGACTAGCTGGTTCTCACCTGTTCTTACCAAGGTCCTGACTGTACTGTGAGAGCCTTGTGATTAGGAACTCGTTGAGAACCTGCTTGGGAGGAAAGAGGGTGCAAAGTCAGGTGAGGAGAGAGCCTTCTCATCCCAATGTAAGGCCAAGAACTCTTCTCCCAAGTCAAGGATGGGATATTTTCAAAAACTCTGAGAAGTGAAGTTTTGCCTAAGGTATATCCAGTCTTTACCTCTATGCCTTTGGGTGAAAATATTCCATTTCCAGGTTGGATCCTGCAACCTACTGCAAATTGACTTCACGTAACAGCTGGACTCCGAAAGCTGTGCATGCAAACCAAGGGCCAGCTATTTTGAAACCTGCTAAAGTGAAAACCTCTCTAGATGGAGCACATACACTTTGGTTCTCCCTGTCTCTACTCAGTCTGCCTAGTGAATTGTATTACCTTCCTGACTCTTATGGGCATTTGTGCAGATGAGTGAGAGCACAGCATGGAAACCTGAGCTTTAAGTGGTGTCCCAAATAGGGAGAAAAAGCAGAGCGACCACTCTGTCTCCTAAACCCAAGACAGAAAAGCAGCAGCTTCTGAGCTAGAAGGAGAAAATGTGATCCCAGAACCCAGTGGTTATCAAGAAAACGGCTGGTGAAGTTTGATAGGAGAAGGTTCCAGAGTCCTCTGGAAGTTATGGGGAAGTATAGTGACATGAAGGACTACATGTGGAAAAAATTTAGCAATCCACAGATGGAATATAATGGAATAGGAGCTCAAGGGGAAGCAGAGTTGCTTAACAAAGAGAAGTCATGGACATGTCCGCAAGTTAGGAAGAACTTGGTAGAGTAAAAGATCTTCAGGGTGACCTATTGTCCTGTTTTGCCTAGAGCTGAGAAATTTCCTGGGATGTGGCACTTTCACTGCTAAAACTGGTAAAGTCCCAGGCAAACAAGGAGGAGTTGGTCATCCTACAAAATGCAGAGGGTAAGGATGGAGTGAGATAATAATGGGATCCTGGAAGAGGCTAACCTGGAAAAGGAGGGTGGCCATTTTCTAGACGCCAATTTTATTGCATTGAAAAGCATATTAGTGCACAGTAACATTTGGGTTTATGTAGTATAGAGACACATTCTCAGTTGCGCTGTTAGCTTGTGCAGGGATGAAGTCTAGGTCGCTTCCTGCTACTCCTTATGTCATACTCTTGGTTAGTTCACTCCAGCTATCTAGAGCCTTCTGGTCACTGACCTTCCAGCTCTCTGCACCCCCGTCAAGGTCAAGCTTTCACTCTGTTAATCCTCAGCCCCTAACAAAGAAACCTCCTTAAAGCCAAAGCCCTAGGCCAGGCCTCTGCTTTGAATCAAAATATTCTCCCAAAAGCTGCCTGGGGAGGAAGTGCTCAGAACCACAGCATGTACACGGGCTTTCTGCAATGTCCCCCAACCTTTTCTCGCTCCCATCTGGCCACATCCTTGAGGAGCTCACATCCTCAAATACCTCTTTGACGCTTCGTCTTACCCAGCCTCCCCATCTTGGGTCCACTTCTTTTAACAGTTTCAAAGGAGCAGGGTTTAGGCACACAATATCTTTTTAGTACATCTTAAAGTTTAGAAAATTCTCCAAAGCTGCAAACTTCTCCCCTTTATGTCTATCAGGAGTTAGAAGCAGAGTGTCTTGAAAAAACAGAACCAGAAGATAGCTGTTTGCTCTGATGTTACTAGCCATGTGACTCCAGGTAAGCAATTTAAGATCTCTAAGCCTCCTTTCCCTCATCTATGGGTATATGATACCTACCTCTCAGTATCAGCCTAATTAAATTAGAAGGGATAAAGAAAAACAGTTTGTAAATTCTTAGACACACTACAAATAAGCTAGCAGCAGCAGAAGTCATGAGTTAAAAAGACATACTACAAAGCCAGCAATAAATATTTGTTAGATGAATGAATAAATGAATGGGTGAATATGGAATTGCTAAATTTAGTCAAACCTATGAAGAACCTAAAAACCAGTCAGTGCCAGCCAACCCAGGCATAAAATCAAGGGTGAGCAGTCCAATTTCATTGAGGTGGAAGTTGGAAGTACATTGGAGGCATGAAGACAAACAAGCTGGCAGGACACCAAGTACAAAGCACTAGCCACAGACAAGGCTTCCCAGTTGAAGGAACTACCCTTGCTGGGAGAAGGCTCGTAATTACAAGGCCAAGCGCAGGATAAACCTCATAATAAACTGTCCTAGAATCACCTACACAGAGGCTGTTAGAGTCAGAAGAGGTGCAAACGAGAATGTAAACGAGTAAAGCAGACAGGTATAGGACAATAGGTGTTCTGGCTCCTGTTGAACTGGAGAACACATGTCCTTTTAAATGAAGGCATTTAAAAATCAGTTAAAAACAAAACCTTTGCCAGCCAAAAAGAAAAAACCACAAAAACAAAAAACAAAACCCACAGATGAAGAACCCAGCTCAGAGAGTAGAAGAGCTTGCCAGTCTGTGACAGTACCATTATTGGATTCTAGATCTTCTGACTGCAAGCACTACACCAAGACTTTGGGAGAAAGGAGGGTCTGTTCCAATACAGGTCTTCTGCTTATGGTCTGAAGCTCATCACTTTCATCACCATCTTTGTCCTGATGCCAATTCAGAGAAAAAAGTGGAACGTGCAAGGAGACAGCATGAGGAGGTAACACCCAATAGGTAAGGATTATCTATTGTTACAATGTGTTAGTTTGCTAGCACTGCCATAATCAAGTCCCCTAGACTGGGTAACCTAAACAACAGCAATTTATTTCCTCACAATCCTGGAGAAAAGCTCAAGGGGGGTCAGCAGGGTTAGTTTCTCCTGCGGCCTTTCTCCTTGGCTTGTTTGTACCTTCACATGGTTTTGCTTTGTGTGTGTCGGTGTCCTGGTTGGCTCTTCTCACAAGGACCCCAGTCATGTTGAATAAGGCTCACCCTCATTAGACCTCATGTAACCTCAATTGACTCTTTAAAACCCTATTTTCAGATAATCACATTGTGAGGTACTGGGGGTTAGGGCTTCAACATATCAATCTCAGGAGGACATAATTCAGCCCATAACACTAGCTCTTGGTAAAAAAATCAACAATCCTGCAACATATTGATGAGATTTGTCCTTTGTGACACTGTATATACTAGAAATAACTGAAAGGCCTTATGGGAACAAAACAAGAGGGCCTAGTCATGTGAGTTTGCAGCAAACCTCAGATAATGAGCCTCCCCACTCCCGAACATACCTTCATTCTTTCATTTAAGAACTACTTCTTTGGATTGAACCTACTATATTCTAGGTACTCTGCCAGGTGCTGCGGTCACAGTGGTGAGCAAAGCCGACCCGGCCTGGGCTCTCAGGTAACTCAGACTCCATTGAAAGCATTATTTCTTCTGGTTCCACCCTTTACTACTTATGTGACTTAGACCAGGTTGCCTAATCTCAACGAGGCTCTGTTTTCATATCTGTGAGCTGGAGAAAGTGATATCCATAATTAGAAAAAATAGCATGACACACATAAAGGGTCTATCACAATACGTGAAACTCATGAATCATCAATAAATATAAATCTTCTCCCTTAAGTCTTATTACCTAAGATTCCACATAAAATAATACATACTACCATGTTTCCCCGAAAATAAGACCTAACTGGACAATCAGGTCTAATGCGCCTTTCGGAGCAAACATATAATATAATATAATATAATATAATATAATATAATATAATATAATATAATATAATACTGGGCCTTATATTAATTTTTGCTCCCAAAGACGCATTAGAGTTGATTGTCCAGCTAGGTCTTATTTTCAGGGAAACATGGTAAATAATTAAACTTCAAACTTGAAATGGAACATCTTTACTTGCCTAAATTTGATACTTCCCATTCCAGATCAGGACAAAAACAGGACCATAACTTATTAGTGGAGACAATGAATATGTTATCAACAGAAATACACATTCCAAGATAATTCAGGTCTTGTTTCCCAGGGTCCAGCTTATTCCTTCCTGTTTTAATGCAGTGGGTCGAGGAAGGACTGGCGCCATCTTGGGCCATAAGTCACTTCTAAACAGTTCCTGGAGGGCACAGACCTTCAGAGGAGTACCTTCCACGCAGCTAAAGAATTTCCTGCCAAAACGGATAAGAATTTCCTGTTTTGCTTTTCATTACTACTTTAAATAATCATATTCAGAGTCTTGGAGGATCGTAAGCAGCACAGGCAGAGAGGGTGTGCCACCATCTTTTCTAGATTAATTCAGGACGATTGAGGCAGCTTTACAAATGGCAAGTTGAGATCTGGACAAAATGCACAAAATGACCATTCAGAAATGAGAGAGGACAACTGACACATGGGGCCTCTCCTTGGTCAGGCACTAGACTTTGTCCATGCCTATGCCCATGACTCCAGGCCAGGCAAGGGTGTCCTCCCTGTAACTCAGTCTGATTCTCACCTGAGAGTTCAGGAAAGAGCCCTCATAAGCCCTCAAGGTTACCATGTTTTCCTCCTGAGAAAGCACCAGTTGCCCTTAGAAGCATGAGCCTCAGGGGCAGCTCCAGACAACTCACAAACAAATCACCCCTGCCCTTGTGGGGCATCTGCATATACTCAGAGAACACAGGCTGGACAACTCAACAATCCTCTCTGTGGGTGCTGGGGACACTGGCTTGAAATCTCACACTCAGGAGGACTGCTTTAGCCCAATTGCACTCCACAACCATTCTCCTGCTTTCCACACATTCCCTCACCCAGAGACAAGAGCAGAGACTCCCTCCTTTCTGTAGAACTGAGCACACTGCCCACCTCCCTCACTCCAGACCAGCTTGCCATCCTAACTCGTTCTTTCTGTAGATGCCATCCCTTGCTTTGAGTCATCTGAACTCAAACTTCCTGCTTATTTTTATTCCTCCCTCTTCCTCCTCATACACCATCAATCATCACCAAATGTAAGCCATTTGACTAGGGTACCAAGACCTGTGCTAGGTCCTTTCACATGTAGTCTCACTTGCATTTGTCCTATTTTCCCTGCTGCTCCCATCTCAGAATAAAGCCTCAGGGCCTTAAGGCCTCATCGCCTCCAGCCCCAGGGTAACAGTGGCCTCCTGGCCTCCCCCATTCCCATGCTATTCTCATCACCCCTTCTCTAGAGCTGCTAATACCATCCACACACTGCTTAATAAGACACAAACCTGCTCAGAAATTTCAGGGTCTATCAAATAAGACACAAGCCCCCTCTCCTGGCACTCAAAGCCCTGGAGGATCTGTTCTCGTATTTCTCTTATTATTCCTCATTATGTTCACCACACTTCAGCCAAACGAGGCAGTTCCTCATTGTTAGACATTCCCTGTCCTTTGCCACACCCTTGCTTCTGCTCCTGCCACGCCTTCTAGATCCAGCTCTCTTGAATCTCTGCCTTTCAGGAGTGCAACCTCCTCCATGAAGTCTTCCCATAAAGTTCACTTGGGCCAGGTGCTCCTGGCCCCACTGCCCCACGTAGCTCTGTACTGTTTTGTCACAATGTAAGCACCGTATGGTGGTAGGACTGTTGTCAAATGTTTCTGGTCTCCTCTCCTCTGACCATATGGTGGAACACTTTGTTACTAGCTTTGGCTAACAAAATGTTAAGTGACATGTGTTGCTTTTTGGCCAGAAGCTTTAAAAGCCAGAGTCTACCTTGACACATTTTCCTCCGCAGGAAACACATTTCGAGGTGGAGCCTCCATCATCCTGAGTCCCTGCTGACCTGTCATGAACATACAGTGTGAGTGAGAAATAAAACTTTGCTTCTTCAGTCACTGAACTGTGGGGGTTGCTCTTTATTACAGCAAAGTCTAGCTTATTCTGACCTTAGGACCTAAGAGACCATCTAGTCTAACCCCCTGCTTTACAGATGAGGAAACAAAGGCTTAGGGAAGTGAAATGACTTGCCCAAGTTCCCATCATTAGCAGTGTCTCAAGTCTAGAACCAAGATCCCCTAACGTCCAGTCCAATATTTCTTCCATGATACCATCCTGTAGGGTCCTTGAACAAGGACCTAACAAGAGGAGTCTGAGATCTCAGCCCCTGCCTTCTACGACTTAGTTGTGTGATACTGGGTAAGTTACTCCTGCTTACTTTGCTGCTTCTAGAGTGAGACTATGGAACAAACATCTTCTCTAGGCTTTCTTTCTCTGTACCCTCTGTGTACGTTATCTTCCTCACAGTGTTTGTTATGGTACCTTGCACAGAGAGGGCACTAAAGATGTATTGATCATCAACTACAAGGGTTATAGGCATATTCTATCCACACAGCCTTCTCCAGGTGGGCAAAAGTCATACTAAGTGCAGGGACCTGCTCTAGAATCACCCTACCTATGGCCCAGTTCCTCATATGGTTGCCCAACAGGTATAAGTTTCTGTTTGACTCTCATTTACCAGGCCCTGCCTTTAGCTGTTACTCATTGAACTTACATTCACAGTCCTGAACTGACTCCCCAAAAGTTCCTGGCCTTTGGCAATCGAGTGTACCTCTACCATGAAAGGTGTCAGCTTGTTTGTTTGGTGTATGTTTGTTTCTTTTGTTTTTTCTTATCACACCCCAATTCTTGAGTATTCTAAGAGCTGTCAGCCTTTTAACCAGGTCATTGGGTTTCTATCCAGGACATGCTCTAATTCCTTTTTCTTCTTTCCTTAGGCTGCCTCTGCATGAATAGAACCAATTCTTTGCAAGTAAGACAGCTTATCAAAGTTTTAAAATGTGGCAGACCATGTATTACTCCTGGACACAGTGTCAAAAGTTAAGGCTGCCCCCTCAGCCGTTAGCTACATGCCTGGTATCCATAAGGGGGTGACAAAGTGCAGAGCAAGAAGGATCTTGAAATCTGGGTGACCTTGTCCTCATACTGGTGTCAGAGAGGGCAGGCCATGACCTGGGGCAGCGCCTTTCAGAGCAAATATTTTGCCACAGACACTAGTTCACAAAAACACTGACAGTTGTGAACTTCCCCTTTCTACTTCGGGCCAGTTCTCTGAGGAACATTCGAGCAAATGACTGAGGAGCAGCCAGAGGCAGGGGTGTCTGCAGCCACCGAGAGCCTTCCATTAAGCACCTCTTTCACCTAACCCTGAACAAGTTAACTAACCAGATGAAAAATGGAAAGGAACCTAGAATGTCTAGTCCAACCTGTCCATGAGAAACATAACACGAGTCACAGATATATTTTAAATACTCTAATAGCCATATTAGTAAAAAGAAACAGGTAGTGAAATTAATTTTACCAGTTTATTTTATTTAACCCAATATACCCAAAATATGATCATTTCAACATGTAATCAAATCGTTATTATTAATGAGAAAGTTTACGACCTATTTTTTGATGTGTCTTCGAAATCCAGTGTGTATTTTATATTTACAGTACATCCCAACGTGGACTAGTCACATTGCAAGTGCTCAATAGCCACTTGAGACTAGTGGCTTCTGTACTGGGAGCACAGATCTAGTTAAGCCTCTTATTGCTACAGATGAGGAAACCGAGGCCCTGGGATGAGAAGTGAATTATATCAAGATCCCAGGTTCAGAAGTAGGATTAAAGCCCAGGTGCTTTGCAACACTCTTTTAGTTGTACCACAAAATAAAAAGAGAGAGAGAGAGGGAGAGAGAGAGAGAGAACAAAACTACCACTCAGCAAGCAAATAAAGTATTGATTTATACAAACTTAAGACAAAAGGCTAAGGGTACATTAGCAGGGTTACCTGTGACTTTCAAGTTCAAGCCAGCTGGGCATTGTAGTGTTTGAATGATGTGGTTACTTGTGAGGTAGTTACAGTTAAAGCCAAGCAAAGGCAGCTGCCCTGCTAAACAGACAGACGTTCCTTCCAGGAGAAAGGAGTCCTGGAGGGCTGCCACTTATACAGCTGGCAGCACCCACACTAGTGGTCACTGGGTTCCTTAGCTTTGCTTCTGACCTGCAGCAAGCTGCTGAACAAAATAGTGAGGATAAAGAGAAAAGAGCATGAGTTCTGGAATCAAGGGGATCTGGATTCTGTTCCCCGACCTCTCTGAGCCTCTGCTCTCTCCTCTGTAAAGTGGGGCAGATGCTCATGAGGCTGTGACACTTTCCACCGATGGCTGCTGGAACAGTCCAACAGCCTTGCTAGGAAGTACTTGGTGCATAGTCAGGATTCAGTAAACTTTGGCTTTCCTTCCCTGATGTTCCCGAGGCTGGTTTATCACAGCAAATCGGTACCATCCTCCTACCTGCTTTTTGAGAAAGGGGTCCTCTGGCTTGAGGGCCACTCTTGGCCAGGGCCATTTAGTTAACTTTAGAGTATTGCTGACTGGAGCTGCCTCCATGTTTTGAGGAATGTCTGTGGAGCAGCCTTCTAGGCCCACCCATGACTTGCATGGAACATCATCCTCATGGCAACACTGCTGGGTGGGGCTAGGAAGAAAACCAAGTTGGGAGGCCTCCGCGCTTGGTCTCGCCATGACATTTGGCGCCAGTCTCAGAGAGCACAAACCCTGGGAGCAGCAGTTTAGGAGGAGAGTGCCTCAGTGAGGGGATAAATTTAGTGCCCGGCTTGGGTATGGAAATGCCTCTCTCCCTGTGGTATTTTTAATTCTAACATCAAGTAAAAATAGAATTTCCTGTTGATCTGATAAGAAATTCCTGTTTTTCCAGGGAGCAGGGCAGCCTATGTTGGAGGTATGGACAGCGGGAGTTACCAACCACTTCCGAGATGGATGATTAAAGAGAGGAGGGGCTGAGTGGGCCTCAGTTCACATTCACTTATTTTTAAAGTGTAAAGACAGCTCATACCCAGAAAATTCACAGTGCATGATGAACAATTTCCTACATACATTGAGGACCTTGGCTGGCTTTGGAAAAGCTCCTTCTGCTGCTTCCCTGGAACCTGGATATGTTTACTCACCAGTCTAGTCTAGACTTCTCAGGCTGCGCTGTTGCTCCTCACACATGAAACATAGCATATAAGGGCAGCACCTTGAAGCGGGTGTACAGGTGCCAGGCCCCAACCTTCACCCCAAATCCCTAGTCACCCCAACTTGTGTTCTCCTTCTAGGGTAGCCCCAGAGCCTGTGGCTCAGCAGTGCCAGCTGTGTTCGCTTCTGCATGAACAGTTTAATGAGTGCATCTCTAGTGGACATTTGAGGCTTTGGGGCCTCCTAGTCTCCACTTCCTCTTCCTTCTTTTCACAACTCTCTCATTTCCATTTGGAGAATCACCTCTTCCCCTCAATGTGCAAGCCTGATGAAATTGTCAATCAAGGATTCTTGTCCTACCCTAGTCAAGGGGCTCATTGATCAAACCCTCTCCTGGAATTTGGAACCTTGACTGGAGTGATACAAAGGCAGAAAAATGACCATCCCTTGTTCACCCAAGCAGACAGTCTCTGCCCTGGGGACCCACAGACCTTCTCTGGTCCCTGTCCTTTGGAGCCTGATTATTCGTTTTCCCAGTTTTATGGGCTACCCAGTAGCCTTCTGAAGATCTGCATTTTCTAGTACTTGCGAGTCACACAATGTGACAAAAACAAATGGATACAGATGGTGAGTCAGAAATGTCACCTTGCGTGTCTTCTGACAAGGAAATAATAATCATAGCACTAAGTGTGCTCCATGACTACTCGAGAAGCACCCCCAATAAGGCAGCTCCTTCAGTCTTTTAACAGCTCTGTGGGGAAGGAAAGCAGTGATCATAGCACATTTTAGAAATGAGGATGCTGAGATTCAGAGACATACCCAGCTATTGCATGGCCTGGAAGCAGCAGAGCCATTACTCAAACATCAGCCGGCCTTCTGACTCCAACCTCAGATGTTCTCCAGCAGACCACACCACCTTTCCCAGGCCTCCTGAGCTGACCTGGAGTTGTTTCTCCAGGACGGGGTTTATCCCATCTGTAGCCTCTTCTGCCGACTGATGCCCATGTCCTGACTCACCAGTAACTGAAATGGGGAATCTCACCTCTGAAACATATTTCACAAAGTCTGGCTTGCTACAGCATTCAAGCAGAGGACACATAAAGACACATCTTCAAAGACATCTTTAACATGTCATCGGAACTCTATGCACCTATTCCTATTGACTAGTCAAAATAGCCCAATGTCCATTAATGAACAAATGGATAAAAAATTTTGGTATATCCATACACTGGAATATTATTCAGCCATTAGAATGAATGAAATACAGATGCATACTACAATGTGGATGAATCTTGAAAACATGCTAAGTGAAAGAAGTCAGACGAGAAAGGTCACATATTGTATGATTCTCTTCATGCGCAATATCCAGAAAAGATAAATCCATAGAGTCAGAAGACAGATTGGTGGTTACCAGTGGCTGGAGGAAGGGAGATGGAGAGAAACTGCTTACTGGGTACAGGGTTTTACTTGGGAGTGATGGAAACGTTTTGGTAACCAGATAGAGGTGGTGTTTGCACAACATTGTAAATGTATAAAATGCCATTGGATCATCCACTTAAAAATGGTTAATTTGATGTTAGTGAATTTCACCTCAATAAATTATATGAAAACTTTAAGTTGATAAGTAATAATAAAACTAATTCAAACAAAAATGTCATTAGGACCCACCCCTTTCTTTTTATTCCTATCAGTCTCCCTGACTCTTTTCCCTCCCTCATTTAAGCATTCACACTTGCCTGTCACCACTGGGTTCCCTTCCCACCATTTTTAATCAGGATGCTTGTTCTCTCAACAATGCCCAACGACACCCTAGTGACTGTACATGAAGGCTCAGTCGGTGTTCAAAATCTTCCAGTCTTTCCATCTAAACTGCCAAGCATCCCCTCTGCTTTACCTGTGCTCTTCCTGACCCCGTCTCTCCTGATCTCACAGGAGAGATGATCTTCATGAACTCTTATCCTCTATAAAGGAGGAGGATGGTGACAATGATGAGAATGGTGGCGGTGGTGGTGTTGTTACTCACCCATTGCTTCTAACTACTACTACTAAAACCTTACATGCCCCAGCTCTTCTGGGTGTTTTATGTTGGGGTGGGGATGCTTCCCATTAGAAATGAGACCGTTTTCCTGAGCTCCCTGTTTATGGGTGGGCTCTGGCATTACCTCTGCTTTGGTGACTGTTTCACCCCCTTTCCTTCTCTATTAGACCTGGTGAGGCCTTCTCTCACCCTGCATTTCTACCACGATAACTTCTACTCCCCTTTGTTTTACATTTCCCCTAACCTCTCCCCTAGTTGATATGTAGGATTTATGTGGTTGTGGTATTTGTATGACCCACTGAGGCTGGACAATGGCATTGGAGCCAAGATATCAGGACAATCGCCATCCATCAAGAACCTTCCCATGGGGTGGTGCTGCATGTTAACAGGTCAAAAGGTCTTAGAAAGAAGATAAAATGAGCTTTCCTGAGAACAAACAGGAGATCTCATTGGCAGGCTGGCTTCCTCTGTCTACTGCTGGATGGAGAGTGTGGCTTAATTAGAGAGACAGTAGGAAGAAGTGAATGGGAGAGAGCTGTCAAATGTTGTCATGGGGGTACAAGGTTATTTGTCGGGGGTTTTGGCTGGTTAGTTGGTTGATTGGTTGTTTTCTACTGATTTATATACCTTTGTCAAACATACACCTTTGAGCAAGGCTGTATGCTGCCCGGCTCATGGCCAACAGGCATCATGGAATCAGTGAGAGCTAAGATTCTGGAGCCAAATTGCAGAGACAGTGGCCACCAGAACAAGAAAGGGTGTTCTGGTAACACTTTCCATAGACTATTTATTTTTAACTTTTACAATAATTATAGCTACAGAGAGAGAGATAGATAGATAGCTATCTGCACATTAGAAATGAAGAAACTGAGGCTCAGAAATGTTTGCCAAACTGCCAAAGCCACATAGCTAGTAAATGTGGGTATGGACTGATTTCCAAAGCCCCTGCTTTCTCCTCCACTCCAACGTCAGTTTCTCTTCTCTTCTCATTTCTTATCCATTCCTTGGGGCTCTTCTCTCTAAGAATTAGCTGACCTTTGATTAGCTCCTCGACATTTGGGAGTCCCTTTTTGGGACTCTTTCAGTACATACCAAGCTCTGTTACTCACTTGAATAATGATGTCATAGTCTTCTAATACATTCTAATCTAACCTCCTCTTCTGACATAGTATTATTTGTTTCAAGCTTGCATGTCTTACTTCCTCAATAAAAGCATAGATGCCTTGAGATAGGACAACTGCTCTGCTCCCCCTTCTCTAGCTCTACCTATCAAAACTCTGAACAAGCAGGAAGTGACCACTGCCTCCTGGTATTGCTCCCATCCAGGGCCAGACCCTACAGAAACTCCCCAAGGATCACACGAGCAAATGAAGAAAGAAATATATTGTGTCAACCCACTTCATTACCTCTAGTTCTTTTAGCCCTTAAACAGCAATCTATAATTTCTTCTTGGAGAAGTGAGAGTTAATATTATTCTTCCCAGGGTTTTGGCTCTCAGAGTTTCAGAGTGACAGTCACTGCTATTGAAAGTCACTCAAGGGACATGCTGACTCTGCTCTTTTTTTGGGGGGGGGATTTAAACATGACAATTTATTGGGTGACAGTGAAGTTACAGAGATTATAGCAGGTATAACTGAAAATAAACAATAGGAGCATAGTAGAAGTAATGCACTGAAAACACCTCTATTTATACCTAAGCCAATCTCCTTGCGAAATTTTAGCACAAAAATACAGACGCATACATTCCATTCGCCAGCACAGTGACTCTGCTCTTAAAAGTAATACAGGTTCACAATTCCTTATCCTAAACTGTTGGAACTAGGTGTGTTTCGGAATTTAGATTATTTAGATTTTAGAAAGGTAATGAAGTAAACGTACATGCCCTGCTTTCCTAGTTGGACCATCAGCTTTAATGCATCTTTTGGAGCAAAACTTAATATAAGATCTGGTATTACATTACATTACATTATAAGACTCGGTCTTATTTTATGAAATATATTATATTTTATAATATATTAATATTATTAATTTTTGCTCCAAAAGACACATTAGAGCTGATGGTCCGGCTAGGTCTTATTTTTGGGGAAACAGTATATCATGTAACAACCCCAGCATGGCCCAGAGCGACACCTCATTAGTATTTCTAAATACAGCTGTATGACACGTCAGGACAGGTTATGTTTCCAAATGGGTTTTGACACCAACCATACAATTTTCAGAGATTTTTTTTACTTCAAAATTGTAGATAACACACCATGGACCCATAATAGATAATAATTACTGACTGCTGATTACATGCCAGGCTCTCTGCTAAATCCCCTAACAGCATAATTGGGGTAGGTTCTCATTTTACTTTCATTTCACAGAAGAAAAAAAGGAGGCTTAAAGAGGCTAATAAGTTGCCCAAGATCACACAGAGAGTGAACGTTGGAGTAAGATTCCATGGGTATTTATAGGCATCATCCTCCTCCACCATCTCTGTGGTCCCTCTAGGGACATCTAAGATGGTGAACTTAGGAGAAGCAAGTAACTCCCATGGGACCTCTGGGCTACAGGACTGAGCAGATTTCCCTTTGGGTGAAGAGAGGTGGAGCCCCAGGTCTTATAAGCAAGAGACAAGAGAAAATCAGACACCTTCCATAGTTAATTGAATGACAATTTCAATCAAGGATGAACCTCAGCCTTGACAATGAATAAGACAAGTGTGACAGGGCATCACCTGGTCTGGAGGGTCCACATAATAAATGGTTAGGAGCAGGAGCTCTGAGCTCTGAGTTCTGAGCTCGAACCCTGTAACTAGCTGGAGGCCACGGGCAAACTTCTTTCTTTGCTAAGCTTCAATTCCCTCTTCTGTAACATAAGGTTTCAAGATGATTCTTCACAAGACTATTTTGAAGATTAAATGAAACAATTCATATAAACTCAGTGCCTAACACAGAGTGGGCCCTCCATATTAGCTTTAAATAAAAGCATGTGACGGAAGAAAACTGGATAGTAAACTGGGATAACCAAAGAGGAAAGGAATCGGCAGTCTGATCCTTCAGTTTTCAAGCACCCAGTCTAAATCCTTTTGCTGCTAAAACTCCCCTCATTTCACAGTTTTCACTGCTCAGCCATAGATGGTTTGAGGAGATAAGAGCAATGCCATGGGGGCTGAAGTCAAGCATGTCCAGAGCAGGCCACGGGGAGACAGTGTGGCCTCTTCACGCTGGCTCAGGGTGGAAGATAGGATGGAAGAGTGTCATCCAGCCACAACAAAGGCCTTGAACTTGATCTGCAGTTTCTGAACGGCTCAAAGACAAATGGATGGGCCAGCACCCATGTCAGTTTGTTCTACCCAAATGCCCTGGGAAATGGCCTCAGTTGCCCATGATTTTTCTCCTGTACCCCTAAAAATATCTGATATAATAGCTAGTTCTTATAGGTAAAAGGTTTATCATTCCCCAACAAAACACATGGTATTAGAAATAGCCATCTAGGACAAAAAATAAATAAATCAATTGTAACTACGTATGTGAAGTGATGGATGTTAACTAGACATGTGGTAATCATTTCTCAATATATATGTTGAATCATTATCTTGTGCCCTTAAAATTAATGTAATGTTATATGTCAATTATATCTCAATAAAAAATTTTAAATGGTTAGTTATACAAACATTATAAAAAGAAAAAAAGCAAGCTTTTAAATTTGATCGGGAAAAATAAAATAATCCCAATTTAGGGAGGGGGAAATCACAAGTAGAATAAGTGAGGCACTGACCTTTAGCTTGAACACAAATGGAATTACACACACACACACACACACACACACACACACACACACACAAGAAATGGCCATCTGGAGGATCATGAGCAGCAGCCATCCAACTGTCCATCTGAGACAGCCGAGACTGGCCTGAGGGGATGCCAACAGGACCATACTACTTCTCTTGGGTCTTACATGGCCAACACTGGCGTCTCCTCAAGCCTGGGCCAAATTCTACATGATGTTCAAGGAGATTCTGTGGCTATAAAGCCTTCCTCTGCTCCATAAACCCAGCCAGGCACAGGCACCAACCAAAGGGCATCAGACAACCAAAGTTTCATTGAAGACAAGGTGTTTGACTTTTACCAGGAGATTCACCATTTACCATTGTATCCCCAGGGATGAACAGCATGTGACAAACAACAGGTGCTTAATAAATGCTTGTTGCGAGAACAAATGAAAAGGATGAGCGTCTTTTGGACATTACAGTATTGAGCTCAGCTTTACCTGAGGGGGTGTCCCTGCCTCATCCTACCCCATCCTGGCTGTAGGCTCCTTCTGACCAGCACTGGAGCTCATCTAAGCACAACACCCAGGCCTGAGGCAAGACAGAAAAGAGACCCGGAGCCAGAGGAGACACCTCAACGGGTTGGTCTGACATTTCAGTCAGCGGTGGCCTGTCAAACCCCTATTTAAAGCTCACAATGTCTGCTCTTGTTCCACAGACAAGCCTGCTATTAGGAGCTTTCCAGACTCAAATTCGGCGGCTCTGAAAAGCAGTAATTAAATCAGCAGACCATGATGTCTGCTTTCTGTTCTTTTCACACCTGTCTGCCAACAGCAGGATTACTAAGTAAAAGAAGCTCTTGGCTGTGCCCAGACTGGTAAGCACCCTACAAAAATATCCAGAATGCCTGAAGCGGGCAAGGAAGGAGGTAGTGGTCAGTCATGTGCCGGCCGGCGTACATAACAATTCATTGACATTTCTTGGGGGGGCTGCTCTGAGGCCTAGGGGAGTTGTGAGAGGGGCTGGAATGAAAGAAGCTCACGTTCAGAGTCAGAAATAGGCTTTGATTTCAGCCAGGAGTAACTGTTCACTTCATGAGTAATTATTGGGGTCCTCTATGCGTCAGGGGCTATGCTAGCGCCTCTGTCTCTCAGTGCTCTCCTTAAGTGTGTACGAGTTTGAGCAAGTTCCCCAGGTTGAGGAAAGCGCAGTGTGCTCAAAGGGACATTCTGGAAATACTTGCAAATTGAGGAGGGGCAGAGGTGGGTGACAGCCCAGATTAAAGCTAGGGCTATGACAGTCTCCGCTGCTGAGTTCCCCTCTTGTCCATACACAGTTCAGCAACCCACCCTG
Source organism: Rhinolophus hipposideros (assembly GCF_964194185.1). Taxonomy (NCBI): domain Eukaryota; kingdom Metazoa; phylum Chordata; class Mammalia; order Chiroptera; family Rhinolophidae; genus Rhinolophus; species Rhinolophus hipposideros. Next base: position 56,426,133 of record NC_138058.1, on the reverse strand, counting down.
GACAGCGTCCTGGGTTTGGGGCAACAGGCTCATGGGGATAGAAAGGAGATATCTCTAGGCTCCCAAGGAATTGTCAGAATACAGGTCAGCGTGTCACTGTCCTCTCCCAAGACCCCCTATGGTCTTCCATAAACACACACAGCCTGGCATTCCTGGCAATCCCAGCTGATTGTCCAGGAAAAAGAAAAAATAACCACGGAGCCCCCACTGAGCCCTGCCACATTCCAGGTCCTATAAACACTTGACGATTAAAAATAGCTGGAGCCCTTGAAGGGACACCTTACTCACCAGAGCCGGAATGTGGGGCCATGGGCCTGAGACAGCAAGAGCAGCAGCTCGCAGGGAAAGCACAGCTGCAGCTGGCTCCTGCAGGGGCCTGGACGCCTCTGCTCTGAGGGGTTTTGCTAAAGAAAGCCAAAAGTAGAAGTGCCCTGGAGTCAGGAAGGTCCTGGAAGAAAATGCTACAAGAGTCCTGTTTCTTACTTAGAAAGAAACCTGACTGAAGTCTGTGTGTTTTCCCTTGTGGCTGAAAAGCTTAATGAAATAAAAAGCAGAAAATGCTATTGTTAGCACCAAGTGGGGAAGATACTGCACTTTCCTCTCCAGTGGCTCAAGATTCTAAATGCCGGGCCCATTCTTGTCTTTTCAGCACCCCAAGGAAAGGTCTGGGGGTGTGGAGTGTGGAGCTGCCCCTGGAGAGGGGCTGAGGTTCCAAGGACAGTTTCCACCCTAGGGAGGAGGCTGTGGTCCAAGTCTGCACCCCACTACTGGTATGTGTGTGTGCATGTGTGTACATGTAAGATAGAGAGAGAGAGTATGAATGAATTATGGAGGGAGATGGGGGAACACACAGACATAGGAAGGCAGCCATGGAAGCAGGCAAAAAAAGGTGTAAGCCATGAAGAAGTTTACAGCTAAATGTTCCCTGAGCAGGGAGGACACGCTGTAACCTCTCTGAGCACAAGATGCCATCAGAGTCCTACTTGGGGACGGTCTATTGTGCTCACAGAGCAGCTTTCCCTAAACATTGGGGCCAACATTAGGTGCACTGGTGGAAGTATTGCTGATTCTAGCTCTGTGAATATGCCCAAGTTGTGTCCACGCTCCTCATCTGGTCATCCAGGCTCCCCTTTCAGAGGCTGTGTCCCCAGTGGGTAGAATACATGGGCCTGGGAAGCAAGGAGCAGAGGCCATACTTAACCATCACTCTTAGGTGCCTTCTTGGGAAATTGTTCCCTCCCATGCCTGCAGCTCTGGGCTCTGATGGTTTACGTCCTAGGTATCTAAAGGGGAGCTTGTACCAGAGATCATGGAAAGAGTTCCACTGAACCATAAACTGTAACTGCCACCCAAACACTTCGGGTTTCTTGTGCCAAGAGGCCAGAAATCTAGAAGTGGACTCCACCTGGGCAGAGATAACTGAGCTTGATAGCAGGAAGTGAGGGGAGGGGTGGCTGCTGTCGCTCAGTGGGGACAGGGAGCAGTAAGGACACCAAGTAATTCACTTGGGTGTTTCTAGGTACTCTGTTTCCCAATCCCAACAGTAAATAAAAAATAAAGCAGTCATGGGCTTAGAAGAGCCTCGAAGAGGTTCAAACGTCTCAGGGACGAGGGTCACTGAGACCAGTGCAAGGGCTAAAGATGAGACAACTAGATTGGATAGTGCAGGAGGGATGTGAGGGTTAGATGTGGTCCTGAGACCAGCTGCAGGAGCAGGCTGAGGTGTGTCTCGTTTCTTCTGATAAGCTTCCCCAGGAAACGTGACCACCTGAATTCTGGAGGAGCTGCTTCCAGGACTTCTCCTAAGAAGTGTGGATCTGAGTGGCACAAAAGATGGACCGTTGTAGTTGCTGTGCTGAGCAGCCAGATGACCCTTTAGGACTGCAGAACGTATTCCCTCAGCTTCTGGAAGTGCTGCCAGCTGACCACCCCCTTCAGTACTGCCAGGTAGAAGGGAGTCACCTCAGCCAGTCACACCCTCTTCCAAGGACAACCTGCCTCCAGTGACTGATTGACAGGGGGGTATAAAATACATGTACCCTTACCACAACACAAAACCACTCTGAAGGTCCACCCCAGCTTCCAGGCTCCCCACAGGGTTCACTGAGGTTTTTGTTGCCATTGTACCACACCCCAACTTTTCCATCACTCCAACCCGGCATCCTCTTTCCCTTCCTCCCACAGATATTGATCCCAACAGCACTCCCTAATATACCTGGTGCACTGCACGCTGAGCTCGCCTCTGTCTGGCATACTGGCATAGGGCAAGACCCCGAGATGTGTTCTGTCAAATACATACGCCCTTTGAAGTTTGTGTGCTGTGCATGCATCACTCACTAAAAAATTAAATAATATTATTAGGGCAAGTTAAAAGTGTCTCTTCTCGACCAACCCCCCACACCTTCACACACACACACAAACTTCACGCAGAAGCCCTGGAGTCACCTCCAGGAAGCCCTCCAGAGTTCTGAAAGCCATTAAGTTCGATCATCCCTGAAGGCAGAAAGGAGTCCTGGGAAGGGCACTGGTTTCGCATTAGAAGGCCCGAGCTGGAGCTGCACTTCTGCCCCTTCACCTGGATGAGCTTAGCAAGTCAGCTCCCTCCCCTTCACCACCTCCCTCATCTGTAAGACAGCTGCTACCTCAACTGCCCCACCTCCTCCCTGAGTTGTGGACATCAAATGAGATCTTCAAATAGTATATTTGGAAGTGCACTGTAAACCTCAAAGGGCTATGCAAAAATAAGGGTGCATCATTTAGTGTGGCCATTGAATTGAGTTCACTGTGTTCACGGCTAATTCTAGAAACTCATCCCCCTGGTATTGGATCAACAAGACATCAATCAGTAGGACCCACCCTAAAGACATCCACTGTCTTTTTCATCTGGTTCATTTTGAGACTCAAATAAAATAAGGAATGTGAGAATGCTTTGAAAACCATACCTATTTCCATAGGTGTGATACACTGGGTGTGTGCATGGGGCTGGAACCAAAAGAGAAGAGCCAGAGTTCTAGTATTATTCACCACTTACTAACGTCATGACCATGGACAAATTGCTTAACTTTTTGTCTGTTAAATGGGAATGGGAACCCAGGATTTGCTTTCCTTACAGAGTTGGGGGTGTTTGGTTTGGTCTAGCATTTGTAGGTAGATAAATAGAGGCTAAGAGACTTGTGAAGTTCTGACCTTTTATAAGTGGAGAAGTTAGATTGAACCCAGGGCCTTGACTCCCAAGCTCAGATCTTCCCACGCTGTGTCAAGTAGCACCTAGGAATAAAAATAACAACAGTAATGATGGTTACTAACAGTAATCACCATTGCCTTTCAAATAGCTTGGGCCACTTGGCACTTCTGTGTTCATTAGAGATGTCCCTTTGGGTTGAGGAGACATAGCTTGGTGAGGATAGCAAGGTCTCTATTTCAGACCCCATCACCACCTTCCCCCTCCGCCAGGCACCCTTGGGCAGTGCACAACCTGCACAGCTCCATGTTGGCAGCCCCCACAGTTATCATCTTAAGGTTTGAGTGTTTTTCTGCAGGAGGGTGGTTAGGTATTCAACATTTGACCAAGTCCCAGGCTGGCTCCTCATAACAATGAAATCAGTGAACCAGACTGTAGACTTTGGCCAAGAAAGAGAGATGCCAATCTGACAGACAGACAGACAGACATGCGCAGCACCTTCTATCTCTGCCTTTCCTAGGAGAGATGAGGGAAGGAAGTGTGGCCTAGAAGCAAAGGGAAGAGAGAGTACCAGAAGGAGATGAGCATGTGGTCAGGATTTCAGTCAGGCAAGTTCTCAGCTTATAGAGAGGACAGGATTGTTATTGCCTTTAGAAAGGGGACACAGAGACAAGGGAGTTTCCAATGGTCCCAGTGTTCCCAAGGAGCCTTCTCCATTGCTGTTCCAACCCTCCACAACCAGGAGGCCTGGCTGCCCAGGTGGCGGCCATGACTCCCATGACTGAAGTGGAAAGAAGAGTTGAGGCTCAAGGTGAGAGTGAGGTCGTGGGCTTGCATCTTAATTTCCCAGCACACTAGCACAGTTTCCTCCCTTGCCCCTTCTCTCTCTATTTACCGCACACCCCTTTATTCTGGATGTGCACAAATGGCAAAGCTGTTTTTTTCTCACCTTGCCTTCGTGGAGACATGACCGAAGACCTGGTATACAAAGTTCCAGCTGATGCAATAACTCAAGTCGTGAGAGTCATGTAGTAGCTAGAATGTGCCTCAGCCTGCACACCACTTTGTGTGTGTTTCTAGGTCAGATGACTTTCTGGATCAGCGAGGTCAATGGGTTATCTGATAAGAGCACAGTGTCAAGTCAACTGACCTAATTCAAGTTCTGACTCAGCGGCTCACCCACCCAATTCGTGACTTGAGTGAATTAGCTAACCTTTCTGGGGCTATTTCCTTATCTGGAAAACAGGATTAATGCCCACGTCATGTTTTCACTGTGAATTAAAGCGTGAATGAAAAACAAAATGTGTGTGAATTATGAAAGACTACTGTGAGGTGGGATAGTGTGAAGGTGAAGAACACGGTATTTGGGAATAAAGAGCCCTGCATGTGGGTCCTAGTTCAACCATTCACTAAGCCAGGGCCTTGGACAGGTATTCAAACATTTTATTTATATATATATATATATATATATATATATATATATATATAGAGAGAGAGAGAGAGAGAGAGAGAGAGAGAGAGAGAGAGAGAACTACTTTTTTAGAGCAGTCTTAAGTTCACAGCAATTTCAGAAGATATTACAGAGACTTCCATATCCCCCATCTCTCCATCGCCACGACCTCCCCCATCACCAACATCCTGTACGAGATTGGTACACTTGTAATGACCGCTGAACCTACATTCTCACCCAAAGTCATTTATCACCCAAAGTCTATAGTTTACATTAGGGTCCACTCTTGGTGGAGTACATTCTGTGGGTGTTCACAAATGTATAATGGTATGTATCCAAAATTATGGTATCACAAAGAGTGATTTCACTGCCCTAAAGACCCCCCATGCTCCACCTTTCCATCCCTCCCTCCTCCTTAACCCCTGGAAAACACTGATCTTTTTACTGTCTCCATAGTTTTGCCTTTTCCAGAATGTCACATAGTTGGAATCACACAGCGTGTAGCCTTTTCAGATTAGCCTCTTTTACTTAATAATATGCATTTTAGTTTCCTGCATGTCTTTTAATGGCTTGATAATGCATTTCCTTTTAGTACTAAATAATATTCCATTGTCTGGATGTACCAGTTTTCTTATCCATTCACCTGCTGAAGGGCTTCTTGGTTGCTTCCAAGTTTGGGCAATTATCAATACAGCTGCTCTCAATATCCACATGCAGGTCTTTGCATGGATATGTTTTCGATTCTGTGAATAAATACCAAAGAGCACGGCTCCTAGATCACATGGCCATTGTATTGTAGTTCTTCTGACCCTCATCTTCTTTGCAGGTAAGTGGAGACAACCTAATCCCACTGATTGTGACGTTTCACTGAGCTAATGCACATCAAGCACTCAGCTCCATGTCTAGCACACAGGCAGTGGTAGGTGTGCTTTCATCCTACTCAAGTGTTAATGACAACACTGATGTGAGAGATGTGAGTCCATGTGCTGGCTGAGGGAGGTGACACAGAGGTATATCCTGGTTATGGACCATTTGCCCACAGTCCTAGAAGGCACAAGGCAACAAGAGCTTTGGAAGGCTACCAGGACACCTCTGCCTCCATCAAGAGAAATGTGGTGGTCCCCCAAGTAGCCTAAGCTGTAGGAGAGGAGGTAGACATAAACACACAATCTCACAGTGAAGTTTATCCCACGTTGAGCAAGCCAGGGTCTTGGGGGATCACGTGCCCTTCGACAGTTGCTGTCCTCCACTCTGTGTTCCACTTCCCGTGCAAGCCTGCTCCTCAGGCAGCTTTTTTCAAGCCCCTTCCTCCACTTGACTCATTTTAAGCTGAGCCCTGCCCATAACCAGAAGCTCAGAGGTAACAATAAAAAATAAATATAAAAACAAGGCTTTTTTCTCTTTTAACCTACTTCCTGTGAACTGACTTCATTGTTCCCAGAATTACCAGGTCATCGAGAAGCTTTGCCAGCTCAGAGGTTTTTTGTTTGTTTATTTTTCTGTTTGCTTGGAATCAAGGCCTACTTAGGCTCTAGACCCAAGTAAAGAGTGAGCCAGTGTTCTTTCTTTGGAACCGACTTCTTGAGCATGTCTTTCGAGAGACTGAGTGTAGGGATGAGACTGAAGGACAAAATGAGGTGCCCTGCATGGCATGTGGTTTTCAGAAGGCAATGCATTCTTTTCTACAGAAGACGTGTTCTCTGAACTTCCAGCTCTAGGCCATGTGAGCTGGAAACAATAATGGTGGTTGGGTTTTGTTTGTATCCCACACTTCCTTCTCTAGGCTGCGATGTCATTATTAAGTTGTCTGAGTCAGAATCAGACCTGAATCTTCCGGAAGCCTTTTCTTGCTCAGTCACTGCCGGTAGTTCCTTAGTTTGGCTTCTGTCGAATGGGGTCATCATGTCATCTGTGTGCCCTTCACCTCTGCTCCCATCCCTTTCCTCATGGACAAAAGCTTGGGGATAAGTGAGAACACCACTGCCCTTTCCTTCTGGAAGCAAACTCCTTTGGAAAGTTGGTGTTTCTGCCAATGAAGCTCATAAAGCTTGTGTGTGGAGGAGGCTGCCCGCTGAGAGCCTGGCGTCGGTACCACTCTAGTGACATTACTTGACCGTCCTTCAGCACGTCACCTCTAAAGTGAGGATGTTGGACTTTTGACCTCTTTGAACTCTCTTTGAACTTTTTAAATACTTTTCCACGTGACCTTAGCACTATCCAGTACAAGTATCTGTGATGATGGAAATGTTCACTAAAGCCAGGCTGCCCAATAAAAGCAGCGAGTAGCCCCACGTGGCCATCGAGCCCTTGGAATGTGCCTAGTGCAGACTAGCAACATTTTCTGTTTTATTTCATTTTAATTAATTTATATTTAAGTAGCCAGAAAAGGCTCGTGGCAACCATATCAGACAACACAGGCCTAGGGAGCAGGATTCGGTCTCTTTAAAACTGTATGTTTTGTTGATTCTACTTGAAAATGCTATCATACATCTGTCCACTTCTCATTTCCATAGTGTCCACCCTTAGGCTAAACCATCTCCATCTTCTCCTCCCTGGTTTCCCTTCTCCCACGTTCACCCACTATGTCCTGTTTTCCACAACTCAGAGTGACCTTAAAGCATAAAACTGACCAAGTCACTCTTCTTCTCGAAACCCTTCAATAATGTCCTCATGGCCATAAAATGAAAACCTTTCATGAGGCCAGCAAGTGCCTGCACATGCTGAACCCTGCTTCCTCAGGCCTCAACCTGCTCCCACATCCCCCTTGAACCCCAACACTTTAGGCTCTTGAAAGCCACCAAATCCTTTTACAGCTCAGTTCCTTTGCATAAACTTTCCATTTGTTCTAGAGCTGTTCTTTCAAATACAATAGCCACTGGCCACATGTGGCTTTTAAATACATACATTTAAATTAATTGAAATGAAAATTAAAAGTTGAGTTCCTCAGTCACACTAGACACATTTCAAATGCTCAGTAGTCACGTGTGGCTTGTGGCTACCATATTAGACAGATATGAAATATTTTGATCAACACAGAAAGTTCCTTTGGGCAGTACAGCTCTGGAACATTCTTCCCCACACTCAAGCTTGGCTAATTCCTACCCATCCTTCAAGTCTTAGCTTAACTATCACATTCCCGCAGAGGCCATTTCTAATCCTCCAGTCTAAATTGAGAGACCTTGCTTTCTTTCTCATAGAGCCTGGAAATTTTCTTCTTAGTTCTTAAAACTGTTTGCAAAGTTATAGTTATGTGTGTGGTAGTCTAATGTATGTGTCATCTATTAAAGTCTAGGAGAGTGTCAGTTTTGTTTACCAATCAATCCCTGGCCCCTATCTCAGTGCCTGGCACTTAGTAGGAGCTCATACATGTGGGGCAAATAAATGAAATAATGAAACCTCATTTACTGGCCTTAGAAAGCACTAGGTAAAGAGCAAGAGCTCAGGAACCATACGCTCCTGGAATGAAATCCTGACTTCCACACTTATTTTAGCCAGTTTCATCTTTCCGAGCCCCTATCTCCCCACATGTAAGAGGGTGTGCGATTGTGGAGCTCAGAGCATGGTGGTAAGCAGTGAATGAGATTGTTAAAGCCAGTAGCCCACAGTCATGCTGCATGTATGTGCATTTCTTTCCCTTTATTACTTCCTCATATTTTTCCATCCTTGTCTGTGGTCCTCTCCCCTCACACTGCATCTCTGGCTTTACCCTCTGAATCTCTTATCCCTCAGTCCCAGCCCCCACCTATTTGCCTTTAGTTCCCTTTAAGCTGCCACGACTGAAGGATCAGATCACAAATTTCCCCAATATAAACATCCCACCTTTTTTGGGCTCCTCCTCACTGCTTACCCCAACTCCGGACGTTCAATTGGCCTGACTCACCTAACACCACACCCCTAAACTCATAAAGGCACGCTCTAATCTTAGAAATGCACTCAGAATAGCAGGTGTGCACAGTACGTGGCCTAGAATAGTCCCAGTCTTTCTTGGACATTCTCAATCAATTCACATGTATGGACCACCTATATCAGTATTCCCTTCAGTGCTTATCTAAAATGCAGATTCCTGGGTCCCCACCTGACCCATTTAATTTCTGTGAAGGGGCACTGGAAACTGCATTTTCAATAACCAGCCCAAGTGATTCTATTGCTATAGCTCAAGCCTTCTCAGTATATAATATTTAGCCCCACTGACGCCTAGAAGTGTTCTTATGATAAGTCACTCACTGGTCCTCCCTTACATTTGTATAAAATTTCATTTTTACATCAAAAGATTACTTACCAATATCAATACCAATTACAATACCAATGAATTACTATTATTTGGGACTCATAAACTCACATTTAAAATTCACTGAGGCTTAGGTGGACCCCCAACTCACTGTTCTTCCAGGAAGGAAGGCATCCTTGCAATACGAACCATCCCATGGACTTCCGTGGGGCATGTAGCCACAGGAGTCACTGTAAGTCCCCACAGACATTCAGAAGGACTCACTGTGATCAGTGGATCATCATTGTTATTATGATTTTAAATTGGTCATGATTTTAAATTGCTGCCCATTTTGGTCTTTAATGAAAGCATATGGTTGGTCCATCATTGTCAATGATCTTATTATGGGTGCACCCTTAGAGCATATGGGGGTGGAGACAAGCATCAACTTAGATAGGTCTATATGTTCCCAGTAACTAGACCTTAAGACATATGGCTTGCTATCCAAACATGAATAATCTTAAAGCTAATACTTTAGCTTTATATATAAAAATCCCTCCAAAATTTGTCCTGGAATGATATTTTATTGTTGTAATCAGGTTCGTTTTCTATGTGATGGTACAAAGGGTGGGGTTGGTGGGCTGCAGGAAGATTCATTTAACCATCCCTGCTATTACTCTTCCATTTTATCACCGCAGGAAGAAAAACCAAATCTTCCCTTTGCACACAGGTCCTCTTCCCTCTGTGAGAACTGCCAAGTTATCAGCTACCTGTCTCGCCCCCTTGCAGACTTTTTCTCCACTTACCACTTTCCCCGTTGCCCACCCTGGAAAGGCTCAGCACCGCAGTCCTGTGTTGGGGTTTTTGTGGCCCTCCGAAATAGCACTTCAGAAGCATCCCCACCCCCTATTTTCTTTCTCCTCTTCCTAGGGGCCCCTTGATTCTTCAGCACCTTACACAGGAAATCACAGAGCAACGCAGCAGCCTGGAGCCAGCTGCAGATCTTCCAGGAAAAGTTCCCCTAGATTCAAGAATGGTTCCCACATGTTGTCTCCCTATCCTGTATCAGGCACCATACTGGGCTCTGATACAAAGGATCTTAAACAATTACCAGGCCACAAGCCTGCAAGGTCGGGCTAATGTCTGTGTGTTTTGTGCAGATGAAGTATCTGGGGTGGGAGCTGAGCCTCCCAACAGGGACCCCTCCCTCAGGATCCCTCCAGGGAGGTCAGCACCTAGACAGCCCCTCCTGATCCTTTCTTCCTGTTTTTATTCCACCATATCCCATTTATGTTAACTTACACAAAAAATAGCAAGTTTCTCCTGGTTTGCAAATGGAGAACATATTTAATTTTTTAAAAATATGGAGGATTGTTTACCGATAGTGAAACGCATAGTTCTTAAGTGCACCATTCAGTGAGTTTGGATAGACACTTAACCCACACCCCATTCAACCAACAGAATGTTACCAGTGCCCCGGAAAGACCTTCCTGTACTTTCCTAGTCAGTCCCCACCCTCCAGAGGAAACCACTGAGAAACACGTTTAGTTTTTAAGATCTTCCAGTTTGTTCAAGCAGCTACAAGTGCAGAAGGAACACTGGAGAGAAAGCGGAGAAGCAGGAGTTGGATAAAGTAAAAGAAGCACAAATATTGTCACTGTTCTAGCTGCAGCCTGTGGGAATAGATGGTCCATTCTCCCTTCAATTGATTCAAGGACCATGACGTTTGCTGCTGCCTTCCCTTTGCTTCCAAAGGAAACAACTTCTGAGAGAGGGTCCCAGGAAGCTGCAGCCTTGTCCCTGGTGGCTGCTCTCACCGAGACTGGGACCTATTCAGCCCCCCACCCTTGGGCCTTATTCCCAGCTGAGCTCCCACTCTCCTCCACAGCCCTTAACCACTGTTCTGACATCCTTTCCTCATGCTGCAGCTTTAGGGGCCCAACTGGATCCTGTGGGTACAGTTGAATCAAGTTAACAAAGCAAACACACAGGGACAGCTGAGAGGCCCAGATGAAGAAACTGGGCAAGGGGTCCTCACCCTAATAACTGTGACTGCACCCAGGCCCCCTTCTATATTCCTGCTGAGAGTCAGATGACATCCTGTTCAGCATGTCTGGAAAAACAACCCTTGTTATGTTCATTGAGCGTTGTTTATGATAGTAAAACAGTTTGAGAACAACCCAGATGTCAGCATTGGCGGATTCATTAAATAAACCATGGTGCCATCCATACAATAGAAAACTACATAGCCATTAAAAATAACATCTAGGAAGACTATTAATAGACAAAGAAAGCTGGGTGGAGATATTACGAAGTTGGTTTGCTTGGTTTTTCCCCTACTTCCGCCTCCCTCCCCCACTCTGGTTCAAGCCGATGTTTCTAGTTGTGTAGGACACAGCTCCCTGGCCCATGCTGGTGTTATGAGCCTTGTGCTCCCCCCGCTGAAGCAGTCCGTTGCCAGTCTTTGGTTGGCCACTCACAGCAGCTCTTACCAGCTGCTGGCCCCTCACGCTGGCCACCAGCTGCTCCTGGCAGCATACAGCAGAGCTGTTATTCATAATCTTAGCTGTAGAGGGCGCAGCTCACTGGCCCATGTGCATGTGGGAATCCAACCTGAACCCTCAGCATTAGGAGCTCAGCGCCCCAACCACCTGAGCCACCAGGCCGGCCTGATATTGCTAAGTTTTAAAGACATCTCACAAAACAACAAACCTTCACAGTTGTTCTGTCTATAGGGGTTAGAGATGATTATTACATTCTTCTACTGATTTGTCAATATTGTGTAGAACAAATACATTACATTAAATAAAAGTTATCTGTTGGAGGTGCCCAGCATCACACTGTCAAATCTTAAGGAACAAAGCATTTACAGGAAATGTACAAATGCTACCATAGGAAGTTCCACTACAGAACTGAGGAGAGTGGTACTGCACTCCCCACACCCCTCAGGTCAGGAGTCTATGGCTGCCTCACTCTCCTCCAGAAGGTCTTACTCTGTCCAGCAGCTTGCACACGTCTCATCATTTGGAAGAAACTTGTCAGTTTCTACCCCGAGAAAGGCTGGCTGTTCTCATTGCTCCTTGCATGTGGTCTCCTGCCTCCATGGTTTTTTGTTTTCATTCCCTCTGCCTGAAGAGCCCTCTGGCATGGCTCAGCATGTATAAATTCTACCCATCTGTGATAGCAGGATAATGGCTCTCCAAAGATGTCCACACCCTAATCCTGGAATCCTATAAATATGTTAGCATGCACTGGCAAAAGAGGCTTTTCAGACGTAATTTAGGCTACAGACCTGAAAATAGGGAGAGTATCCTGGCTTATCCAGGTGGGCCCAATCTAATCACTTGAGCCCTTGAAAACACAATTTTCTCTAGCCGGGGTCAGAAGAGATGTGGCAGAAGGAGAAGTCAGAGACATTCAAAACATACTTGGACTCAACCACCAGTGCTGGAGAGGGCCACATGGAAAGTGTGAGCTGGAATGTAGGTGTGGCCTCTGGGTGCAAAGACAGGTCTCCAGCTGACAGCCAGCAAGGAATGGGACCTCAGCCCCGACCACCATAGGAACTGAATCCAGCCCCCAACTTGAATGACCTTGAAAGCAGATCATCCCCAGAGCCTCCATAAGAAAATGCAGCCCTGACAATCCTTTGATTTTGACCTTGTGAAACTCTAAGCAGAGGACCTAGCAGAGGCACACTAACCTACAGAACTGTGGGGAAATAACTCTCTTAAAGACTTTCAAATAGACAATCCAGTATTATTAACTACAGTCACCGTCGTGTACATTAAAGGTGTTGTTTTAATGCACTAATTTGTGGTGATCTGTTATGCCAGCAATAGAAGACTAACACAGCATCCTTCATCACCAGTGCAAAGGCCACTTCCATGAGCGTTTTTTATTTCCTCCATCTATAGGTGAGTGTCCCCTCTGAATTCGCAAAGCCTTCTGCCCTAGAGTCTCTTCAGCCATTACCAGGGTCCATATGGCATTAGGGTCATTTGTGTACATGTCATATTTCTCCTATAAATCTGTGGCAGACTTGGGGCAGTGTATCTGAGGCTTATTCATCTCTCTTTTCCTTCCAGGCCACAGCACGTACCTCATGTGTAGTGTTATGTTTTTGTTAGAAGGATGACTCATGACATGTATGGATGGTTATTATTAAATAAAATGAATTTTTGTGACAATTAGGAACTGACAAATGGACCCTAGAAATACTTGCAAATATAGAAAGGAATGAAAAAAAAAAAAGGAATTGCTGATTGATGATGGATACTGAACAGCATAAGAAAAAGTAGGATGTACAAAAGTAGAATACACTGATTTTTGGATGCTTGGAATCTGAGTGCTTCAGCAATTGGCTCTGAGATGTAAATTCACTCAAATTCACACAAAATAAACAAGATTGAAATTTGGGATCTAAAATGTTTTGGAACACAGCCTCTTAAAAGGCTCAACTTCCGGCAACATGAAGTTTGAATTAAATGAATGTTCTTCTGTTTCAAATGGATATAAATGTTGTAGAAAATGTAATATAACTTTTTAACACTGAGCTGAGATCAAAAGAAAGTAAGGAAAATCCCCAAGGTCTAGAAAAGAAGAGAGAACTCAAAGTCAGAATGTCAAGAGCAAGAGCTCCAGAAAGGCCTCACATTCTAGATGGTACAACTGCTAGATGATGGAGCCTCTGCTATCCTTGGTCTCTGGGTGACTGTGTAGAGTAGATCCTCATCAGCATCCTTTATTGTTGACATAGGAATGAAGAAGCAGAGTGAATCCCCAGCATAATGAATAAAAAGTTAATCCATACCTAGATAATGGAATACCTGAAAATAAAATACCTTAATAGGAAAAAAAATAAGCCAGTGAGAGAGATATATTACATGCAAAGGAATGACAATTAGATAGACATCAAAAGAATATACTCTAAGAACTGTGAGAAATAGCAACTACCCACAATTCAATACCCAACTAAATCATCATGTGAGGGATGAAGGCCAAATAAAGGCATTTTTACAAAAAGATTGAATTTACCATTCAGAAACTCTGACTGAAAAACTACTAAAGGATGTGTTTGTAAATGAAGGAAATTGAATCCAGAAGGAAGGAGTTGGATATAAAAGCAAAACAAAGGTGAGCATCTGAGTAGAAGTAAATATTCTAAGGTTGTTATACTGTTTGGTGACATCAAAGAAATATTAATTAAACACAGGCTTTGCTCAACCCAGTGTTCATGTTTAAAATTTAAAGATTACCTTTAAAGGAGTAGAAATACAATGAAGAACTTCCAAACTATTAGAGCGAACAAGGTGGGAATGGAAAGAAAAACTTGATTAAGCCAATGCAAGACAGTGAGAGGAAGAGAAATAGAGAATACAGTCAGTAGAATAACACCAAATGAGATAGAAATAAATCAAAATATGTTATTATTCAAAATTGCTGTAAACACATTATTTTCCCAGTTAAAAGAGATTCTCAAATTGCATTTAAATACACACACACACACACACACACACACACACACCCCAATCATATATACTATTTATAAGCGACTGAACTAAAACATGACATGAACAGTTGAAAATAAAAGAGCAGAGAAGACATGCCCAGAAATGCCAGTTTGGGGTACGGGCCTTTGACAAAAATGTTCACACATTGTAGAAGGAGGGCTGTTCATGGATGTTTTTTATAAGAAAAGAGTGGAAAAAGCATACACATCCATTAGTATGGGGATTAAAAATAATGTTGGCATGTACATATAAAAAAACACAGTATAACGACAGATAAGTGACTGAATTAGACCAAATGGGCCAAGATGGATATATATTAAAAGCATAATCTTAAACAGAAAAAGAAGTTGCAGAAGGATATCACCATAGGATATCATGCGTGTAGATTTATTTTGGCAAAGGAAAAAGATACATACACAAAAACTTAAAAACCATAATAAACAGTGCAATAAATTTTCACAAAGTGACAATGCCTTTGTAACCAGCATCGTGATTAAGAAATGGAACATTACCTGCCATCCCAGAAGACCCCTCCTCACTCTCCTCCTGGTACTACATCCCTCCAGAGGTAACTATTATCGTAATCTCTACCCTCAAGATTAGTTTTGCCTATTTCTGATATTTACGTACATGGGATGATACACACAAAAGGTGAAAGTGTGCACTCCTTTGTGTCTGGCTCGTTTGATTCCACATTATGTTTGGGGGTACATCTTATTGAAACATGTAGCGATGTTGATGCATTCTCTTTGCTGTGCCAGGCTTCTAGAGTATGAATATGCCATGATTCATTTACGCACTCTACTGGTGATCTACATTTGGCACTTGTTTTACTTTGGGGCTATTACATATTATACATGCATGCATTTCTCTTGGAAATACGCTCAGCTATTGCTGGGCTGGAGGTATGCATACGTGCAGCGTTAGTAGAGACTCCCAAATAGTTCACCAAATTGGTTTTACCAACTTCCTTAGCAGTGTAGGAGAGTGCCATGAACTCTGCATGTTATTCACACTGGATTTTTCAGTCTTTTTAATTTTAGCCATTCTGGTAGCTGATGGGTGTGAATTTTAGAACACATTCAGACACAAGTGTTGTACGTTACCTATGGATATAGGTATACACAGTAAAACTATTAAAAAACAGGAATGGGGAGGATAGACCCCAACTTTGGAATATTGATTACTTCAAGACAAACAGGAAAATCTGAGGATGGAGGAATAAAATGGAAGGCTTCAACTGTCCTTATAACATTAACTTTTTTTTTTTCAAAGATTTTATGGGGAAGGAGAACAGGACTTTATTGGGGAACAGTGTGTACTTCCAGGACTTTTTTCCAAGTCAAGTTGTCCTTTCAGTCTTAGTTGTGGAGGGCACAGTTCAGCTCCAGGTCCGGTTGCCGTTTTTTCTAGTTGCAGGGGGCACAGCCCACCTTGTGGTTGAGAGCCCACTGGCCCAGGTGGGAATTGAACTGGCAGCCTTCAGTGTTAGAAGCATGGAGCTTTAACCACCTGAGCCACTGGGCTGCCATAACATTAACTTTTAAACGTGGGACACATATATGGGCAAGCAAACATTTTTAGAACTGGGTGGGAAGTATATATGTGTCTTTCATTTTTCTCCATATGACTTCTGTTTATACACACTATGATTAACTTTTTTATGTAAGAAAAGGTTCTTAAAGGAAAAACTAGTTCCCTCCACAGGGAAGCAAAAGAATCCACAGTATATCTAGTTATAAACACAATAGACAACACATGACTAAACCAGACATCCTACTTCTGAGTACAATTGTCTTGATACATAAAAATGTTTTAAGAAACTATAGTACAAAATGAATAATTATGTGGGTCCGATAAAGGACTAGAAACAAATATCAAAGTTGAGTGTCACCATTTCTAACATTTTTGCAGGGAGGATAATTCACTATGCTGAGGTGGCTGTTTCATTAGTGTCCATTTAGAAATAAGAATTTTTAGATATGACTTGAGATTTCTATTCCATACAGAGATTGCTATCACACACTTGCTACATAGGACTGAGACTATGACGATATAATGAAACAGCAAGATCAGTAGTAAAAACAAGTCAGGTTTAATTCTGCCTCTGCCACCAACCGAGTCCTCAGTCGTTTCCCTGATATCAAGATTGTAGGATAGATCAAGGTTTCTCAAACTCAGCACTGTTGACTTTTGGGATGAATCATTCTTTGCTTTATGTTAACGTTACAACACTGACAAGAAGTCTCACTATCCTCCTTTTACAAATGAGGAAGGCCTGGGAGGCCTGTGGTAAAGGCTGGGAGGACAGCTGGGTGAGCCGGATGAGCCTTTTCCCCAGGCTCATCTGTGCCACTTCACCAGCCGTGGGGAGCTGAGAGCCAGCCTTCCTCCCTAGCCCAGTGTGCTGGGAAAATCACATTTGTGTGAGAAGCTGAGACATGCTAATCAATCATTTTTGTCATTTGTGTCAAAATATAATAATATGAGCTAGTCTTACCTGTTTAAGACCACAGCTTTCTGCGTGCTGCCAGTTCCACATCACTCCGAATCTCATTATAGTCCGTCAAAGTTTGATTCATTCTTGCATCTTCCTTCCCACCTGTGTTTTGGAAAGCTTTTCATGATGTCTTCGTTGTCTGTCCCCTTTGAGGCACGGTCATAGGCCTGGAAAATGACAGCTCTGCACTCTTCAAAGTGCTTTTTTTAAAACCCGTTCTCCCTTTCAATCCTCACAACAGTCTAGCAGGTAGGTATAATTATTCATGCCTATTTTGCAGATGGGAAGACTGAGGTTCAGAGGAGCTGAGTGACTTGTCTGAAAAAAGAGGGGAAGCAGAGGGGCTTGGCCAGTCCCACACTGTTATACACAGTTCCTAAATAATCAGGTGTACGCTGAGGGGGGTTGTCTGCCACTGCCCCAGAGCAGGAAGTCAGGCCAACCTCAGTGGGAAGAGGGAAAAGCAGCGCCCCTCTAGGATGTCATGCAGCCAAGAGGACCACTGGAAATACGCCACCTCGTGGGAGGAAGAACACAGGGCAAATACACAGGCCAATTTAATATTCATTGAAGTTCCAAGGTTAGGACAATTGGCTGCACCGGGGACGGGACCTGGTCTCCACCCCCACTAGAATGCGCTGAAGGTGGGGAGGTGAGTGGGATGAGGGGGGAGCAAGCCACATTCTGCTTAGACTCTCAGAAATGTGCTCGGTGCTCCCAAGGTGGATGCAGGAGCACGTCAGAACAATGGGAGCAGTCTGGGCACCACTATTCTCATACCCTTCCTCCCAACAATCAGGGCTCCATCTCAGGAAAGGGATCCTTGGTCTCACTCTCAGGCTGTCACAAAAGCACATCACAGAGCTCTGCTACATTCTTCCCTGCTGAAAGGTGTGTGGGGGTGGGGAGGGGCGATGTCAGGGTGGCACAGAGGAGGCAGGGCAAGGATGTGTGAGTATTTCTCCTGGGCCACGGGAGCAAGCTGACCTGAACCTATTTTGGTCACTAGGCATAAGATTGTCCCTTCCTCTGTTGAGGTTACATCACCCCCTCCAGGCAGTCCTCTGGAGTGTCTCCCTCCAGTGTGGCCACACAGGGATCCTTGCCCTGACACTGGGGGAAGTGCAGCTCATTCTTGTTCCCTTCCTGTCATTGCCCTGCTGCCTCGGGCTGATCCAACCAGTTTCACAAGCAGCTCTCATGGGTTTCTAAGAGATACATTGTTAGTAGTACGTTTATTTCCCATTGTGTGTACTACTGGGTTCAAGGAGCCGATATTCCCCAATTTCCTGACCAACTTTTCTCGGGTTTCAGGAAAGGGAAAAGCAAAAAAATATTCCTGAGAAAGGGTGGGAATTCCAGCATGGAAACCCTACTTTGGGTTTCTGAGTGGTCCGCTTGAAGGTCTCCCTCCAATGGCCTGGTGGGAGAGAACTCTCCCCCACAACACACACACAATCTCTTCTCTCTGTCTCTCTGTCTCTGTCTGTCTGTCTGTCTGTCTGTCTGTCTGTCTGTCTGTCTCTCTCTCTCTCTCTCACTCTCACTTGCTCGCTCGCTCTCCCTCCCCTTTGGCAGGGAGGAGGCACAGCTTACTAGCTTCACAGAAACCCTCTCTCCAATCTCTCAAACTCTATATTTCAACCATTGATTCCCTTGAGGTAGGTGACAAAATCAGTTTCTAGCCACGCCCTCCACAAATCTTGCACAGACTTAGCTCCTCACTTTGCAATGGGGGAATGTTTTGCGCTTACTGTATAGCACTCACCTGTGAGGCTGAAGAAAGGATCCCACTTTAGACCCCTGTGCTAGGAGCTCAGGCAAGAGTCAGGCCATGCGCCTCCTTTCCACAGTGTTCCTCTTGGGCCCCAAGCTCTCCATATCATCTTCCCAACCAGCATAACTAGATTTCTGTCATATCTTCTAGCAATCTGACCCAATTGCATGCGAGAAGTTTCACTTGAGGAATGGATGTATGATTTAAAGAGTCCAGTTTAAAGAGTCTAGACCTGGAGTCACGCAGCCTTGTCATAGCCTCTCTCTCTCACTAAAGGGCTGCGGGACCATAAAGCATTCAGTTACCCTACCTGTGCTTATGTTAATCAGTTCCTAAACAAAGAACTTGAACTTGATGGTCCCCAAAGGTCCTTCCAGCTCTGGGATGCTGAGTTGGTCTGGGGGACTGTGCAAGGTCAGGGCTGGGCCAGTTCCAGGGCAGAGATGATGCCAAAAACCCTTTGTGTGGAGCCTAACATCTCCACTCCCATCAGTGGGCTGCTTGGTTTCGGGTGACAAAGTTGTCGTAGGATCTGTCTGCTGCCTTAGGGACAAGTACTTCCCCAGTTCAGGACATAGACAAATCAAAAGGGGACCCCAGAGTGACGTCAAACCTTAGCAGGTCCAGGAAGTTGCATGTTCCGATAGCCTTATCCCAGGACCTAAAGCAGGCAGCCAATGGAATCATTTGCAGACTCTCTGTCAGCTAAAGATAAAAATGTCATGGGCCCAGGGATGTTCCCAGTCATAAATCAATCAGCTAGGACTATTTCTGTCCTTATCCTAGGCTCGGGGCTCCTCCTGTGACTTCCATCCATCCTGTCCTCCCCACCCTGGACTCCCAGGCACCTCAGTTCTGAACTAGGAGGCGGTTCATCTTCCCCCTTTGGACAAAAGTTCAGCAGCTTGGCCACGCCGACGTCAGAATACTAGAACCCCTGCCTACAGGTGAACAGATAGGCATTCTGGAGCCTCCACCAGCCTCCGGGAGCCTGCTTAGCAGGAGTCTGCTATGACAGGCTGATCAACTCCGGGTGCTCGCAGGTAACCTGGCCCGCATGGCCAAGCTACAGCCCATGGACTGTAGGGTTTTTCCAGGCATAAACGCCCCTGAGTAAGCCTCCTGCCTGGCGGTGGGTAGTGCTTCTCCTTCATGTTGTTCCAGAGATTCAAGTCCTAGCTCTTCAGCCTACTGGGAGGAGTAAATGAGACCCTGGAAGCCACGCACTAAATTTGGCACCTGGCAAGTTGCAGACACTCAATTAGACTTGCCCCCTCCTCCCCCACTAGCCATTGTCAGGGTCTCAGACTCCCACAGCTGCCGCATATCTTCAGAAATCTCCCTTGAGGAGATTTTTGTCAGTCTGATAACCTAGGTCAGCTTCAAATCCAGTTCCTGGAGAGACCTATGAAGACATTTTGTTTACTCTGAGATCCTAAATTTGTTCCCCAGCAACTAACCACTGATGATACCCCTGGGCCAGCAGACTGTGGTCTCATAGTCAGTCTCCCACCGCCCTCTGCAGGTTCCCCTGGGATCTGCAGGCCGTGTTGGCTGCGTTCTTGTGACCAGCACACTCCATAAACTGAGAGTGTACAGGTAAAGACAGTAGGGCAAGGCCAGGTGTCTGAAGAGGACAGCGCCTCAGCAGAACACGGTGATTTCCAGTCCATAGAACACTTACCCGTTTGATTTTTCACGACCACTCCACTCTGCCTTGCCTCTGTCCCTAAGTTGAGAAGGGTATTCAGTCACTGTCCAGCCCTTATAATGTCACTCACTAACAACAGCTGACATGTCTCAGTCTCAGGGTATGTCCTAGAACATTCCAGAAAACCATTGGAAACAGTCGTGTGTGGATATCAATGTAATACTGGTTTTATTTCTAAAGCTCTTCAATTTTAATCGTGCTGTGTAAAATACTCTGAGGAAGGGAAGTTTGTAACAAAATGTGTGCATTAGGTGTGTGCATTATCTAGAAATGAAGGCTGGATAGAAACGGCAGATTTTAATAGTTCGTGTGGTTATGATGATTAATAAGCATTTCTCATGTGCCGACCAGCTATTAGAGACATCAAACCCCAGGCTCAGCTTCATGGTTTCCACTACCCTCCACGACTCCGTCTGGCAGAAGGTGGGGGTTTTATACTATGAAGGCACATGACAATGTCCCATAGTCCACCGAGTACCGCAATATGATGACATCACTTTGGGGCAACTACAGGGGATGTTTGCCTTTCTCCTGTTCTCTTTACCCAGCTCAGGAGCTTGGAGGAATCTTAGCAGAGTTCTTAGGACCAGAAATTACATCACAGGAAGGGAGCCAAGTTGTTAATAGCTGTAAATCCCTTATATAACTGGAGTTTTCAGCTCATATGTTTATAGACTTTGAGAGTTGGAGAAAACCTAAGAGATTATTCCAGTCCAACCCTTTTATTTTGCTGTAAAATGAAGCACAGAAAAGAGAAGTGGCAGTCCTAGGACACACAGCTAGGGACACAGCTGGGATGAGAACCCAGGTTCCTTGATTCTTTTTCCTGTTTGATCTTGATTTGGTGGTATCATTTTTAGATGGAAATTACTCTGGCTTCAAATAAAGATTTTTAAACCTGATCTTTTCTCCTTCTTCTCCTTCTCCTTCTCCTTCTTTTTTGAAATGCACATAGAGGAAGAAGAAGAAAACTAGCACATTGTAGGTGCCCAATAATTGGGTTGGTTGGCTTTTGGTTATGGAATAATCTTACTATATGTCGCTTAACAAGACTGGATCCAACTAACCTTGAATTTGTTTCATTCTTTATTCTCTCCAATGACCCAAAGGTGGTTGGAGGTTTGAATCTCACCCCAGTGTCCCATTGCAAACTTCAGTGTAGATCTGAAGTAATCATATGACATTCATTGGTTTGAAGGAATGGCTTTCTGCAGAAGGCACATGGATTTAAAGTAACTTTGGTTGAAGCTTACGGAGGTCTGTGGGAGTCCTCTCTGAAGTACAGACAGTATCAGCATTTGAGATTCTACAGGCTGCCCACTGAGTTAGGACACAGCACAAACACTTCCTAAACCTATTTCAGATACATGATTAAAACAGACATGAAATGACCCTAATTGATCATTAGTCACTTGGAAGTGGCTGACGCTTCTGAATCTGCTTATTGTTATGTTTGCAAATCACAATTTTGATCAAAATCTTCCAATGCATTTAGTTTTCTTCCAATCACCACCAATCACCACAATTTTGATCAAAATCTTCCAATGCATTTAGTTTTCTTCCAATCACCACCAATCACCACAATTTTGATCAAAATCTTCCAATACATTTAGTTTTCTTCCAATCACCATCCTGATGAATCAGTGTTCTCATCACACAACTTTTGTAGATTCGTGTTCTGCAAGGCATGTTCCATAATTCATGGAAATGTAGCATGAGAAGACTCCGCTGGGGGCTTTCTCTTCAGACCCTCACAGACCAAGGTTTACAGTTTTCTGGTACATCAGTGACACACTGGGAAGGAACAACAGAGAACTCACTGCCAGGGTGTTCCCATAATGTGGAACACAGTGCCCCCTCCCACCCTCTCACGTACATGCCACCTCCCACCACTGCCATCCACCATTCCAACACTAAACACCACTCTGCCGTCCCAGCTATTGGGAATGCCCCCAGGGCAAGACCCCTAATTTCCTAGTCATTCATTTATTTTTATTGAGCACTTTCCATACGGCAGGCACTCTAGTAGGCTCTGAGGATACAGGGATGACAAAATGCAGAAGTGGTCCCTACTCATATGGCACTCAGTCCTTCAAAGGCACGATTGGTTCATAGAATCAGCTCCTCGGTCAAACTCACCCCAGGGATTTTAAGTCACTGCTGTGCTGTCATAGCAAAGTGGCTTGGATTACAATCGCTGAATTAGTTCTGGAGCCTCAGAAGGGCTCATTAAATCATTGAGTTGTGCATCAGATAGTTTGCAAGGAGCCAACTCTGCAACATGTGCAAGCTTCTTGAGAGCCATGCAGCACCTCTCATCTCAGAGAATGGAGTCTGGGTACATGTCAGCACTGAGGCCATGGAGAGAAGCTTCTGGGCTGTTGGAGGTGGCTGCACAGCTGTGGGCACCCTCCCTGCCTGGGAGCTCCACACCTGGTCTGTGTGGCTCTCACGCCATAGCTCAGCTATTGGCAACCTGAAGGCTGGCTTGACTGGAGACCCATTCTCCTCCCTCATTGTCAGTGCTGAGGTCTGGATGGTAGATTTGCCTACCCTGGGGGCTCTCCTGTACCCTCCCCATCCCTGGAACACTTTAGGTCTATGAGTACCCACTTCACCTCCAAACCCAAAAGGCCTACCAAATTTCCCACCAAACACTCAGAAGAAATCCAACCTGGGTATCAGGAAGCACCTGGTTTCGCTACCTCAACAGAGGCTGCTGCTGCAAAGGCGACTGGAGAGTCCTGTGTGTGCAGGGCCCTTTCAGCACAACTCAGAGGCTGGGCTGGTTGTGAGGTGCCAGCAGTGGAAGAAACTATCCTAGCATGGTCTGCTTTTGCCAGGCATTGCCCACCTGAAGTATCCCGTAAGGCATTCCCAGAATGAGTCCAACCACCATGCTATTGCTGTTACATTCTGCCTCATACACCTCCAAAGTAGTAACCAGTCACCATGTAATGTGATCATCTGGTCTCCCAAAAGGCTGCAAAGTCTTCAAAGGCACCTGTGAGACCCCAGTATCAGCACAGCACATGGCAATCACATGACAAATGTGGGCTATTTAATTAATTAATTAGTTCCTTTCCTTCTCCATAGGAGCTCACACGTTGTCTTTAACAAAGAGAGGTCTCAAAATAACATGCTAGTGATGGACACTAATGATTAGGCTCTTCTGGATGTTTACCCACCCTCCTCATCTTTATGGAAAACAATAAAATCCGTGGGTGATTGCCCTCTTTCCTCTAAGGGAGCCCAGCTCTCAGCTGCAGCATGAAGGGGGTTTCTTGTTATTTTCCTGCATGTTCAAGGGGTGTGTCTCAAGCAGAGTGGAGGCCGGCATTGACCCAAGGCTGCCTAGTTGAAAGAGAGCCTAACATCTCACTCTCCACTCTGTAGAAGCTTCTCCTACATTCGCAGGCTCACTCCCCTGCCTGACTGAGTGGACACTCGAGGGACATCATACCAGGGTGGTGAACTTGTCTATGCAGGCATTGCGGATCTTCTCCGGGGTGGCGGGGCTGTCTAGCCGGAAAAGCTCCTTCATACCATGATCTGTGTGCTGAGCTCGAGCTGCACGGATGGCATCTTTGATGGCAAAGAAGATGGAGGCAGCCAGGAAGAGGGGCGGCTCCCCAACAGCCTGAGTGGACAGAGCAGGGGACAGGGAATCAGAGAGAGGGCCCCAACCTCCACAGCAGGAGGGCTGGTGATGCCAGGGAACCCCAGCTACCAACACTAATGGGCCAGAGCTCATCAGGGGCCAAGAACGGTAAATCTAGTAGATGACTCAACCTCATGGGCATATTTCTTTTAATTCTTATTATGTGATTTTTTTCTGATGACACTGTACAAATATAATGTGCCATTAATAGTTATACAAATAATATTTTATAGATTAAAAAACATCTGACATGAATTTTAACTCTTTCCTCACAGTTATAAGCCTAGGGAATAATCTTCTTGCATATCTGACACCACAATTTACAGGCACCATAACTAATTATACTCGTAGTAGCTGCTGGGATATAGGTATCATGAAAGACAGGAATTGAAACATTTTCTAAAAGAGGTGGTTTTGTCCCCCAAAGCATAGATTAGATGCTTCCTGTGTCAGAATCACTAGGGACACTTGTGAAACATGCATGTTCCAGGGCCCTGGCCCGACCCCAGATCTACTGAATCAAAATTTCTAGGGGTGGGCCCACAGCACTGCATCATTTTCATGAGCCCCAGTGAATCCGATGCATATAAAAAGGTGAGAGCCAATGGCAGGGATCAAAATGGGTCCCAGGCCCTCCCACACTAATGTAACCCGTGAAATGAGCACATGGGTGGGTTTCATTGCTTACAGGTGCTTATCTGTCTTCTTCATTAGACACAGGACTTTATCAATCAGCTTAATTGATTTTCAACCGTTTTTCATACTTATTGTGGACAGGGAGGAAAGAGGATGGTTAGCATCCTTCAGGCATGCTGATGAGGTCTTATGGTCAGGAGGCAGCACTGAAGGAGGTGAAAGGGGGTGCGTGCAGGTGTTACCCCATCAGCAGTGAATATGCTGGTTCTAGTGGATGACAGGGATGCTGTGATCATCTCTAGGACCAAGCACCAGGGACACACGCCTGAGACATGGGTGTAGGTCACCATGTGACCAACAGGATTGAATTCACAACTTCTGAGAGCACCCAAATGAGCTGCTTTCAACCACACAGAGGTGGTGTCATCCTCAACCCAGGTCCCCGGTTGTCAGGCAGAACTGCGCCCCTCTCGTCCGCCGTCGCCAAACTAGCATCAAGCCCTCTTCTCTCTTCCAGATGAGCCCCCCCAGACCCACATGGTGGTGGCTGAAGCCCCTGTCACCACCCGTGGCCTCCTAAGTGCAGACCAGAGGCAGCTCAGACCCAGGACGACAGTACCTTGGATGCATAGATGGCCTTCTTGTTGGGGCTGTCACGGAGCAAGGACACTCTGAACTCGATGGGGATGCTCCCAAACGCAGGGATCTTATAGGTGCTGGGGCCGCGGGTGAGCAGGCTCCCCTCGGGGGAGTAGTGCAGCTCCTCCATGGTGAAGAGGCCCATGCCCTGCACAAACGCCCCTTCCACCTGCAAGGCAGAGGGAGACAGTGACGAGCCTGCCTCCTCCTCCCCGGGGACAGGTACTACTTCCCCCAGTGGGCACCACGCCCCACCTTGAGTGGGGCCTGGAAAGAAGCTGAAAGCAGCCCTACACCGCTTACCTGGCTCCTGCCCCCCCTGGGAAAACCTCTCTAGACCTTCGCCAGGCATTAGCATAGGCCGAGCACAGGCATCAACACGGAAGGTCAGTTTCAGAACTCATCCGAGACTCCAGGAGGCATAATGTGCCATTAGGACCTGCCACAGGGCATGTGGGGATGCTCCTTCCATGTTGTCACTGGAGAAATGGCAGCCCCAAGCTGAGATGTCAGCTCACAGGCTAATGCGTTCAGAGTGTTCCTCGGGGCCCCACACTCCCCCTGTGTGCTAAGTAGGACCATGTACTCTTGAGCAGCCTCAAAAGACAGGAGGAATTTCTTGGAGAGCAGATTCCAGGCTTCTTGAACTCCAGCCTAGCCAGCCCTTTGGGAGACAATGCGCCTGCTGCAGCTTACAGGTCTGTTTTGGAGTACCTGCCACTCTCTGCTGCCCTCATGTCTGCTCTCCCGGCCTCCCTGCTCAGAACCAGACAGCGGGTGCCAGGCAGCCAAACAAGAGTGTTCGCGAGAGACCAGGTACTAACCATCTTTGTGTCTGCGGTGCCCAGCTCAGAGCCTGCCCATAGGAGGGGCTCCCCCGATGGTTGTTCAATGCACTCATGAACTGATTGACTCATGATAAGGTTTCTGTGTACTCAGTAATTGTCCACTTTGGAAAAGTACAATTTACATTTTCTACCAGATGCTTGGTACTTCAGTCCTAGATTCCTCCCGCTGTCTCCTCCTGTTCCACCTGCTCTACCCAATACTCCTTTATTTTCCTAAAGAGATTTTCCTTGGGCCATCATCCTTTACTCCTCTTGCTCAAATCTGTGTCTTTTGCCCCCAAGTGCCTTCCACTGCGCCATGCTTGAGTACACTGCTGTCCTGGTGGAAGAGGAATGAGGAAGGAGAAAACTCCTCTGACCTCAGACCCCACTGCCTGCACATCGATCCCGAACTCAATCTCCATACAGACTGTGCTGCTTCCCGACTGTGCACTCATGTGTGTGTGTGTGTGTGTGTGTGTGTGTGTGTGTGTGGTTGTGTGTGTGTTTGTGCACCCAGTATTTTCTCCATTGATCTCATTCTCCGAGGTGTGAGTGCTCTCTCCAAGTCAATTCACATTCATTTGTCCCCTGCCTCGAGTGTTGGGTGGGCTCTCAACCATCTAAATCCCACTATGAGGAAGACTCGGTTGGTACCATGTTCAGACCCACTTACAAATGACATTGGACAAGACACTGTGGCTGGTGACCTGAGAAGGGGGATGGGGCCCATCAGTGGCCAAGTCCATCATCACCCAAGTTCCCCATGGGCCTCACCTGTCCAATATCGATGGCAGGGTTTAGACTGGAGCCGACATCCATGACAATGTCTGTGCGAATGTTCTACAGAGGACAAGAAATTAAAAGCAGTTTGAGAAGAAAGGGATGCGTGGACTGACAGATGGGTCTCGTGATCCTCTAACAATGAAGTAATAAGCCACATAGGACTTTCACACGTGGGATGCCCCGGGCACACTCAGGCGGGAGTGCTCATGCCACAGCTGTCTCACTGCTGTCTCACTGCTGAAGTTTGAGTCCGTAGCAGCTGGGGAGGGGACAGGAGTGGCAAAGCTCTCTCCTTAATCCGAAATAACTGTGCACACTTGTAACACCCACATCTGGGTAGAGCTCGAAGGAAGCGGTCGGCTAACTACATTCCATGGGAGGAATCCAGCCCATCCACTTTTTAAGGCCTGTGAGCTACTAATGGTTTTTATGTTACTAAACGTCCAATAAAAATAAAAAGAGGAATATGTGGACATGTGGAAACTACATGAAATTCACACTCAGTGTGCATCACTAACTATTTTATGGCAACACAACCACACACATTTGTTTCCATATGTCTATGGCTGTTTCTACGCTGCAGCGATAGAGCTGAGGCAGTGTCTTTGTGGCCCAGAAAGCCTAAAGATTTCACTCTGTGGTCCTTTATGGGAAGTTTGCCAAGCTATGATACATGGCATTATTTTCCACACAGAAAGTTTGTCTCTATCAGCTCTTGATATTGCAATTCAACTGTTTCTGTTTTCTTTCCCCCTCATCATTAAAGTTTTGCAAACTTCTTACCTTATGATCCCCTGTTAAGCAGTCAATTTCCACTTCAGAACAAGCCACCCCGTAGCTGAAGTAGTGGAAAGGATTTCCTGAGTTGGTCTCAAAGCTGTAGCCCAGATTGGGTGTTCTGGGGGAGAAAAGAGAAAATACTGCACATGTATTAAGATGAACATGACCACACACACACACACACACACACACACACACACACACACACACACTTGTCCTTCACAGTCTTAAGACCCCAATCTTTTTCATCAGCCATTCTTCAAAAAAGTCCATGTTTTTAATATTTAGTCCTGTTAATGAAACCCAGGCATTCCAGAGCACTGTATGTCTTATCTCTGTTCTGTTTGGCCAGTGGCCCTCCCTGACTCATTGTGTACTGCCAAGAAATGTTTAGTGTCTGCGTGCTGGTTTCTAGTGATAGAAACAGAGGTGACAGAGTTTTTTGAGTGCACGAAGCACATGAAAGTCACGACCCCAAAGGATCGACTGAACTAAAATTCAAGATCTCATAACCACAATTTCTCTTGTGCAGACTCCTGAACTGTTCACACAGGTTCACCTGCCCATGGGTTTCCTCACATTTCTCAAGGTGAAGGTTAACAAGATCAGTAAATCATGCCAGCCCACAGGCATCTTTAGGCAGCCTCTTGCCTCATTACTCCTTCTACTGGCCCCTTGGAAATTTGAATAAATGCTTTGAGGAAAGTGTTACTAATAAAAGCAGATGTTCTCGTATACATTTTTTCTTTTTCAATCCTAAGTATTATATATAATTCCAACTTTGCATGAGTCATATATACACGTGTGCATGTGTGTGTGTGAGTATATTCACATCCAGCGTTTATAGTATTCTGTGCCTCTGTTATTCTATACATTACAAACAACTCATTTGAGCTGATGTTATCCGAATCTGCAAGAAAACAAAACCAATACAGGGATGAGGGAGAAGGCTTCTCCTAGAAGAAACCACCACCTTTTTGACCTCTGACTTCACCATCTTCAGCTGGATGTTCCCTTATATAACTCCCAGTTTTATGAACTCCAAAAATGAAATGGGAACTTATGAGAAAATCTACACTAGTTTGTGTTTGTGTAGGTCAGATAATATATAACCAAGAGAGCAGTGCAAAACATCACTTTGCTTAACATGTGCATGTGTGTGTATGTGTGTGTGCATATATTCACACAAGACCTTTTAAAGCACACATTGAACTATTTTCCAAATCTATGGATATGCGGAATAAAAGGCTGTAGTTAAATTTCCCAGAAAAAGCTAAAACATATTGCTGACAGTAAATATGGTCATATTTTTTTACAGCTTCTAAATCAGATAAGCAGGGTCTCTAGCTCTTCATATCACTAATGAACTTAAAAGTTGCAGAAGATGTGGGCTCTTTTCTAAATCTCCCTTGAAGTTCTGATGAATTCTGCATTTTATAACAAGACCACATGCTCTAAATCTTTCTCTCTCTCTTTTGAAGGAAAGCCTCCGTAAAGAAGTGCAACACATTGTACAAAGTAACTCTCATGGGTAACTCAGCACACTGGACACCCTGGTTCTAACAGGAGAGCACGGACGGAGGAATCATTGGTAATTGTCTCACTCTGTCATAAATGAGGAAACAGGTGCAGAGGAAATCACTGATTTCCCCAGGGGTAATAGTACACTAAGACCAGAGCTAGAACACAGGTCTTCTGATATGGCAGCTCATGCTTTTGTCTCCCTGGCACATAGTTTTGTAATCCCATGTATTTTAGAACTTCTTTAAATTGAAATTAGTAGCAGTCCATTGAAGACATAAGAGTTTGGGTTCCATGGCTCTCTCCTGACCACAGGATGACAGAATTCAGTGCTGGAGGGGACCTGGGAGGTTAGGAAGACAGCACACTGTGAGATGGGTGAGATCAGCAGCAGACTTACTTGTAAAACCCAGTAGCGGACAAGCTCACTGCACCTTCATAGGCAGCTGTAACCTGAGGAGAAGCAATGGCCATTAAGAAGTGTTAAGCACGGTTTCTAGAAACGCTGACCTGGCATTAAGCTTTCGTCAGCTCATCCTCCTCATCTGGAAGTTGATCAACACTTTCCTAGTGACTGTCACTTCTGTACCTTACGTCCCACGCTCCCTGCCAGCCCTTGCACCAGGCCCTTGACATCCGAAGCGCGGGGTGCTACTGGAGCCTCTAACTGGTCTTACCACCTCGATTTGCCTCCCCCAACTGCTGTGTAGCCCAGACCAGCCAGAGTGGTCACCTTGACATACCATACTGTCCAGGTCACTCTTACTTTAGAGCTTTGAATGACTCGCCATTGCGATAGAGCAAATGCCTGACATTAAGGACCCAATCTTCTCTGGCCTTATGTAACACACACATCACTGCTACGCTAGCCAAACTTAAGCGTTACCTCTCATCCAACCCTTTCAAGTCCCCATACCTCTGTACCTTTGCTTATGTGGGTCCTCTGCCATATCTGTCCAAATCCTTTTCGTCCCTCACTAACCAGCTGAAGCTTGCCTCTCAGTCCACCTCCCCTTGGTGATTATTCCCTACTCTGGACAATATAGTAGAAACTCTCTGTATTGCTCATTTGATACTTGTGTTCTAATTGATAATTTCCTGTTAATAAAGCTATCCATCTATATCCATTCATCCATCCTCAGGTACGAGCCCATCTCCTGGGACATATGCCCAATCTCACTGTGGACATTTTACAACTACAACAAAAAGTTGATCAGATGTCTAATGCCACGCTTCAACTCCTCCTTGGAGAAGAGACACTTTCTGTGCCGCAGAAGGACTTTCTACTTTAAACCCTGTCAATTGGATAAAGACTTTTGGGTGGAGAGTTTGTTGGTTCTATTGCTATTCTGTTTATTATTTTATGTTTACTTTGTTTAGTCCTCAGAAGCCTTCCGATGGGCAATGAATGAAAAAATCTGCAGGGTCTGCGTTTTTCATATTTCAAAAACAAAAAGGGGGAGATGTTGTCATGCAGCAGCCTACCCATCTGTCCCCTCATACCTACCCCTAGAGAAAGGAGAGTCTGTGAGACTAATCCTTTCAGGGACTTTGCTTCACCTTTGTGCTTACACCTTATGTCTCCCTGTTTGGCCCCAGAGGATGGCTGGTTAGCCAATGACGAGTAAGATTCCCCACTGGGGGGGGGGACAACTCAAGCCAGGCACAGTCAAGTGGGGACCAACAGGAGAACCCACGGGGTTGACAGAGGTGGGCATAGACTCGCCCCTTCCCCCAGTTAAGGAGAGCTTCCGCCTTTGTGGCTGCATTCCTTCCCACAACCTGCTTGGGAAGAGATTCAATGGTGTAATAAAATCAGTTCTCCATCTATCCATTTCAGTAAGGTTCAGCATAAAGGTTTTGTCTCTTGGGGAGGTACATCCTGAAACTGATGGTTCAGCTGCTTGCAAGCAAGGGTAATTAGTTCAAATCAGTTTCTTAGTATAATGTGTGAAAATCACAGAACTTGGAGAAAACAACGTTGCTTTCTTTCACGTGCATCAATACAAGCCACAAGGTAGCCCATCCGGTGCTCACTCCTTTGAGGGTGTGAGACTCTTGGCCCCTGTTTCATAACTCTCTTGATATTTGTTTCTTACTTTCTTAACTCTTTGCCGCCCCTTCTTGTTTGCTCACTGCCTGTGTTGCACTGAACATGACATCTGGCGCCCAACGTGGGGCACGATTTTGGGGTTCGATTATGGGGCCTCTGATTTTGAGACTCACTTGTGGGGCACGAGGAGGGAAGGACGACTATGAGTCGAAATTAACCGGTGGAGCAACGGCAAGGGCTATGGGTAACCGTCGCACGACAACTACCTGGTAAGGAGGTAGGGAAGGTCCTGGAGAATTTAACCAAGAAAAACGGGAATTGGATAACATCTTACTAAACACTTTTGTATGTGAAAGTGTGATTGTGTGAGTGATTGATCTTAGATCCACAGCCTCAGCTACAGAGCTTGTATGGGCTCTAATCTGCGGTTCCATGGTCTGGGTCATATGGCAAAACGGTGAATTAGCCCCTGATGGCGTTAACCAGGACCGGGATTTATATGGGTGCAACTTAGCCAAGACTGACTTTAAGTCTTGAGAGGGACACGGCCAGACGAGCATCAAAATGAACTTGAAGTGAAAGCTGTTTTCTTTTCTTTTTTTCTTTTTTTTTGTTACTTGTTTGAAATTTTTTTGGTAGTTTACCTGTGCTCTGTTGTACAAAATGATTCCCATAAGAGAAAGGGTTACACAATAGGTAGATATATTCCAGTCATATTTTAAACTTATCATTGCATGGAGATTTTCCAATTGATCACCAAGAAATACAACACCATCCTAACTCCTTAACTACATAAAAAGTTTTGGGGGGTATCCCTAGAATCAGCACAGCACTAAGATTTAATTGATTGTTGATACAGTTTGCATCATGATTACTGTCAATTACCAAGCACTTTACTATGTGCCAGATGCTAGTAAGTACTTTGCAGATATCATCTTACTTAATATTCAGTACAATCCTATAAGATCAGTATGTTATCATCATTTTACAGATGAGGAAACTGTGGTTTAGAGAAAATTTCTCTAGGATCCTCACCATGGTGTTTAGGGGATAAAATATACATATACACACATAGTGGTGGTGGTGGTAGCAATGGCTTGTTTTTCAATACGGTACAGACACTGGTCAGATTTGATGCCTGTCATCTCCTGACCACACCCTTTTGATCATGGCCTTTTTTGAGGTTATCTGCTTATAAGGAACACTGGACTATATGGATAATAGTTGAAGACAAAGCTCAGATCAACAGACTATAAATTCTGTTGTTGAAAACATCGATATTGCCTTCCAATGTATGCTAAAATCCAAGCTCCCAAAATCAATCTCCACTCATGTGGTGTTTGCGGGTGTGGTGCCTGTGAGTGTAAAATGGGAAGTAGACGTTTCAGGAGGCAGAATAAGATGAGTGGGTCTGAGCGAAAAAAAAGCTTATTTTCTTTGAATCTATTGAGGGAGACTTGTACTCTCTTAGCTGGTTCATGTGCAGTCACTTTTAATGAATTACCACTATGCCCAGTTCTCCCATTCCAACACCGGGGGATGGTGAAGCAGGGCTGCCATTGATATTTCCATTTCTTGGAGAAGCTGAAGTCTCCCACCTGAGAGAGACTTCCTTGTAGCTTCTCTCTGAGGTTTCTCACTTGCAGGCTTCTGATTCAGAACTCAGAGAACTGGGCTTAATTTCATTAGGAAAGCTTGTTCTATCACTACTAAAATCACAGGAATGATATAAACTCTTGAGGAATATCTTTTTCCCTGTGCCCTCACAGATGGAATCTCAGTAGAACCAGATTTCAGAGCTGGGTAAGAAAAGAAGAAACTTCTGAGAGATGGAGATTGAAGAAAACCAGGTCCTTCAAGACTATGGATGAATGGGGCACAGGACGAGGCCCGAGTGAGCCAAGAATTCACAGTGAAGCCTGTTCAACAGTCACCCTTGTCGTTTTAGGTTCAGGGCAGCCAAATCCCCAATTCGGGCTGTCAAAATCCTGGATCAAAAATTATCCTCAAGTGACTTCCCTCAACTATGACAACTACAGAGAAAGGGGTCCAACATTTACTTGTCCTATGAAAGCACACAGTCCCCTCAACTTGACTCTGCCTGTGTGACTAGATCACGATCTCCTCTTCTCACTCAGGGTGGGGACAGACACCCTGCTTTTCATTTTCCTCACATTTGCAAAAGCCACTTGGATCAGCTCAGACTTACCCAGTCTTCCCAGGAGCCACTGGGATTCTTTTTCTTGAAGGGTTCCAGCCTTTTCAGGATGGTCTGACAAGCTTCCTAGAGAATACAACCGGCACACAGCAGATACATCAAACTTCTACGTTTCCCAGTCTAGGCAAAACCCTCAGAGCCTCGAAAAGGCCATCTCAAATAATGCTGTGCCCAGGGAGCCACTCAAACAGCCTTGCCACCCCCTGAGGAATGACTGAGGCCGGGGTAGAGCCACAGGATCCTGCTAAAGGGACAGCCACTGGCCTTTGCATGGAGAGTACTTCCCGACCCAGTTCTTAGGCTGACAGAAGGTGAATGTTTGAGGGATGCCTAAGGAGGTGCCTTCTCCCATCAAACTCTGTCATTTGATTAATCCCCTTGTAGGAGGAGAAGCAAGGGGGTCTGACCCGGCTGACCGCACAATCAATTTTTAATTTCAGTCCATTGTCTTCTGGCCAATTCTCACACTGGGGAGTGCACCTTCCCAGAACCCCCTGTGTTTTCACCAACTCTCCACCCCCTCCTACACTCATTCTTCCTGATATTGATGGAATGATCATGGTTCTTGGCCCTGTCTTCTAGCACCACATTTGTAGGAGCAGTGTTCTCCTGGACACGAGCTAAAGAGCTGTAGCATGGCCACAGCTAAAGAGTCCCCAAGGACCATTCCAGCTCCTATCCTGGGGACTCTGGGCCCAAAGCCCTGGGCTGGCCCTCAGCTCTGCCGCTTCCCAAGGCTCCTTACATAGACGGCCTGTCCGTTGATGTCACTGCTGACAGAGGCGGCTGTGGGAGAGGTGTTGGGCACCGTATTAGTGCTTGTCTCACTGATGTAAATCTTAGAGACAGGGATTTTCAGAGCTTTGCTCGCCACCTGCAAAGAGATATGACATCATTCTCTAGGGAAGGGGTGAGCATGAGGCTTGGCTGCCTTATTTCCCAAGACAGGATTCAGGTTCACTGTTACAGGCAAGAAAATAATGTTGTAAACTATACTTCTACCGAGACTGGAATGTTCTCACGTCTGTCTAAATTTAAAATAGCACATTATGGAATGGTTTGGTTGGATAAAAACTCATAAACCTCATGATGATTAAAAGTGCTTTTTACCTTTTAACGTTAACCTCATTTTGAAACTGCAGTATGGCCTGTCTTCACGAGCCAAGCAGGTGTGCCAACGCTAATCCAGCTGCACCATCCTAGCCCCACTGTGAGGAGTCTCACATGTGTGTGGAAATAGCTACCTTTATACACACAGCACACCCACTTTACATACAGTCAAGAGCCTGGGAATATTGTAACAAAAGTGACCTCAGAGATCACCTGTTCGATCCATTTGCATAGATCAGGAAACTAAGGTCAAGTAGGGAGAAAACTTGCCCAAGGTCACATGTAAATGAGCAGCAGAGCCAGGGCCACAGCCTAGGCCTGCTTCTTCTTTTGGTATGTCCAATCATTCAGTTTCCCACAGCATCTTCTCTCACACATGCCACAGTGCCCAAGAGGATTCCCACAGTCCCCTGGCTGCTCACCTGGACCATCTTGGTGTGAAGGCCTTGGCCCATCTCAGTGCCGCCATGAGTCAGCAGTACAGAGCCATCTGTGTACACATGAATCAGGGCTCCTGCCTAAGAGAAGAGAAGGATGCCAGACACAAAATTCAGTAAATCCTAGCTCAGCTCAAGGCTTGAGACCAAAAATACTGGAGCCCAGGAAAAAGAGAACCAGCAGAAACATTTTGGATACCATCCCAAGACAAAAATTAAAGCAGTATCTATCTCATGATTTCATTAGATAGCTGTCCAGGAGGTTTGCAAAATTTTTTCATCTCTCTCTGCCTCCCATCATCAGAGAGAGGTAGGTCACATATCTTTGTCCTCACTCTGTAGGAAAGAATGAAGATCAGAAAGGCACAGTAACTGTCCATGGTCCTGCAATCAGGAAGAATAAAAACAAGAATTTGACCCCAGATCTCTGAGCCTCATGCTGTTCTCACTGTCCCAAAACATACTGGACAAATAAGGATGTGCAAATCCTACTTTCATTTAAACAGCAAAGAGCTTCTCCACTCAGCTCTGTTACCAGTGACAGTGGGATTTCCCTTGCAAAGGGGGAAATGGGGCCCCAATCTAGTGGAGATGGACAGAATTATACAAAGCAATTACCTGATTCAGAAAAGCAAGTGTGAAGCTTATTCCAAACTTGGTAGGAATTATGCACAATCCTCTCTTTTTCCAACAATTCTCCCTGGAGAAAAAGGAACATTCTCATAAAACATTCTCTATCATATTTATGTCAGATTGGCCATATTTTCAGTCAACATCTTTGTAAGATTGGAACAAAGCATTCTAGAAGCTGCCCAAATAGTCATTGTCATAACTGAGTTGTGCCCCAATTGTGTAAACAAAATGAGAAAGGTAGGAATTTGGGTTCTGGGTCCCACATACCAGCTGGAGCAAGGCCTACCCCTGAGCATCTTGACTTTAAAGTATCACCATTCTTCTTCCGCAAGTGGAATTCAGATTGGGTCAGCGTGCCCTGGTGACCTTGGACTGTGATTGTCCCAGGGAGGAACTGTGGCTTGCTGATGATAATAACACATACTCTGTGCTCTATATTGCTTTTCCAAGTAACTCAATGAGGAACACAAAGCCAGCATAATTATCCCTACTTTGTAAATGATGACATTAGGCCCAAGAAGATGGAATGACTGCCAAGGTGACATGTACAGATTAGTGTCAGAAGCAGGAGCATAACTGGCATTCTAGTCCTTGGCTGGTGTTCTCTAGGACACAACATGCCCAGAAAGCAATGTGTAAAGAAAAACCACACAGATACGCTTGATGCTGAGTGCAGGCTGTAAGCCCACTTAACCCCGTGCTAAGATCATTTATGATCTTAAAGAGATGGCTATGAACAAGTTGGCAAACTCAGCAGCCTCATAAGTTATTTACCAAATTATTAACTTTGTATTCTGAATTCAGCAAAAGGCTGGAGATTTCAAAACCCAAGAGAGCACCAAAACGTCAGACGCTTCCCCGCCCAATGCTTACCTGTTGAATTTGTCAACCGCACTCCTCCGGTCTTGATACTGAGAGCTTGTTAGGCATTCATCCCAGCACCTGGGCAAGGTGAATCCCTCAAGCTTCTGGTTGAAGTGTGTCAGGTCCCCTTCATTGTACAGGTTCTTCCTCCGCACCTTTGCAAGGGGAGGGACACTGAGGTTTTGTTGTTGGCAAGATGAGGGGGCACAGCCTAAAGTTAAGCTTCTGCTTCCCTCAACAACACCTGCCTGCCCTCTACCCCCATAGGAGATACCCAAGATACAAAACCACTGTCCCCTCAAAGTAGGTTAATGCACTCTGGCTTGTGCCACCAAATTCCCAGCTTACTTCCTCTGCAGGCAGCCCACAGGTCACTGCGACTTCACTCATCCAATATTCGGCAATGAGCATCCCCTGTGGCCCCCCGAAACCCCGGAAGGCCGTATTGGAGGGCAGGTTGGTCTTGCACAGCCGCCCAGTGCCCCGGATGTTGGGGATTTTGTAGCAGTTGTCCATGTGGAATAGAGCTCGTTCCATTATCTGAAATAGAGAAAATCAAAATGGGAGAGAACAGAGTGTTGGTTTCATTGGTTCCTCAAAATAGAGATTTCAAGGGCTGCACCTGGTCCTCCCTTTCCCAGGCCTGCTGTCAATCGTTCTTCCTCAGGCCAAATGATTTCTTCCCTGGGATATTGCAACAGCCTCCTTACTGCACTTCTGGCCTTCCATATGCACTCCCCCTGATCTTTGCCTCATGCTAAAATATTAGGTCACATCAGGTCAAGCACTTGCTTAAAATAGGCACTTTTTATCTCCAGAGTAAAGTCTATATATCTTTCAACATGAAATTCAAGACACTTTATGACCTTTCCCCAACATATTTTTATTCTCTTTTCTGACTACATGTTACTCTCACCTGTCATACCCCTCCTCACCTATCCACCTGCTAAAACCCCCATTTCTCCGTGGAGAAGTCCTTCTCAGACCCTCTACGTGACATTGATCATTTGCCTCTTTTAAAAAATTGGTTATTTTGTTAATTAATTTTAAAGTAGTTTTTATTCCCATTAAATTTGTACTGCAAATATTTGAAAGAGTCAAATACTTCCATAAGTCACGTTATGCAGAACAGTAGCCCCTCCACTTTCCTTCCTCCCATCCCCAGAAACAACCATTTACAATTCTCATCGCTTATTTTTTATCAGCTAATTACATTCACTTCTGGGCTCCAAATAAATTTGCATATACTGCCGCTTTATGACTTTTTCAGTTTTAGACTTTTAGAATTTATTTCCCACCTAACCCCTTTCCCTGAATACATACCAGCTTTCTATCATTCATCCTTCCCCTAAGGTTATATTTTGATCTGATCAATAGTCAGTTTAATGTTATTATCTATAAACATTACTCACAGCTGAATCATGTAGTCATACTATGATTATTTCTCTCTTGCTTGATAACATTTTCCCCCTGGAGTTAATAATTGTCTTTATTTTTTCATTGGCTCAGTTTTCTATGCAGTTATTACTAAGTCAACTTAAAAATGTATGCCATCGGGCCGGCCCAGTGGCTCAGGCAGTTAGAACTCCATCTTCCTAACTCCAAAGGCTGCCGGTTCGGTTCCCACAGGGGCCAGTGGGCTCTCAACCACAAGGTTGTCAGTTCAATTCCTTGAGTCCCGCAAGGGATGGTGGGCCCCGCCCCCTGCAACTAAGATTGAACACGGCACCTGGAGCTGAGCTGCCTCCCGGATGGCTCAGTTCGTTGGAGCACAGGCTCTCAACCACAAGGTTGCCAGTTGGATTCCTCAAGTCCCGCAAGGGATGGTGGGCTGCGCCCCCTGCAACTAGCAACTGGCAACTGGACCTAGAACTGAGCTGCGCCCTCCACAACTAAGACTGAAAGGACAACAACTTGACTTGGAAAAAAAAGTCCTGGAAGAACACACCGTACCCCCAATAAAAGTCCTGTTCCTCTTCCCCAATAAAATCTTTTTTTAAAAATGTATGCCATCATTTTGGGAAATTTTTATGAATGAGTTCTTTGTTTTTAATTAGTTTCAGGTGTACAAAACAATGTAATAGTTAGACATTTATCATTTATACTCCTCACAAAGTGATAACTCTCCTCCCCCAATCTACTGCCCCTCTGACATCGTATATAGCTGCTACAGTTCCACTGACTCTATTCCTTATGCTGTACTCCACATCCTGTGACTATATATATATGTG
This sequence comes from Rhinolophus hipposideros, assembly GCF_964194185.1. Taxonomy (NCBI): domain Eukaryota; kingdom Metazoa; phylum Chordata; class Mammalia; order Chiroptera; family Rhinolophidae; genus Rhinolophus; species Rhinolophus hipposideros. The sequence goes on along the minus strand of NC_138058.1, from coordinate 56,387,398 downwards.
TGTGTATATATATATATATATATATATATATATATATATATATATGTATATAAAATATATAAAATTATAGTTGACATTCATTATTCATGGACGGTGTAGGTGCCTGAACACTGCAGTGTCCACCTGAAGCTGAATAATAATAAACTACTTCTTGAGTTGCCTTCCTTTCCCTTTTTTCCATTCTTTCTTTGAAACTTTTATCGTATGGATCTTCCAGACTTCTAGACTGGACCTCAATTATTTTATTTTATTTTTTTATTTCATTTTTTTTTTTTTTGTAATTTCTTCTTTTTGGAAGAGCTCCTCAAGTTTCTTTCAAACCTTTTGTTTTCAGTTTTAATTCACTTTAGTTCGTTTCTATTCTCTGTTCCATTTTTATAGCATACTGTTCTTTCTTTAAGGTGTAATAACTCATCCCTCTGGTGTAATAGATGGTAGTTTTTATTTTGTTGTTTCACTTTGGTTTTATCTTACTTCTGCAAGTACAGTTTGTCTTTTCCACAGGCTGCTTTTGTGTCTTCAATTATTTCAGTCTTAGTCAACCTAGACGATTTTTATAAGTCTCAATTAATTCCCTTTTTGCTTTCCCTTAGTACTATGTCAATTTTTAGTTCTATTTCCTTTTGACTTTTACTAACTGTCTCCTCTACCATTCTGTGAACTTCCATGTTCTTCCTTCTGTTGCCACAGTAGGCATTCAATAAATATTTGTTGGATTGAATTTAAAACCGTGTAAGATCTTTGAGGACAAACACTATAACTTTTTCAACCTGGTTTTTCCTACAACACTAAGAAGCAAGTATAAATGGTGAGAACACCAAAAGTGTTTCCTTTTTTGAACAGTTTTTACACTATATCTGAAGTGTGAAGTTCCCTAACTGAGCCAATTAGAGAGCCCTTAGCAGAGAGAGGGTGGAGGTAGGGGTATGGGGAACTTCTGCTTTTCCCTATATGGTTGACTTTTTTTTTTAACCTCAAGAATTTATGCATATGAAACTAGTATGGTTATAAACTTATGATTTAAAAACTTTAAAAGTATAATAGTACCACCAAGGTAACTTTGGTAATTCTCAAAATTGACAAAAATATATGTCTACACAAGACTCATATGAGAATATTCAAAACAGTATTATCTATAATAGCTAAAAACTGTAAATAACCCAAGTGTCCATCAAGTGGTGAACAGAAACAATATGGTCTATCTATACTATGAACTATTATTCATCAATAAAAAAATAAAGGAATGACTCATGCTATAACACGAATGAAACTCAAAAATATTATTCTGAGAGAAAAAAAGCCAGACACACGAGACTTTATAGTATATGATTTTAATTATATGAAAAGGAAAATCTATAAAGACTGAAAGTAGATGAGTGTCTGAGCCTGGTGGATGGGAACAAGAGTGACTACATATGGGAATAACAGATCATTTGGGGGTGACGGAAATGTCCAAACACTAGATTGTGATAATGGTTGCGTGACTTTAAATTTACAAAACAGCATTAAATTATATAATTCAAATGGGTGAACTTTATGGTATGTAAACTACACTTCAATAAAATTGTTTTTAAAAAGTAATTCAACTCATTATTTAAAACACAAACATCACAGAAATGTGTAATGTAGAAAACAATAATGTGTGTCTCCCTTCACACATCCATCGTTGTTTGGTGTATGTTCTTTCAGACTTTCTCCATGTATAGCGTTATACACACGTGCACACACACATGCAAATTAATATTACATACGTCACCATACTGTACATAAAGATTTGTATGAACTTGGCTTTCTTATTAAAATATCTTGCACAAGAAGGATGAGTTTATAAACAGAAATGCCGTATGATCATCTCTGTGCTTTAGAGATGAACCAAGGACGGAGAACTTGAAGGTGGAGACTAATTAGGAGGCTTGTACCTGCCAGTGTGAACAAGCTGTGGGGCATGCCCTTGACCTCTCTGTCACCCCAGAGGCAGAGGGTGGGTCTACTTACACTCCCAGAGAGATCCATTGTATTCCCAGCATTGCTGTAGTGATTCACCTCCAGAGCCACAATCATCCCCGTCTTCATGAAGCCAACCTGGCGAGAAGGAGAGTGATTTCTCAACAGTCCCCTACCTCTGTCTATCTCTAACTCTTCCTCCCACTTAAACTACTTGGAGGAAACAGAAAGAGCAAGACATCACACCATGAAAACAAAAAAGTGAACGTAAGAGATCACCAGCACTAAATGGGTGAAGGAGAAAGGAACTAACATCTCTCCCGTGACATACGTTTAGCTCTTCAACCCTGGACACACCTTCCCCCACTCTCCTCATTCTTTCTACCTACTCCTGGCTTCTCGTTCTACCAGAGAGACTAAGGAAGTAGAAAAGAGAATATTGGTCATGATAGGGCATGAAGGGAGAGTGAGAAGAGAAACTAGGAAAAAGACTAGAGTCTCCTCTCACAGCTTTTAACCAGCTTGTGGAAAGAGAACCTCGCAGCTGTATAGAACTAGACTGAGACCTGCAAGGTTATACTGGTGTGTAGGGGAATGGGATACGTGGTCAGAACAAAAACTGGCCATCCATAGGAGCCCAGATGAGGGCCTGTCTTACAGGGAAAGGGAGCAGTACCCAGCCACATGTGGTCTGGCAGAGCAGGTGCCTAACCTACTTGTACCTATCCAGGCCCTTGGAAGTTTTATTTCTCATTAAGAATTACTAAGCAGCCATTCTGAATTTTACACCAGGCCATGAACATGTTAACATTTGGCCACCCTGCATTCAGGCTTTACCCTAGGTAAGCTGACAAATGTTTCTGAGCCTCAGTGGATAAAGACCAGATTTGGAAACCGCAAATTCACAAAACATGTGAACACCAGCCTGTGACATTGCTTGGGATGTGGCCTGCCAGCCTCCCCCAACATAACCTCTCTATGTTGCTGTTGGCCAATTTGAATTACTCCCCTTGCTATTTCTCCTTTGAACTTCTACAGATAGTCATGAGAAAAGTCACAGTACATCCCAGGATTTCCTATGAGATGGCACCGCCCGCCCAGTCACAGCCCCCGACATCTGGAACCTTGTATCTGGCCAAGAAGGGATGTCTGCCACCAGTTATCAGCATGTCCTCGTCACGATCCAGCATGCAGCGAACAGGGCGGCCAGTCCTGAGGGAGGCACCAGAGGGTCAGAAACCTGGGGGTCTCCACAGCAGCCCTGCCCTGTGAGTCTCAGAGATGAAAACAGCAGGAAAACTTTCTTTTGCTCACTGGGGCACTGAGCAGACCTGCACTGGGCTGGACAAGGTGGGGAATACAGGAAATGAGACGTGTCCTTGTCCTCGGGGCCCTCACAGCCAGGTAAGGGAGATAAGATGTGGATGCATGTATCAGAACACAAAGAACCACGCGCTGTTACCCTCACCCCAATACCCAAAAGTTCTAAAAACAGAAAGCTGTGAAAATGCAAAGCAAAGGGAATCTAACTGCTAAACGGGGGAATCCAGAAAGACTCCCTAGCAGAGGTAGCCATATTCTTCCCATTCTTCCTCCCAGAGCCCACTGGGAGGACTCACTTGTATGCAGCCAAGGCCACAGCCGTAGACACCACGGTGCTCCGGGTCTCCTTCCCTCCAAAGCCGCCTCCCATTCTCTTCACTCGGACCACAATCCGGTTTGCTGGAACCCCCAACATGTTTGCAACAAAGCTCTGTGTGAAAAAACAAACAAACAAGAAAACATTTACCCTGAATGTATCATTTGGACAGACTTTAGGTCTGACCCAGAGCCTACCTAATATGTACAGGCCTGATTACCACGTGAATTCTGAGATTTCAGAATCCCCCTGTCCTCCCAGTGCAGCTCTCGGATAGGAGTGCTGGGGTCCAGCTCTCATCAGTCACCACAGACTAAAATCAGACACTTGTTTTTAAACAGAGGGGCAAGCAGCTGGTCCCAGCATACTTTCAGAGCCAAAACTCATTCTACTTGGCCAGGAACTGGTGGGTCATGAGGGTAGGACCAGCTGCCAAAAGTGCTGTCACACTGTCACATTATAGGAAGCAGAGAAATGGGGAATATTTGAGGTACTGTGGATAATTCAGTGGTCCATATGGCTATCACTTACCCAAGCCCTTCATGCTACAGATGAGGAGACTGAAGCTGGATATGTTTTGATCAAGGCTATATAGCCCTAGAAGCATAATAGCTAACACTTACTAGTCTCTTTCCAAGTATTAAAACTCATCCAATCATTACAAAAATCCTACCAGGCCCAATTTTATAGAAGAGAAAGATTACGTAACAAGCTCTGGGTCCAGGACCACTACCATCAAATCCCCTTCTGGACCAGCCCAGCTCTTCCTCGTCCCATTTCCCATACTCCCACTCTCAGTCTACCAGTTCCACCCTGGTGCCTTCCCCAGGCTCCTGAGCTGACCCACAAGACACCTACTTGGGTCTTCATGGTGTTCTGTGTGGACACAAAAAGCTCCATCTCCCCTGCCTCGCCTTTTGGGACAGCGATGGTGCAGTGAGTCTCTAGGTAGAAGTGCTCTTGACCGCCAATGTACAACTCACCTGGGAAGCAAGAAGACCCCCAACAGTGAGCCTGCTGCTGCAGAAGGGGTGAGGTGGCTTAAGGAGAGCGTGTACTCTCTCAGTGCCCTGGGCAGGAACCAACTGCTCACAGGTCGCCTCTAGATTCCCCAATGGGGGTAAAAGAGGGTCTCAATGTCTTAGCCATCTGGGAGCTGAGCCTCCCACCCCTACAAAGAAACTAGAATGACACTGAAATGCACTGGGCACGGAGCTCTCTTCTCACTGCAGCCAGTGGAAATCAAAGATATTCAAAGTAGTACTGTAAAATGTTGGAAAAGGTAAAAAGAATTAACAAATGCGACTGAAAAGCTAACACAATCGGTCAGAGCTAAAGCTATCAGGCGTGTGGCAAGTGAGCTTCCTAGTGACTTAGTGATGCACAACAGTCAGGGTAGGAAACTATTCCACACGGGGTCTCATCAGCAGCCTTGCCCTGGGCTAAGAGCTAAGCACCCAGTTTCACAATGCGGGGGGTGGGGGACAAGGGGCTGGTAGGGGGCGCATTAGCTGACGGTGCATGAGGACTACCTTCAGGCGGGCAGGAAGGGCCAGCAGTCCAAGTGGTTAGAGGCCTAGAAGAGCCACGGCTGACCAGGCCGCAGTGGCCGTTATCTTCCCTGGACAGTCTTCCAAATCTGACACACTATAATCTGTCTAGACTCATTCAGGCTTATCCAGCCTAGAGTTAGGAGAGTGGAGATGAAGATGACGAAATTCCTGCCCAGACAACTGTCTACTATTTTGTTATAAATGCCAGAGGAACGCTTCTGTAGGAAATTATCGGAAATCATGGCTGCCCCAGGCCTCAAGGTACAGCTCTTAAATTTCATTCATAAACCAGGGCTGGCCCATCCCCATTACTGTGTGGTGTAGCTATACCTAGCTATACCTGAAACAACGTTATCTGCTTCCGAAAACCCCTTCTTGAGGTCTCCTTTCTCAATCTTCATCTCATGTCCATAAAAGGAGTTGTTTTTTATAGCATCCTAAGGATCAAAAAGAAGCTTCAGTAACTTGAGTTCCACAGGGAAGAAAGTGGTTTCCAATTGAGGGAAGAGAAGCTCCATGAATTGTTGCCTCTCCTCACTCAGGCATCTCTACAAGCTTCTTGTACAGACTTAAAATAAGCTCAAGTGCAGCCCAGAAAGTCATATTCCTCCATTTGCTCAGACCAAGGTGGACAACCTTAGATGTCCAGGAAAAGCAACGAATCCCTCAAGGACCCAAGTGGAGCTGAACCTGGGAAGGAGGGACTCGGTGTGGCCGTCAGTGGACATAACGGGAAAGGTTTCATAGAACCACACTATCCCAGGAAGAGAATTTGAAACTATCTAGTAAAATCCCACCTGTGGCTCAAATCTCTCTAGAGGATGCTAATCATGCTGCCTCTACAGACAGGGAGCTCACTCATCTCTACATGCGGTACACTCATTCCAGTTACCTCAATGGTGATAATGGCCGGAAGGTCTTCATAGGTGATTTTCACCCCTTGAGCAGCTCTCTGTGCGTGTTCTGGGGTGTCGGTGACCACAGCACCAATGATGTGCCCAACACAAGTTACCTAGGAGCAGAGCCAAACTGTTGAAGAACATGGCCAAGTTCTTCATGAAGCCAGTTATTTTGGGCTGTTAAAAAAGGCAAAGGAAATCCCTGCCCCCACAATTTCCTGTTAAGGCACACTTTAGGGATGCCCTGGAGCCTTTTCATTTCCTTATCCTCCTATTTGGGGATAAGTGCTTCTTCATAAGTGTTTAGAATCAGTAGAACTGGAATGGGACTTAGAGATGACTAGTATCAGGATGCCGACTCGCTTTAATCTCAAGGGCCAATTCTGATAATTTAGTACTGACATCCTGTTGAGCAGCAGCCCAGGTTAGAATGTAGTGATTGATTAGTACTGTCTGCCATGAGCAGCAGAATGGGAGGTATGGCAGTATGAAGTGTATCTGTCAAGTGGATCTACTCCAACACGCTTGTTCTTCATTTGAAAAGATGGAGACACAGACATCAAGATCACAAATGGCTTGTTACTAGACTCTGATTAAAACTTAGGTTCTGACTCTCAGTTTCATTTTCTTTCTACCATTCCACTTTCTTTTATCTTCTGTTTCCCAGTTTTATACCAAAAGATTCTCAAAGGCAGCAATCACATCTTATATTCATCTAGATGCCCAGAAGCTGTAGTTTCTAAATGCTGGTTCTTAGACTTGATGATGACCCATAAACTAGTTTTTTGGTTAGATTTATAGAATGATTACTGTTTACTTTTCATTTAATAATTCAGTTCTTATCAATCTTAATGAATCTCCTTCAGAGATAATTTTCTTCCAATATCCCCCCAAAATAAACAACAAAATATTTATCCAACTTATTATTTTGGAATATGAGGTTTCTGAAAATAGGAACCAATACTTAACATGGCTGTCTGTGATCATTTTTTCTTGAGGACCAGTTTAGTTATTGACTTAATTCATTGGTTAGTGTGGTGGTTGTTGAACTTCGATGATTCTCACTAACCATAATGCTAGCAAACCTCCCAGGGGCTCTTGAAGTTTGTAAAGCAATTTGTTTTCTATCAAATGATCTCCTTTTGGAGTTCTTGTATCACGAGGCTGTAGTTTTTCATTCTCTCCTTTATTTTTTCATCAGTAATAAGGTAAATTTGCCCTTCAGTAACACCGACCCACTTATAATTTGCAACATTTGATCAGCATTGGAATTATAAAGTGACTGTCTGAGAACTATCCTATAAGTATAGGGATTTTTGTAGCAGCTGTCTTGAATGTTATGAAGTTTTTTTTGGTGAGGGTGGGAGAAGAACTCCACGTATAGTTGAAATCAATAAATGAACTTTCATAAAAGTGAATTATCAGTATATACATGGTGGTGCTGTGATTTCTATTCTGGTTAGCTTGTTTAATGAATTTTTATTTTAACAAAGGAGCCTAAATTCTACCCTTTAGAACCAGATTGTTTGTACTGATACAATCACCATCATTTTCTTAATGCCACTTTGGCATGGAGTCATTCTTCTATGTACAAACAGTAGCCATCAATTAAATAAACAGGTAAACATTAGGTTAAAACTAAAAGTGCTACCAGACATATTGCACCACTTTCCTGATTGTCTTGAACTGGCCAATCGGATAATGGCCACAGTATGTGCAAATGTATAAGTTTTCAAGATTAGGGATTTGGAGGAATGAGCACAAATTAAAACTTAAATGCTCATTCCACTAACGTCACATGTTAAAAATCCAAGAAATACCTTATCCTTTGCAAAGACGGTTTCATCATTAAAAATTCCAGTTTTGTTACTCCCGGGAACATCATCAGCGGAGATAAAGCAAACAAATCCTGGTACCTTCTGAGCTTCTGAAATATCAATGGACCTGCGAGAACAAGCAGTGTGAGGGACCAGGCAGGAAAACTGAAGTGGAAGATCTTTTCTAACTGGATAACCTTGTTCTCATTTTGACAGTTTTTCCTCCATCCTAAATTCCTACCTTCTCTACATTCTATTCTACTCTATTCTACTCTACTCTGCTCTGCTCTGCTCTGCTCTGCTCTGCTCTGCTCTACTCTACTCTATTCTATTCTATTCTAGTGTTGATTAAATGCTTACCATGTGAAGGCCACTGTGCTGAGTCCTGCTGGAGATATAAGATGAATAGGACAGGCCTGGCCTCATTGACCTAATACTATTCCCTGTGTCCAAGTACCAAGGAACCAAATCATAGTGAATAGCAATTCTAAATGCTGGCTAACCCACATCACAGCTAATACCCATCCGGAATAAGCACATTAGGGCCCTTGACGTACCACTGATCCAAGGGCCCTGAACATCATCACACAGTCAAATTTCTCTCCCCACATCCATGGAGCTACCTCAGAGGGCGAGGCACACTGGCCAGAATCAGGCAATTCGGACCTCAAAGAGAGAATGCCTGGAGAGTTTAATTGTAAGAGTCTATACTATGCACCGCTCACTCTGGCCCAGGCTCCCGTGGGGAAATCGAACAGTGGCACCTCAGAGAAAGGTATGCAAACCACTTTGAAGTACCAGCCAACTTCCAAACAGTTAATCCTCACCAGTGCCACCAGAAAGTCATTGTCATTATCCCCACTTGGGGAAACTCAAGCTCAGGGGATTCAAATAGCTTGTCCAACGTCATCCAGCCAGAGAGCAGCAGAGCTGGGGTTAGGACTGAGGTTAGGTACGAAGACTGCCAAAGTCAGGTCCTTCAGCTGTCCCACACTCCCTCCAAGTACGTGCAGCAGGGAAAGCCCTGATCCTCACAGTTGCTACCAAGTCCCGCCTGCGCCCCACCTCCATGCATTCAGACATCTCAGACATTTCAGACATTGCTTAGATGGAGCAAAGTTGTTGGAGTGCAGACAATGCAGGGCAGGGTGCTGCCCACAAGGGCTCCAGACAAGGACAAAGGGAAACGAATGTGCCCCACACTTGAAACCATATCATCTTAAACATTTTTTGTGCAGGGACCTGGAAGAGTTTCACGATTCCTGGAGACTTTCTCCAGGCTGGGAGTGGCCACCAGGAAAGACCAATGATAAGGAAACCTGATCCCTAATCCACGCAGAAGCAGGGCCTAAGGGAGGGTGCTCTTAGCCATTCTATTCAGCGGGTATGTGTCTAGTGCCCACCAGGAAACGAAGTCCACAGTCTCCGGCCTGAACATCCAGAAGCAGCATAGCCCTGTTGCTAATGCTGTCTGGCTTCAACCTCCAGCTCTGCCACTTACTAATTGTGTGACTGGGGAAGTAACTTAACCTATTTGTGTCTCAGTTCCCTCATCTGGAACATGGGAAGAACAATAAGACCTGCCTATAGGGTTGTTGTGAGAAATAAATGAGCCAATATGTGTAAGATACCTTAAACCAGACTGTGGCAAATATTAAGTGCCATATAAGCGTTAGGTCATTGTTATTGTCGTTACTAGTATTATTAATATTATATTAATATTATTATTAATAATAATATTAACATTATTATTATAGCAGTGGTATTCCTGCTGTTCAGGCTCCTGAAGTTCAACAAGCAGGTACGAGTGGCTATTCTCTGATAGGTCCTTTGTGGACACTATCACTAACCCTCACAAAAACATCCTACTACATACGGGAAAACCGGGAGCATAAACACGCAGGCCAAGGTCACAGTTGCTATCACAGGAGCAGGGATTCAATGCCAGGTCCGTCAGACTCCAAGACCACATGCTTTCCTTCAATGCTGCCTCAAACTTTGCAATAAAGTTTAGCCCAATATCCAAAACGCAGACCTAAGCTAGTCCCACTAAAGGCTTTCAGCAACTCCTCATTGCTTTTCGGGCCAGGTATAATCTCCCTGCTCAGCACTCCGAGGCTTTGCTAATCTGAGCCCTGCCTACCTCTACCAGGCATCCCTTCACCCTCCCAGGTACCCCTGAGCCTTCACCTCTCCTGCTTCTCTCCAAACTGAGGTTTTAAGATGATCCCCAACCTCGCCTCCAGACTGGGAGCGATGCCCCTCCAGTGCCTGGCAGGGTCCTCCTAGAGCCACCCCCTGGGAGGATATTTCCTACACTCACTTGATCTTGGCATGGGCCCGGGTGCTGGTGACCAGCCGGAGTGACAGTTCATTATCGTAGCGAGGTATGTCATCACAGTACACGGCCTCTCCAGAGGCCTGCATGGTCGCAGCCAAGTGGGGTAGGGGCCGGCCCACCATGTCATCCTCAGACTGACCCTTGGGCACCTCCTGGAACAACATGGTTATCAGTCAGGCTGAGCTGTGGAGGACTCTGTTCTCCTACAGGCCCAGGGAAACCGTGGAGAGTTTCATGCCTGATGGCAAAGTAAACCTGAGGAGTGAGACTAGAGGAGGCAGGAGTGGAACAGGCAAACGCAACAGAAAAGCACATAAGAAGTAATTGAGAAGGATATTTGTAGTGTCACCATATACAGGAATAGCAACAACAACAACAAACGAGTAAACTAAATGTTCACTCACAGGAGATCAGGTAAATAAATATGCTACGCTCATACAGAAGAATGAATACTATACAATATAAACACTAATTTTAGTAAAATTTTAATTAGAGGAAAGCAAGCTCGTGTTAATGTAAACACAGGACATAAAACGTGTGTGTATAAAATGATTTGAATTTCTTCGGGAAAAGAATATATGTCCATATAGGCACATATGTCCTTCTGTCTATATAGGCATACAAATGGAAAGAAAACAAAAATAAAATAATTTTTCTCTTAGATTTATAGGGATTTGGGGTGATTTTCATTTTCTTTACACTTTTCTGTATTTTCCAAAATGTCTAACATGTACTCATTTTATAATAAAAATTGGTTATGTGTTTTTCAAAGTAATAATAATAATAATAGCTAATATTTACTATATACCAGAAACTGTCTATCCCATTAACTTTTATTAACACATTTCATCCTCACAACCATCCAATGATACAGGTGCCACCATTATCCACATTATAGACATAATTAACATGCCCAAGAGGCACAGAGAAGGTAAGGAAGTTGTCTAAGCTTACACAGTTATGAAATAGCAATGTTTGGTTTCAAGTCTTGGCAGTCAGGGCCAGAGTTTATGCATTGGACCACTACTCTCTAAGGCAGAGATTAATGAATTGTAACCCACAGGTCAAATCTGACCCACTGCCTGTTTTTATAGATAAAGTGTTATTGGAAGACAACATATTTATTTCCGTATTACCTCTGGCTGCTTTTGTGCTACAAAGACAGAACTGAGTTCTTGCTACAAGACTATATGGCCCACAAAATCCAAAATATTATTAGGAAAAGCTGTCCTTTTATCTAGTGCCTCTCAAAAAGTTCCTGTTGATAGAAAGTTGTTTTTGTTTTGTTTTGTTTATATGCTCAAGAGAACTCCTGACATTAGTCCCACCGAGGAGGGAAAAAATGGGGGGGGAGGATTTTTTTCGTTAAGGAAAGGTGAAGATGAGAGTAATCCCAAGAGAGAAATTTTGATGAATAAGGGGATAAATAGCTTCATTAATATTAACATAATCCCCATTTTCTTCACTGGATACTTCTGCACAACAGTAAGGAGCATTAAGTACCTACAAAGAATTCAATAAGGTCATTCGCCAATGGTCAGCATCATCTGATGATGTCCGCCAGGGTTCCTGATATTTGCCATGTACCGTCGATACTCACTTGATAGACCTGGACGTTAGCAGGAGGGTCCTTCTGAAAGAGTAAGGTGGCGCTGGCGAAGGTGGGGTCCAGTCTACCACACTCCTGTGGAAGCAAAATAACAGAGGTGATCATGACTATTTCTATCATTGATCCCATCCTTGGTTGTCGCCAACTGGTAAAAACAACTGCTTCCCTCATCTCCCCATTTTACACTCTTTCTAGCATACTGGTTGGATCTATCTCAACATCTCAACATGGGCTCTGAGAGTTCAGTATTTAACCTCAGCCTCTATTTCTCTCCCACCAGCCCTGCACTATGCATAATGAATGGTACATAGTTCCTCCAATACACCAAATGCTTCCCTCCTTCCTGAATGTATGCATACTGTTCTGTCTTTCCTGCCAGCCTTCCTGGAAAAGTCTTCCTTTTCCTCCTCAATTCTGTGGGAAATATTTAAGAATATAGGAAATGTTCACAATATAATACAATGGAATCAAGGGGGAGATAAAACTCTACATGCAGTATGACCCCAAATCTATTCAGAAAACGATATATCAGATCAAAAGGAAGGAAGATGATAGATATATCAATGAATGGGAGGATGGACACAGAGAGATAGATAGAGATAAACAGCAAACAGAATTATAGGCAGATGGGCAGCTAAATGTAAGAAAAAGATAAGAGGAATAAGCAAAAATATTAGCTGTGGTTTTCTCTCAGACATGAGAGTAGAATAATTTAAATATTTTCTTTATGCAATTCTGTTTTTTAGGTTTTCCACATAAGTTCTATTACCTTATATTCAGAAAATAAGAAGAATTGTGAATGTTTTCAAAAGAGGGATTTTGCCCTGCTGTCCCCCACACCTGTGAAGCCTTCTCTCCTTTTGCTCTCCAATGCTCCAGCTCCTCTGTTGTCACACTGGACTGGCCTTTTTGACTGTTTTCTCCTGCACTAGGCTGCCCCCTAGTGCCTAGTGTGATCTTTACCACATAAAGGCGCAAAATAAAAAGCTTGTTGGTGAGCCAGTCTCAGGAGCTGGGGTTCACCGCAGCCAGCACCTTCTCCTGAATATACACCTTTGTAGTGAGCACATTCCCCCTGGCTGTAGCAGCAACACCTTATGTTTCCATCACACTCGACGTCCCCATTCTAACTATAAAACCATGGTCGTGTCAGCTATACCGCTGAAGGATCCTCCTGTCTACCCTCCTCCCCCTTTTGCAGATTTTAGAGCTGAGACTTACAGTCATGACTATTCAAGTTCTCACGTGAGGTAATGACACAACGAAGACAAGAACCCACATCCTGACTCCCAGCCCAGTGCTCTGCCTCTCAGCCCCCCAGCCGGCTCCCATCTGCGTGTGGCTCCCTGGGCTGTGACCCTGGTCCTTGTTCCTCTTCTCTTGGATGCCCAGAGGAGAGAAGCAAGTTTACCACCTGGTCCACAGCACTCGCTCCCCCAGACCACATCCCCACACAGAAGGGCTGCAGAGCCTGGGCCTTGCCCAGACGCCTACACTTACACCTTCAGAATCCTGCCTGCCCAGCTTCTGCAGCACCGTCAGGTAGAACTTGAAGAAGAAGCTGAGGGTGAGTGTGCGTCGGAACTCCACCATGCCACCAGGGGCGTCGGGGGACAGTTGCAATTCCTCTGCCAGGCCTGCAGACACCTCCTGCAGCAGCTTCTCATTCCAGAAACTGCCAGAGAGCAGGTTGTGGGAGAGCGCTCCTCTCCAGCCCTCAGAATCATTTGTGTGGAGTGGTGTGCACAGGGCCTCAGAGTCGTATGAACCTCGGTTCCAAATGTGGCTCAGATACTTGTGGTTTTGTCACTATAGGCAAATTACTTAACCTTCTTGGACCTCGGTTTCCTCATATTTAAAAATAGATACAATTTTAAAGGACCACAAAAAATAACAGTTAAATCTACGGAGTCCTTACAATATCCTAAGTACTTTATATGAAACATCGTTTTTAAATCAAATTAAAATTCAGAAAAAATTATTTTAGACTCATTTTACCAGTGAGAAAACTGAGGCATGGTTGACTTGTATTATCTATCTGGTAAATGATGGAGCCAGGAATTGGAACCAAGGAGCCGAACTCTGAAGTTAAGCGTTATTTGATGAATATGGTTATTGTAAGAATTACGCAGGATCGTGCCAGTGAACTATTTGGTACCGTTGCTGCTGTATAGTGGCCATAGTAGTAGTAGTAGTAGCCATAGTAATAATGTAGCAGTACTAATAGCAGTACTAGCAAGAGCAATAGTAGTAAGAGCAGCAACAATACTACTAGTAGTAATCTAGCAGTGGCAGATGCAGTACTACTAGTTGTGGTAGAAACACAAGTAGTAGTAGTGGTGGCAGTAGTAGTGGGTGAAGCCGTGGTAGTAATAGCATAAGCACCGGTAATACTCCAAGTAGTAGTAGCAGAGCAGCAGCAGTAGCAGCGATACTACTATTCGTAGTAATGGTAGTAGTAGGAGCAGCACTATTAGTAACAATAGTAATAACAGTTTTGGCTGCATATTAGTCATCATAGCAGTAGGAACCATAGCAGCAATAGTAGCAATGATAATGGTGTAACAGCAGGAATACTATTAGTTGCAATACTACTAGCAGCAGCAGTAGTTGTAGTAATAGCAGTGACCATGATAATAGCAGTAGCAATAGTGGTAGTAGTAGCAATAGTAAATACTACCAGTAGTCACAGTAGTAGTAGCAGCACCAATAATATGGTAGTTGGAGCAGCAGCAATTTTATTTTGCAGTGAGCTCTTACTGTGACAGCTGCTTCCGAGTGGTCTTGAAGGCGGAGATGGTTCTGTCAGCCATTCCGCCATAGCAAAGGGCCAGCTCCTTTACGTGTGTGGTTCCTGGCTCGAATAGGACTCTCATGCCACAGGTCACCTTGGCTATGTCATCTTCTCTCCGAGAGGCCTGCTTAAATGCTGAGAAAAACTCGCCCTGAAAAAGAAAGGTACCTGTTTGCCTCCCTGTTTTGCAAGGACTGCAAACGGTGAGCCAGAATCACAAAGATGTGAGGTGAGGTAAGAAGATAACACCAGAGCAAGTGAGCAAGGAGCTGGTGGGAGGAATCAAAGATCAGGGCATAAGAGACTATCACCTTTTCAGGAGAAGTTCAACATAACATTCCCAGCAGCTGGGAATACCAAGATTTCCCCCGTTAGTTAGGAAAACTGAAACTCAGGGATAAAAGAGAATCAGGTGCTCTCCACCAAAGAAACAGCTGGGAGGAGGAAGGGTGCTTTTAGAAAGTCTCCTCCAAGACCCCCCTCGGTCCTGCCTCAGAGCCCACCCAGCCCCTCAGGGGCTGTGCCCAAACCTCTGTTGGCCTGGCTGCCTCTTAAGCAGAAAAACTGAGATGCCAAAGTGTGCTTGAAACACATCTGCAGCTTGTGGCCTAGAAGAAACTGACTTGTCTCTCCCACTAGTCGATCACCTACAGTTAGAAATCTTGCCTCCTGACAGAAAGAATCGCACTAGTGTGAGACCATAACTGCCTTTATGCTTTGACCACACATTCCCCCTGGGTCCAAGCCAGACTAGACTGTCTTTGGGGAGAGGAAGAGAGCATGAGTTACTTTCCAGGTAAGAACCATCTGACATCAAGCTCTTTCTGTGTCAGGTTCCACTTGAGGTTTGCATACACCCTGGCACCACAAATTCTGATTCACACCAAAGGTAGGACGTTTAAGGAAATGACAGCACAATGAGGCCTGCCGCTGAGGTCCAAAATGACCACAGGCTTTTGTTTGAAGAAGCTATAGAGAGCCTCCTGATGATAAAGCTACTTCAGATTCCTGGTGTCAAATAAGGCCGTGGGGCAATGAGCCCAGAATTTGAACTTGGTTCTGCAGCAGAAGTTCCGGCTGCTCACTTCCAGGACTGCTCCAGGCCACAGTCATGTTTCACTGGGCGGCCATCAAATGTCAGTGTCAGGTCGTCAACTGTTCTTTCTTGAAAAATCCTTCCTAGTTCGGGGTATTGAAATCTTTCTTTTAGGAATTTTTTGTTGTTGTTAATGTCCCTGCCTGGCAAAATAAAAACTAGGCAGTAAGCAGTACTGTGCCTGTTGCTACTGCCTTTCCCAACCTCATAATTTAAATTATTTTTTCTTAACTGACCTGTGAAATACAATACTCTGGGAATCACTGCTCACAATGGTCTATAAGGACAAGCTAGAAAATCATGAAGAAATCACGTCAGGGATGTAATTGCTCTAATTTAATTAGCATTCTCATTAATGAGGTCAAAATTAGCAAGGGCAAAACATGCCTTCAAACACTCATTCAAGCATTAGTTCTGGCAAACCACCCTTATAGCTGGTTCCCCAGCCTCTCATTGACCACTTTTCTAAAAGGGTCATCATGAAATGTGTAGCTGCTGAGAGAGGAGAGAACCATGCCAGGTGAAGCTACCACAGGCCCCAAGGAACAAAAGCAAAGCAGCCAGAGTCACTAAGATCTGCCTGAACAAGCCAGAAAACCTGCTCATGAAGCAAAAGTCTTCATCCATGCCAACCCAGGGCAAGGTCAGTGTATAAAGGCCTCATCAAGCTTAAGGTCAGCGTGTGAGGATCTGACTTACAGGCACCTTCTCCACTCAGCATGCAAACCCCACACTTCACCAGATGAAACCAAGTCTCCACTGACCTGGTCAGAAATACTCGAGAGCTATGTGTGTTCTTGACACTGTGTTGCTGGCTACCAGCTGGTGATCTCCTCTGGCTTCCTGACATCTGCCAGGAACCTGATGAATTTTTTTTTTTAGTCCTCACAATAACCTGCCCAGTAGGCAACACTGCTGATTTTACAGATGAAGAAATTAGGGCTCAGAAAGGTGAAATGACTCAGGATCACACATCTAGCTGTCTAGCTTCTTGAAACCATGCCCTGTGTCCCTTACCCTGAAACTCCTCATTGTCCAGGGAAGAATATGGTTGGTCAAAGACAAAGTTCAGAGACGAGACCATCAATGTTTAAGTTGAGAGATGCTAAGGTTGTCAACCTGAAGTCAACTCTGGTTTCCATGTCTGGAGCCTGGCAGGAGTAGGAGTGACTCAAGGATAGCATTTACCTCCCTGCTGTAAGGGATCTCGATGGAAAGGAGTATCTCCTCTGGACCGACCAGGGTCTTTCTATAGCCAGGGAAAAAGGTGTGATCCATCTGAATCGTTCTCCTGGTACCTGTACAGAAGCAAGATGAAGAGGGACCAATGTGAGAGAGCATAAGACAACCCACCAGGGGGCTTCTCCATCCTGGTCTCTGATGCTCACAGTCAGAAGGAATGGATGGCACAGCTGGGGCCACAATCCTCCATCTGAAATCCTTACACAGTGGTTTCTGGTGAATATTTAACAATCAGTTCTTTGAGGGGGAAAAACCCTGATTTACCAGTTTCTGTGATATAAATACTGCCACGATAGCCAGTTGCAAGCAACCAGAGTGACATCACTAAATGTGAAGTTGGAAAGAGGATAGCAGAGTAGACACAGCAGGTCTGCTATCTTCTGAAAGCCCTGTTTACAAGGTTGGCCATTGGCTGTCCTCTGGGAACTTGGCTCTCAGAAGGGTTCACACCATTCCCTGATAAGAATAGCTTACTGGGCCTAAACTGTTTTTACAAACAACATTGTTCGTATAGAGCACCTGCTTTCCTCCTGGGCATTTGTATGTGCAAAGAAGAGCTATGTGACCAGCCTCCAATCAAAGTTCTAGGTGCTGAGTCTCTAAAGAGCCTCCCTGGTAGACTGAAACTTCTTATGTGTGGTCAAGGTCACTGTTACTAGGAGAATCAAGTGCATCCTGTGTGAGTCCACTAGGAGAAGACTCTGGAAGCTTGTGTCCCCCTCTGGACTTTGCCCCATATGCCTTTTCCCTTTGCTGATTTTCCTTTGTATATTCCAGCATAAGTCGCAACCATGAGTATGACTGTCTGCTGAGTCCCGTGAATTCTCCTAACAAGTCATTAAACATAGGGGAGGTGACAGACATATGAAAAAATGCTCAACATCACTAATCATTAGAGAAATGCAAATGAAAACCACAATGAGATATCACCTCACCCCAGTCAGAATGGCTTTCATCAACAAGACAAATAGTAACAAGTGTTGGAGAGGCTGTGGAGAAAAAGGAACCCTCATACACTGTTGGTGGGAATGCAGACTGGTGCAGCCGCTATGGAAGGCAGTGTGGAGGTTCCTCAAAAAAATTATGAATAGAGTTACCATATGACCCAGCAATTGCTCTCCTGGGTACCTACCCAAACATCTGAAAACATTTATACATAAAGATACGTGTGCTCCAATGTTCATTGCAGCTTTGTTTACGGTGGCCAAGACATGGAAACAACCAAAATGTCCTTCGATAGATGAATGGATAAAGAAGTTGTGGTACATATACACAATGGAATACTATTTGGAGTTAAGGAAAGATGATATAGGAACATTTGTGACAACATGGATGGATCTTGAGAATATAATGCTAAGTGAAATAAGTCAGACAGAAAAAGCAGAGAACCATATGATTTCACTGATATGTGGTATATAAACGAAAAACAACAAAAGAACAAGACAAATAAATGAGAAACAAAAACTCATAGACACAGACAATAATTTAGTGGTTACCAGAGGGTAAGGGGGTTGGAGGGTGGGAGATGAGGGTAAGGGGGATCAAATATATGGTGACGGAAGGAGAACTGACTCTGGGTGGTGAACACACAATGGGATTTATAGATGATGTAATACAGAATTGTACACCTGAAATCTATGTAATTTTACCAACAATTGTCACCCCAATAAATTTAATTTTAAAAAAAGAAAGGATAAAAATATTGGAGACACAACTAAAGCCTCAACTTCTTCTCTTTCCTGAGGGTAATCTCTGTCTTGGAGTGGGTCTACAGCATCTCCACTTATGCTTTGTATTTCGATATATGCTATTAATATCAATAAAGTACCAATAAGAGACATATTTTATATTGGTTTAACATAAATGTTACCCTACCTATGTTTACTTTGCCAACTAGTTGTACCACCTAATACTATTTTTAAAAATTCGTCCATGTGGATTTTCTTCTCATCTCATTTTTAATATGTCCATACTATTTCATTTAATAAATCAATTTATTCATATAATTTCCTCTTGAAAAAAAACATAGGGGAGGTGTTGTGGACCCTCTGACAAGGAAAACTGCACCGCAGCACACCACATTATATAGCATTTCCACTCTATAGATACAATAGATGGAAGTAATCTCAAGACCTTAGACAATAGTAAAATGAAGTGATGTAGTTTGGAAGTGGTAAATTTTGAGTGTTTATTATCTTTGTTTTTAATGTACCTTATTGCATTGTAAGTTTATATAATTTAATTTTTAATAATGTCCCTGTCTAACAAATGCTCACAGGCTCCCTGAAAAATCCAGCAATCAGCTGTGGTGAGCTGGTGCATTCTGGCTCGAACTAGGTAAGGCATCTGGAGAATTCTTAAGACTTATTGTGAATCTTAGTAGAGAAATGACCCACCTTTCCTGCTCCCAACCTGGGTGCACCTCCCTCATAGCTTCCAAGAACCCTAACCTCAGGACAGCTGGTTATTGAACGTTGCACTCTGTTTCTCCAGAACATGACATATCTCATGAGACTTTTCTGCCCCCAGGCCCTCTTTCCTGACCTCTGCATGAGACAGCTCACCTCTGGATATGATGGTCAGCTTGGCTCTGCAGGCCATGAACACCGGGTTGAGGTCCGAGATGGGGCTGGCGGTGATGATGTTTCCTCCAATGGACTAAAGAAGCAGACAGTGTGTGAGAGCCCACCCAGGAAACCCTGGCTCACCCACCTGCCTCCTGAACACAGGACAGGAGGACGACACCCGCTTGAGGGAGACCTGAGGAACTCCAGCCCCAGTAGACGCAAGACTGCACAGAGAGAACTCAGAACAATGTGCAAAACTTGAGACCTGAATGCTTGGAAATGGGTTCCAGCTCTGAAATTCACTGGTCGGTAAATTGGGGTCAGCCCCTTTAAATTTGTTTAATTTCACCCAACCTTATTCTGAAAGGGTTAAGGTGGTTTATCCCAGAGGCCAAACAGAGTTAGTCAAACAGAACTAGAAGATAAAGATCAAGGAAAAAGAGAAGGAAGCTTTCAGAATGGACAATTTGCTCTAATTGGATCTGAGCTTCCTGGCAGCTTGGTAAAGAATGTAAGGAGAAACAGACACAGGGTTCTAATTATTAGAAAAGAAGAACAAAACCAGTTGCACAATGAGAACAAATTCTTCCTGGAAGTAGGTTCCAGCTGAGCTTGGAACTCAGTAGAGATTTCTGAGTTGCTATCTCCTCATCTACAATCGGAGGTGGCAGGTGACTAGGGTAGGGTGTGGAGAATGGGAGTAGGCTGTTTTGCTATATTTTGGGTTTTGTTTTAATTTTTAAAAACAATTACCAAAAATCAAATGGAAGGGATAGCTATCCTCCAATGCTATCAACTCTTGTAAGCCTCAAATGGCACAAGGTGTGTGAATGCCATCTGCCAGCTGGGAATTTGGGGGCTAGTCTGAAGGCTGATTGTGACAATCAACAGGTGGATTGATTGTCAATCAGGGAGTCTACTTCTGGGAGTAGACTCTGGGAGTCTACCCAGGGAGTCTACTTCTGGTTCTCCCCCAGCTCTGAAAGGCGGTCCCCCTCCCTTTTTGGCTTCTCCCTAACTTATCTCCCATCCATCATCTGATAGCCTCAGCAAAGTTCAGGAAGGCGGTGCTGGAGGCTCCATCTCTCCAACCTCAGGGGGGAAGACTGAGTCACAGAGCGAGTGTTTCTTGGAGTGGCCTACAGACCATCTCCATCACAAGCACCAGCTGCGCTCACCCCAGCCCTACCAAACAAGAATCTCTGAGGGTGGGGCCCAGGAATCTACATTTTAACAAACGCCCCACACAATCTGAAGCACAATGTCTGAAGCCCACAGGGTCTGCAGCAGAGGCCAGATTATCCCCCTGATGTGTGAGGAAAAGCCCTGTCCCCAGGACCTTGAGGGTCCCTGAACAGGGACTCACCGCAACAGACTTGACCTGCTTCCCAGCGAACCAGCGGAGCTGCTCCAGGACACCTTTGAACACCTCTGTTTTGTGCGCAGGAAGCTTGGCAATGGCTTCTTGCAGGGTCTTTTCCACAGAGCTCAGGGTGCAAGCAGCTCCAAAAGTGATACCTAGAAACACGCGTTCAGAATAACAGCAACTCCTTCATAGCTCAGAAAACACTTTCATATACAGCTCCTCTGAAGCTTTGCAGCACCTGAGTGAGGCTTACCAGGGCTGACGGGGATGAGGAAAGTAAGGCCCAGAAAGGTTAAGTGACTTTTCCAACACCACACAGCTAACAAAAGAGCTAGGACTCAACCCCAGGCCTCTTGTCCTACAACCAGCGTGCTCTCTCCTCTAAACCAGTGGATTTCAACCCAATAAAATCCGATCTCTGACAATGAAGTCCTGGCTTGTATTTAAAAATAGTAATAAAAAGCACCCAAGCACTTCCTTCACTTGTCCCCTACACCCAGGAGCAATCCTATTGTGTAGACGGCATTGAGAACAACTGTGAAAAATCTCACAGCCCTTGCCCACTGGCAACCCTCCACGAGTGCTCCATGGAGGAAGGCAATGGAGCGTGCCCCTTCCTCTGTGCTCGGCGTCTTCAGGACAAGCAGCTGGCAGTGACAGCCAAAGAGGCTGTCCAGGCACCCGCCATCCCCCTGGGACCCATCCTCAGCGTCCCAGCCCCTTTGTGGGCTCAGGTGAACCTCCCCTTACCCTCTGGGCCATGCTCCACTGAATTCAGCTCGGGGATCCAGGCGGGGCAGACGATCACAGGAAACAGCTTGTTCTTAAACTTCATCTCAATGCCTCGAGAGAATCGGGAAGCCTGACGTTAGAGACCTGTTGTCCTATCACCATGGCAGGACCCAGCACCTTTTCCCACCTCCATGCACAGGGTGTATGACATATTCACAATCGTAACATGCTCTGTGCGTGTCTCGGGACAAAAAGTGCAGTGGGCCAAAGGCAGGATTAAGTGTGGTCCGCACACTATCAGCCCAAAAGCTGGTGTGTGTGTGTGTGTGTGTGTGTGTGTGTGTAATAATATTAGAAAACACATGACAGTAAAATATGTCAGTAACCCTCCTAAGCACTTCATATATTTTAACTCACTTAATTCTCACAACAACCCTATGAGATACTGCAGGGTTTTCTGTTTACAGATTAAGAAACTGAGACACAGGGAGGTTAAATTTCTTGCCCAAATTACACACATAAGAGTGAGCACATTTCAGCACTTAAGCTATTATTCAACTCAGGGTGTAACAGTAATAATAACACAAAAGCTTAACATTCAGACAGAAAAAAGAAAATTGACGAAAAGAGGAAACTTCAAATCTGCTAATCAAGGTAGAAAGCTCTGTGAACAGATTTGCCCCTGATCCTCAGACCCAGTTATACAGCTCCTCTCCCAGCCCTGCCCACAGGGCAATAGATGGAAAAGCTTAAAAGAAAAGCAAATGCCTCATCACACATCATGTCACATGCTGTTTAGGATTTCTGAAGGGTGGCCCAGGCTTTGGAGAGTCTGGCTTGTCTGGATATCAGCTCCCAGGACAAAGAACACAGATGGAGGCAGTATTTCCATCTTGATAAGGCCCTCTCCAGGCCCAGCTTCCCATAACACCCTGCCCCGGCTGTGAGTGGTTACACTGCTGGGTGGGTGGATAAGGGAGGAGGAAGTGGAGCAGATGGAGGAGTAATAAGAAAATATTTCTAACTTGGAGCTTATAAAATCTTTGTGAATTCCTTTCTCTGAGAATCTCACTAGGCCCAGGGTGTTATGTGACTCACGGCAAGGAACGTGTCATATGTCAAAGGACCTCAAATACTTTTTTGGCCAGTCATTCTTCACTTTAACTCATGCTACCCTGGACCCATGAACCAAGGCTACATGGGCCATCAGGATCCCATCAATTGAGGCAGACCATCCCTGTGTCACAACACTGTGGCTAGGGACCCGTGCTCACAAGGGCATGGTTGGCTCTGAACTCCCCCAGCATGGAACTGAGCCAGGCTCTCCTCTCTGTGCCTACAGATCTAACAGAACCCGGGCATCAGGAGCTCCTTCCATAACCAGAGCCAGGAATCTCCCATAGGCTGCACTTGGCTGCTTAAAAGCATGTCAAGTCCCCCACAGAGCAGAGGTCCTCTAGCTGTATCACAATCTTGTCCTTCAGTTCTCACTGGGCTTGGGACCCAGCAAAGTGGAAACTGGCCAAGCAAGGTTTAGAAATGGATAGATATTAGCAGCGACCTGAGCACCTCTGCCACCTTCTGTCTCTTCGAACACCAGGACCAACAGCTACACAACTCTAGTCTCCCTGACCTGTTTGCATAACAATATGCATGTCTCAGATGGTAGCACCAACAGGGCAGGTGGCCTTGGTCACAGCAACACAGTCACATTGGACATCTCCTCTCCTTTGCCTTACCGCATCACCCCCAGAAAAGGGTGGTGGGAAGGAGAGTAGCATTTATTGAACCCCTCATGTCCATCAGGCACCAGCCTAGACTTTACTTACATTGCTCCCTCCTCACTTACATAGACAGGGACATTAGTGAGGGAAGAATTATGTCCAGTTGACCTTGGCACCCCAGCCCCCCCAGAGTACCTGGCACAGAGCTGGCACTCTGTAAATGTGATGGAGAACAGCCAGCAAGGATCTCAGTTAATACTCAGAACAACCCTTGGAGGAGGAGGTATAGTTACCCATATGTGAAATGGGAACGTGGGGGTAGGGGAGGAGAAATAATGTTTCTGAAGACACACAGCCAGCAAGGAGTTGAACAAGGTCTGTGTGACTCCAAACCCGGGGGTTGTGCAGGAATTCAAGTGTCCAGGACTCCGTGTGGGTCCCAGGCACCCAGGCAGCCCCCAGTGCTTCCCAGGCCTTACCGATCTCCGTGTTCCCCACCACCAGCTTGGCCTCGGGGTGCTGGGCTTTGAGGTCCAGGAGCTCCTTCAGGGTTGCTGCTTGGATCCAGGTCACACGCTCCCCTTCAAAACGCAGCTGCTTCTGAGGAGCATCTTTCAGCCTCTGGAAAATGCAGTTTTCTTACTGTGCTGTCTCCCTCCTCCCAATGCCATTACCATTGCCCTTGCTCTAAGTCCACAGTGGGACCAAGTCTTCTACTGACTTGTTTAATCCTGAATTCAGAATGAAAATACACGTTGGCTAGAAGTGAGAGGAACTACTACAGATTGAAGCAGGAACTAGGTTGCAACTCTTACATACATTATTTCTCTGAGTCTTTAGAAGACCTCAGGGAAAAGTGAGCCCCACCTGTTACAGGTAAAGGAGGAAACTGGGTGTCAGAGAAGTTATGTGACCTGCCAAAGGTCACAAGGCAACCTAAACTGTGCCACACTCTTTCCAGGAGGTGCAGTGGACAAGGTGTAGGAGGAAACAGGGGCTGCAAAGAAAGAGGGATCAAAGAGAATGCAACAGAGAGCTGGTCCTAGGGCAAGTGGGGTGATGCTGGGCTGGGAGAGAAAATTCCAAAATCAAGCTGACAGTGTTTCAAGGTTGCACAATCCAGAGAAAGACATTCTGGCAGCCTGCCACAAAGCCCTTCTGTCTGGCCTCTGAATTCATAAGGCAATCTTCATGTGCTTATCACATGAAGGATGAAATCTGTACTTGAGAAGCTCTAAGAGTGGCTTGATTCTTTACTCACCATAAATGTTGGAGGAAAGGAAAAGAATCATCTAGGTAAGAAAGTAGTTGTGAGAGGTGTCCTTAAAACAGAGCTCCATGGATTGTGGCCTTGGAGTAAAGCTCTCTTTTTCTGTGTGTTTATGTGTTTTTTAAATAAGTGGACCGCTTACAGAAGAATGGGTTACTTGGGTTGGGTACAGGGTAGCAGATGTATTAGATGTAGCCAGGAGGTCAGCAAATACTTCTAGAGCACCTGTCATTGCAAGAGAGATTCATTTCCTGTCCTCAGAGTGACATATGTGAGAAGGAGAGAAATGTGGGTCACTGTGGGAATATGTGACAGAGGGACTTGACCCCTGGGTGTCAGAAAAAGGAAGGCAAATTCCGGCTGAAACGTAAAGGACAAGGAGAATACAAAGTTCCCAGTGCGTATGAAATAAAGCGAGTCTCCAGGAGCTCATAGTAATATAGGGAAGGAACATGAGGACTATTTTTACAAGAGAAGGAACTAGGAGGTGGGATTCCAAGCCAGCTGCCTGTGTCCTCCAAGACACAGAACTCAGGCAGATGTCAATCAATCACACAGAACAGACCACCCAAAGCCTATTCAGCAAAGAGGTTGCATTATGGCCACTCCTGTAATTAAACCTATTACAAACTAGTCACAGGCTGTACCTTCCAAAAGTTAAAGGTAAACCTGACCCATTCTTCTTCTGCCTTGCAGAAGTTCCCTGTAACAAGGAATTTTCCATGGAAACAAGATATACATATAAACCCCGACGGGAGGAGGGCGTCTCTCTTCCCCTAGTGATTAGAGACCACCGCTCTGTCAGTGGGGTGGCTTTTCTTTTCTTACTCTGCTAAATAAGCTTACTTTCATTTTAAACTCTGTAGTATCCCTCGTGTTTGAATTCTTTCCCATGTGAATCCAAGAATGTTCCTAACCCAGGGCTTGAGTCCCCACCCCAGGGAATTGGTGTCATCAGCATCATGGCACGGAGTCTTAGCTGGGCCTTTCACTGGGGTGTCACCTACCAGCAGTTCTGGGGGGAAGATGGGCTCTTGCGTGGGATCCAAGGGCATAAAATCCTCCGGGTTGAATAAAGATGGTGAGAGAATGACCTGCTGAGAAAGGGAACAGATGTGTTGGTACACCATCTCTTCCTTTAAAATGCCCCATAGGGCTGATCCAGCACTATGTTCATGCGAGCTCATTCATATGTTCATGCGAGCTCATTCATCTGGAGAGACAGATGCCTCCTCCTAAGGCAGGAACAAAGAGGTCTTCTTGTCAGGGGCCCCAGGGTTAATGTGCATATTGACCACCCTCTTAGTCTGGGCATAACTGCTTTCTGTTCCAACCACCACTGTCAAAAGCATTGGGAGAGTTCACCAGCTCCCTTTGATCTGACATTGGCCCCCAGACTTCCAGGGAGAGGAGGACCCACTTACCGTGTGGTCTTTCTTCTGGTTCATACAGCAGTTAGGGTTGTCTTTATTTCCTCCACAGCATCCACCATCCTAGAGTGATGACCAACATTCACACAAAAATATTTGCAAAGAGTTTTTACAGAAGCTAAAGAACCTACATTATTAATGTCCAATGAAATCTAGCTGACACCTATGCCGACATCAATAGAAATAGCAGACACTTAACCCATTCCACTTCACTTTGCCTAGAGGTAAGACCTCTGCTTTAACTTCTTTTCTTGCATGGTTAATGTGGACTAAATAACTCATGAATAAACAAATAGGATCTCTCCTGGAAGCAGCAGGGGAATTTAAGAAAATTGCTCCATAAAGATAGGTCCTACTTTATCAAAACATAACTTTATGCCCTTTTTCCCTCTTTAGTGCTCCTTCGTTAGGAAGCCTCTGTGACAGAAATTCCCATTTGGTTTTGTCAGCATTCAAGAGCCTTTATTTCTAGATCAATGAGTTCTGTGGAGCTCAGCTGGGTACCCTCCATGCTGGGGTTTTTGTGGGGCTCCTCACAAGGATGCCCAAGACCAGAGCTGGGTCCAGGGTTGTGTCCAACCAGTGTGCTTGGTGGCCTCACCAATGCTGATAGACACTTCTGGCCAGAATGCCAAGCATTCTTTATTCCTCACTGTGGGCCAGTTCTGGAGGAAGGGTACAGGTCTGATGACCCATCCCTATGAGGAAAGGACGTGCTCAGGACCTCTCAGGATGCCAATGGCAGAGCACAGAGTAGAGGCCAGATTGCTGCCTCCAAGGACCAATGCCTCAGGGAAGAGGTGTGTTCACCTGACTGATCTGCCCCACGAAGGCAGGAATGTCAGCTGAGGACCTCAGGACACACTCCAGAATCAGAGTTGTGCTGACAAGCAAAAGTGGGGAACATCCCCAGGCACACCCCAGACACATTTCTATAGTGGCCAATTAATTCCTGGAGGAACAGGCCAGGGCAGACCTTCTGCATATGAATTACACCATTTCATGCTGACATTTCCCAAAGGATGAGTCACAACCCACTAGTGTTCCCAAGAAAGCACTCAGAGGACCATGGGGCCAAAGATGTGGTCTTTGCGAACCTGAAAGGACTGTCAGACTTGGCACTGGGAGAGAAACCCCCCAGCCTCTACCCCCTGCACACGCTGCCCTGCGGGCAGACCTCTCCTGCATTCACAGCTTTGCCACTGGGATCTCAGAGCTGCTCGATTTTGGACCTCCCCGCCACCACCTTGCCTTTCTTCTTTCTATTTAGACAGAAAAGGAGAGAGAAAAGAAGGTTCCTCTAGTGCCTCTTTTCATCTTTCTTCTTGGAGAAGGAGTGATGCAGGGGAATCAGCAGGTCCTAAGTATGAGCGGAAACTGCATAGGGTAATGCAGCAGCCTCACTGACCCAGTCTTTGCGGTGGGGGAGGGGCACATGTATTTCACGGAAGTACATTATCCAGGTAATTAAAATGCCAGCACACTCTTACTTAGATCTTTTCTCTTGAGAATTCATTGATGTGTCCATGACATAAGTTATTGTGATGGACAATATGTCACTGGCCTCAAGGTCTACTGAGCTTGGAGATGGCAGTTTTCCCCCTGGAGAGACTTCCACTGTTCTCAGTAGGCTAAGACTGCTGAGCTCATGCTTATTTTTAGGATTCCTCCATTTCCTTCCTTGCTGCTGGATGGACGCTGTCATTTCTTGCTGTGGACCATGAACCTCCCTCTAGGAGATTCTCCTCACCCTTTTCTAGTATGTGCTCTGGGCATGAAAACGTGATAATCAGGTTTCTAAGAACTGGGTAAAATGAGAATCAATAGGCCGTGAATAGAGGCTCAGAGGTCTCTAATGAGCAATGTAGTGAGCTTCTCCGCACACTCTGTGCAGGTCATTTCGGATGCTCAGAGCACTCTGCTGTGCTCTGCTCTGTGAGCCGCGGCCAGGCAGCTGGCCTGAGGGAAGCACTGCTGTTCAACGGAATCAGGAACCAGCTCACCCCAGCGAAAGAGCACAGCTGTACACTCAAAAGTCTTTCTCTTTTGAGAAACTAGAAAGGACTGGTGAGATTATATATCTGTGAGAAGCCTCCTATGAAATAAGTTTGTGGGCAAAATTAAGAATTCCTGGTTCTCAGGGAAGCTGAACCATTTATAAGGGTCAAATACTGTTCATGGAAGAAATGTACCAGCATCATAATTTAGTTGCCATTTACTGAATACTTAAGATATGCCCAGTATTGTTCTAAGGGTTTGCAATAAGTGCTTTCAATGAACACTACAAGGTAGGTATTATTATAATCCCCATTTTGAAACAAGGAAATTCGCCCAAGGTCATGCATTAGTTAAGTGATGAATTGGGATTTGAACCCAGGTCTGCAGACTCTGAAGCTGAGTTTTCAGTCCTTTTCAATTAAATCCACACCTTTTATTTTATTACCAGGGTGTGATGCTTTCCATCCTTAAAATTCTCATTTCCTTCTCCACCCCTTTGGAGTTACTTGGATGAGACACTCCATTTCGTAATGCATCAACCCTACACATCAGTGAAAAGCACAGGAGTCTGTGATTCTATTCTCAATCTTAAATCAAATTGAGATGACACAGTGTGACTGGAGTCAGAATCAAGCTCGGCCAGTTGGTGCATCAGGTAAAAATCTAGACAGACTAAGCCAAGAAAGTAGAGGCCAGCCTCTGTCTTCCTCACAAGATGGCAGGTGTGTGTCTGTGCTTATATAGGCAATGCCCACACACCCTGCCTGTAGCTTCTCACTCAGAGCTCTACGAACACTGCCAGAGTTCACAAGCTGTCTGGAGACTGAGGAGCAGTTCCATTGCCCAGCAGAGTGCCAACTGCAAAGGCAGCGGGAGAGGAAAGGAGGAGGGGCGTGGGTGTTGAGTCAGGTTGGGTTATTACACGCCACATTCAGCACCTGTACCATGGGCTGAGTGTGCCAGTCTCCAGCTGCCAAGCACGAATGCCCTGGGGGAAGTTAGGCCTTGGGCAGCATGCCTCTTCCAGGAACTGGTTTTCCAGGCTTTCCCTGAAGGAAAGTTCTCAAGCTATTGATGAGAAACCCTGTCTAAGAATGGCAGAGTACACTGCCCACGCCACGTATTTGCAGCTTGAGAACCTGCTAGCTGGCCATGTTATCTTTCTTCTCTGTAATCCAGAAGCTCTGGCATCCCTCTCAGCTGTGATTTCCTGAGTGTTGCTACGTTAGGAGCCGGGCCACTGCTGTCCTGGGGCCCCCACTTACCCTGGCGAAGGTCCGGAAGCCCTGGAGGATGGGTCTATAGCCGGTGCAGCGACACAGGTTTCCTGTGGGCCAAGAAGAAAGTTTCAATGTCTGCACTGGCTCCAAGGGCAGGTGAGGGGTTTGTGGCTTTGCTCCTGGCTCGGTTAGATGCTCTCTTTGCATACTCTGTTTTCTCTGCCTAGAATGCCCTTTTCCTCCTTCTACTACTGACTTGAAAACACCTATCACTTCTTCCAGGAAGTCTTCCTAGAATGCCCACACAGATTCAGGTGCCCCTCCTAAGACCTCCTACAGTACCTAGTCAGTTTTATGAGTGAGATTCTCAAACTATATCATAAACTCTCTTCTTGGGAGTGGGAACTCCTTGAGAGTAGGTATTGTATCTTTTATCCCTGTGTCCCTTGTGCCCTAGATAGTGCATGACATATAATACAACTCAGTATAACTGAATAAATGATGCATTGAAATGGTGAATGGATGAGGAGCCTTCTCTATTCAATTCAGAGGAACAGACAGCTGGCCCGGGCTCCTGGGACCATTCACAGAGGCAAAGTGGGAAGCCTTGAGGCCCGTACCTTGGAAAGCATCCTCGATCTCCTCCATGGAGGGCTCGGGCTGGTTCCGAAGCAGCGTGTACATGCTCATGACAATGCCAGGGGTGCAGAATCCACACTGGGAACCATGGCTTTTGGCAATTCTCTCCTAAAAGGGACAGATGGCATGAACCCCTCTCAAACTCCCCACATGCCTCAGCTGGAGCCAGGCCATGTCAACAGGCAGTGTGGAGGAGCAGTCACCGCACAGCCAAAGCCTAGTGCCACCACTTACCAACCATGACCTTGGCTATGCTACCAAACCTCTCTGAGCCAATAATCCTTCACCTGTATGATGTGGACCATCCTAGTACTTACCTCCAGAGCTATGATGAGGAGTCAATGAGATAATTCACACTAAACTCTTAACATTATACCCGGCACATAGTGGGCCGTCAAGCAGTGTTAGTTATTAGTGGGAAAGTCCCTTCAAAGAATGGCAAATATTAGAGCTAGAAGGGCCTTCTTACCCTTCATTCCTTTCATTGAACAGAGGAGGAAGCAAGTCCAGAGTTTAAGAGATTCATCCAAAGTTATGCATGGTGAATGTAAGAGATGTGTCATGTTCTTCTAACTACACTACCCCACAATCCAACTCAACCAGCATTTATTAAGAAAAAAACAAGTGCCTCTTATTCCAAACTAGAATACCACTGTCTTCTTAAATGAAGGAAACTCTTAAAGTCTAGCCGGGACATAAGAATTGGGAAATGTGTCATATAGCATTTGCTAAATGCATTGAATGTCAGAGAAGTTTTCACTTAAATTTGCAAGATTTTTATTACAAGGATATTCTCCACATCGTTTTTTTCTCTTGGGAGTCCTTCTTAGTACTTACATTAAGTAAAAGTGTTAGAATATTGTATGTCCAATACCTAGCATATAGATATTCATTCATTTTCATTCATTTTATAAATATTCACTCAGTAAATAGCGATATATATGTAAATAATTCCTGAGAACCTATTGTGTTCCAGGCATGGTTAAAGCACTGGGGACAGGGCACTGAAGAAAGGAGATGAGGTCCCTGGTTTCATAAAACTCATGTAATAATGGGGGAAATATTGACACACAAAAAAATAACTAAAAGATCGAGAAAGTTGCAGGTGGAAGTCAGTGTTAGGTAGAGAATTAGTACAGGATGACAGGACCCAGAGAGACTACTGGCTACACAAGTGGTCAGAAATGATGGCTCTGAAAAGGTGACCTTTCAGTTGAATTTAATAACACAATTTGGATCAGGGAAGAGTGTATTCCAGACGGAGGGAACAGCAAGGACAAAAGCCCTGAGCAGAGCAAGTGCACCGCCAGGTGTGCCAGACTCACGGAGAGGCAAGTGCAGGTTGAACTCGCCGGGATGAGAGAAATCCTGGGGGAATAGGCAGCAGCCGGATCATGCGGCTCCTCATAAGCCATGACCGGGATCAGAACTTGTATTCTGGGTGTGATGGAAAGTCATTAGGAAATTTTCAGCAGGGTGTGATAAGATCTAACTTACGTCTTTAAAGAATCACTCAAGGTTTTGGGTGGGGAATGGATTGTAGGGGGCAAGAGTAGAAACAGGGGACAAGGACATCGTGTGGTCCAGGCAATGGTTGCTCAGACTAAGCAGTAATAGGGCAACTGAGAGAAAATGAAGGTTTCACTATAGGATTTGGAAGTAGCGTAGACACTACTTCAGATGGATTGGGGGTGGTATATGAGACAAAGAAGCAAAGGTGACTCCTAGATGTTTCTCTTGAGCAATTGGGTGGATGCTTTTGCCATTGACTCAGATGGTGGAAGACTAGGGAAGAAAGAAGTCTGGAAAGAATAGGGTTTTGTTAAGTTTGAGATTAGACTTCATATATTGATGTCACGTAGGCAGTTGGAAATATGAGGAGCGGTCAAAGCTGAAAATATAAATGTGAGTGCCATTCGCATCCCGATGGTATTAAGCTCACCTAAGGAGAGTGTGAAGATGGGGAAGGGGAGGGGCCCCTGGGTGCTGCAGCCACGAGGGACTGAGCAGACAAAAAACCAAGAAACCAGCACATGGTGCAAACATGAAGATAGGAGGAGAATGGGGAAAACGGATTGCCATAGAGAGCAAAGAAAAAAATCTAAGTGGACAAGGAATAGTGGAATCTGGCTCTACAGCTTATCTGGAGCCAAAATAAGGATCTGTACCATTGGAAAGGGAGGGTTTTAGCCTAATAATATGATTGTGATGCCAGTGTTTAAACTGTTCATTCTTACTTTCATCTATTTGCCTCAAGGAAAATTACAAACCCTAATTACTCACATCTCCTGCAGGTTGGACGAGTTTAGTAATTTTCCCTTTTCCTTCCTGAGAAACAAAGCCACAGAGGTGATGCAATACCACCACAGCCCTGCTCTGACCTGACGTAGCTGGTCCAAGATGCCCCTCTCAAGGAGTGTAATCAGCTTGCTCAACTAGAGGCTCTAGCTCCCACATTCTTCTAAGGTGCCCAAGGAAACCTTGGAAGAACTTTCCTTGGAAGAACCAATGAAAACTTAGAAGGTGTGCTCTCAATGACAGGTCTCTCCAAATGGTCAAGGGAGGATTAAGACCTGGGCCTAGCTCTGGAACCTTCTGGGATTGTAATCTCCCAAAGACCCCCTGTCTGTTTCCCCAAACAAAAAGCACTGGGAACAACAGCCTTTCCTTCCCACAGTGCTCTGCTCCCATGTGGGCTCCATTCCACTGTGCCTGAGAGCATCCTGATTCTCTCCACAGAAACTCCCAGATTACCACCCACTCTTCCCAAAAGCTTTCCTAATTTCAATCCACTCCCAGCTGGCCTGATACCGTCATGGAGAAAGCCTTGGTCAGACATTCACATGTCTCTATTCTCTCACTCAGCCCTTGCCAATCTCCACTGGAATGAGGATGGAAGCCTAGCAGTGCACATTTTGTTTATCTGCAGGTGAGAGCTGAGAGGTACAATGGAATTACCGTTCAAGGGAACAGGGAGTAGGTGGGCTTCTTATCAAGGGGCACGGAGCGTTTGGAATCATGACTCTGGGGAGACACGGGGCTTCCTAAGCACACTTGGGCACAAGGTGAGGAAGTTCACCCAGCACTCCTCCCTCCAGCTCTGGTGCAGCTGGACAGCCCAGCCATCAGATCCAATGGACCTCTTGGTTCTCTAGGGGTCATGAAATGTTACATCCACCCTAGACACAGGAGGAAGCGTGAGGCTTGGGCGCCTCCTCTTTCTGCCTCACAGCCCCTCCCCTGGAGGTGATGAGGAAGTGGCCACGCCAAAGGTCTCCTTTGCCCAGACACACACACTCAGCCCCCAACCCAGTGTAAGTCTGCTACCTTGTCATGAGCTCTCTTTGCTCTGGTTACCTGCACAGGATGCAGCCTCGACTTGGTGCTTCCTATTCCTTCCACAGTCGTCACGGCAACGTGGTGCAAAGAACAGATGGGGGCCAGGCAGGCATTGACAGAAAAGTGGCTGCAACCTCAGATTAAGGTCATTCCATTGTCCACTCAGGTCATCAGAGGTCGTGAGACACTTTGTGATGCTATATATCATTTCTCTTCACTCTACATTATGTTCTTGTCTCTTCTACAGGTGTCCTCGCCCCTCCACTCAAGACTCTGGGCTAGGGACAGAAGAAGCTCTCCCTACAGGGGAGGCCTGAGCCCCTCCAGAGCCCCGGGGGGTCAGGAACCATCAGTGCACCCTAGGCCTCCGAGCTGGAGCGAGGGATACAGGGTCACTTTCAGCTACCTCTCACTTAGCTTGACCTGGGAGGCTGAGTCAAGAGGAAGTTTCTAGCAGGTTCCAGGCCCAACGTGTGCTCCTCCATCTGCAGGCCCTTCCTTAGCCTCTTCAATTTCAGAACCTCCTGGCACTTTTGATTCCCTGCTTTTACCCACCTCTATTTCTGCCAAACCCCTGGGAGGGCAAAATCCCCAGGGAACGAGACATCACCTCCTCAGCTAGAGCTTGCTCACGTCCATTCTGTTATTCACCACTCATTCACTTATACAACGAACATCAGTGACTGAGTGCCAACCATATGCCAGGCACTCTTGGGAGGGCTGAGAAGTAAATGTGAATAAGATAAAAATCTCTGTTCTTTAATAGCTTGTGATCAACCCAGAAAAACAGACGCCACCCTGAAGATGCAATTTAAATATTTTATGGTAAGTGTGTCAGGAGAGCAATGCACAGGACATTATGGGATTAAAGACACCTAACCCAATTGTGGTAGATTAAGGAAGGCTTCCTGGAGGAGGTGATATTTTGCCCAATCTTAAAGAGCTAGTAACAGTTAGCCATGTACCGTGTTTCCCCAAAAATAAGATCTAGCTGGACCATCAGCTCTAATGCATCTTTTGGAGCAAAAATTAATATAAGACCCAGTTTTATTTTCATATATATAAGACTGGGTATAATATAATATAATATAATACAATATAATATAATATCAGACTGGGTCTTAGATTAATTTTTACTCTAAAAAACGCTTTAGAGCTGATGGTCCAGCTATGTCTTATTTTCAAGGAAACACGGTAGGCAATTCCTGGAAGAAAGGATAATCAAGAAGACTTGGGAAACAGCTTATGCAAAGACCTAGAAATGAGTGGGCATGTGTGTTAGTTGTTCATAATTGTGTCTGCATGAATAGAGTGCTG
This sequence comes from Rhinolophus hipposideros, assembly GCF_964194185.1. Classification (NCBI taxonomy): domain Eukaryota; kingdom Metazoa; phylum Chordata; class Mammalia; order Chiroptera; family Rhinolophidae; genus Rhinolophus; species Rhinolophus hipposideros. The sequence goes on along the minus strand of NC_138058.1, from coordinate 56,352,862 downwards.
GGCCCATAAAGAGAAACTGGAGAGGAAGGTGGGGCATACTGTGAAGGGCTTCCTGTGCTAAGCAAAGACACTGGACTTTATCCTGGGAGAAACTGAGACCTGTTGAAGGATTTCATGGGATGTGAAAAGAATGTGGATTTTAGAAAGGTCATGTGTGCGCACGCGTGCACATGCATGCTTGTACACACTCACACACACACATTCACTTACTCACTCACAAGCTGACCCCCACATCACAGTTCTCACATGAGCAGCCGGCCAGCAGACAAAGGATACACGATCTTGTTCTGGAGATGATCATACTTGGAAAGCATCACGGTGCAAGCCCCACAGCCCCCTTCTCCACAGCCCAGCTTGGTCCCGCTGAGCCCCACTGTATAGCCAAGGGTTAAGGAACATCAACTGAGAAAAAGAGCCTTTGCTGGGCTGCTAGGAAGTGTGTGGGTAGAGCTATGAGTGTAGAGCCATCTATGGCCACACATAGGCTCAGGGAGGCAGCAGACCCACATGGCTTCCTCATTCAGAGAGACTGCAGTGCTCCCTGAGGAGACAGGGAATGAACCCATCTCCACTCCGCTGAAGGAGAAAGGCATCCGAGTACCATCGGACAGTCCCCAAGTATCACCCCTGCGACTTGAGGTCTAGGACTGGAACATTAGTCCTGGAGACTTTCCTTGGATCTTCTCTGCATGATAGGTCCCCAACCCCATGATCTCCATGGGCAGGTGAATCGGGCCCCTCAAAGTCTGAGCATGTGGGACAGGCCTCACAGCCCCCCAGCTGGCCTGCAATGAAGCCAGTTGGGCCAGCGTAAAACATCCATCTGTTCTGGGATTTGCTGGGTCCAGGCTTTTTACCTTGAACCTTTGGGGCCGATGATATCTGGGGACCCAAATTAGGGCTGAACCAGGGCTTTTGAACATCCAGCTCATAGGATGTGTAAATGGAAATTAAACTGAAGATTTTTCAAGGTTTAGAGCCAAATTAGAGTCCTGTCTTACACATACTTGCAGAAATAAATAATATGAGACTTTACATTCGTAAAAGTACTCAAGTAGTAGGTTGTTCTAAAGAACAGCTATCATGGTTGCCCCTTTTTCTGAAACACTCAGGTCCCATCGTTGCTTTTCCCTCAGATCCACAGGCCTCTAAGCCATCTAGCTACCTACTGAGGATAAAGGGAGCTGAGGTTATTGTCTCCTACTCGCTTCCCTCAATCTGAGGTGAAATTAATAACTAACAATGATATAGGATTTTGTACATGAAAGCACTTATATCCACGGACTCTTCACAGTGATTTGGTTAGCAGTTGGGACAGGAACTACCATTTCCCCACAGATTAAAAACAAACAACAAAAACAGCTCCCGACACCCCCGAGTTAACATGAGCCCTGCAAGCTAACGCTCACCTTGAGTGTTAGGGGCCAAACACATCCATCTGACCCCAGAGATGGGGGCTCCTCATTCGCCATGCTGCTGCCTCTTTCAAAACACAACTGGGGAGGGCTTTCTGTGCCCTGAGTTATTCTTTTCACTAGTCAGGATAAACGCCGTTATCAGCATTTCAGACAACTCTAAGGGCACGTGCAGACCAATGGTAGCCGCCTAGAAACTAGCTCGATCTTTTTCTATCCTGGCGATCTTTCTGGAAGCCAGGGTAGAAGTCAAGGCTGGAGTCTTCTATCTTACTTGGAACTCCCACAAATGAGCAGCAATAAGCCATGAGGATTTTATACCGAGGTGCCAAAAAAATGTATACACATGACTTGTTATCGGTATATATTGAGTATTACAATTTTTATACAGTTTTTTTTTCCTTTCTTAAAATGTATATACATTTTTTGGGCATTCTCTGTTTCTATGTGCCAACTTTCAGTTTGGGGTTTCATTTGAGAGTGGACCTTTAAACCAGCCAATAATATGATCAGGACTTTCTGAGGATTCAGGGCTTTCAAAACTTTATTATACAACTAAAATTGATGTCAGTCATCTAAAGAAATCACCAGGTTCATGTGCTTTGACCTTCAAACTTGCACCACCCAGGTCAAAAATCCAGTACAAAGTACACTAGGGCCAGCCACTATCTGATAAAAGCGAGTAAACCAGAGGTAAGGCCATGGATTCCAGGCTCACTTCTGCAGGTGTTCAAACAATCCTTTGTTGTCCAAAATATGTCACTGGAATGAGCCACAGGATACACAGGATATTCCTGTCTCTGGGAGCAAGAGTGCTTTGTTGACAGAGGCCAGGATGAGCACTGTCCTGACAACAGACCCACGGAAAGTTTCCAGTACAGGTGGAATGTTAAGCATGTGGCTCTAGGCTTTCACCTAAGCTCTGCCAATGTACATGCCCAAAGTACATGAGCGAGACACAGGTCCCTGTAACATATGCAGGCCTCACTTCCTCCTCTGACAAAGGGGTTGCTGTGGGATCAGTGAGATAACCTACGCAAATCACCTTGAACGCCAACTATATATAGTAAGTGCTCATTAAATGTTAGCTCCTATTACATTTTCACTATTGTTTTTCTTCCAGGGACTCAGAATATTTTCCTACTCTGAAAAAACAAAAGGTACTAGGCTCTTCGCTCAGATGTCCCCTGCCCCATGCCTCCCAGTGTTGCCATTTCCACAATGGATGGCGCCTCTACACAGTTCCCCACCTCAGGCATCCCTTCCCCCAAATACTCTCCTTCCCCTGACTTTCTCTCCATTTGCACAGAGCTAGAAACATTCCCCAGGAAGCCCCCTTGTGTATTAGGCAAAGATCTGCCTAGGAAGACCCAGCTTCTGCTGAGGGGGAATGACCATGAAGCTTGAGATCTCATGAGGGCCTTTTGGAGCCGCTTGCTTTTCAGGCCCAGGGTGAACTCTTGGCTTTACTACAGCCTTAGCTGGAAGAGATCTTAAGGGATATCAAGAAAAATCTTCTTATTTGACAGCTGAGAATTTAAGAACAGAAAGCTCAAATGGCTTCCTAGGATCACATAGCTGCCATGTGAGAGAGCTGCAACTAAAACACAGGTGTCCAGAACCCTAATCCATTGTGCTTTCTTCCACACTTCACCGCCTCCCCACAGGTCACTAGAAAATGATGTTCGACCCAGAGAATGAGTCCCATTGCCCCTTCTCCCTTCCTCTCACTCCAAAGTCAGGATACACTTCCTTCTCAGGTAGGCCAAAAGAGTTGTTTCCGGATCTGCATTTTTCTCCACCACCTATAAAAACAAAAACAAAAGAAAGACATATCACAGGTATACTTAGCCATTGTCTTACCCTAGAATTTGTAAAATTAATGGGATGGACTAAATTATCTTATGAAAACAAAAGTGTTTTTCTTAATAATTCCCTAAGAATGAACACATTAACTATTAACAAACTCTATTATGTAATGACATCCTTCGATTCTAAAATTCTGCATTAGTGCTCAGCTCAGGACCCACCAGAGTGCTTCGGTGTGGTACCTGCCATACTGACCAAGGCAAATCCCCCTTCAGATCAAACATGACATCTCATTTCCAGATGCTGGATCACAGCTGTAAGCTTCAGGGACAGTGAGAGGGACAGCACGCTGACCGTCAGAGAGCAGAGGGCCACTTGTGGGTCCGGCTCTATTGTGTGCATGGACTAGAGGACAGTCAACAGCATTAACCTAGGTAAGCAATGGAGGGGCAATCTCAAACGAAGGGCCACAAATGGAAGTTGGGCGGGGCCAGGTGTCAAATCGCCACGCTGGGGTGAACAAATGGTGGACACTCAGATACGGTGGCTGCCTGTATCCACACATGGGGAAATGGGAGGGCTCAGCAAAGAAACAATGGCCTCCACCGACTCTCCCACCCAGAAGAAAGCCGCCTCTCCAGCCCCTGTCCCAAGCCAGACAACTCAGTTTACCCCTGTATGTCCCTGCTTCCTCTCCAGCCTCTGCCCTAGTGCTGGAGCTCAGAGAGAGTGATTACATTGGTGGCTAAGTCCACACACAGGCCCTTTAAGAGGAGCGTGCACTCAGTCTCACTCATTCACAATCTCCGCTGGTTTTCGCAACCAACAATTATGGTGACTTCTCTCCCCAGCACTGCAATCTTGTCCTGGGATGGGTTTGGGACATCTTGCTCTTCTGCGGGGTACGGGTGGGGATCCCTCCCAATCTTTAATGGTCACATACAGGTGTGGGACCAGCCCATCCCATGTCTCTGCCCAGTCTGGATGTGGCTTCTTCTGCATGTCCTTAGTTGAAAGGCTTCAGTTCAGCTTGATTTTAGGCAATTCTTGGTAAAGCGTGTTTTGAAGATCAGTTGTAATTTTAATGTGGTTGTGAGAGAAAGTAGGCATAGCATTTATGTACTGTGCCGTCTTGCTTGTCTCGACCATAATCTTTTTTATGGACCAAAAGTAATCAAACAAGTCATAAAACTGCCAGACTATACCCCTTGAATAAAGTTCAAATGTAAGTGGAAGATAAAATGAATTTCCTTTCTTGATTACACCCTACAGGTCCAGCTTATTCAAAGTCCTGGTTAGAAAGTTTACACAAGGAGCTGTTCTTTTTTCTCTTGGAGAAGAAATCATAAATCCACAAAATAAAGACCTCATCACCTTTCTTGTAGTTAGCAGTTAGAGCCTCTTGGCTTGCTACCTTCCCCACAAATTGTTCCTTCCTCCTGTCCTGCATCACATCACATAAGTTCCCTGCTCAGCACCCTCAGTGACCTTCCACATATTCAAGGTTACATCTAAGTTCCTTTGACTGTCTTTCAAGGCCCATTTCTATATGTTCCTAATGCTCCAGCACATACATGTCCCACAGGCTTAGGACTAGGAGCAGCTCGCTCAATGTCGCCGGTGTGCATGAAGGAGCGAGTGTTGACTCACTGACACCACTTCTTGGGGGGATCACTGCTGGACACCTTCAGCTGTACCCTACATGCTGAATCTTTCCAGAATCCTCCAGATGCCACAATCTCCACTAAACAGTGGAGTGACTGCTCAGAAAAGCAAGAATCCTACCCTCCGTATTCGATGGACACTTGTCTCATTAGGGAGACCACCTCAGGGATGATGTAGATGCCTGTTCACTGCATTGTACAGCTGAAGCTGAAGCTGAACAATAATGAAGGTCAACTACAATTTTATATTTATATATACTTACAAGAAGCGGAGTACAGCATTAGGAATGGAGACAGTGGAAATGTAATGGCTGTGTGCGATGTCAGAGGGGTAGTAGATGGAGGGAGGGGAGCTATCACTGTGTGAGGGATATAAATGATAAATGTTTAACTATTACATTGTTTTGTACACCTGAAATTAATAAAAAAATGTTTAAAAAAGAAATCCTACCCTCCCAAAGGACCCTCCCTACAATGATAACAAAATACTGGGTAGCTCTTTCACTTCAACTCTGACTCTAGATCAGAAGAAGACACAAAAAACAAGAGTTACCAAGGCCCATGACAATCACAGAAGGCCTTGGGGATATTAGATCGTTGGCATCCTACACCCTCTCCAGGACCCCAGCTAGTGAAGACAGAGTCCAAGTAGCAGTCTGAAACAAGAAGACTAGAAGGCTCACATTTAAGAATCAATACCCATCTGACACCCTACATAGTCTTTATAACACCAAGTTCTGACAGCTTCTTTGATAGCTTCTTGGCATAATATCCTGTAACAAAAAGTCTAGAACATCTTGGGAATAGAAATAGGAAAACACTGACTCACAGCTGCCTTAATTTGACTTGGAATTTCCTTCCTAGGTCTTGTTTTTATAGTACTTCTCATGTCTCCTTGCATCGCCTCTCCACTTCCCAGCAGTTTCTCAAGAGGCTACATGTTTCTAAATTACAAACATGAATATTTATCACAGAAACTGGCAGTAGTAAAAGCTTCCAGAGGTAGTAGGGTTTGATGTAATGACACCAACTAAAAAATTGAAATTGTTTTCCTAAAGTAAAAATTAAAAAACATGGAAAATTTTCACCAAGGCGGATTTACTTTGAAATGTTCCTTTCTAGATCCAACAGTCTTTGGAGCACTGATGTTGCAATGGCTCATGAAATTTTCCTGCCAGTCGCCCAAACACACCCCGACAATATAAGCACTAGACATCCAATGAACCACATTTCAGTTGTTGAAAATTACCTGTAAAGTCATCCTGTTTCTCATTTAAAATGGCCAATAGAACAAAATAAATAAACTTGCTCTCTGAGAACATTCATCACTCACAGGGTCCACATGTCCATTTACAACACACAACTATGGCTACTCTTTTACCCTCCCTTTCATTCCCAACTGGAGAGCTGAAGCAGATGTGAGCATGTCGGCACTGGTGTAGGGAAGGCAAGTGGAGGATGGAGACAATGTCATGTATTTGCACCCTCTCTCCCTGCACCTGCATTAGAATTTCCAGAGCTCTTCATCCTTCCGGTACTGCAAAGACTGGTACCCATGTCATAAGTCCCCCACTGGCCCAACCCACCTCCCCTCCCCTAGGTCCCTAGGCACTAATGAAGTTAATCCAAACGGTCAGGTTTTATCAAAGTAAGAGATTTGCAATATTTATATGTAGAGTTAAGGAAAGGGAGTATCAGGCCTTCAAGAAAAAAAAATATATATGGTTTGCCACAAGATGTCAGTATATGTCTTCAAACAAGTCAGCTGTTATATTTACATACGTGAAATATCAGAAGAAAAGGCTGTGTACACTTTATATTTTGATATTAGCAAGAAAACACATTCCTTCTCTCAGTAAACGGAACAACAAAAGCCTTGGAATGTATTTAAGGAAACACAGAAGTGTGGTGGGTGACCTCTGTCTCACCTAGTACCCTGTCCCTCTTTCTCAGCTTCCTGCCAGTGTCTGTACTTCTACAGGGAGTTGGCAGGGAAGGGGGAGCTCACAGCCACCTCTCTTCTCTCTTCCCTCCCACCCTCACTCCTTTGCCCCTTGAGTATCTTGATTACGTTCTAGCCCTGAGAAGTTCTTCTTTCCTTAATGTCACCCCAAAGACAGCCACACCTTTGCAGAGAGAGAGAGAAAGAAAGCCAGGAAAACAAGTGGGGGAAAAAAGCACAAAAAGAAAGAGAGAAAGAACAGGCTTCTTCCAGAGGACACACATCCCTTCCCAGAGAACAGGGCCGCCAGAGCAAAGAAAAGGTCAGCCCCTGCTTACCTTTCTGCCATTCACAAAGAAAACCAACTCGTCTGCTGTCATTGTCACCAGTTGGAGTCCCTGAACTCCAGGTACCTCACTCTCAACTGGCAGTTATAACTGTTGTGCAACTTGAAAACTACGTCTCCTCCAAAAATGAAACTAAGTTGGCCAATGGGCGGCAACCAGCTTAGAGCTTCAGGAAGTGGAGAGTTCCTGTAAAAAAAAAAACACCACTGGTTTGCAAAATCAAGGAAAATGCAAGCAATCATTCGCAACAAATCACACCCCCAACATCTGTGTCTGTCAGAGAGCACAGAGGATCAGAGGAAGGCACTGGATCAGGGAGGATATCAACCTTGGCGTCAGGTACTGCCCTCGGGGAACCTGCTTCATCCTCCCACTGGCTGAAGACAAGAAGGAGGAAGGGTGATCATCAGAGTCAGGGCAGACAGCTGATTCACACCCTCCATTTCTACACTTGTCATTTTACAATTTACATTTACAGCAACACAGACTCAGCACTTGCACACAGGACTCATTCTGCTGCAGACTGGAGGAATATGGAGGTCACACGATGTGGTGCCCAGTGATCCAGACGCAAAACCTGCCATTGGACCTCAGCCAGTCACTTAGCACCTGCAGAACTCACTTGTTTCCATCCTGTAAACGGGCACACGAATGACCCCAAGCGCAGAAGGCTGAGGGACACATGGTACATTTTGGAAGTGCATTGTAAATTTGGGAAGAACCAAAGTGTTCATTGCTATTGTTAATACATTGTCAATAACACTACAACAATAATCCTCATTACAAACCATTTTTGAGGCTTTGCTTTTGCTCGTGTCTCACACCACCTACACATAGGCCAAGTTGACGTGGAACTGAAAACCTTCCCCCATTCAGTATTGATTACCTGCTGGTGTAAACACACATGCTCACTGCCCACCAGGGCAGCATCAGTGGGCTCTCTACAGTCCAGAACCCAACTGCCCCTCCCAACACACACACACACACACACACACACACACACACACACACACACACACACACCAGCATTCCCTCTGGTCTACTTCAGTCTAAAAGGACCCACGCAGTTACTCAAACAACCGCTCTGAAGCAGGTAAGTTTCCCTACACCCCTGACAGGCTATGTGGGGGCATAAGGGGTATGGATTGGGGTGGAGAGAAAGGAATATTAGGCAGATGTGCTTGGTACAACAGCTTAGAGAAACCCAAGGTGCCAGGACAAACATGTTATCAGCACAACGCCTCTCTCCCACCACAGGCTTCATTGAAGCAGGAGATGAAATTTCATTTGTAGGATGACCCAACATCCCACTTTGCCGGACTATCCTGGTTTTAGCACTGAATCCCTGGCAAATCCTTCAGTGCAGGGCAAACTGGGTTTGCTGGTCACCAGAAACGAATGGTTCTTAACTGGGGCAGGGGAGGATTTCCAACTCCAGAAGCCACGTGGCAAGATCTCAGGATCTGTTTTAAGGTTAAGAGTGATAAGGGTTGCTACTGGTATCTAGAGGATAGGGGCCAGGGGTGCTACTCAACACCCTACAATGCACGGGACAGCCCCCACAACAAAGAATTATCTAATCTAAAGTCTCAATAGAGCCAAGATTGAGAAATCCTGCCCTGAAAGAAGGAAGGATGGAAAGAGAGAGGGGATGAGCCTGAGAAGTGTTTTGTAATCGGTGAATTCTCCCTGACCCTTACACATCTGTGATGAAGAGGCTTTTCCTCTTTTCACTCATCCACACAGCTTTACAAGGCCTCCATTCCCTACCCAGTTTCTAGTCAAAGTCACAAGAAAGTCTCAAGAAAGACCTCAGGTTTGAGGTTAGGTAGACGGGCTTGAATATTAGCTCCACTACATCTGTGTGACCTTTGGCAAAAATCACTTTCTTGGCCTCAGTATTCTCATCTATGATATGGGGTGACTTTACCTGCTTTGTGAGAATACATTCTGGTGAGAATAAAACAAGACTTAGGTTAAGAGTGTGTCCCATAGCAGATGCTCAATATATACCGGGGGTACCAAAAAAAAAAAATCTATACACATGCCTTGTATGTATCTTTCGTTATCGGTATATACTGAGTATTACAATTTTAATACAGTTTTGTCCTTTCTTAAAATGTGTATGCATTGTTTTGGCTCTTGCTGTGTGTATCTATTTACTTCTCCCCACACAGCCAGCCTCCTTCTCTCATCTTCTCTGTTACTGTGGAGCACTGAAAAATAAGAGTGAAATAAATTTTCAGTAAGGGCTCATGTTGTCATTCAGATTTTATTTCCGTAATAACTGTAATAACTAGTTTATTTCCATAATGCTGAGATTTGATAAAAACTTTAACTTAGTATGATTACTTCTTACTCAGCAAAATATTTGTGACCACTTCTTTCCCTGTGATTCTTCAAGGTGCTAGAAATTAGGGGAAAACAGTTTAAAATAAGCCTTTTTTCAAAGCTGATGACCTCCAATATATGCTTTCAATGTTGCATGAATTCTCAAACTTGGACTGAATTAATGAAATTTCATGGTCTTGGAATAGGCTGATTATAACTTATATTAACTCACCCCATTTTCCTAAGGAATGCCTTGCCTTATAATATGCACTGCATTGGCAGATGAGGTCTCAAAGTCCATGGAAAAACCAGATAAGTCCTAAGGCCTCCGGAACACAAGTCTTCCTCTTGGAACAACATGTGAAGGAAATCACAAGGCCTAATAATTATGCTGCAAAGAGCCAAGTCGTTATTTCTGGAATAATGAGCTCCCTCAGGGCCAAGTGTTCCCTAGAAGAATGATTCAGGAAAGCTTTGGTGTGCTCTCTGAAGGCCTGGTCAGGGCTGGTGCTGCCTGCAGAAGTCTTCCTGCCAGCCATTCACCTGCTTCTGGTGCAATGCCTGTTGTCTGCTCACTCCTTCTCATTGCATCCAGATGGACATTTTTGTCTGTACCCTATGAGCACCCCTAGTTCATTTTCTTCACTTACAACAAACTTTACTTGAAAAGAAAAAAAAATACTTTGCTTTCAAAATATTCTATCATTCAGATTTTTGTTGGTAATTTTTTTTTTCAAAGACCCATATTTCTTTCAACATATACCCATTCTGGATGAAAGACTTTGCTACATTCTCAGAGAATCACTGCCCAGCAACCAAGTCCTCCCTCGTTCTCCAAACATCCCGATTTCTAACCAGTCCTAACAATAGTTCCTGACACCTGAATAGCATTTCTTTCATGTAACTTGATTTCATTTGATCCTTATAAAAGCCCTGCAAGTATTATTCACAGTGGCCAAGACAAGGAAACAATCAGTGTTCTTTGATAGATGATTGGATAAAGAAGATGTGGTATATATACTGCCATTTGTGACAACACTTAGCATGAGAATATCATGCCAAGTGAAATAAATCAGATGGAAAAAATCAAGAACCATGTGGTTTCACTCATATTTGGGACATAAAACAGAAAGCAACAAACAAACAAAATAAACAGAAGAAAAAGCTCATAGACACAGACAACAGTATGATGTCTACCAGAGAAAGGGGTGGGGAGATGGTAGAAGAGGGTAAAGGAAGGTCAAATATATGGTGACAGAAGACTTGACTTTGGGAGGTGAATACACAATGCAATACACAGATGATGTATTGTAGAACTGTATGCTTGAAATCTATATAATTTTATTAACCAATATCTCCCCAATAAATTTAATTTTTTAAAAAAAGCTCTGTGAGATAGGCAGGGAAGTTATCATTATCTGCCTTTTCCAAACAAAGAAAATGACAGTCAAAGGTGGATTTGCCGATTGTCTCACAGTAAGTGAGTACTAGTTTCTGCATCTGTCACTCACTCCCCAGCAGAGAAATTGTCTCTTTGATAGTTCTTCACTCACTAAAGAGCATAAACCCCAGGACTGTCAGCATGGCACTCATGGCCCTTCTCGGTGTGGCTGAAATCCAGCCTTCTGGTTTGTGAGCCTCTGAGATCAGGAGCAGAGCTGTATTTATTGCTATAAATGCTGGTGCCTAGCGTAGGGCCAGGTCTATAAGAAGGATTAATAAATGCTGTTGAACTGAGCCCACGATGCATGGAATGAGTGGAGTGTCCAGAAATGTCTAAGCCTTTGCCTTTGACCAAATACGGAACTTTCTCCCCTCATTCCATGTATTCCTACACCATTCAACTTTTCCCACCAGCTCCTCTGCAACTAATCTTGTGCCACTGATATTAGGTAACCAGTTAGTATTCCTGACCGTATAGATCGCACTGCTCTGCTACTACTGAGGACATTAACCCTTGATTTTCTACACAATCCGAGAAGTAGTTCCTTTTAGACTCAAGAAAGTGGGATTACCCAAAAGTTGACACAGAGTCAAAACTAAAAGGATGTGAACTTCAGTCTGCTTTGGTACTGCAGCCACATAAAAGCTCCAGGAATGGAAAAGGCCCAGAAAAAATTTAAACCCACTTTATCTGTCCACATCTATTATGTTTTCTGATAATGTCTTTTGCATTTAATGAGCTCTGTAACTCCAGGGTTATTTGTGGTGGTGACAATGTGGGCTTGTCTGGACACGAAACAAAGTCTCTCTTTCCAGTCTGAGCTGCTCTAGCACAATTCAGGAAGGAGTGCCCTGACTTCTTCACTCACCCAGAGGATCAACTCCCATGGGCTCTGTAGACAATATGGCTCCATGAGTAACCATTGGGGAAAATTAATTTCACAATTTTTCATTACCCTTATTCTCCTCTTCTGTCTTAATTTTCTTATTAATCATCTGAAATGCTTTACTTGCACTGAATAGAATGTAAGTGTGGCAGACATATCTACCTGCCCCCCCAAATATTCGTGCCCTCTTTCCCTATTGAAGAGGTTCTGCTGGGAAGTCACTGACTAGCCAGGAACCATATTTCCCAGCCCTTCTATGGGGAGGAAGCCATACAATTGAGTACTGATGGATGTAATAGGGGTGGAAGTGATGTTCACAATATCCCAGCTCCCATTCTCTCTCTCCTACTGTCTGATGGTTAATGTCAATTTCAGGGTGACCTTGGAAGCCCCACACTGAAGACAGCAAAGCTTCTAGTCAGCCAAAAATCTTTAAATAAATACAGTGATCTGAGCAGTCCCATCTCCCTCCCTTATCACATATTTTACTTTATTGGGGCAAGAAATAAACCTGTACTGTGCTTGCCCATTGATATTTCTGGATTTGCTTGTTACAGAATCTAGTATTCCATTTATAAATATATTAAGTTCCCCAAGGGCAGAGGTGCTTATTTATTTTCTTCAGGGGAAAACACTGCATGGACATGGTAGACATATATTTATGCAAGAAGTACTTATTAAAACTGAATACATGAATGAATGAACAAACAAATGAATGATAGCAATGACAGAATCTGGTTTCAGTGAAAGACAAGGACACATGGCTCAGATGCCTGGCTTGGCCCACATACAAAGCTCCACGTGCAAATGACATCACCGGGGATCGTGGGCTCCTGCTGCTCAGGGCATAAGACAACTTTGGTCTTATGCCCAAGTCCTCAGCCTTAAATGTCCCCATCCCGACACTCTGTTTTAAAGTGAACTTTAGAACAACTTCTACCCTAAGCAATATTCACATATCCATTCATCTATCTACTTTATGAGACTCTGCATGTCTCAGGCACTGTGCTGGGCATTGATTAACTCTAGGGTCAGAGAGGCTTAGAGCACCCTCATTGTGCCTTAGAGATCATTCATGATCCCCGAGCCAACACTGCAGATATGGAGCGCAGAATATTACCTTCCCTCATAATTATCACCACTCCCAGAGCAAAGACACAGAGTCAGGCCTACATATTGACATCTTTCAAACAGTTGTCACATGAAAATTTGAGAGCTTCTTTCAATCCTCCCAGGGATGCATGTGTAGCTTTATGACAGTGGCCTCTGAGAACGCAATTCCCGATGCAAAAGTCTACAGGAAGATCACTTGCTGTTCCCATTCTAAATGTGTCCTTGAATCAGAACACTCTCCACAGGAACTTAGTGTTACTAACGCTGTTGTTTGCTTTATTTTTCTTTTAAAGGAATCCTTTCTGTCCTATGTAAAAAAAAAAAAAAAAGTACATTAAACCACTGTTCACAATCCAAGGCATACAGCCCAAAAAAAGCACAGTCCCCAAAACAATCAGGGACAGAGGGCAAGCTGACCACCTGAGACCATTCTCTAGAGTCTGTTCAGTTTTCCCAACTCTCAAGGAGAGGAAAAAGAAAATGGAATGACCTTCAGCATAGTCTTCCCTACTGCGTGAGTCGCCTGCTGGTGGCCTGGCGCATGCTATCTACTGTGGATGAGACCTTCTCATCCATCCTTGGTTGCATTTTTGGAAGAGGTTTACCCTTCTCTCCAAAGCTTTGAAGGCCAGTTCATCCTTGATCTATGTGGATTAATATATGAGATTTTAGATACTTAAGAGTAATCCCAAAGTTGCATGACATGATAATTGCCATTTTTCTGAAGCATGAATTTTAATCTCAGGAGCTACAATGCTGCATCCACATTACAGCACACTGAGCAATTCTCAGTGAGTGACTTAAGGGGATTGCTTATACTATTAGCTTTATGTTAGTGCCTTTTATAATGACTGAGTAAATTCAAATAGTCACATTGTCTCACTGATCTAGCAAGTAACTTGAAGCTCTCTTAGGAGAATATATAGTTCTATAAATGCTGCAATGGGAGGCCTCCAGTCCTTAGGCTCATCTATTGGTCAAGGCTAAACCATCTCTCCAGTGGGAGACATTTTGAAGAGGACATAGATTTATGGAGCTGCTAATATGTGCCAGATTCCAAGGTTAGACATTCTATGTGGATCTCCTTTACTTTCCACAACAGCCTTGTAATATAGGTATAATTTTCTGTTTCACATATATGGAAGCTGTCTAGGCTCAGAGAGGTTAAGTAACTCACATGGCTGATAAGAGGGAACCAGAACGTGAACCCAAGTCCCTCTGATTCTAGAATCTTCTGACAGCAATAGAGAGCCTTTCGTAGGCTTTCCCTAGCTAGATGTCACCCAGAATGGTCCCTTCGCACATTACAGGGGTCAGAAGCAGAGAAGAAAACACTCTACTGACAAAGTCTCTCTTAACACTGAAGAGATATCAGCAGTGAGAAACTTTGGCCTTGCGATCATCAGGGTGAGGGGAGTCAAGGATAAAACACCAAGGAGACCGGTAGAAGCAGGCTTGGGGCCCTTCAGGTCTGTCTCCTGAAAAATACAGAGAGATGATTTATATCTCCGTCTTCACTTTTACCGTCCTTATAAAGTGCTTTCAGGACAGAGGTCATCCAGTTAACATACATTGTGAATGTTACTATAAGGATTGTGTGACTTACTGGGGAATGCTGTGATCCCAAATATAATATAGAGCGTAAAAGTAGTTATAGGGAGAGAGAAGAACCAGGTGATGGAAAGTCAATACAATCTTAGCTGTCACCCATCAGACAATTTGGCTCCTTGGGGAGCTAGAAAATGGCCCAGGTCTCAGCCTCATTCTACCAGGAGAAGCAGATGAAATAGAACTTGTGACTCCTGCCACCTCTCTCCCAGGATCCCAGACCCAGGATATGCAGACAAGGGCCAAGGCAGGAGTATTCTTGCAGGGTCTACCCAGCACTTGAACTTGGGCCTTTCTCTCTCAGGAAAACCAGGAGGCTTCTGGAAAGCAGTGGCTTGGTCGCTTTGTGGGACATTGAGAGAACATGAACCGGAACAGGGAAGGTTTTAACACCCCATGATAACATCCATGGGCCTGAGCAGAGGTATTGACAGACTTAGACATAAGCAGGCGAGAAGGAAGGCAGAAGACTCCAAGGAAGGAATAGCAGGAGTGGATCCCAAGGGTGATGGACCCACCTCAGGGACAATGCCATGGCCTTTTAGTCAAGTTCCCATTCCCTGTGGTTCTTGGCTGTCTTCTGTCTCCAGGTGAATAGCCAGACAGGAAGAGTTAATAGCCGTTAGTGACTTGGCAACTATAATTTTTTAGTCTTGATCACTATCAGTGTTCTCACTCTATTAAATGTCCCCTACTCATTATCTCTATATTATTATCACCATTATTCCGAGAATCTCATATGGAAATAGGAACTGGGGTGACAAGAAACTTGTGAATGAATCACAAGTAGACTTGTGTGGGTGCCAGTGAAGTAGCAGCTAGAAGCTCCTGGAAAATGCATGAAGCACCTTGCCTGTGGCTAAATGGGAGTGCTTTAATGATGGGTCTATGAACAGAACTGGTGAATTTGTTAAAAAAAAACAAACAAAAACTTTTTCCTACACGAGAATCTTGCCAGCTATGCCTTTGTTACGAATAGACAGAAGCCCCATTCACTTGGTCTAGAGAATCTGGGCAACCAAACAATGGGTTCAGATGAAGCCACAGAAAGAGTCCTATCTAGTCTATGAGACAAAAACCCAGGTGACAGCCAAAGATCTGATCCTCTCTCTGATCCTTTCAGCAAGACTACTCTCTATATCTGTAAAACACTCTGGACCCTTCCAGCTTTGACATTCTAGGGTATAATGGTGTGGGACAATACTTGGACTTTTTTCCCCCTCACCTTTCTTTCCAAAAGCAAAGCCTGCCCAAGTGTGCAGTGGCCCTTTTATTCATGTCCTCCGAGCCTCACCTACATCTGAACAAGCTGTGACTTACCACAGGACACTCACTTTTTGTCCAGCATCAGTGTAATCACAGTGTTAAAGAAAAGAAAATAATGTCTAAAAATGAAAGTGCTCTAGTTTATTTTATGCTTATCGTGTTCATGTAAATATTTGGATCAGTATTTCCTAAGATATAAATAAAGGGTATGAGTAATCTCCTCTTTAGTAAGCCTCCTTTCAAAATGTTTATAACGTTTTACGGTATTACAAAATATGTTGTCAGCCTGAGACTATTGTCCACCCATGTGTAGAGTGGACTCCTTTAAAAGATCCACTGGGGGATGGAGACAACAAAAAGTCTTTCTGCTGGCAAGTCTGGTACTCTTACAAAGTCAGCCCAGTAACCCTGAAGGTAATACCCACCAAGGAACGATAAGAGATGGCTCTTCACAGCCCTACCTGAGGCCCAGACAAGAGGTGGCCCTGCCCTGGGTTACTAAATATACACATTCCCAGCCACATAATTAGATAAACAGCCAGGTGCCTCTCCCTACCTAAGGCATCACTTTTGTTTTAGGTCTTGATTGATTTCAATAACTGACCACATGGGCTGCTCTACTAGGGTGTTTTCTCTTCCCATGCTTTAGATTTCTGCTTTTATGTTTCAAATTCACCAATAAAGAATACGCCCATGAAACCCAAAGCCCCCACCTTCAACCCTAATAAAAGCAGAACCCCAGGCTGAAGGTCTCATTCTTCCTCTCTTTCAATCTCTCTCAGTTTGACCTCACTGTGTAGCCCCAGGTGTGTTATGTAACTTCCAGGTCCTGTAAGTAATAAGCCTTTTTTTTTTTAAAGATTCCTGTTAGTTATGCTGAAGGGTGTCTTGCAATCATAATAAAAATCACAAAGACTGGTCCAACCACAAAATTGATTATTAATAGGCTGGGACCCACACACAACACACACCCAGGAAAACTCACCGCTCCGTTGTCTATTTCCATTGTAATTTATGCCTACTTCTATTATGGCATATAACACAGAGACCAGATCTTACTTATTTTTGTACCCCCAGTAACACAGAGTAGTGGTCAATTAATATTTGCTCAATGACCTCTGTTTAGCTGTAGAGGGCTGAAGGAAAGGCATCACTTTTTCTCACAGGTTTTGCCTAAGTCTGCTTCCCTCCCACCCAGAAGAGAAAGTCATCTTACCCTCATGCTTATTCTTATCATTACTCTTCTTTTTCCTTCCTCTTTCATCATTGTCATCATGAATATGGTTTGTACAGTATTACAGTATTTTTATATACATGAATTTGTGGTAGCCTCATAAATACATATCATAAGCCCCATTTTCATCTGAAGAAATATGTTCTGAGACTGAGTGAGGAGCAGAGTTTGAACTTGAATCCTAGGTTTTAATTCCAGAGTCAGTGCTCCTTTCACTCTACTGGATCCCCAAGATTATTACTTGAGCACCCGTGTGGTTTTCATGGCTGAGAAGCTCATGTAGACCCTGGTAACTGACCAGTGCAGACATCAAACAGCAAAAACCAACAATGAAAACCCAGAAATCAGGAAGGGAGTTCTCCTTAAGTAAACCGCAGCTACCAGAAATGCTGGCTTAAGTAAAGTAGAACTTTTCAGAAAACAGCAGATCACATGAGAGTCACTCATGGTTTGGGACTCTGCTGTGAGCCATGATTGCAGACTGCTCTCTCATGGGGAATATTTTGGAAGGGGCTTGAAAACAATGTTTACTTAAGGGATGGAAGTGGTCCAGAAATGGGTTAGTAAAGACTGTAAAGAAGGGTGAGAAAGGGACAAGTGGGAAAACTGGTCTGTGTAGAGGAAGAGGAAGGAATCCAGGAAGTAGCGCAAAGAAAGCCAACCCCAGGCAGAGGGAGGGTGAACCAGGTACATCTATCCACCTCTGTGGCTTCATGGCTTCCAGTGGCATTGTGCCAGTCTGACTGCACCACCCCAGGTGGATGGGCTCTGACAGAAAGGGGGTCATACCCTAGGGTTGTCTGCCCTTCATGAAAAGCCATGGAAAACTAAGACAATCTCCTCTCACTTCCCTGCTGGAAAGGAGCAGCTGCCTTTCTGGGCTACTGGAGTGGAGGTTCTTTTCCTCTAGAAGGTCCCAGAGGTTCCCTTGGTAACACTTTACATTGTGTGGGAAGCAGTAGGGTGCTATACAGACCTTTGTAGAATGAGAAAAGGAATGCACCCAACTCCTATTGGTAAAATCCAGTTTTCCAGAGTACAAGGATGAGGTCTGCGAAGCAGATATCAACTCCAAGAAGCAGTAATTGACAAAGCATGAATTAAAGAGCCCAAATTGTTTCCATTTTCACATGCCTATCACCTGCCTTATCTCTTAATAAGGGCCTAGATATCCAGGCCTTTCCTATCAGCATCCACGGAAAAGAAGGGAAACGTGGAAGAGGAGGGCAGGAACACACTGTTTCTATACAAAACTTAACATAACACAAATATGCCATTCAAATTCCCACCAAGAACTTCCTAAATGCCCAAAGGAACATAGGCCCTAAAACACCTGACAGAGACATCACCTAACGATTAGTCACCTTGAAGAGCTGGTAGATCAGCTTGGGGACAGTCATGGCAACTGCAGGCAAAATCAGAGGGTAGCATTGTCTGAGATGTGGGTGCTGTGGCTGCCTCAGCAAGTTCTCCTAATTATGGTGTGCTCTCTGGCTTGGGAAGGCCACAGTTACTTCTGGGAAGCGTTCTGAGGAGAGGGACCCTGCAGCTGGCTTCTTCTCTGGAGCATTTCACTGTATTCCGATGGACACTAGGGGATACCTCAGGTGTCTGAAGCTTTCCTGGGAGGACTGTCTCAGGCCTATGGCTCCAATCTAGTGATCCCTCGTCTCACATAGGGAGCATGGACTCCTCCTGGGAGCTTGTTCTGGAGTGACTGAAGGGAGTCGAAAGAAGGTTTTGCTCATTTGCTTCTCAAAGTTTGCCCCTCTGTACACTTTCATCATACTTCTAAGAACTAGTTTTTTTCTTTAAAATCATCCTGCTGTCCTAATATGTTACACTATCACCATTTGAAAAAATAAAAGGTTTGGATCATAAAAAAAAAAAAAAGAACTAGTTTTTTTCTTACAAAGGAACTTTTTCCAAAAGGTTGAAAAAATGTCATTTAACACCAGGCCAGTAGGAAGAGCTTCTAAAGAAAATGATCCTAGGGATGAGATTTAGAGAAGGGAATACTAAGAGATTAGTAGTGGTATATGCAATATCATTAATACAGAGAGAGAGAGAGAGAGAGAGAGAGAGAGAGAGAGAGAGAGAGAGAGAGAGAGAGAGAGAGAGAGAGAAGGAATCAAATTCTAACATTTGTGTTCAAATTTCAGATTCTCCACTCACCACCTCTGCACCCATGGACAAGATACCTGTGCTCTCTGAACTGATGTCTCCATCTGTCTAATGGAGATAATATTTATATTTTCCTTACCTGGTGGTTGTAAGGAGACAATGTGTGTTCATTTCTAGGAATGGAGCAGGTCCTGACATCCAGGACTTCAAGACCCTTGCAGATTAGGTCCTACCCAAGAAACAGCTGAGCAGTCCAAAGATTTAGATGACAGAGTTAAGGCCCCTTTGTGTTAGGTACAATAGAGCTCCCAGGCAATCTCATTCTCTCTCTGTGATTTACCAAGTCATTGATGTCTAATCTTCTCTACATTTTGTTCCTGATTCTTTACTGCTCCACTGCCTTTGGACCCAGAGGCATGACTTCTGAAGGGTAGAGAGATATGATCAAGCAGAACCCATCTAGAAGTGATACACGTGACTTGAGCTGACATTTTGCTGGCAAAAACAGTCACATTGGCCACATCTAACTTCAAGGAAGTGAGTCTATATTTCATCTTCAGTTGGGCTAAACTCTGACAACAATTTATTTCTCGCTCATGTGACATGCTGCCTGAAGATCATCTAAGGCCCTGGGATCCAGGCTGAAGGAGCAGCCCCTATATGAGACATCACCCGTCTCATGATAGATGGAAAAGAAAGTTTGTGGACTGATGCAATGGCTCTAATGTTTCTGCTAAGAAGTCGCATACCTCACTTACACTCTTAGGCCAAGATGAGTCACATGGCCTATATCTGATATCAGAGAAATATAATCCTCCTATAGGAAGAGGCACCACAGGTCACATGAGCAAGGCTGATAGTAAAGGGTCAGAAGTATAATGATCTGATCACATAGAGGGGTAACAGACATTGGAAACAATAACTTAATCTAACACAGTAGAAGAACATAATCCCACCTGTAACTTTAAGTGCAGGAGAATGGAATATTAGTGAGCATATGTAATGTCTACCATTAGTAGCCTTGTAAATATAAAGATAGAGGGCTATAAAATAGAACTTTGTAGGAAATGATACATCCTGCCTTTATTAGGAATTAGGGGATTAGAGACAGCTACATAGAAAAATAGACAATTGATCCCAGCCTGAGTTTGGGGAATTTATCATTATCTACATTATACTCAACAATAAATATTTATTGAGTTCCTACTGTAGGCCAGGAACTGTAATCACTGACATGCAGTGGTAGACACTGGTCTTACCTCCATGGAAATTAAATATCTTTAGAGAGAACTGGCATTAAAACAAATACACACAGAAATAAATACAAATTTACAAAGTGGGCTCTTATAGAAAAAGAGAGAGAAAGCCATACTAAGGAAGTGATGTTGGAACTGAGGTATCCAGGCAAAGTGGTGGAAAAAATGTTCCGAGCAGAGAGAACATGTTGTACAAGTTCCCTGAGATAGAAAATTTGGTAGTTGAGATACTAATGGGAATAGGAAAACCAGTGTAGTGAGTGAGTGGAAAAGCAGTTCTGGGCTGGGTGGGCGGGGGAGGTTGGTGAGGAAAGCTATGTCATAGAGGGCCTTCTGACCATGCAAAGGTTTTAGATTGTGTTTTAAGTGAAATAAGCCATTGACAGTTTTCAATGATGGAATGGGCAGTTTATATGTGAGTGTGAGACATTATCCTTTGCTCATTTATTTAATCATTCTGGCTGCTACATGAAGAGGGGATTGAAGTGGGACAAGAGCTGAAACAGAAAGGCCAATTTGGAGATTAGGCAGGAGTCAAACAAGAGATGATGGTGGCTTGGATTAGATGGATATGGCCATATCCACAATAATTTCAAGACATATTTTGGAGATAGAATCAATACCAATCTATCAATTGGTATTGATAGAATCAATACCAATCTGTGGTAAATTAGAATGTGTGTTGGGGGAGGGGGAGCAAGGAATGAGAAGAAGGTAGCAGGAAAGATAGAGCTGGTTCTGACTGAGAGCAATTTTCCCAGAAGAGGAAGAATGATGCAGGAATGAGAATGGGGGAATCAAATGTTGACTTCGGGACATTTCAATTTTGAGAGTTCTGTGAGCCATCCAAGTCAGAAATATCAAATAAGTCATTGAATATAAGAGTCTGGGGACCAAAAGAAACTTGAAGCTATAATCATTTAAGGGTCATAGTATTATAAAGTAATATCAAAAGTCATGAGAATGGATGGGATGAGGATTAAAAGGAAGAAGAGAAGAGGGCCGTGGACTGAGAAATTCAAATATTAGAGTTCAGAAAGGTTGGTAAAGGGGGTACAGAGGAAGTGTTGGGGGGAGCTGGCAAAGGAGTCTGAGGAGACCAGGGAGTTGGGAGAAAAACCAGGAGACTATGGTATTAAATCCAAGAGAACAAACGGTATTTCAAGAAAGAAGACATGGTTAACAGCCTAGAAGCCACAGAAAGATTCAGTAAAAGGACAGAACTCACCTCTGGCTTTGGCAGCATGAAGTAACATAGCAAAATTGTTTTCTATGGAGTAGAGGGGCAGAAGCCAAAATTGAATACCCTGAAGAATGAATAAGAGGTGAGGAAGTGATGCAGACAGCTCTTAGTAGAAGTGCTGCTAAGTAGGGAAGCAAAGAATTGGGGCAATAGCTGGAGGAGATACAAATAACAAGGGTGGTATACAAATGTATGAATATTTATTCCATGGATCCAATAGAGAGCTAAAGATTAAAGAGAGTGAAAGCAAAAACCCTAACAAAGGAACTAACATCTTGACAAGGCAAAGAGGGTGTGGCCCAGAGCACAAATGGGAAGCTGGCTTTGTAGAGAAGGGACACCTCTTCCCAGACACAGAAGAGGATGGAAATTAGGTGGAAATGCCACCAGGTGTTTGGATTTGGTATTGGGGAGAAATGGATAGTGTTTCTATGTTAGATACTGTTTAGGGTTTTCTTTTTTAAATTAATACAAAGCAAGGTCATCAGCTGAGAGGAACACAGAATGGAATGCGTGGGGCTAGAAAATGAGAATGTACAAAATATTTTTTTGAGGACAGTAGAAGAATGAGCTTATCTCGGCAGTGTGTTTGGACATAATGAGCTTTGAGTAAGATTGGTCATCATCACAAAACTGAGAAGTCGTATCAATCTAATACAGGCAAGGGGCATGAGGACTATTTTTACAGAATAAGGAACTAGGAGATTGGATTCCAAGTCCGCTACCTGTATGCTGCCAGACACAGAAGGCAGATGTTAATTGCACAGGACCATTCAAAGCCTATTGAGCAAAAAGATTCCATTATGGTCATTCCGTAATTAAACTGATTATATAAATTAACCACAGGCTGTGCCTTCCAAAAGTTAAAGGTAAACCTACCCCATTCTTCTTGTACCTTGCAGAAGTTCCCCCACACCAAGAAGTTTTCCATGGAAACAAGAAATACATATAAACCTTAGCCCAGAGAATGGAGGAGGTCTCTCTTCCACCAGCAATTAGAGACTGCCACTTTGTCTGCAGGGTGGCTTTTTTTTCTTACTTACTCTCTGCTAAATAAACTTACTTGCACTTTAAACTCTATATTAGCTCATGTTTGAATTTTTTCCTATGTGAAGCCAAGAACCTTGTTAGCCCAGGGCTTGAGTCCTCACTCTGGGGATGTGCCTCTCTACAACATCGAATATACCCAATTGTGCGATTTTTGCCCTAAAATACTCAGCTGCAGACAGGTAGGCACAGAACAGGTAGTGGCTTGGTTTATGTAGGTTGAGTTGCAATAAGCAAATGGAAATGAAGGACAAGAGGCAAAAAAGTTGAGGGTATCTACAAGGGGGGAATAATAACAATGGACTATGGACTTCACCCTGGCTAGAGAGGAACTGAAGAACAAGAGCTAGGAGAAAGAAAAAAATGGTAGGGCCATCAAAGTGGAAGGCTTCATGACGTCAAGAAGAATGTAGTCCAAAAGTAGGATGTTTGAGTTTGTGATTTAGGAGTAGGTATAATTTCTGGTGGTAACAGAATTGTATTTTTTAATTCATATACCATAAAATGCATAGAGCTTAAGTTTGTAAGTCAATGAGTTTTGACAAATGAATACATTCATTTTACCCCCACCATTTCTATCATTCTAAAAGATTCTTTAGTGGCCTTTTCCAGTCAATGTCCACCCTCCACCCTCCAACAGTGGAAACCACAGTTCTGATTTCTATCACTATAGCTTACTTTTGTCTGTTTTAGAATTTCATATAAATGGAATTATACAGTATGAAATTTTTGTGTATGATTTCTTTCACTCAGCATACTGTTTTTGAGATCCATCCGTGCTTTTCTGTTCTCTAGTTGGTCGTTGTTTTTTTTATTGCTGAATGGTATTGTAAAAATACCTTGCAATTTATTTATCCATTTATCTATTGATAATATTAGTTTTCCTGGGTTTTAGCTATGATGAATACAATTACTCTGAACATTCATGTAAAATCTTTATTGTAGACCTGTTTTCATTTTTTTTTTTTTTAAAGATTTTATTGGGGAAGGGAAACAGGATTTTATTGGGGAACAGTGTGTACTTCCAGGACTTTTTTTCCAAGTCAAGTTGTTGTCCTTTCAATCTTAGTTGTGGAGGGTGCAGCTCAGCTCCAGGTCCAGTTGCCATTTTTTCTAGTTGCAGGGGGCACAGTCCACCTTGTGGTTGAGAGCCCACTGGCCCAGGTGGGAATCGAACCAGCAGCCTTCGGAGTTAGGAGCATGGAGCTCTAACCGCCTGAGCCACCGGGCTGGCCCCTGTTTTCATTTTTTAGTAAATAACCAGTGGTAGAAATTCTGGATAGAATTCTAGAATAGATGCATGCTTAACTTCAAAAAAACAAACAAAAAAAACTGCTAGGTAGTTTTTCAAAGTGGGTACAACAGTTTACATGCATATTGTCAATGTATAAAAATTGTAGCTACTCCATATCTTATCCAAAACTTGGTGTGACAGTCTCTTTAATGTTAACCATTTGAGTAGGTATAAAGTGGTATCTTATTGTAGTTTTAATTCTCACTTCTATTATGACTAATGATGTTGAGCATCTTTTCATGTGCTTATTGGCCATTTGTATATCTTCTTTTGTAAAGGGTCTATTTAATTGAGGTTTTTGTCTTTGTATTATTGAACTGTGGAAATTCTGTATATATTTGAGTTTAACTATATATACATGCATCTCAAATATATTTTCCCAGTCTGTGGCTTGCCTGTTTATTTTCTTAATGGTGTCTTTTGATAAAAAGTTCTTAATTTGTTTCAGTCCAATTTATTATTTTATGGTTAACAAATTTTGTTCTACTTAAGAAAATTTTGCCTACTCCAAGGTAACAAAAATACTTTGACTTCTTTTTTTTTAATTTTATTGGGGAATGTTGGGGAACAGTGTGTTTCTTCAGGGCCCATCAGCTCCAAGTTGTCTTCTTTCAATTGTTGTGGAGGGCACAGCTCAGCTCCAAGTCCAGTTGCCATTTTTGATCTCTAGTTGCAGGGGGCGCAGCCCACCATCCCATGTGGAAATTGAACTGGCCACCTTGTTTTTGAGAGCTTGCGCTCTAACCAACTGAGCCATCCAGCCACCCTTCCGGCAGCTCAGCGGCAGCTCATTGTCTTCAGTCTAATGGTGGAGGGCGCAGCTCACTGGCCCATGTGGGAATTGAACCGGCAACCTTGTGGTTCAGAGCTTGTGCTCTAACCAACTGAGCCATCCAGCCACCCCATATGATTTCTTATAGAAGCTTTATGCTTTTAGCGTTTATGTTTCTGTATGTGATCCATATCAAATTAATTTTTGTGTATCATATGAGGTAGGGCTGCAGTTCATTTTTTTCCATACAGTAATTTAGTTATTTCAGCATCATTTGTAACATAACTTTCATATACCACTGAATTCCTTTGGAAACTTGTTAAAAATCAATTGACCCTATATGTATGGGTCTATTTCTGGACTCTCAACTCCATTTGTCTATTTGTCTATTCTTATGCCCATGTCACATTTCTTAATTATTAGAGCTTTATGAATCTTAAAGTTAAGCAAAAACTATTCATTTTTAAGATGATTTTGGCTATTCTAGGTTTCTCCAATTTTTGTGTAAGTGTTAAAATCAGCTTGTCAATTTCTACTTTAAAAATGGCTACTGGGATTTTGTTTGGGACTATATATTTATAGAAAATTTGGGTAAAATTAACATCCTAACAATATTGAGCTTTCTAATCCATGAACATGGTATATCTCCCTATTCATTTAGACTAATTTTTCTCCACAATGCTATGTAATTTTCAGTGTAGAAAACTTAAACATCTTTAGTTATGTTTATTTGTAAGTATTCCACATTTTTTATGTTATTTTAAGTGGTACTGCTTTTAAATTTTCATTTTCCAATGCTTCATTGTTAATATGTAGAAATACAGTTGATTTTTGTATAATGACCTGTATCCTATGACATTGGTAAATTCACTTGTTCTAGTATTTTTATTTGTCTGAGATAAAGTATTTTAATTATTCATCTCCAATACTTAGGCTTCTTTCTCTTTTTAAAATTTTTACCTTATTACTTGGTTATTATCTCCAGAACAATGTTGAATAGAGGTGGTGAGAGTAGACATCTTAACTTGTTCCTGTTCTTAGGGAAATTAGGGTTATTTTTTATATTTGTCTTATTTCTCCACAAAACAGTCAGAACTTCTAGGGTAGGAATCATGACTTATTCATATTTGTATTTTCCCCCATGCCTGACACAGAAAAGTTTCTGATATTTAAGAAGAATTTAGTAAATATTTATTAATGTATTAAATGAATGACAGAGGGTAGAAATGCCCTGATACCTCTGTTTTGAATACTGGCTACATTTGGTGCTTAGATTTTAAAAGTGAAGTCACAGTTCATAAACAGGCAGCCACTGATAAAATAATTATTTTCAAGAAACGGTTAATAGTTTTGGATTCTGAGTTTTATACAAATATGTTGTTAGAATGTCTAGATGTGTCCATTAGAAAAGTGATGATTTTGACCAGAATTCTAAGTAAGACCCATTGCATTACCCTGCCTCTGAAATTCTAAGCACACAATGAACTGTTAAAAGTAGCCATAGCATTTAGGCTCACTAACTGTGAGCCTCAAATATGCAAAACTATAAACTTGGTTAAAAAGAATTTAAACTAGGATTCATGGGAAAATAGATTCATCAATCTGATACTCATCTACATAATACCATTATTTATCAGATTGTTATTAAAATTTTATCAGGTTCAGCAGCAACTATTGAACCAAAACTCTTTGTGAAATAAATAATAAGTGCTACCAATTTTTCAGAACTTATGCCAAGCATTGTGCTAAGAGCTTCAGATACATTATATCATGTCAACCACCTATACCCTGAGATGGGCATGACACCCTATTTTATAGATGAGTAGACTGAGATTAAATGACTGTGCCAAATTATGCAGTTCCTAAGTGCTAGAGACAAGACTCAAACAAGGCCTAAGTCCAAAGTACATGACCTATACCCCCAAATTCCATGACATGGTGAGGGCATGTCCTTATTACCCTTCTGCACACTGCACTAGGACCTGGACTGTGATTCATGATATTAGGGACCATATGTGTGTGTCACCATTTTAACCCAAAATCAAGAATAGTGCCTAACACTAAAGAGGCACTCAGCCAAATTTTGTAAGTGAAATAACATACTTTAACAGTTAATTCTAACCACAGTCCTAATATTGATCTGTTCCATTTCTCATGAATTACAAATTTTTTAATTGAAACATTCCATTCTGATGCTAAATTCACCCATTTCTCCTGGTAATTCTAGGTATCTCATCAATATTTTCTTTATGTTTTTTAAACTATGTTGAAAGTTCTCTGTAATGACTTAAGCTTTTCAAATAATATGTAGAGATCATTTTACTCCCAAAGATGTTTTTATGTCTTTACATCTATTTTATCTGAAATTAATATCTTGTCACCAGCTTTCTGTGTAGAATTTGTGTTTTATCTTTTTCTATCTTTTTTTACTTTTAACCTTTGCATATCTTTTAAAAAAAAAAGATTTTATTGAGGAAGGGGAACAGGACTTTATTGGGGAACAATGTGTACTTCCAGGACTTTTTTCCAAGTCAAGTTGCTGTCCCCTCAATCTTAGTTGTGGAGGGTGCTGTTCAGCTTCAAGTTGTCCTTTCAGTCTTAGTTATGGAGGGCGCAGCTCAGTTCCAGGTCCAGTTGCCGTTGCTAGTTGCAGGGGGTGGAGCCCACCATCCCTTGTGGGACTAGAGGAGTTGAACCGGCAACCTTGTGGTTGAGAGCCCACTGGCCCATGTGGGAATTGAACCGGCAGCCTTTGGAGTTAGGAGTATGGAGCTCTAACCGCCTGAGCCACTGGGCTGGCCCAACCTTCGTGTATCTTTTATAAAAGCACATGGTTGAATTTTGTGTTACTGTTTTTAAAACCATTCTAAAACTATTTTTTATGAGTTTTAGGTGTACAAAACAATGTAATAGTTAGACATTTACACCCCTCACAAAGTGATAACCCCCTTCCTGGGTTAAAGTGGTGACACACAGATGTGCTCCCCCAATCTACTGAATGTTGGGAAAATAAGACCTGGTCTTATTTTCGGGGAAACACGGTATATGCGATGTCAGATGGAATCCACTACCCATCTGACATCGTATATACCATGTTTTCCCAAAAATAAGACCAGATCTTGTATTAATTTTTGCTCCAAAAGACGCATTAGGGCTTATGTTCAGGGGATGTCATCCTGAAAACTCATGCTAGGGCTTATTTTCCAGTTAGATCTTATTTTCAGGGCAACACGGTAGCTGTTATAATTCCATTGACTCTATTCCCTATGCTGTACTCCACATCCTGTGACCATATGTGTGTGTGTGTGTGTGCGCGCGCGCGTGTGTGTGTATATATATGTGTGTATATATATGTGTGTATATATATATATATATATATATATATAAATATATATATATATTTGATTATAGTTGGCATTCGATATTATTCAGTTTCAGGTGTGTAACACAGTGGTCAGGCATCTATCTACACCATCCATGAAGTGGTCTCCCTAATAAGATAGTGACCATCTGACACCCTACAAAATCTTTACATTATTGATTATATTCCCCAAATTGTCTTATCCCCATGGCAACATTGTGACTACTAATTTGTACTTTCTAATCCCTTTACCTTCTCCCCCATCCCCACCCTCCTCCCATCTAGTAGCTGTGTTTTATCTCTATATCTCTGAGACTATTTCTGTTTAGTTTGCTCATTTATTCTGTTCTTCAGATTCCACATATAAATGAGAAAAGACTATTTTAACTAGCATATTCAAGTCATTTACATTTGATTAATTATTTAAATATTAGGCCTTATTCCTACTGTGTGCTTTCTTTTCTATGATTTTTTTTTCCTTTTTTTTTAAATATTGGGTTACTTTACTATTTTTGTTTTGTTTTGTTTTGTTATTCCATCTCTTCCTCTTTTCTTTCTTTTTACAATAATTGGAAATTTTATTAGGAAACTGTACCCTCCCCATAATTTAAAAAATTTTTTTAATTAAAATTTACTGAGGTGACAATGGTTAGTAAAATACATAGGTTTCAAGTGTACAAATCTGTAACACATCATCTATATATCACATAGTGTGTTCACCACCCAAAGTCAGTTCTCCTTCCATCACCTTATATTTGACCCTGTTTGCCCTCTTCTACCATCCCCCTCCCACTTACCCTCTGGTAACCACTAAACTATTGTCTGTGTCTATGAGTTTTTGTTTCTTCATTTGTTTGTCTTGTTCCTTTGTTGTTTTCAGTTTTATATCCCACATATCAGTAAAGTCATGTGGTTCTCGACTTTTTCTGTCTGACTTACTTCGCTTAGCATAATAATCTCAAGATCCATCCATGTTGTCGCAAATGGCACTATTGAAAGTTTTACACTCCATTTCAATTCTTTTAATGGTTGTCCTCGAACGTTGCCATTTATAGGTGTTTTTAAAGCTTTGCTTTATTTCACTTTTAAAAGTTCTATTCTCTTCTAAAATAGCGAAAGTTTTAAAACTTCCACCTTTTCTAAGAACACTGTCAAAAACTTGGCAATAAAAGTGGCAGAAGAACAACAGAACTGTTAAGAAAAGTGTTTTGTAAGTATAAAATGTATGCAAATTGCAAATACTTATAAACAGGAAAGTCTAGACCTCAAAATCTTCATAAGGTAGAGACAGAAATGTTGACTTGTCAAGAAAAAGGAAAATTACTCTTCTTATCTGGAAAAAAAGAAAAGTAGTTTTTTTTCAAGCTGGAGGGAACTATTGCAATCTCGTCTAAGCTATTTATTTTAGAGATGGGGAATATGAAATTCAGTTGGTGAACATAATTTGCCCAAAATGTTGATTTGTGGGAATAAGATACACTGTGAGATCATTTTTTTTTCTGCAACTATTCCCAGATGGAGATGCAGGGAAATTCCAAGCATGAAATAAATGCTATGAAAGCAAGACTATTTCTTACATTAGCTTCTCTATCCAAGCTGGATTAATACACTATTTACATCAGCCAGGGTAAAGAGAAGGCCCTGGCAGATAAAAAAGCCAGTTGTATGCCAGTTATTGTTACCTGACTGATTTTTATTTGCAAGTCACAAACCTGAAGTCCAGGTGACTGGACTTCCCCACCCCACTCCCATCCCCCCACTCGACCCCCACTCCAGGTGACAGTGGTTGCCTCCATTATCAGCAAAATCTGAAGCAACTAGTTTATCAAATAGGTAGGTCAGAGAACCTATCTACACACTGAGAGCTTTTTATTTATGGTCTCTTTCTTGAACTAATGAAGCATAACAAGTTAATTAATATCTAATTGCTAATTATAAAGTTCACTAAGTATATCTACAAAGAACTGAGCTTCCAAAGTCCATGAAGAAAACTACCCATTACTTTCCAGACACATCTCCTATACACATTCGAGGAAGATATAAATAGTGCTTTTCAAATTGATAGTTTGCAGAATAGCAGTTCTAACAGTGTTTAAGGGCTCTCTGAAAAAATGTGTTCTGGGGTCAAATACACATGTGAAATGCTGAATTAAACAAAGCTTAATAATTTTCAATGCAGGCCTTGTCAGAGACTTTTCTGTGCTTACTGTCCTTTGTATATATGATGTTCCCTAGCTGATTTGAACAACAGAATCTTTTTCTCAAGAGTGCTTTCATGGAACATATATTGAAAAACATACCATGTTTCCCCAAAAATAGACCTAACCTGACAATCAGCTTTAATGTATCTTTTGGAGCAAAAATTAATATAAGACCAGGTATTATATTATATTATATTACCCGGTCTTATAGAAAATAAGACCAGGTCTTATATTAATGTTTGCTCCAAAAGATGCATTAGAGCTGACTGTCTGGCCATGTCTTATTTTCGGGGAAACACGGTAATTTTAAGAAATGCAAATCTTCACAAATAACACAATATCTTTCTCATTAAGATTTTTTTGGTGGTAAATACACGTAACATAAAATTTACCACTTAACTTTTTTGTTGGTTTTTTTTTTTGTTTGTTTTTTGCCATCACCGTCGAACAACTGTCAAGGAACAAGGAGAATTCACACCTCAAATCAGGAGTTGTTTGCTAATTATGAGAGACTCTAACACAGTGAGATAAATTTTGCATGTGAGTCTGCAGACTCTCTCATTGCTTTATGGTCAAACCCCATGTTTTTTGGGGGTAGAAACATTATTGGAATTATATAATATCTAATTTTCTTCCGGTATGTCTAATATTTGAGCATTGTAACAAGCCAGCAATTATGATCATTTTAATGGGAGATTTTTGTTCCATTTTGCATAACCATTTAACCATTTTTAACTGTACAGTTCAGTAGCATTAAATATGTCCACATAGTTGTACAGCCATTGCCAGCACCCATCTCCAGAACTTTTTCAACTTTCCATGATGAAACTGCATCCATTTGTGGACCATAAACAAAAAGTCAGCCAGATATTCATCCAGCAAAATGGGTTTATTCAGAAAGAACAAGGAATTGAAAACTCCAACATGCAATCATAGTAGGCCATCTGCAAGTTCACTAAAATCGTGAAGAGGAAGTTTTATAGAGAGGAACAGGGAGTTTGGAATAGCTATTACAGTTTCCCCTACAATGCTTCAAAATCAACATGGAGCATGGGAGCTCCCCCTTCTGGCTTCTCTACTTCACTTCAAGTGAGGTTTCTGTTTATTAATTTTTCACACATTAAACAATAACTTCCATTCTCCTGTCTCCCAGCCCCTGGCAACTACCATTCTACTTTCTGTCTCTATAAATTTGAGTACTCTAGGGACTGCATATAAGTGGAATCATGCAGCATGTTTGTGATTAGATTATTTCACTTTGTTTTATGTCTTCAAGGTTCATCAATGCTGGAGCATGTGTCAAACTTTCCTTCCTTTTTAAGGCTGAATGATATTCCATTGTATGTGTATACTACATGTTGTTTATCCATTCATCTTCTGATGGACACTTGGGTTGCTTCTTCCATTTGGCTATTGTGAATAAGGCTGCTATAATTTACTAAGCTTCATTTACTATAAACTTTACTCAGGTTCTACTCATGAAGTTGAACTTAGTTCAAAACTTTCATTTCACCCACAAAATCTTATCTGATGAATAAGGATTTCTGATTCTGACTAAGACTCTTAAAATCCTTTGATGACCTGGTGTCAAAACTCTCACAGGTACTCTGTTCCATTCTTTCAGGAGAAGCATTTTGCAGCCACATCAAACCTTCCAGAGAGCACACATAGCTATCTGATTGTTCGTACTGTGTTTCCCTGAAAATAAGACCTAGCCAGACAATCAGCTCTAACACGTCTTTTGGAACAAACATTAATATAAGTGAGGTCCTTATATAATACAATATAAGACCGGGTCTTATATTAATATTTGCTCCAAAAGACGCGTTAGAGCTGATTGTCCGGCTAGGTCTTATTTTCAGGGAAGCACGGTACCACCTGTTCAGCTTTGTCCTCTTTCATATCAAGACCTCGTTTATACCACATGGCTCAAACCCAGTTAGGGAATCTTTAGAAGCCTCATGTGGGCACAAAGCACCTAGCTGCATGACTTCATCTTGAGGATACTTTTTTTTTCTAATTAGAAGATATCCTCCTCTCAAGGGACAGGGTTTTCATCAAGTATTTTAAACCCTGCAATTAGCTTCTTTACTGGGATGGAATTTCATTGCTCTCCATCAAAAATCTTTTAAGACCTAAAGAACAAAAAGGAGCTACCATGTGTTTTTTTAAAGTTGGAGAAGGATGAATTGAAATCACCTTTTGTTGTGTACAATGGGAAGGAAGAGCAAGAATGCTTTTAGGAATTAGCAGGAAACCACACCGGCCAGTCAGACAACATAGAGTGGGAGGGAAAGAGTTTAGGGAATACTAGAAGAGAAGCTTCTCTTTCTGGCTTCTGGAAAGTTATTAGCACCTTCAAGAGGACAAGGGGAATGTGAACAAGTTGAAATATTTGCTCCAAGTGCAGGACACAAGGGTCTCCGTTACACTGCCTTGCACGTGACTTCTTCCTCTTCTTTAAGCCAAACCTTGCAGGCCCTGGGTGCACTGACCCTGGGTGCCTCACGCTCTCCAGCCCTCTCAGCTCGTCTGTCCTTTGATATTTAATTACAACTGGGTTGAACTTGACCCTGGATATAATGAGCACTCTGCACTATCACTCCACGACTATCACTGGGAATTTGTAGAGGCTTATATGTGTCCTGGTTGTCATTTGATCCAACTTCTTTCACAGAATTCTTATATTCTGCAACATCTTCTCTCCTGCAGCTTTTTTTTTTCTCCACCTTGCCACAACCCAAACCTGAAACTCAGTCCCTTGACCTGGTTTTTCCAAAGCACCACCATACAGGCAATTGTGATGGAAATTTCTATTGAAGATCTTGGGACACTGGCAGGAAGGTACAGCCCCCACAAATTTGAACTTCTCACCTGCCTCTGCTTTTCAGATGTGTGCATCTTGCTAGGTCCTGTGCCAACGCACCCTCTCTCTTTTCCTCAGATTATTCCTTGTGTCTTTGGTGTGAGAAGGGAGATGGAGTGGGTAGGGGCTGTCCTCACCTTGTTTCCTCTTAGGTTGCTCTTGGACACTCAACACTCTGTTTTCACTATTTGTGCAGAATGGTTTACTCTTCTCTGATTGATGCCAGCCAATCCAGAAAATTCTCCGAGGGTGACTCTTTCGTGTTAAAAAATAACATATCGAGATATTTTGCTAAATACAGTCCTTTTTGTAAGAGTCAGAGTTTACTCTTTATTATCAATATTAAGCTTCTGCTTCCTGATGAAAGCTGAACTTTACTCAGATTTTGCATACTTTTCTAAAGGCAGTGAAGATTAGACAGAAACTAAGGCAAGGTTCTGTTGTAGGAGTAAATCCAGATTGAGTCTCTGGTTGGAAGATTTCCTAAGGAGGTACAATCTATGAGTATGTGTGCTTACACGGTGGAAAGTTTGCGAACTTAATTGCGCAACCTCGTATGTTCACATTGCAATATCCCCCTGGCCTACCTGCACCTCCACATCTTGTCTTTGTGATACTTTCCAGCCCTCTCTTGGAAGCCCAGTTACATTTTCCCATCCAGCATAAGCTTGTAAGGACTGCTGACTCAGGGCCTTCACCTCTGTACCTAAGGCAAGGTTAAGACGCCAGGAGAAGTGCTAATGTTCATATCTTGATAACACACAGGATTGGCTTGAAAAAGAATAGGTGTAGTGCCAAAAACCAAGAGAAATTCTGCTCTTTTGGTGTAGGCTATAGGATTAAAATCCCACATGGTAATTTCCAAAAGAATTGTCTTATTGATTTATCTGAGCTCCTCTCCCTGCTCCCTACATTGCTTCACATTGTTATGGCAAATATTCCCCTGGATTGGCAGGCAGTCTGTATTCCTGCCAAGAGAAAATAGTTTTTGGTCCAGGAGGACTTGTTAGCACTGACCCCCGGGTATTAGGATCCTTCGGGCCAGACTTATGACACCTGCTCATCCTTGTTGGTTGGCCTCCCTGTCTTCACCTTGTCAGGCTCTCTCCAAGTTGCTGCTTCTTCTCCACCTTTAGCCACTCTCCCTGGAATTTCTCTCATCCACCAGGAGCCCACAGGCAACGCTGTTAGCTGCTTACTCAGAGCTTTAGCAGTGCTTCGTTTATATACGGTTCTGACAATGTTTCACACCTGATTGTGTAATGCTACAGTAGATTAGTATTATTAAAACAGTTGGTGCTTTGATAAAGACATGTGGATTGGCAGTGCCCAGAAGTAACAAAGTACAAGCTGACTTTAAAGGAAGAGACTATAAATCTTAAGTAGGAGATATGGAACCAGAAAAACAAAGATATGGACAGGCCAGTTTGGTTCAGAAACAAGTTAATATATATCCAAATGAACCACAGAGAGTATCATTATAGTAAAGCACCACTGTATAATAATGGCTATTTATATTGATGACCAAAAGTCAACAAGAAAAAGCCAAATTTAGTTTGGTATTCTCTCTTTAAGAAGGCAGGTGAGTAAACAAGTTACTTTAGAAAAATTTCTGTTAAAATATTTAATATTATTAAAGTTTTTCTCAAATCTGGGTGAAGAAGGAAAAAGAATAAAAGGAAAATGAATGTTTACTGTGTATGCAGCTGTGTGCCAGATATTATAGTATGTATTTTGAATATATACATTGGTTTTCCTTAATTAATCCTTACAACAACCCTGACAAGTACATACTTTGGGAATTTGTTCTCTAAGAACTTAGAAATTGGTGAAAGAAGTTTACTCTTTGAGATCCAAAACCAAGAACCCACTATTAATGGAATAGCATAGAGATATACAGCATCACCTAAGAAGCAGAATTCCTGCCAGGTCTTCAGAAATTTGGCTGAAACCTGGTGGGGATGTTTAAGGTCAGAAGGGAGGTTGATCTGCCTTGAAAGCACAGAAAAGGAGGAGCTCAGGGACACAGTTTTTTGGACAGTCCACTCAAGCGCTATCCAGCGGAGAAGGTGCCCAGGACCCTTGGTCAGTCTGGCTCAAGAGGCAAGTCCACCCCTGAGTGGCTCTTCCTTTGCTCCTGCTGCCTGATCACTGAGCAGCCTTTGATCGTTTGAATTCTGATGTGGCTTGACCATAATTGGCAGAGGCGCTTGTCAGGTATCTGGTCTTCTTGGAGACTTCCTTATTATAAATTATTAAATCAGCATTCTGATTTCATAAATCCTCATCTTGAGAGCTCTGTTAGTATGAGTCAGCCTCCAAGGCTCATCAATCCTGGTATCTTGGGTCCTAAGATGGTAAGCCAAGGGCCCATCCTGGACCTCGGTGTATTCATCAAGGTAAATGCCGTATTCTATTGTGAGGCTTATTCATGCCAGCCTTGCCCAGGCAACACCCCTCATGCCTTTCTATCGGTCCCATTCTTCGGTTCAGGAAATAGAAACTACTCTGAGTATTGGAAGCAAGAAAGGATGTGACTCAGAGAATTAGGTCTTTTCAAATCAGGGAAGAGCTTAAGGATCAGGTTCCAGACTGGTCTTTCTGGAGTCACCCACAGAAATACAGAACTGATCCACCATGGGAACTACTTCTCTGAGACTGTCACTGTAGCTATAGAACAAAAAGCCACTATGCAACCGACGGCCTCTAATGCTTCTAAAATTGGAGAAGGACACCCCACACTGGAATCGGAATTCGAAGTCAGATCAAGAGTGTACACATACTACCACACTTTCTCTAACCCTAGAAATGTGGAGACTGGACCCTGGAACCATCTATAGGAGTGCCATATGTTTTTACAACTTTCTTTCCAGGAAAATGGCCTCCATTTCACCTCAAACTTTCTAAAAATCACACAAGTGTATCTAATTGGTAAAATCAAATTGACATCCTGAACTCTAGATACAGAGAAGCCTGTGAAATGTAGTTTTTAGTCTTCCAGCCTCTCCAGTGAGAACAATGCTGTCATGGAGACTGGGTGACCCAATCCAGAGCACCCAGCACAGATGCTTTTATCCTCATTTTACAGATGTATTTTCCAAAGAGGGCAAGTAATTCAGCAAGTCCATACCTAGTGAGTGGAAGGACTGGAACTTAAAAACGGGTGTCAAACTCATATTCTTTTTACTCTACCATTCTGATATTCAGGTTACTGGACAATTCACTTTTGCAAAGGACTTATTTCCCTGAACATGAGGTAACTGCCACAGTTCAGTTACAATCCTGTCTGGGGTCTTGAGTCTTCCTGGTACCACTACATGTGTGCTGGACCCAGGAATGCAGAGGAGGGATGAAAGCACTGATGTCACTGGCAGTCACCGTGCTGTGCTTCTTCCATGGACTCGCCCATCTATGCTAAACCCCACAAGAGTGTCTCTGCCTTTGCCCGCTGGTGTCTGCTCTGTACCCCCCTTCTGAGCCTCAACCCCCAAAAGTGTTCCCAGCCATTCCATTCCCTGCCTGTTCCCTCCAGACTCTGTGAAACTTGCATATTGATTTCAGCTTAAGCCTCTTGTGCGTATTATTCACATACTCTTCCTTGAAATGACTGGCCTCCCAGCCTCATGAGAACCTACTTCCCTATTCTTTCCTATCTGAGGGCCCCTGCACCCCTGGATAACATCGGCAGTGCCTGACAAGTCAGGTCAGAATAAGCAGAAGCCAGATCTACCTACTCTGTTAGGAAGTTTGCATTTTATTCTAAAGTAAATTGTGTGTGTGAGTGTGTGTGTGTGTGTGTGTGTAAGAGTCTTGAACCCTGGCTCCCTTTCCTTCATTTTTCCTATCTGTCTCACGAGCTTGGAATGCTTCCTCCCCAGAAGCTTCCCTGTCTCCACCTTACCAACCCCCCTATGCTGGGATCAGCATATGTCCCATGTTATAAATGGACATCCCAGTAGCCATTAATTATACGTAGCCCCAAACATTAAGGAATGCTATGGGTTGGTCCATTGTTAAACATTTATGGTATAGGTTCCAGCAAGAATCTTTGTCCACACTTATTTTTTAAAGATTTTTCTTAAAATATAGCTAACATAAAATATTATATTAGTTTCAGGTGTACATCATGGTTATTCAACATTTATATGCCTAAAGAAGTGATCGCCATGATAAGTGCAGCAACCATGACACCATACCACGCTATCACAACATTATTGACTATATCTTCTATGCCGTCTACTACATCCCCATGATTTATTTGTTTTATATATGAAAACCTGCACCTCTTATTCCCCTACACTTTTTCTCCCCTTTTAAAAATTTTCAATAACAGTTGACATTCACTATTATTTTATATTAATTTCAGGTGCACAGCCTAGTGGTTAGACATTTATATAATTTAAGAAGTGATCCCCTGACTATTCTGGTACCCACCTGGCACTATACATAGTTATTACCATATTACTGACTATGTTCCCCATGCTTTATTTTACATCCCCATTACTATTTTGTAACTACCAATTTGTAGTTCTTAATCCCTTCACCTTTTTACCCTGCCCCCAACCCCCTTCACATCTATCACCCAGATAAATCTAGTACCTATCTGATACCATACATAGTTATTACAATATTATTGACTATACTCTTTATACTATAACCTACATCCCTATGACTACTGTGTACCAACTAATTTCTATTTCTTAATCCCTTTCCCTTTTTCACCCACCCCCAACTTCCCTCCACCTGACAATTATCAAGATGTTCTCTGTATCTATGAGTTTGTTTCTGTTCTGTTTGTTCATTTTGTTCCTTAGATTTCACGTATAAGCAAAATCACATTGCATCTGTCTTTCTCTGTCTGACATACTCACTCAGCACAATACTCTCCAAGTCCATCCATGCCACTACAGATAGCAAGAAACGATTCCCTTCCTGGCTGAGCAATATTCCACTGTACATATGTACCACGTACTCTTTATCCATTCATCCATCGATAGATACCCAGGCTGCCCCCACATCTTGGCCATTATAAACAATGCTGCAATGAACATATAGATACACACATCACCTCGAAGTAGTGTTTTGGTTTTCTTTGGATAAATACCCAGACATGGGATTGCTGAGTCCTTCTTTGTCTCTTGTTATTGCCTTTGGTTAAAGTCTATTTTGTCTAATATAAGTATTGCTACCCCAGATTTTTTTATTTCTTTTATTTTTTTCATTTCCATTTTCATAAAATATCCTTTTCCATTCCTTTTACTTTCAGTCTGGGTGTGTCTTTCTATCTGAAGTGAGTCTCTTATAGGCAGCATATGTAAAAGTCTTGTTTTCTTATTCATTCAGCCACCCTATCTTTTGACTAGAGTATTTAATCCATTTACATTTAAAGTAATTGTTGATAGATCTGTAGTTATTGTAGTTATTGTTGCTATGCTTGATGTTGTCCCAGAGGCCCCTTAATCTATCCTCTTTTTTGGATTCTTTTTTCTTTTTGTTGTTCTGATTGGGTGTTTTCTGCTACCTTATCTTCTAAGTAGTTGATTAGATCCTTTCTTTCATGTAATCTACTGTGGATTCCCTCTAATGTATTCTTTATTTCAGTGATTGTATTCTTCATTTCTGTCTGGTTTTTTTTATGTTTTCTATCTCCATTTTTATGTTTTCTCTCTCTTAACTGAAGTTCTCACTGAGGTCACTGAGCATCCTTATAACCAGTGTTTGGAGCTCTGCATCTGACAGATTGCTTATCTCTAATTTGTTTAGTTCTTTCTCTGGAGCTTTGTTCTATTGTTTCATTTGGGACATGTTTCATTGTATCCCCATTTTGGCTGCCTCCCTATAGTTGTTTCTATGTATTAGGTAGGGCTGCCATGTCTCTTGGTCTTAGTAGAGTGGCCTTAAGTAATAGGTGTCCTGTGAGGCCGTGACCCAGTCTCTGTAGTAACCAGAACTACGCGCTCCAAGTGAGTCTCTTGGGTGGGTTGTGTGGCTCCTCTTGTAGTTGAGCCTTGGCTGCTGTTTGCATGTCAATGGGAGGGACTGACCCTCAGGCTCATTGGTTGTAAGTATTGGCTGTTACTCTAGTGGAGGAGCTGTTGTGCAGGGACTTATCCTATGGAGCAGGATTCACTTTAACAGGGCTCTGGTGTCTGGCCAGTGTGCCCTTTGGGTATGTCATCCTTGGAAGTGGCCAGGTGATGCTCTGGCTTGGTCTGAAGCTGGTCTCCCAGTGTGCTATTTCCCAGGGCTTCCTGGGTGGTACCTCACCACAGACCAAGTTCAGCCACAGCCTGTGCGCTGCCCCACCTGACATGAGCCACAAAGCAATCCGCAGATGGCTGCCATAATGCTGGGCTTGGAGGTGCCTCAAGAGGCCCAACCATGAACGGAGACCAACTGTGGTAGTGCCAGTCTTAGGGCTGCTCAGCCAGAGGTACATGGCATGCTGAAGCCAGATGCTGCTTGTTTCAGTTTTGTGAACTTTTGAGAGGTTTTAGGAAACTCTGCAGCATCAGCCAAGGTAGGCTGTTTGCAAAAAGCCACTAGAAGTGGCTTGGGTGTGCTGGAAAGTTGTGTGGGGCCATTTCTGGAAATCAACCAGAACAGCTGCCCACACTGTGAATCAAGCAGAATCCATGTGTACCTGTAAGATTTTCTGGCAACAGAAGTTTGTTTTCAGAATAAAGGTATCCCCTGGGTCTAAAGCTTCCCTAAGGGAACAGAGAGTCAGGAAGACAACTTTTGACCCAGTAAGAAAAGTACCAGGGCCAATTCACAATCCCCAGAGA
The DNA here is from genome assembly GCF_964194185.1 of Rhinolophus hipposideros. Taxonomy (NCBI): domain Eukaryota; kingdom Metazoa; phylum Chordata; class Mammalia; order Chiroptera; family Rhinolophidae; genus Rhinolophus; species Rhinolophus hipposideros. The sequence continues at coordinate 56,312,851 of NC_138058.1, read as the reverse complement.
ACCATCCTCCAAAAACAGATTTTGTTGCCAAATCACTGAAGAAATCCAAACCACAGGGACATTTTCACTGAGAACTCGTAACACTTTGCAGTATTGACTTTGGCATGGCCGGGCCAGGCAAACTGTTAGAGCCCCGAGTGCTGAAAAGATGATGGGGTTGTCCCTGCCTGCTCACCTTCTTTTCAAAATGCTGTTATGTATGCCTGCTGAATCTTTAAAACACTAATTTCTATGGATGTTATAACTGCTAGGTTAATGTTTGATCAGGAGTAAGATAATTACATGGTCTTAAAATATCTTCCTACAAATTATGTATTAATTACAAAGGAGAAAATAATAACTACAATGGAGAAACCTGGCAGACACCACCTTAACCCAATGAACAATTCAAACATCAGTGATAATGGACAAACTCACACCCTGTGTTTCCTGATATGATGCACTGAGGAGGACACATCACATTGGGGGTGTTCTCAGCAAAAACACATCATCTATCATCTGCATATAATGATAAAGAAACATCAGACAAACCCAAACTGAGAGATGTCCTTCAAAACCACTTGTCTCTACTCTTCAAAACTGTCAAGGTCATGCAAGACAAAGAAAGGGCAAGGAGCAGTTCTAGATTAAAGCGCACTAAAGAGATATGACAAGTGCATGCAATGTGAGAGCCCAGATTGGATACTGGATTGGGGGGTGGGGAAGGGATAGCTATCATCTATATTATCAGGACAACTAGTACAAATTAATATGGATTGTGGCTTATATCAATGTTAAGTTTCCTAATTTTGATCATTGTACATTGATGATGTAAGAGAGCGTCCTTGTTCTTAGGAAATTCGCACTGAAGTATTTAAGAGGAAAAGTGCATGATATGGACATCATACTCTCAACCGGTACAGAAAAAAAAATTAAAATATGTGTGGGGAGGGGAGGGGAGAAAGCAAACAGAGCAAATGTTAAAAAAAAAAAAAGCTTGTTCCCATTGCAATCATTTGTTCAGTGTGGGTTTGTTTTGGGGTTTTGTTGTGCCTACTTTGCAGGTGCCTAGAGCACAAGTTCAATCTGCCTGTTTGAGCGATCCATCCAGATATCTGCTAACAACAGTAGACAAACTTTCTGACCCCTCTGACCTAGAATACAGTGTAGCTTTATCAGCGCCAGGATAAAGGTGAAGCAAATGAGGCACTAGCCTTGGGCGCCACATTTAATAGGGTACCAAAAGAACTTAGCAATGAACATTTAAAAGTATGTTAATGCAATATTTTTAAAAATCAAAATAAATGCAAAAAATCCATGATGAACAAATACCAAATTTTTAATAAAGATGGAATCCAATGTCGCCATGATGAGCTATAGTTGTTGTTTTTTTGTTTTGTTTGCTCATTGATTCTGTTCTTTAGATTCCACATGTAAGTAAGATCATATGGTATTTGTCCTTCTCAGTCGGACTTATTTTACTTAGCATAATGTTTTCCACCCATGTTTTGCAAATGGTAAAATTTCATTCTTTTTTATGGCCAAGTAATATTCCATTGTATAAATGTACCACAGTTTCTTTATCCAATCGTCTATCAGTGGGCGTTTTGGTTGTTTCCGTACTTGGCAATTGTGAATTGTGCTGCAATAAACATAGGGGTGCATATATTTTTTTCAAATTAGTGTTTTGGATCTCTTTGGGTAGATACCCAGAAGTGGAATTGCTGGGTCATAAGGTAGTTCCATTTTCAATTTTTTGAGGAACCTCCATACTGTTTTCCATAATGGTTGCACCAGTCTGCAATTCCACCAACAGTACACAAGCATTCCCTTTTCTCCACATCCTCACCAGCACTTTTTGTTTATTGATTTATTGATGACAGCCTTTCTGACTGGGGTGAGGTGGTATCTCATTGTGGTTTTTATTTACACTTCTCTAATGATTAGTGACGTTGAAAATTTTTTTATATGTCAGTTGGCCATCTGTATGTCCTCTTTAGAGAAAGGTCTCTTCATGTCCTCTGCCCTTTTTTCAATTGGGTTTTTTGTTATTTTGGTGTTAAGCTGTGTGAATTTTTTTATAAATTTTGGAAATTAACCCTTTATCAGATGTATCATTGGCAAATATCTTCTCCCATTCAGTAGGATGTCTTTTTTTTTTATTGATGGTTTCCTTTGTTGTGAAAAAACTTTTTAGTTTGATGTAATCCCACGTTTATTTTTCTTTTGCTTCCCTTGCCTGAGGGGATATATCAGTAAAAATATTACTAAGGGCAATGCCTGCCAATTTACTTCCTATATTTTCTTCTAGGAGTTTTTATGGTTTCAGTCTTTGATCCATTTTGAATTTATTCTTGTATATGGTGTAAGAAGGTGGTCCAGTTTCATTCTTTTTTGCGTGTATCTGTCCAGTTTTCCCAGCACCACTAATTAAATAGACTGTCTTTATCCTAATGTAAATTCTTGCTTCCATTGTCATAGTTTAAATTACTATATAAGCATGGAGCCATAGTTTTTAATGATTAGTTTTCCCCCATCCCTGGAGGAGATTTTTGGAGATACTATTGATGACTTTGCTTCCATCAAAGCCAGGAAAGTAAAATTATAATAAATTATTTTGGGAAGCATATATAAATAATGTGAGTTTTAATGCACCTGCTTATCCATTTTCAATATTCAAGTTCTTTCATGTTCTGGGTGGGTAGACATCAAAAGATAGGTAAAACCATGGTCATAGGGGTGTACATGTGTCCTCTGGCCCCAGGCACCCATACGGCTCAGTGTGGTGCTGGCTTTGATTGATGAGTAGGAATGTAACTCAGCTTGGGCCGCCACAGCCCAGGGGTGGCAGAGAAGCAGAGAGACAGCTCAGAAGCCCTCAGAAGCTATGGCTACGCCTCTTCATACAGCACTGAGTGGAACCAGAAGAAAAGAGGAAGAGAGAATTATGGAGTAACTGAATGGACAAGTAAAATACCTGCAGAGGTGGAGTGGGTGCTTTTCAGGAGGTTGAGGGTTCAGTGTTGGAAAGTGAGAACAAGAGCCAGAACAATTAGTTTTTACACTGACAGGACAGTCAGTTTACCATAGTAGAATAGCAAGTAGAACAGACCACCTACCCTGGGTCTGGTTTCCTGCTGAGGTGGTACGTTACCTTCCAAACAAATCATTTTTGTCTTGAATGCCCTGCTCTGTGGGTAGAAAAGCAGAAGAATGGTATAACCTCACTGGCTTTTTCTCCCCATGCTTTCTCAATCACTTTCCCTTCCTACAGATTGCCACCACTCCCAGCTTCCTGCTCTTCTTTTTTTTAATTCTTTTATTAGTTTCAGGTGTACAAAGTAACATACTAATTAGACATTTACACCCCTCACAAAGTGATAACCCCACCAAGTCTATTACCCCTGACATCATACATAGCTATTATAACGCAATTGACTGTATTCCCTACACTGTACTTTACATCCGATAACTATTTCCTTCTCTTCTTTCGTTGTAACCCTTCTCTAGCCTCCACATGTACACCCTTTATTAGTTCCATGGGGAAAATGACAATAGATTGGGGGCCAATGTTTTCCTTCCAGTGTGTGACTTTTGTAAAAATGCCCCAAAATTGGACCCTTAAATTTATTTCCTTAACCAAGACTTTCCATGCCCTAGGCTTAGAAAAGCATGTGCATGAGAATGGTACATAGTTGGAGGCTGTTAGCGAAATATAAGACCACAGACTTGGAGGGTTTTTTTTTTTAAAAAAAAAGACTCCTATTTGCAAAAACTGCTTTGTAGGGAGGAAGATGGTCAGTGATTACCAACTTACACTGACTACCATCAATGTTTCCTTCCTACATAAAGAATCCTCTAACAATTTCCTAGAAGTCATTAGGGAAGGAGGCCCCAGCGGGGAGATGAGACCTTATAATATCTCCAAAAAAATAATAATGGTGGGATTAGACTTCACCATCATAAACTAAATACTTTCCAAATAGGCCATTTGAAATGGGTGCAGCCATAATGATTTCCGATGAAACAGACTTCAGGGTGAAAAAGATAACAAGAGACAAAGATGGACATTTCATAATGGTAAAAAGGACTATACAACAAGAAGACATACAGTCATCAATATTTATGCCCCCAATCAGGGAGCACCGAAATATACCAAGCAACTACTAACAGAACTAAAGGGAGAAATTGACCAAAACACAATTATACTAGGGGACTTAAATACATCATTGACAGCTATGGATAGATCATCCAAACAGAAGATAAATAACGAAATCGCAGCCCTAAATGACACATTAGATGAATTGGACATAATTGACATATATAGAGCACTTCATCCTAAAACATCAGACTATACATTCTTTTCTAGTGTACATGGAACATTCTCAAGGATAGACCATATATTGGGACACAAAATCAGCCTCAGCAAATTTAAGAAGATTGAAATCATACCAAGCATATTCTCTGATCACAAAGCTTTGAAATTGGATATCAACTGCAAAAACAAAGCAGGAAAAAACACAAATACATGGAGATTAAACAACATACTTTTAAAGAACGACTGGGTCAAAGAAGAAATTAGAGGAGAGCTCAAAAGATACATAGAAACAAATGACAATGAAAATACATCCTACCAAAATTTTTGGGATGCCGCGAAAGCAGTTTTAAGAGGGAAATTTATATCATTACAGGCCTATCTCAAGAAACAAGAAAAATCCCAAATAAATAACCTCATGTTACACCTTAAAAAACTAGAAAAAGAAGAACAAGCGAAACCCAAGGTCAGCAGAAGAAAGGAAATAACAAAAATCAGAGCAGAACTAAATGAAATAGAGAACAAAAAGACAATAGAAAAAATTAATGTGACAAAAAGCTGGTTCTTTGAAAAGATTAACAAAATCGACAAACCCTTGGCTAGACTCACTAAGATAAAAAGAGAGAAGACACTAATTAACAAAATCAGAAATGAAAAAGGAGAAGTTATCACGGACACCACAGAAATACAAAGGATTATCCAAGAATACTATGAAGGACTATATGCCACCAAATTTAATAACTTAGAAGAAATGGACAAGTTCTTAGAAACATATAGCCTTCCAAGGCTGAATCATGAAGAACTGGAAAATCTTAACAGGCCGATCACCAGTAACGAAATTGAATCAGTCATCAAAAACCTTCCCAAAATCAAAAGTCCTGGACCAGATGGCTTCACCAGTGAATTCTACCAAACCTTCAAAGAGGATCTAATACCAATCCTGCTCAAACTCTTCCAAAAAATTGAAGAAGAGTCAGTACTCCCTAACTCATTTTATGAGGCCAACATTACCCTGATACCAAAACCTGGTAAGGACAACACAAAAAAAGAAAACTACAGACCTATATCTCTGATGAATACAGATGCTAAAATCCTAAACAAAATTCTAGCAAATCGAATACAACAATGCATTAAAAAGATTATTCATCACGACCAAGTGGGGTTCATCCCCGGGGCACAAGGATGGTTCAACATTCGCAAATCCATCAATGTGATACATCACATAAACAAAATAAAGGACAAAAATCATATGATTCTATCAATTGATGCAGAAAAAGCATTTGATAAGATACAACATCCATTTATGATTAAAACACTTACTAAAGTTGGTATAGAAGGAAAATACCTCAACATAATAAAGGCCATATACGACAAGCCCTCAGCTAACCTCATAATTAATGGTGAAAAGCTGAAGCCCTTTGCTCTACGTTCAGGAACACGACAAGGTTGTCCCCTATCACCTCTGCTTTTCAACATAGTGTTGGAAGTCCTCGCCAGAGCTATCAGGCAAGAGAAAGAAATAAAAGGCATCCAAATTGGGAATGAAGAAGTTAAATTGTCACTCTTTGCAGATGACATGATGCTATATATAGAAAACCCTAAAGACTCCACCAAAAAGCTATTAGAAATAATCAATGAATATAGTAAAGTTGCTGGCTACAAAATCAACGTACAAAAGTCCATTGCTTTCCTATATACCAACAATGAAATCTCAGAAAAAGAGATAGAAAAAACAATTCCTTTTGCAATTGCAGCAAAAAGAATAAAATACCTAGGAATAAACTTAACCAAGGATGTGAAGGATTTATATGCTGAAAACTATAAGACATTTTTGAAAGAAATTGAAGAAGACACAAAAAAATGGAAAGACATTCGGTGCTCATGGATTGGAAGAATCAACATAGTTAAAATGGCCATATTACCCAAAGCCATATACAGATTTAATGCAATCCCCATTAAAATCCCAATGGCATTTTTTAAAGAAATAGAACAAAAAATCATCAGATTTGTTTGGAACCACAAAAGACCCCGAATAGCCAAAGCAATATTAAAAAAAAAGAACAATACTGGAGGTATCACACTCCCTGATTTTTCCTTGTACTACAGGGCTACAATGATCAAAACAGCTTGGTATTGGCGGAAAAACAGACACATAGACCAATGGAATAGAATTGAGAACCCAGAAATAAAACCACATAAATATGGACAGATAATTTTTGACAAAGAAGCTAAAAACATACAATGGAGGAAAGACAGCCTCTTCAATAAATGGTGCTGGCAGAATTGGATAGCTACGTGCAAAAGAATGAAACTGGACTGCTATCTGTCACCATGTACCAATATTAATTCAAAATGGATCAAAGACTTAAGCATAAGACCTGACACAATAAACTGCATTGAAGAAAACATAGGTACTAAACTTATGGACCTTGGGTTCAAAGAGCATTTTATGAATTTCACTCCAAAGGCAATGGAAGTAAAAACTAAAATAAACGAATGGGATTATATGAAACTGAAAAGCTTCTGCACAGCAAAAGAAACTATTGACAAAATAATGAGGCAACCAACTGAATGGGAGAAGATTTTCGCAAACAGTTCCTCTGATAAGGGGCTAATATCCAAAATATACAAGGAACTCATGAAACTCAACAACAAAAAAAACAAACAACCCAACTGAAAAATAGACAGAGGACCTGAAGAGACATTTCTCCAAAGAGGATATACAAATGGCAAATAGACATATGAAAAAATGCTCAACATCGCTAATCATCAGAGAAATGCAAATGAAAACCACAATGAGATATCACCTCACCCCAGTCAGAATGGCTTTCATCAACAAGACAAATAGTAACAAGTGTTGGAGAGGCTGTGGAGAAAAAGGAACTCTCATACACTGTTGGTGGGAATGCAGACTGGTGCAGCCGCTATGGAAGGCAGTGTGGAGGTTCCTCAAGAAATTACGAATAGAATTACCATATGACCCAGCAATCGCTCTCCTGGGTATCTACCCCAAAAATATAAAAGCATTTCTCTATAGAGACACGTGTACGCCAATGTTCATTGCAGCTTTGTTTACGGTGGCCAAGACATGGAAACAACCAAAATGTCCTTCGATAGATGAATGGATAAAGAAGTTGTGGTACATATACACAATGGAATACTATTCGGCGTTAAGGAAAGATGATATAGGAGCATTTGTGACAACATGGATGGATCTCGAGAGAATAATGCTAAGTGAAACAAGTCAGACAGAAAAAGCAGAGAACCCTATGATTTCACTGATATGTGGTATATAAACCAAAAAGAACAAGACAAACAAATGAGAAACAAAAACTCATAGACACAGACAATAATTTAGTGGTTACCAGAGGGTAAGGGGGTGGGGGGTGGGTGATGAGGGTAAAGGGGATCAAATATATGGTGATGGAAGGAGAACTGACTCTGGGTGGTGAATACACAATGGGATTTATAGACGATGTAAAACAGAATTGTACACCTGAAATCTATGTAAATTTACTAACAATTGTCACCCCAATAAAATTAATTAAAAAAAAAAAAAAGAAATGGGTGCTGATAGCATACTTTCAAAAGAGGACAGGTATTTACCCAGTAAATATTAAAGATTGATAGAGTCACAACATGTGCCCAAGGGAGTAACATTGAAGCTCTATAAAAGAGTCAAAGTATTTTTCCAGGATAGTAAAATGGTGAAAATCTATATAAGAATGAAAGCGTTTGTCCAGGAGAATAAAACATTCAGGACTCTGTGTTGGTGGAGATTTTATCTTTTAAGTTCAACTGGGGCTGGCTTGGCCAAATTGGAATGTCAGGTCATGCTACATACATGCCACATTTATGTGTGTTAGTTACTCTGGCTCATTTATTGAGAAATCTACCAAGTTGCCAGATTTGAATTAGGATGAGAGCAAGAGAAGCCTCTGCAATTATTCCAATTAGTGAAAGCTGCTTGGCCACAGGGTCCTTTAACCCAGAAGATCCTGCAGCACTCACGGTGTCTGTGGCAGATAAGGATACCTTAGGAAACGTCTGGCAAGCGCCAGTAGAAGTACAGACCCCCAAGATTTTGGATCAAAGCTATGTCCTTCTCTTCAAATGTCTATTCTCCTTTGAGAAAAGCTTCTGTCTTAGTATTGAGCCCTTGTTGACGCTGAATGACTAAATGGGGCCCAAAGTACAATTCAGTCACAGCTGCTCATTATGAGATGGGTATTTTATGAATCCTAATTTACAGCACTCGGCATGTACAACGTCATGCCATAACTGAGTAGAAATGGTTCCAAAACATAAGTAAATTGGATGAACAGGTGGCTCAGTCTCCCATGGCACCTACTCCAGCTACATCGTTGCTGCAATTGCAATCACATCTGATTACATTTCCAAAAATGCACAGTCATTCTCCAAAATCTGTCTGTCTTCTAGCCAGGCCAACAGGCAAATTAAATGGGAATATGAAAGGAATCACCATCCCTGCATCTTTCACGTCTTTAATGGTGGCATTAACTATTGCAATGCACCCAGGTATTGGTAGGGAGAGGAAATCCCAGTGGCTTGTGCTTGGATCTTCCTACCTTAATAGCCCTTTGTACATAAGTCAGGAAACCAACATGGTGATTCTACCAGTTACCAGTGGGTCTATTCCAATCATGGATTCAGGAACTTAGGAAGTGACCTGAGGTAAATTCAAAGGCTTTCTAGGCCCACTATGAGATGGATTTAGACTAAAACTCTATTTATTACCCAAAATTCCATAAGCTCCCACTCTGGCAGGCTGTAGATGTATTTCAAGTCCCCAGGGATTCACATTAATTGTCTACAATTCCTAAAGGTATTGTTATTTCTATATCCTCAGTTCACTGTCATCCTGACATATGGGTGCAGGTCCTTTAGGGAAATCTTAGAGGAATATTTATTTATAATTGTAAGAGTATCACAGGCTCCTTCTTCAAGGATGCCCAGTCTCTCCTTCATTCAAGAGGCTTCAAGTCACTGAACTGCCTTGAGTCTGGGATCAAGGTGAGAAGACACAATTCTATTGTGGTGACACAAGTTCATTGTCTCTTTTCCAGATCTCAAATGTTTCTGGTTATGTTTATTGCTATAGTTGGTTGCCCATAAAGCAGCCCTAAGGACACTGATCAAATAGCCACAATAAGTCACCACATTCAGATTGCTGTTCCACCCCTACTGACCATTTCAGTAACTGGGCCCATGTTGTATCAGGCAATTAAGTGCTGCCTGTTGGTCTCAGCCATTTTGGGGGTGTATTACAAAGTGGCATCTATCAATTTTATCCCCAGCTAGCAAGAGATAGATGGAATTATGGTTTTCCTTCATCAGTGCATTGCTCAGTGCTTTAGGTCTTCTTGGGGACATAGTGGAATGTGGGAGGGTCACACCTAAAAAATGTATTCTACCTTCCTCTCTCTAAGTCTTTGGATTTCTTCCTTTTTGTTGCACCAAAGAGCTTTTGACACCTCAACTTCATTGAATTAGGCCATTGCCACGCCCAGATTTCAGTAAACTAAACAAGCAAACTGATAGTAACCACTGCAACTATTCAAGATAACACAGAGATTTCAAAATCTTTGGCAATTGCACCCCTATCAATAAAAGCAGTTTGATCCAACATGATGTGCCCTTATACTTGGTAGCAAATAGTGTTACCAGTCAGGATTTAGTCAGAAAAATGGAAATCACCTTAGGTATTTTAAGCACATAGAAATTTTATACAGAAGATATTGTTTAAAAGCATTAAAAGGACTAGAGGATCAAAGTAGGGACAGGGGAGAGGGGTCCTATTACCCAGAGATCAGGCACTGCAAGAAGTCACTACCATCTGTATTAGTCAGCTTGGGCTGCCATAACAAAGTTAGAAAGCTACTGCAGTCATCAAAGGGAGTGATTGTGGCAGCTGGCATCAAAGTGATGGCTGTGGGAGTGGTTAGAAGAGGGATTTGTTGATGAATGGGAAGCAGGATATAAGAGAGAGAGAGACTGGATGGCTCCAAGGTGGATCAGTGGCTATTCTTAACACAAAAACCAGAGTGGCCCTTGGTCCATAGACCTCTTTTTTTCCATCTCTATCTTCACTCCCACAGCGATTTCACCCAATCTCATGGATTTAAATGCCTTAGTTCTGTGTATACCTCTAGCCCTGATATCCAACTCATAGAGTATCCTCAGATTTGTATATCCAACTGTCTTTCCAAAAATTTCACTTGAATGGCTAATAGATATTTCAAAGTTATTATATCAACTGGACTTAATTCCTCTTCTACCTCTTCAAAAATGTTTCTGCTCTGATAGTCCCCCATCACAGTTTCAATCGATGCTCAGGCCAAAAAAAGCCATCTTGGCATTATCCTTGACTTATCTTCGTCTCACATATTATCTCCAATCTATCAGCCATGATATTAGCTCTACCTGCAAAATATAATGTAAACCCAACCACCTATCCCTCTTTATCACTACCACACTGTTTCTTGCCACCACCCTGTCTTGCCTAGACCATTGACTGCACTAGCCTCCAGGCTGGTTTGCTTAGTTCTATATTTGAGCCCTTATTATCTGTTCTCCACAAAGCAAGCAGAGTCATTTTTTTAACACTCAAGTCAAATTATGTCTGGCACCTGTCTACTTCCTTCTTTTACATGAAGAGAACATATTGTACCGCTCACCATTCATATCAGGCTAAATCAAGGAATCACAAAAACCTTCCAAACACTCCCAAGCCATCAAAACATAAGCCTGTGCCTTTGGGAGGTTTGCCAGATATCCCTGGGCCTTTTTTTTGGTTTTTTTATTCTCAGCCTTTTAAAGTGATACTTCTTAGCCTGTCACCCTTGTATTAGTCCCTCAAGCCCTACCATCTCCCTTGCACCAGTTTCTCAATAAATCCCCAAAGTGAATGGATCATAATCCTTCAAACTTGTTTCTTCTCACTTTTCCTCATTCTCCATGTAGTAACAGAAAGAATGGGCTTGGGAGTAAGCCAGTCAGTCCCTCAAAGACTCATATCTTTCATCAATAGTATGGACACAAAACCTACTTATCAGGGTTTTATGACATTAAATCAGGTAAAATACACAAAATGCCTGGCTATATAGTCAGTTTTCAGTAAATGTTTCCTTTCCAAGTCCCTTCTCCCAATATTTGCTTACTTTCCCTATCTTTTTTAAAATTTTACTCTGCTTTCTTCTTGAATCAAGAGTCAACTTTGTACACACTTTGCTAAAGGAGATCTGCCGAGATCAAATGGAAGTTGAAGCAGGTGGCCAAGTTTTTTTGATATTCTCAAACCCTACCTTTCATGGCATAAAGTAAGACTCTCAGGTTAAAGCAGCAAGTCATGCTGTTTGAGACTAACTTAATTCTTTGGCTTGAGTTGAGGAGACCAGGTTTTACTTCCCTACCTGTCCAGCCCGAATTACTGAAAGAGTGACCAGTTTTTTCTGTTGCCAAAAGTAGTAAGATCTCAGAAACATGGTGGCTTGGTGGGGGAGATTTCAGTGTGGAGCTGATTTCATTTAATAGGATACTAAAATCTCAGTGCCTGCAGAGAAACTATTTTGTTGAAATATGAGTGTATTTGGCTCATAACAAACTTTTATGTAACATAACTTAGTATAGTGAAAAAAATATTATATGCAGACCTTTTAAAAGAAATCTAGTCTTAAAACATGTCCTTTGTTTTATGAGAGGAAAGGGAGAGTGACACAAAAACTTTTTTGAGGGAGTAAAGACCCCTGAAACAATTAGGTTCCTAGAGATATTTATATGTGGGAAAATATGATTGTAAATATAACTAGCAAACTACTAGCATACAGTATGATTTGTGGCCTAGTGTTAGCTGAGCAGAACCTGATTACACCTACAAAATGTTATCAGGGAACTGAAATGGATTAAACAAACCATCTATCACTTGGTAGCCATTTTCTTTGTTTATAATCTATTCTATTATCTATCCCTCGTTTAATAATACAATAAATTTTTGTTTGGAGTTTTCAAAAACATCATTTTCTGTTTTGTTATAAAGAAACAGTTCTTCAGACTCAGGTGTATGCCCTTGGCATCCCTGTTGCATGGACCCGGGCTACCAAACCTTGACCCGGTGTTTCCAAAGCCTGGCACCATCTTTTCCAGGAGGCACAGCTCAGGAAGTAGTTGCAACTCCAAGAAAATTGAGTGACTGTCCAGCTTCCTGAGGGCCTGACTTCACCCTCACTGGATGGACTCTGTGGTATAGAAAAGTGACACATAGCTCCTGTTAAAACTGATGACCTTGAGACCTTTACTCAGCAACAACCCACTGGACTCAAATAAATGAATCCGACCAAGAAATCACTGAGCAAATTTGGGTAACTTGATCATTGAGCTCAGCAGCGGTGGCAGGATGGGGGTAGTGGGGCGTTACGATGGTCCTTGTGCCAAATATATTCTAAGTTCTCCTTTTAAATGCTGTACAAGCACAAACTAATCTGGCAGCTTACTTGCCATGTTTATAATTAATTACAGCTGGGGCAGACAGCAGCCACTACAGATACTAAAAGGAACTTGACTTCATTTTCCTTTATATAAAGGTTGAGCTGGAGAAATGTACAGTCTACATTTCCTATACTATTGCAATAGTATCTATATTTTTTTATACATGCAATGAATAATTCAGCACTATTTAAAAAAAAAATCACCAGCATGTTTCCAGACAAATTTATGGCATACCTTAGTACAAAGTCTGTGCAGGTAATAAAAAAAGCAAAGTATGCCATGTATCTTGTTGAAGAAAAACAGGCAGTAGTGGGGACCATAGCAAACTGCACAGTAGATTGGATGGCACATACCTCGAATAAAGGGGGTAGCTGCCATTCAGCTTCCACTAATTGCTGTCAAGTGGAAATTCAGGTTTCAAGAGTAGATGAAAACCTGAATTTGTGTTATTTTTCATTTATTGAAAACGCTACTTAGTTTAAGCCAGCAAAATATTCCTGAGTCTCCATGGTTTGCTAACTCTAATTCAGCCAATCATTCTAACATTGCTGAGATTCCTGATGTTGGGGAGCAGTTGAAGTCTAAGACCAGTCACTGATGTGGTGACTACAGGAGGACAAGGCGTGAAAGGAGGGTTGTGAGTTAAGTTTAGGGCTACCAAGTTTGGGAGAGGAAATCAGGGACCTGAGGATATTCTCTTGGGGAATTCACCAATATTTATGAGGCAAAAATGAGGAGAAAGAGGAGCAGAGACTGAGAATTAACGATCCAAGGAGGAGGAAAACCAAGAAGGGAAAATCACAAACACCAAAAGAGAAAAGGGGGTTAGGGAGTGAGTGGTCAGCTGAGGAAAATCCTACACAGAGGCAAAACCTCTTACTTGGTGGCTTAGTCAGTTTGGGCTACTGTAACAAAAACACCTTAGTCTGGGTAGAATATAAATATAAAAAATACATGAAACTTAGAAACTGATTTCGCACAATTCTGGAAACTGGGGAGTCAAAAATCAAAGTGCCAGCCAGTTTAATTCCTGGTGAGAACCCTCTTCTGGGTTATGAATTGTAAAGGTAAGCACACTTTTATTATTCCTGGGTTTTAGCTAGTAAATATGACACTTGTTATAGTATTTCTAAAACATTATTTGTCAAGTTAAGAGAGGAGTGGAAATGTAACAGCTGTGTGCAATGTCAGAGGGGTAGTAGAGTAGGAGAAGGGGTTATCACTTTGTGAGGAGTATAAATGTCTATTACACTGTTTTGTACACCTGAAACTAATAATAAAAAATAATAATAATATTGTGATAGTGTGGTATGGTGTCAGATGGTTGCTGGATTTATGGTGATCACTTCTTTAAGTATATAAATGTTGAATAACAGTGGTGCACACCTGAAACTAATATAATATTGTATGTTAGCTATATTTTAATTAAAATCTTTTTTTAAAAAAGTTCAGTAAAACCTACCTGTAAATCTTTCTTCTTTTGGGTGTGGCAATTTTTAACCAATTCATTTTCATAATCATCATCACTAGTGTATAGATACTGGTTATTACAAACCATGTAACCTTTTCATCTCTCTGGGTCCTAGTTTAATCATCTGTACCTACTTCTAAAGTTTTTTATTATTATTCATTTATTTAATCTTTTTTCTTCTTGTATATTTGTTTTATTATACTTTTAGAAAAAATGTTCATATTTATTGACATAAAGATTTTGTTATTTGTTCTATTGCTTTTCTATCTATAATTATGTCTCCCGTTTTTATTAAAAATATATATATACCTTCTTCACCACCCCCCACAATCAATCTTGTTTGAGGTTTGTCTAGTTTTTCTCTCCAAAGAACTAATTTTTATTATGTTGAGCCTATCTAAAATATTTTTATTTTCATAATTCATTACTACCTGTCTTTATTATTCCCTTGCTTCTATGTCCACACAAGGACTTGTACACAAATATTAGTAGCAGCTTTATTTGTACAGCCAAAATCTGGAAACAATCCAAATGTCCATTAACAAGTGAATGAGTAACATTTATGCATTGTGGCACATTCACTCAATGGAATACTACTCAGTTAAAAAAAAAAAAAAAACCTATTGATACACACAGCAGCATGGCCATAACTCAAAAACGTCATGCTGAATTTAAAAAAAAAAAAAGAGTACATACTATGATTTTATTCATATGAAATTTTAGAAAGGACAAACTAATCAACAGGGACAAAAACACTGCAGTTGTTATGTGAAGTTGAGATGAGGGTGGAATCATTACTGACTGAAAGGGGGCACAATTTCCACATGATGGAAATATCCTATATATTACAGTATATACCGAGGATGTCAAAAAATATATATAAGTGGACACTTTGGTCAACGTTGCTCAAGCAGTAGTTCACCATAATCAGAAGTGTCTGGACGCTGATGGTAACCACTTTGAGCACCTCTTGTAATTGCAGAAATCAAATATGACTTGTATTCATCTTTTGTTATCGGTATATATTGAGTATTACAATTTTGATACAGTTTTGCTTTCTTAAAATGTGTGGACATTTTTTTTGCACCCTCTGTGTACTATATATGGGTTGTGGTGATAGTTATGTAAGTGTGTAAACTTTTAAAACTCATCAACTGTACAGCTAAAAATAGGCATACTTTATGGTGTGTAAATTATACCTTCATAAGCTTATTTTTTAAAAATACCATAAGATACCACTTCTAACCCTTTGGGACAATTAATGTTTAAAAAATTGACAATACAATTGCAAAGATGTGGAGCAATTAAAATTTTCACACATTGTTGTGTGAGTATAAAATGGTACATTCACTTTGGATAACTCTTTGGCAGTTTCTAATAAAGATGAACATACTGCTACCTTATTATCTAGAATTTCTACTTTCATGTATACACCTAAGAGAAATGCAAACATATGTCCACAAAATGTCTTTTCCAAAAATATCAGTAATAGCTTTTTTCATAATAGCCAAAAATGAAAACAACCCAAGTGTCTCAATATGTGAAAGGAGATAAATAATTTGTGGTATATTCATAGCATGAAATACTACTTATTTAATAAAACAACAGAAAATAATGCATTGCTGACACACACAAGACCATGGATTAATCTGTCCATATATGTACATCTTGTGTGAATCTGTGTTAGCAGGTGCAACTGGTTGGGCACATGCTCAGTAGCCTAGGATTCCCACCCCCTATTTCTACTGATCTCTCTAGGGCTTTAGCATTCATTTTCTTATGAGTCATTTTTGGATGACTTGTAAGATCATTTGGGTGTTTCCTCTTGTTTGGAAAATCCCTGCCCAGCTGTGAAGTTTTGGGCACCATAGTGAGAGGCACATATAAATTGACTTAGGTGATCACTGAGCCAGACTTTAGCAGGAAAACCCCTTCCTCCTTTAGTTTTTGATGGACTTTTCCTTGATTTTTACCTCTCTTCACCTTTCCTCACCTGGGAGGCTAAGAACACGGAGTGGCCCAGAGCAAGGGGATCAAATGGCCCCTCTACTGCTTTTGTTGTCAATATTAACCCAGTCTGAAACGGAGTGGTCAGCTACCCTACTAAGTATTTAAAGGGAAACTGCAATAAAACTGTACTTTAGCCTGGAGTGTTTCCTCTGTGTAACTCCCTGGGGAGCCTATTGTGGCCATAGTGATTAATCTTGTGGGATCTTGGGAGCTTGCAAAAGGTCAGCTCAGTTGAACAAACAGCTGACATAGGAAATCTCATTTCCAAGACGGGTGTTTTTACAACAATACAGGCACCATCAGGACAAAACCAGCATGACAAGCAGCTCACAGCAGTCCAACCTTCCCCAGGCATTTTCTTACTCTTGCCCATCCCAGAGACATCAGCTTTGGCAGTCGCTTGCCAGTTCAAAAGGCCCTGAACTGGCCCTTCTGAAGAGGATCAATTAGTTAGCAAACCAGCATTAGACTATTCTGCTTTATTCCAAGCTACAGAAGGATGAGGCACTTATTAATAAAAGGAATAGAGTCAAAAGAAAGACTCAGAGACTCAATTAGCTGTCCTATTGATTATGATTTTCTTAGCACAAAATATGGCTCTGTTTCTGGTATTGAAGACCAACTTAATAGAAAGACGCCTGAGAGGAATTACATCAGATTTCCCTTTATTAGATCTCTTGGTTCCAGAGCCCTTTGCTCTCCACCTAAGCTTCAGATGTTTGTTTGCTGGAGAAAACCTTCAGTAAGCTATTAAGAGCCCTTCACATATCAATTCGCTCCTCGTTACATTTTACGCAGATAAGGTAGACAGTCACTTGGTACAGATATAAGCATGAGGGGCAGGAGGCCTGGCATGGTGTTAGGTTCTCACCAATAGCTTAGATTATAGAATAGAGAGAAGTGTTGAAAGAGCACACACCACCCTACCCACTACTCCATCACGTACATCCTTGGTTACATAAGTACATTTTCCAGAAGGAAAAGTTCTGCTGTTTATACCTGTGGGAGGCAGATTGGGACCCCAACCAGCACAGGCATTCGATCTACACGTGGGGAGTTGAGGAGCGTTTGCCGGAAAGTGTTCATGAACTTGCACATTCTTCGGGGGGAATGCCTTCAAAATTTTGCCTCATGTTGACACCTAGAATTTAGAGTTCAGTTCAAAGCTCATGAGGATAGGTTTAGTCTGAAACCAAATGAACCTGAGATTATGGATCTTCACAGATTTGTGGATAAGAACAAAAGAAGAGCAAAGACTCTAGGGAACAAGAGTGAGTTGAGGGAATTCTGGAGCAATCTATCAAGTCAACAGCAGTTAGTGAGTCCTGTGTGACTTAACACAAGCTTTGTGCTAAAAGGATACAGAAAAGTGAGAGATGTGCTCTGGACCATAGAGGGGACAAGACGTGCACATATAAAATGATGAAGAAATCATCCTAGGGAGCATATAACTCAGGACCAAGTTGTGTGGGACCACTGGGAAATGCAAAATCAGCAAAACGAGGGGAGTCTGGCCTCCCTCTGGAGGTCAGGGGAGCTTGTAAAGGGGAAGTGAGACTTGAGCAGAATGTAGAGGAAGAACTTGGATTAGTTGAAGAGAAGAAATGGGGATGGGGAGACAGTCTTGGTTTGGGTGGAAAAGGAACAAAGCTTGGGTGTAAGGGGTTGATTGCAGAATATTCATGTGACAGAATATTCATGTAAAGTAGAGAAAGAGAGAAGATTGGGGTTCATAAGATAGGAGCTAAGCCACAAAAGGTCTTGTAAGTTGATGATTTATTTAACTTCATACTTTAAGAAATACAAAGCTGTATTAATAAATCCATCAGTTCAGCGGCTGTCAGCACCACGACTGGAGTGAGGAGAATGAGGCACTTGCCTCTAATGCAAAATTTAAGGAGGCACCAAAAAACTCAGTAATCAAGATAAATAATATTCTAACACAGCATTTAAAAGATAAATTCATGTAAAACAAAATCCATGATGAACAAAATACCAAGATTTTAAATAAAGACAGGACCAGTAACGTGATGACCCATATTAAAGCCTGAGACAAAAGCAAAAATAAAGTAATATCAATCTTGCCCTCTTTTTGGAAACTCATACATGTATCAGCATATTAAAGGCTTTGAACAAGACTGCATCATGGGGATGTGAAATGCAGAAATCTAGATGGGCGCTAGATTTACCGGGGGAACCACTTCATAAATCATATAAATGCCCATCCACTGTGCTGTACACCAAAACTAATACAATAATAATATTGAATGTCAACTGTAATTGAATATATATAAAGCACAGCATAGGGAATATAGTCAGTGGTATTGTGTCAGAAGGGTAGTAGACTTGTTGGGGTTATCACTTTGTGAGGTGTATAAATGTCTAATCATGTTTTGTATACCTGAAACTAATAATAAAAAAATAAAAATACTACAGAAAAGAACCCTAGTCAACTTTGTTTAATCCTACAGATTCCAAATATATTTAACAACACAACCCTTTTGCAAGCAACATCACATATCATTGTAGAATATTTTTCAGGACAGGCTAATATAGTCTAATTCTTTTTTTTAACTGATAAGGAAACCAAGGCATTGAAAGGTCTTTGAAAAGTCTTTCTAGTTAACTAAGAGCAATCAATGAAAAATGTTGTAAATGTATGAGTTCTTTTCTTCATGAATAAGTGTGATGTAATGAACAGTTTTTAACCTTTCTTTAATTTTTTATAGACATTTTTAAGTCATTATGATTATTAATTCATCAAGAACTGCTTGTGAATAAGATTGTGTAAATGGTAAGGGATTAAGTTAAATCTGTTCTAACTTCAAGGTAAAATATTACTTAGTTTCTACTTACTGTGTTGGGAAAGTGAACATTAAAATCCCGATTTTGCTGTAAATAAGAGTTATAATATCTAGACAAAAGATAAAAACAACTACCTCAGACTCTGGAGACAAAACAAAAGCAGGCAATTTTTGGAGGAGAGTTGAAATTTGCAGCAAGGAACACATTGATTTTCCATTTTTGTGGCTTTCCTCTGAAGGCAGTAGCTTGAAGATGGATCAATATAAAGTATATGATCTGAACAACAAGAAAAAAATGACCAGAGCCTCATGGATATGGGGAACGATTTCAAAAAGTCTCACGTATGTGTAAATTAGTTAAACAAGGAGGAGGGAAAGGGAAGAAGGCAGGAAAAATATTTGTAGAAATAATGACTCAAAACTTCCAAAATGTGGTTAATGACTTAAATTTACTGATTCTGTAGTTCTATAAACCCTATCCAGAATAAACTAGAACTATACCTCAAACAGTTGAAAACCAAAGACAAAAAATTATAAAATCTAATTTCTGAGAAAACGACATTACATTCAACAACTATTTGAATGAGCACATATTCTCCTCAGAAACCAAGGGGGCCAAAATACAGAGAAACACTGACAGGAAAAAAAACAACAACAGTCAACTAAGTTTGTATCTCCCAAAAACATCTTTCAAGAATGAAAGTGAAATAAAGATGTTTTCAAACTATGGAAGACCAAGGGTATTTGTTGCCACCACACTTGAACTACAAGAAATGTTACAGTGAGTTCTTTCGGTTGAAGGTAAATGATACCACAGAAAACTCAGGAAAAGTTGGCTACAGTCAACAGTTTTGAGTGTGTGTGTGTGTGTCTGTTTCTTTTCTTAATATTTTTATAATGTTCTTTAATGACATTCAACCTGACCTTCCCCAACAACTCATCTTCCAGCCTCTTCTTGAATACTCCAGTGATTGGGAACTCACAGCCAGCTTTGTTTTCCTTATTGTTAATCAAATCCCTCTCCCCTGAAGTTTACTTTTTATTTCATTTTCGGCCTCTCTCACCTGTCCCTGGGGTTCCCCGAGTTCTCACTGACCACAGCCCTTTCTGCACATCTAGGTAGTTCCCACCAGAGGGCATGCCAAGCTCTGCTCAGTCTCTCACCTCCTCTGATTTCATTTCGTCATCCTGCTCTGCCTTGTGACAAGGGGTTCGCCAGACAAACTAATCCTTGCCAAGATATATTTAATTAAAATGCCATTTCAGGTCACTTGGTTCTTTAACCCAACTAAAATCAGGTAGATACCTAGAAGTAGAACTGCTGGGTTATATGGTAACCCTATATTTAACATTTTCAAGAATTGCCAAACTGTTTTCCAAAGACGCTGCACCATTTAATATTCCCGCCAGTAATGTATGAGGGTTCTGATTTCTTCACATCCTCATCAATCCTCTTTATTGTCTGTATCTTCAATTATAGTCATTCTAGTGGGTGTGAAGTTGTATCTCATTGTGGTTTTGATTTGCATTTCCCTAATGATTAATGATATCGAGCATCTTTTTATGTCCTTATTGGACATTTGTCTGTATTCTTTGAAGAAATGTCTATTCAAATCCTTTGTCCATTTTTAATTGGGTTGTCTTTTTTTTATTGAGTTGTAAGAGTTCTTTATATATTCTGGATGTAAGTCCCTTATCAGTTATATGATTTGCAAATATTTTCAGTCTGTGGGTTGCCATTTTGCTTTTTTGGTGATGTCCTTGGAAGTACTAAGTTTTCAAATTTGATAAAGACCAACAAAACCTTTCCTTTATTGCTTGTATTTTTGGTCTTGTAGCTTAAGAAATCATTGACTAACCCAACATCACAAAGACTTATTTCTATGTTTGCATCTATGAGTTTTATAATTTTAGTTCTTACATAATCATAAAGTGAATCTTTTTTTTTTTAGGAAGAAAAGCAGGTTTATTCCGAATGCCAGCATTCGGGAGGATGGTGGACTCCTGTCCAAAGGCCACCTCCCCATTCCTTGATGGGACAGAAGGTTTTATAGGTACACAAGAAGAACAAAGGAAAGGGGGAGTCAGTCAGGCAGGTCAAAGGGCTGACAGCCTTCCTGGGGTCTGGTCTGTTTTAAGATAATGCTATCTCTGGACTCGGGACTCAGATTGGACCACCAAGGCCTGGGGCATTATGTGTATTCCGGTGTCTGGGCGCCTGAGGATTAAGAAATTGCTCTTTCCAGGTTATGATTTTGTTAATTAAATGGATTAACAAGGTATGGGTAGTCTTGCGAAAGGGAACAAAACAGAGTTCTTTAGTTAATCAGTGAGGGGAGAAACAAGGAGGAAATAGCTGAATATCAGGGCAGATCTAACATATCAGGGCAGATCTAACTGCAAACTAGCTAAGTCTAATTACATTATTGATTTACCGAATTTCACCTGTATAGTAAAACAGGTACAGAATAGGTAAGCTTCAGTTTGACAAGTCCTTCAGGGTTATTAAGAGAAATGGAGAGGAGTTGAGACTTATCCCAAAGCTTTACAGAAAGGAAAGAGACTAGACGGTCCCATGCCCCTCTCCTTGACGATTTCATAACAGATAGTGCCTTGGGTTGGAGGAGTCAAGGGTCTAACACAGGAGGAATTTTCTCATAGCCTCCTTCTTTCACATGAGTCTTCCACTAGGGTCTTGCATTACGGGGTTTGTAATTCTTAAACATAAAGGACCCGCAATAACAACTTCCAGACATAAAGTGAATCTTTATGATTCACTTTGTGTTAATTTTTGTTTATTGTGTGAGACAGGGGCTCACATCTCATATCTCTCCTGCATGTGCCTATCCAGTTGTCTCAATATAAATTTGCTTAATGAATTGAAAGTTTGATATGACTTGTCTTCAGAGACTACCAGGCAGCTAGGTTTTTGCTACAGTTATTATAGACTAAAGGAAAATAATAAATCTATTAAACTGGTATCAAAAGAACCAATATGCTCTTACCTAATATATTTCCAAGTCTTTTAGAATGAAGAAGAAAGTGCATTAGAACTGTTGACAAAATGTGTTGGCATTTCAGCCACGTTATGCACTGCTAGAATTTTGCTAGTAGCCAAGTGGGGGATGGGAGGGTTAGAGTATTCCTAGCACCTATGAATTTGAGAAGAGGAATTCTTCATTTGCAGGGAAGAGTAGACATCCAGTGAATTGAGAAGACCAGATAAGGATTAGACAGAGCCCCTAGAATCCAAATAACTACTGCATAGAAGACTACAAGGCTTGTTTTCATTTAAAAAAAAAAAATTCTGCCCCAAATTTTCAATTAAACACATTGGGAGATTTGTCCATCTTCAAAATTCATCTCTAGTTTCATAATGAACACGAGGGCCCAGGACTGCCTCTCTGAATACTTCCCAGACTCCTCCAGATAGCCCTGCCCTCAGAATTCTAGCTTCACTGGTTTTCCCAAATCCCCAACTCAGTACTGTCACATCAGGGAGACCATGGCCTCTGTTTAGGTTTCCCTTCCCTGTGCTGTGGCTTACAAATTTTCTCTAGTCAATAAGCTGAGGAAATTGCGGGCTCACCTTGCTTATGTCCCTTTTTTTCAGAAACCACTGTCATTCACTGTCTATTGTCCAACATATGAACATTGTTTCTTTTTTTTTTCTGGTATCTTAGTAATCAATACAGTCCTAATTACTACATCAGGACCCGTTGTGGACACTCTGAGTCACAATTTTTGATATATAATGTTTTTCATTTTGATTTAATTCAAGATATTTTCTAATTTATCTTGTGATTTCTTCTTTGACATATAGGTTATTTGAAAGGGTATGGATAATATCACAGAGAGGAGTGTTGAAATTCAACTACAATTAGAGATTTATTCATTTCTCCTTTCAGTTATATAAGTTTCTATCTTATATATTTTGAAGCTCTGTTATTTTTTGGGGTGCATACAAATTTTGGTTTATCTTCTTGATGAATTGGCTCATTTACCATGATGCAATATCTCTCTTTATCACTCTTAATATTTCTTGCTCTAAAATCTACTTTGTCTGGGAGATCCAAAATGGTGGAGTAGATAAAATCTGTGCCTGTGTCCTTCCGTGAACACATTAAAATTACAACTAAATTATAGAACATTCAACCTGGAGAACCATCTGAAGTCTAGCTGAACAGAAGTCCTATAACTGAAAATAAAAAAAAGAAGCTACGTCGAGATTGGTAGGAGTGGCAGAGACGTGGAACAGGCCCCAAACCTCCCTGTGGTGGTTGAGAATCAGGAGGGATACCTCAGCTGCAGAGGTTTGCCTGGAGAAACAAGGGACACCAGCCTCACATCAGGCTCCCCAGCCTGGAGTACTGGGGCCAAAAGAAGAGCCTTCACAATATCTAGCTGAGAAAAACAGTGGTAATTCCAACTGTTTGGGTGAGATGAAAGGCTATGGGAAACCCAGACGTCCTCTTAAATGGCCTGTGCACAGACTCACTCGCTGGCAGGTACTCACCTTGGGCTCCAGCAGAGGACGGTGACTTGGGAGGCCTCAGAGACATACGGGGTGCAGAATGAGGAGCGTAGCTTCAGGGAGAGGACTGGAGGACAGTCGGCATTTTCCCTCTGAGAGGTCCTCTTCCCATGCAGCTGGCAGGCAGGCGCCATCTTTCCTATGTTGATCCCGCCCCCTCAGGCCAAATCTCCGCCCTGTTGACTCAGCTGGGACCCTGCCCCACCCAAATGCACCCCCAGAGGCACTTTCTCCGTGTGCAGCCAGCCCCTCCCTCATTGCATTCTTTCGTGGAAATCTATCAGAGTCCACAGGCCCCAGGTGGGCAGAGACCAGCCTCTGTGTTCTCTGAGACTTTTGCTGAGTCACTTGAGGCTCAACACTGGCAAAAAACAGTCTACATTAACCTGGTAACCACAACTCTTCCCACACTAGTGACTCCCAGAGATCCTGCCTCACTTAACTCAGGTACCAAATGAGACTTTATTAGTGGCTGAACCTTAAGGGAGCCGGTAGGTGGCAGCAGGCCTCTGGGTGTCCTGGCTTTTTGCAGTTACCCCAGGCCTCATACTGGTAGCCCACATCCTCGATTCACATTGTGGCCTCTCCCACACACCTCCAAGTTTAGTACAGGCAAAGAACAACTGCGGATTTCTTTGTAGACAACCTGAACTTTTCACCAACAATTCATGGCTCTTGGCATCACGACAATACACCAGTTCCCATGGCACTGTCTGTGAGGGAGTTTTTAGCCAGTAAACAAATAACTGTATTTGGAACACCCTCCCTACTCACCAGATATGGCCCCAATGATGTCTTTCTTTACCCAAAAATAAAGGAAATATTGAAAGAAAGACATTTTGATGACATTCAGGACATCAAGAGCAATACGATGACAGTTCTGATGGCCATTCCAGAAAAAGAGTTCCAAAATTGCTTTGAAGAGTGGACTAGGTGCTGGCATCAATGCATAGCTTCCCAAGGGGAATATTTCAAAGGTGACCGTAGTGATATTCAGCAATGAGTTATGCAGCACTTTTTCTAGGATTTCGCAAACTTAATTGTCCTACCTGTGGTCTTTACAACATTATTGATTATATTCCCCATACTGTATTTTAGATACCTGTGACTATTTTATGGCTACCAATTTGTACTTCCTAATCCCTTCTCCTTTCTCACCCATCCCCCAACCTCCATCCCATCTAGCAACCATCAGTTTGTTCTCTGTATTTATGAGTCTATTTCTGTTTTATTTGCTCGTTTATTCTGTTCTTTAGATTCCACATATAAGTGAGATCATATGGTATTTGTCTTTCTCAGTGTGACTTATTTCACTTAGCATAATATCCTCTAGGTCTATTCATGTTGTTGCAAATGGTAAGATTTTATTCTTCTTTATTGCCAAGTAATACTTCATTATATAAATGTACCACAATTTCTTTATCCAATCGTCTATCAGTGGGCATTTCAGCTGTTTCCATATCTTGGCTATTGTGAATAGTGATGCAATAAACATAGGGGTGCATACGTTTTTTTCAAATTGGTGTTTTGGATTTCTTTGGATAGATACCCAGATGTGGAATTGCTGGGTCATAAGGTAGTTCCATTTTCAATTTTTTGAGGAAACTCCATACTGTTTTCCATAATGGCTGCACCACTCTGCAATCCTACCAACAGTGCACGAGGGTTCCCTTTTCTCCACATCCTCACCAACACTTGCTGATTTATTGATGATATCCATTCTGACAGGAGTGAGGTAGTATTTCATTGTTGTTTTTATTTGCATTTCTCTGATGATTAGTGATGTTGCACATCTTTTCATATGCCTGTTGGCCATCTGTATGTCCTCTTTGGAGAAATGTCTCTTCAGGTCCTCTGCCCATATTTTATTTGAATTGTTTTTTTAGTGTTGAGTTGTACAACTTAATAGAATTTATATTCAAATTTACACCTCTATCTATATGGTATAAGACACTTACATTAATGAATCAATGTATTAATGCATTAATGAATGAGTTAATGAAACTTAATTGATCTTATGGTACTTGCTTTCCAGTCAATGCTGAAAAACGAATGCATCCCTGTAAGGAAGGATCATTTTCTTTGGGGCCTCTGGAGTAAAAGAAAATAAAGACCATGAAAAGGGAAAACCCTGATGGATGCTTATTTCTCTGGATGCTCTCATCTCCCTATTGGCTTCACCAAACTTGGATACTGTATACACTTCTCAGAAAAATTCCTTCAAATCTTCCTCACAAGTGTCACTGATGCACAGACAGAAGACCATCTTTATGAGGTGAGTAGACAGTTACATTTTTTATTGTGAGGCACAGCCATCTGGCTTGTGTTTAACAAACTCAGATTCTTCCCTTATGCAAAATGAGCTATAAGAAGAACTTATTCTCTCTCTCTCTCTCTCTCTCTCTCTCTCTCTCTCTCTCTCTCTCTTTCTCTCTCGGACTTTTTTCTTTGGGAGGATAAGGAAGGGATCAGGCTGGACACAAGGAAAAGGGAAGAAGCCCACTCTGTCAGTGGGAGGTACTCTCTCCCAAGGCCCTTTGCCTTACCTTATTGTCAACCCTCCCCCATCCCACATCTGCTCCTCTCACATAACTCCCCAGCTTCTTCCACTTTCTCCCTCCGTTCTCCTCTTCCTCCCAACCAACCTGCCATATGGGAGGCATATTGGATATCCTTCACCTAGACTCTGATTACACTGAGCAAAGCCAAACCCTGAACCCAAGAAGGTTGGGACAAAAGGAACTAACACAGCTTACTACATACTTTAACCTTCCCCAATAACGTATTTCATTCATCCAAATTCCAAGCTATGGTTGGTGGGAAGACATGAGAAGCAATACAAATAATATAGAAACTTTTAAGATCACAACTCAGGGGACTTATACAGAGAATGATAAAATCTCTTAGATATCAAATGCACTCAATGGCTATTAAATCGTCCAAGCACCCACATTACCATCTGGCGTCATGCCTTTTATTTTATCATGGGATAGTGTAGATGCTATAAAACGATCAACAGCCTTCTCTAGAAGGTTTTGCTTTACATTTATTGTTACTATGCTTATTTGCCATGCCTGGACCTCAGCCCACAGCCTATTTGAGAATCAAAAGGCCAGCACGAAAAGAAATGGCTCTTCATGAGTCCATTCCTTCAGTGCCAAGAGCTTTCTCCCTTGCTTTTTGGTGTGACGACCATGAGGTTACCACACGAAGTCAGGACAGCTATTGCAAGACTACAGGGCAATAAAATCGTAGGTTTATTTATTTGTTTCTAAAAGGGTTTAAACCACCTAAATCACTGTGTAATTGCAAATTTCACATTAGAGGTCTTTTCTCCTTCAGGATTACAGCAGAGCCAATGTTGCTCCTTATGAAGGTAACTTTTGGGGGTAAGGGGAATTTGTGACTTGAAACCTTGTCCAGACTGAACACAAATGTCATCTCTACTGCACTGAGATCTCTATTATACCTTCATTTTACCAGACAGGTTCATGATAAGAGCATCAGCCTGATCCTCCATACAGAGTGAGAACAGGTTCCACACAAGGGGCATGACAGTCAGTGGATATCTGAACTGTGGCACAGCACCGACACTCTGGCTATTTTTCTCTGTATGACTTCTCCAGAAACCTAAATGACAATGCCTAAAGAGCAAGAATCATGTCTAATTCAATAATATCTTCCCACCCCTTACCATGTTTCCTATTTCAAATACTCAGTAAATGTTCATTGAGTGAATAAGTGTGTTCAGGCCTTAAATCTACAACCATCTGTGTGGGCTCTGCTGGGTCTGTCTTATGAAAAGCCTGATATGCCTTGAGAAGAAAGACTTCTGATCCTTAAAAGTACATGATAAGATGGCTGCTCTGACCAGCTATGTGACTTTGGGAGGCATTTTACTCTGTGTATCTCAGTGTCTCCACCTAAAATAGAAAGAGTGGGACTAGCTGAAGTCTAAAGTGTGCTTTAATTCTGAAAAACACACAACACCTTCTACATGGTCAGCAGGAAAACGTACTCCATGAAAGTTTCACAAGAGCAAAACAAAGTATCTTGTTAGCTAAGACACTGTCATATTATTTTAACCAAAAACCACCCCACAGAAACCTAAATTAACCTATATTTGTTGAACTATTTTTAGGAGAAATGAAAAATACATTGAGTGATAAGCATGCATTCATTCAGACTTTATTGTATTCAATCTACATACATACCCTCACCCTAAGCATAGAAAAATGGGATTGAAAACAATGGTTGTAGAGCACTAATACCTTGGTTATCAAGGGAGGATTTAAGATTACACAGAGTTAATTATACACTATATTTAATTTAAGAAGGCCTATGATAACATTAACTTGAAATGACAATAGGGTTTTCTTTTTTTAATTTCCAAACACGTAAGTTACCTTATTAAATCAGGGTTGACCAAAATAAAATTCTAGAGAGCACCCTTTAGTGGCAAAAAAAACAACAAAACAAACAAAAAAAACACAATTACTAAATAGCAGTTTTGTCCTGAGATTACAGGTACTGGGCAAATAATACTGCCATTTATTGAGCACTTATTACATTTCAAGGACTGGCCTGGAAGTTTTGTATGGTTGTAAGACAAAGGATTTAAGAGGCAGTTTTCAATGTCATGGAGAAAACTGGACGTCCTATTTCACAGAGCTCAGGTTACACTTTAAGATTCATTTCACAGAATGTGTCTGCCCCGCCACCCCAGTGTATTCCTGAACACTAGGGCTGGCAGCTAACCTTAGCACATTTTCCTGAATTTTTATCGTACCTCCTTGGAATTCTGAACTGCGGTGGAGAAACTCTGTAAGTCATTTTTCTTTTTTATTTTCAGCTCAAAGCCCCTAATTTCAAGTTGGCAAAATGAAGAGAGAAGCAACACTTTAAAAAAAAAAAAAGAAGGGGGAAAAAAACGCAGCTCAGTACCTTATAAAAATCTTCCTGAGTCCAGGGGTCTTTTAATTCAAACAAAATTAGATAGCATCCATGATTTGAGAGACATTTAATGAATAGCAAAAACATTTATATATTTACAATTTGTATTTTTCAGTAATCTACATTATCTTCAGATCTTGGAATGTCCTATAATACCTCATATATATATCACATTGTGTGCTCCCCACCTATGTGTCATATAATGAATTTCTGCAGGTAGCACATCTGATAAAACTGGTGCTCATTTCTCAAAAGAGCTTACTAAATATTACTGCTGCTTGCTACAGACCTAGGCCAAAGGAAGACAGATATCTTCATATCTTCTGATTCTGAGTTTTTAGCCCTTTCCTTCTAGACCCCAATGTTTCAGCACTCATAATAGGCTAATTCCCCCCACAGAGGTTGCAAATTCTAACACGAACTAACTGGTCTGTCCCACTTCGTAGCAGGCTCCATGGGCCCAGATCCCCCAGTTTTTAAAAGGAAACTAGAATGTAGAAACCTCCTCATGTTTAAGTTTTGGAAACTTTGAATGTAACGAAAAGAAAATCCAACTACGTGTGAAACACTGTCTAAGCCAAATAAAACAGGTTTTCTGCCCAGGTTCCTGCCTCTGGTTGCAGCTTTCAGCCTCCGCTCTTCGGACCTTTAAGGACGACTGCTCAAGATACACCTTCTTGATCAGATCCTGAGGACTGTGGTGAAGAAATTCCAGAAGAGAAAAGTCGCTGGGTGCTTCTGATGTGCTTCATGGTCACTGGTGAGGCAAGTAACAGCTGATCTTACTCAGAAATTTCCTTATTGACCACTTCCTCATTGTTTGGATATTTCCACCAGTTTCCAAGGATATGAGAGCTCCCAGTAGCTACTCTAAAACACTTCTTTACTCTCTCAGTAGCCATCGGCTGTCAAGTCTTTTTCTTTGTGGTCATTAAAGCCTGACCTTCAATAAAACCCACACTAGTTTTCTGAGTCAGGCTATGATTTCTCTGACAGGGATGATGAAATATCTTCCGGAAGGCGGAGGCACTAAGACAACGTGCAAGTTTAAAATGGGGTCAATGGGTGGTGACATTTACAGCTATATGAAGAGAGGACTCCTCTATTAAAAGTCTACCTCATCATGTCACATCTCTCACCATTAACTAAAGAAAATGAAGGTGGGACTGTGTTTTCATTTGGCCGTAGATTTTCTCTGGGGCCGTGCAGCTTCAGAATTTAAATCTCTGCTAATTTGTATAGGTGTAAAATATGTATCTTGCATAAATTCTATACACACTGCCTTCAACCCCAACCTTTCTTGACTACAGAGCTGTCTTACATGGGTAGAGAGCAGGTATAAAGCCACATGCACTTGGATCACACAAAGACAAAATACATAAGGAAGCTTTGCACGCACTAGGAGAAGTAGCTAAGGGCCTTGTTGAAGCTTCCACAGGAGGTCAGGATAGAGAACCCTGGGAGGGTGAGAGTACACCCTAAGTGGGTTCCATGCAGATTCTCCGGGCCAGCTGTCAGACGGCAAGAGGCCTACTATTATGTACATGTATATGTATGTATGTACATGTTGGAACCTTAAACGTTACAGGTTAAGCAACTTGATGGTTTTACAGTATCGTGGGAGCTTTGTTCCTTTTTTTTTTTTTTTTTTTTTTTTGGTTTCTTTAAAAGATGAATGGAATGAGGGCTTTACGAGATTTGGGGTAGTCCTCAAAGATCTTGAGGTAGAACCTAAAAGACAAGTAAATATAAATATAATCAAGGTCAATAGTTGAGATTTGCTGTGTCTGAAATCCTTCTTACAAATCAACCTACACTTATTCAGAGCCTGACTCTTCCTGACGGCCATTTGTCCATCTTCTTTCTGTCTGCTGCATCCTATCTCTTATAAATGTTGAAGTTTCTTGTATTCAGAAATAAAAATAACCAGAGAACAGTGGTGATGGTTGCCCAACATTATGAATGTACTGAATGCCACTGAATTATACACTTAAAATGATCAATTGTGTGCTATGTATATTTTACCACAAATAATGTAATAACTAGAAAGAAGTACTCAATGGATTCAACTGGAAAATACAGGAAAGCAGAGACCCTCAAAAGCTATGGGCAAGGTTAACTCTAGAAAAATGTTCCCCCAAAAATATCTCTTCCTGAGGCTTGGGAATGCTGAGAAAATGTTATCTTGTATTATGAGTTGAAGTGTGTTCCCCCCAAATATATGCTGAAGTCCTAACCCCCAGGACCCGAGAATGTGACCTTATTTTGGAAACAGGGTCATTGCAGTTATGACTTATTAAGTCGAAACGAGGTCACAGTGGAGCAGGGTGGGCCTTTAAAGCAAGATAATGACCTCATAAGAAGAAGGGAAGAGACTCAGAGACAGACATGTAGGAAAGAAGGTCATGTGAAGACAGAGGCAGAGATTGGAGTGATGCAGCCATAAATCATGGAACACGAAGGATTGCCAGCCTGCACGAGAAGCTAGGAGGAGACAAGGAAGGATTCTTCCCCAGAGCCAGCAAAGAGAGCATGCATGCTTCTGCCCACACCTTGATTTCAGACTTCTGCCCCTAGATCTATGAGAGAATAAACTTCTGTTGTTTTAAGCCACACAGGGTGTGGTCATCTGTTTCAGGTAGCCCTGGGAGACTAATATGTCTTATAAAAAGGCTTTCTCCTAAGTGAACAGGCAGTCCTCTTAACTAGTTGAAGCTGGTAGCTCTCAAGTTATAATCAAGATGATAACACTCTAGGTACCTTAGTTTGAACTGGGAGACAAATAGTAGTAATATGTTACAAGAGGTGTCTGGATTAGAGAGGTTTGGTGAGCTCCCTCTCGTAAAGCCCAGTTAGCCCTATGAAAAAGAAGCCTTCTGCCCCTCCCTCTGGGGAGGCTGACATAGCAGGACAGAGCCTCAATTTGGATTTTATTGTTGCACCAGCTGGAACCCTCTGGGTGGAATTGCTGTCCCTCCCCTGAGCAAGCCCAACTGAGTCCATGCTTCTCAGGGACCCTCCAACTGCTGGCCAATGCCCTCTTGTCCCCACTCCCCCTCGGCCTCTGCCTGAAGTGGGGACAACCGTTACACTGACTGTTTTACAGGCTGGGCACCCTCCCCCACCTCAATGCTAAGGAGGTGGCAGAAATAAGTTATGAGGAGAGCTGTTGTTTCTTTCATTTCTGACAAGTCTCTGCTTGTCCACTCTGGGGAAAAGAACCCATTCTTAGTATAACCTTCAAGACTATGAAATTAATTATTAGCTGGACTAAAACACCTGTGCAGGAGCTTAAGGGGTTCCCCCTGGGTCCTGGTTCCAAATCCATTCCCTCTGGATATTCTCTCTCTCTCTCTCTCTCTCTCTCTCTCTCTCTCTCTCTCTCTCACTCACTCACTCCTCCCCCCCTTCTCTCTCTCTACCATGGGCTTTCTCTTTCCTCCAACTACAAAAGCCATTTTAGAGAAAGGATCTGAAATTCGCATTTAAAGCCTGATAACAATTTAGCACGTTAGCCTTTCTCTGCAGTGATACTTTTAGTTCAATTTTATTCCCACCCCATCTAGGTGCAGGGGTTGGAGGAAGGTGGGACTTTGGAAAGCTTTAGGCTACACCTACAGAGGAAAGGTTCTAAAACCCTGCAAATTCGTGGCATTTTCCAGGTGATGGGACAGTCCTGAAATTACACAAGAGTAATTGGTTACTCTATCTTCCCAGGAAACCAGCAATGACCTTGGCTATGATTTAGTGGGGGTGGGAATAGGGAAAGGAGGACAGTACCAAAATAAACCCTGAGATTACGCAGATTCCTGTGAGATAGGAGAAATGATCCTGGAGTTTCCAGGGCTCTGTGATTACCTGAAATCTTAGCACCATACCTAGAATTAAAAATAGCAGCCACACTCGACACAGATCTAGTGCTTTTCCCCGGGGGTTCTCTATCGTGGCTGTACCTCAGAATGATCTGTGAAGCTCTGGAAATTGCTGCCCATGGTCTTACCCACGGAACATACTTTGAGAGATGTGGCGAAAGTGAGTTGACGTGAAGCATGGAAATGGAAGCTCCTTCTTGTATCTCTAGACTCTTACATGTAGCCCACTACCAACCAGTAGCCGTTGCCAGCGAGGCCTGCTAGGAGGGCACAGAGCCTCCTGGGACAACTAACTCATATGGATACAAGGCACTTCCCTCTGGGAAGCCTTCTTCAACAGGGTACCTTCCCTGGAGTGCCTTTGTCTGTACAGGTTCATTTTCGCTCATAGAAAAAAAAAATGTGTTACTGCTACTGCTACTGTCATCCAGCTAAATTCCTACTGCAGTGAAAGCCCAAGAGGTCAGATTCGCCAGTCCTGATATTATCCCATCTACTTTACCTTATAAAGCAAAATGTCTTAGGTTTCTACATCTGACTCGGTGCTAAAAGCCTGTTTGGAGAAGAAAGCTAAGTGGATGTTGCCAACTTGATTGAAAAGTTTACCTGTGGTGGTGAAAAGCTCTCAGCCCAAGGAAACAAAATGAGAAAAACGCAAATGCAAGTGCTGGGAGGGACCAACTGGCCAGGGCAAAGCCGATCCATTCAATGATCTCGCCAAGGAAATTGGCTCCAGAAACGTATGCGAACAAGCCACCTGCGTGCAGAAGAATCAAAAAGTCAATCAACAGACATGGATCATTGTGACATGAAAGCCCCTCTGCTTTGTTCTGAAATATGTAAGGGCAGCTAGAACGAATGTGAGGCTGGAGATTCTCTTCCCAATCATCACAGGGTGATGGAATCTTCTTGGGGAGAAAGGAAAACAAAACAACAGCAGAATATCCTGGAAGCGTGAGGAGTGGCACCAACTGCTTGATGGGCTCCATGCAAATATTTAACAACTGCTGAACCACTGGCTCCGGACAGGATGAGGATGAGGGGCAGGAGGTCCAGGTTTTGTTTCATTTTATTAAGTAACATTTCCAGGCCACTTGTCAACTTCTCACTCTTTCCCTGGACACCCACACAGCTGGTCAGCATATTTCACATTCACAGTAGGGCAAAACAGCACACTATATGAAAACAGTAATAAAAACCTGAATTGATATGAGAAGTAATTTGATTCTCCTTTGGCATCTGCCCTCCCACCTCTGCAAAGCAGTACCGTGTTTCTCCAAAAATAAGACCTCACCAGACCATCAGCTCTAATGCAACTTTTGGAGCAAAAATTAACATAAGACTCGGTATTATATTATGTTAGACCCTATATTATATATGATATGATATGATATGATATTCCCGGTCTTATATTATATTACAATAAGACCGGGTATTTTGATATCAGAACTACATTAGAAATCAACACATTTCTAATCATAGTAAATATATCTACACTCAAAATTTCTGTCCCACACTAAATTGGGAAAGTTCACTTAACACAAATACTCTTCATTCCATTGTTATATAAAGAATATTTTGTTTTTAAATCATTCTCTAACATAACTCAATAGTTGGAAACTAACCTTGGCAATCTACATTTTAAGAGCTTTCTCTGCTCTTCTTTGTCTAGTTATTAAGTGAAGATCTAAAAAATTGACACCCCTAAAGTTCCTTAAGGATGACATTGCAAAAGTGGTTTCCAACCTATCATTCCCCAGACCCTGGTAGAAACCACTGATGTATTGCAAAGGGTCTATAAATTGTCTCTGAATATGGCAAATGCGTATATATTTCAACCTATGGTATTATTTTTGTTTGATATACTGTTAGGATGTTAGCAACATTTACGTTCATTTAAATGTGCTTTTGAATTCATAGTAGCTTTGTCATAATTTTCTTAATCAATGAATGTCAATCTGCACTAACATCATGTTCAATTTAGGAAATTTTTTAATGTAAAGGGTTCTATTAGGCTGGTGCAAAAGTAATTGCGGTTTTTTTCAATAATTTTTAACCTTTTAAACTGCAATTACTTTTGCACCAACCTAATATGTACACGAAAAAGGATGGGAGCCACTAATACAAATACTCACCTAAAAATATCGAAAGATTACTTGGACTGATTCACTCCCAACTGCTTGTATTTGTCAACTCATACCCTGGTTTTTTGGGAGCAGTTAGGATTTCAAATTTTCTGTGCCTTTATCTCTGAAAATGCACTGTACTTGTAACACCTCCCTTCCAAATTTTTGATTAAGTAAATATTGTTCTCTACACCTTTAAGAAATACAAGTGTCAGGAAACTCACACTTATTACCCCTGACTACTCACTAGATAAGTCTAGTGAGACTCTTTGGAGAGGACAAATTTGCTGGTCATGTATGATTCAGCTCTATTTCTTAATCTAGGAAAGGCTGACACTCTGCGTGTACACGATGATTCATCTTTTATGTCAATTCGAATGGGCCACAGGGTGCCCAGATATTTGGTAAAATATTATTTCTGATTATGTCCATGAGGGTGTTTCTGGATGAGATCAACATTTGAATTGATAGACTGAGAAAAGCAGATTGCCCTCTCCAAGGTGGGTGGGTCTTGTCTAATCCATTGAAGGCCTGAACAGAACAAAAAGGTGGAGTAAGGGAAAATTCACTCTCCCTGCTTGACTGTCTTTGAGCTGGGACTTTGGTCTTCTCCGGCACTTAGACTGGACCTTACACCACCAGCTCTCCTGGGTCACCAGCTTGCAGATAGCAGAACATGGGACCTCTCAGCCTCCATGATCACATGAGCCAATTCCTCATAATAAATCATTTTATACCTCTATAGTTATATCTATATCTATGTCTCTATCTATCTGTCTGTCTGTTTATCTATCTATCTATCTATCTATCTATCTATCTATCTATCTATCTATCATCTTATTGGTTCTGTTTCTCTGGAGAACCCTAATATAGCATATGATAATGTTACCTATCACAGTGAGGTCGCAGCCTCTTTCCTGCCCCAGCCTCACATCCCCCCTCATCTTCAGGGTATTGTGATCTTGCACCTTCCTGAGAACTCTTATACCGCTCTTGAACTTGTGGATTCAGATCAGAAATTCAAGTGTGTTGTGGGGTGGGATGGGATGTGGAGGATTCTGGGGCAAAGCAGGATACATCGTGTCATTTATTACTCATAGTAAATCCCTAAGACAAACTCCCAAGGAAGAGTGGGAATCTGGAGGGCAAGGGAGATGTTACCTTGTGGAATCTTATAGATGATTTCTCCAGGCTTCCTGAGGCGGCGCAATATATAGTCACTATGAATGTTGATTCCCATTCCCAAAATAAATAGGAAGATGCCTGGCAAAGAAGAGAGAGGAAGGAAGTTAAAAATGTACCCTGATTTTGGTGTGTTTCTCACAAGCTAAGTTTTTTTCCTAAAAATGAAGGGAAGAGGTTTGATTTTGAATTCTACTAATTCAAAGAATTAGTAGAATTCTACTAATTCTACTAATATGAATTCTACTAATTCATATCTTAGAATGTTACTAAGATATGGCAAAAAAAAAAAAAGGTAGGCGGGAGAAGCAATAAGTGCTGGTCCCAAATCTGAGTGGAGAGGCTGTGCTGTTGCATAGGCCAAAAAACTGGAAGTGCATAGTGTCACGTGATGGAGACAGGTGGGAGAGGAAAGAAGGAGGCAGCACCACTGTCCAATTCTTAAATAAGCAAGTAAATGAATGAATAAATAGCAAGCCTTTGGTTCGTTGACAAATAGTCAAATCACAGTTTTGATTTGATTGACTATAATTCAACAGCCCATTCCACCCCCTTCTCCTTTTCCATCTTCACTGTAGAGGCCAGAAGGCTGAAAGGTGGTCTTGTGACCTAGTTCTGATGAGAAGATGTAAAGAGAAGTCTTCTGGGGGCTTCCTTGGAAATCTTTTGCTTTTCTGATAAAAGGGGCAGATGGAGCCAGTTCCTCTACTGGCTTCCTCCTCCTTCATTGCCAGATGTGATGCCTTACCTGTCAGGTAATCGTGCAGTGACTGTCATGAGGACCAGAGGTGAACAGGCTAAGAATAGTAGAGCAGATGTCATTAAGATCCCAGGTACTGGGTGACATCAGCAAGCAACTAAAGGAATGCCGAAGCCAACTACCTTTGAACATTCTTCTTATGGAAGAAATACATATTCTTAATTCTTTAAGTCACCATGAGTTGATTTTCTGTGACACATTGCTGAGAGCATTCCTGACTGATAATATCCACTCTTATGAAAGTACTGTGAGCTAGACTGGAGAGCTTGACACCCAGCAAACTGGTTTCCACTACTGCCAAATGACACACACATTCTCCTCCCATTCACTGGTACAGAAAGGGCTCTGGTCTGAGGTGAGACAAGCCAGGATCAGGGATGCTGGTCCTGCATCCCAACCGCCATATCATTACAGACCAGAATCACGGTTCCACACGGATGCCCAACCTCACCTCTCAACAAAGTGTCTTTGTGCTGATCAAAATACATGAGGCAAAAAGCAAGAACAGTTGAATAAAAACAGTCAGATCTACTATCACCTCAATTGCTATGAAATGAAACAATGATTTTCAATCTTGTCTAGTCGAAAGATCATTGGCCTAAGAGAAAGGGACCCTGGGGAGGGATGCCAGTGGTGAGGGAGTAAAGGTGGAGAGAGAGAGGGTAGTAGCACGTACAGCAGTGGAAAAAGTAGGAACCTTGGACTAGATATCTGTGTGTACTTAGGCAAGTCACAACCTCTCTCGGCCTCAGTTTTCTCATCTGTAAAATGTAGATTCTAATAGTACCTATCTCACAAGGATGGTATGAGACTAATTCATGTGTTCATTTATTCATTCATTCAACTAATATTTAATGAGGACTTACTATGTACAAGCACTGTCCTAAACACCAGAGATACAATAGTGAGAAAAACAGTCAACGTGCCTCTTGTCATGGAGCTTAAATTATAGTGGAGGAACACAGAAATGGATTTCAATAATTTACAGATCAAAAATCACATGATTATTACTGTAAAACAGAAAGTCAAAGTAGGATCATGAGATTGAGAGTGAATTGGGGTAGGGTGGAGGTGTTTCTACGTTAAATGAACTGGGGAAAGCTTTTCTGAAGATTTGGCATTTGCCCTGTGATTTGAAAAATGAAAATGCAAAGATCTCAGGGAGAGCAATCTGGTAGAGCCATCAGCAGGTGCAAAGGCCCTGAGGTTAGAATAGTGTTAGAAGGTCTAAGAAACAGAAGAAAGGCACTGCAGTTGAAGCTATAAGGTAAGGGAGAAGAATGCGAAGTAAAAAGTGACATCAAGCATTACAGGCCATGGTGAGAACTTTGGATTTTTAAGTGCAATAGGAAACCACTGGCAGGTTTTAAGCAGGAGAGAAATAGGATCTTATTTCTGTTTGCTATTATCACAAAAGAAATACATATGCTGTGTGGAAGATTAAACATTGATCAGCAAAACTAAGAAAACCAAGACACCTTATTCCTACCACCCAGAAATTATCACCATTAAAGACTTCAGTGCATACCTTTCAAGATTTTCATCTTATATAATATCTAAGCCATAGTCCAATTTCCTCAGGTGTCCCCCAAATACCTCTTAGAGCTGGTTTGTGCCAACCAAGATCCAATATAGTACCACATCTAGTGTATGGTTATGTCCTTTAAGGCTCTTTTAATCTAGCGCAAATCCCTGCCTTGAGGGGAGAGGGAGACACTGACTTCTTGAAGAGACCACACAGTTGTCCCTCAGAATTCCCTCCTTTCTAGATAAAACTGTCTTACTTCCTCAGGATGGTGTTTAACTTATTTCTTTATTCCCTGTATTTCCTATAAATCGGCATAAATCATTTTCCTGTATGGTTATGTTACCAGTTTAATATACAGTTAGGTACATTTATTTTGTTTGTTCTCAATTTTAGGGACCTTTCTTCCATTTAGATTTTTTAACTAAGTTATGAAGTTTCACGATTCAAATGACAAAGCTATATTGAAAGAAGAACTCTGCCTACCATCCCATTCTTTTAACCCTAAACCCTACAGTAACCTTTTATTAATTATTATTAGTTTCCTTTTTTATTAATCCAGTATTTCCTTTTCCAATTTTACACACAGATACACACACATTTTCTTTCTCTCCTCTTTTTACATAAAATGTCGCATGCTAGCTACGTTGTTCACACTTTATTTTTATTTAACCACATTTCTAGAGATCTCTCCACGAGCACACGGAGACACTTCTTGTTTTTATTTTGCTTTGTTTGTTTTTGTGGTTCCAGAATACTTCTTGGTGCATATGTATTAGCCTTCACACAATTAATCCTCTGGTTGTTTATATTTTCAAATGTTCACTCTGACTGTTGTGTGGAGAAGTGGTTGGTTATTGGAGGCCAGAAAGTGTAGGTTGAAGGTCACTGTGGTGGTCCAGGCAAGAGGTCATGTGGCTTGGACTAGGAGGAAGTGAGTGCAGTTTGGAAGAAGTGAGCCCAGTTGGCACATGTTTTGGAACTAGAGGCAGCAGTGCCACATGATGGACAGAATGTGATGTGCAATGCAAAAAGAGGAAATGGGGATAATCGCCATATTTCTGGCCTGAGCCAAAATCATGTACAAACAGTGGAACCTTCCTGGACTTCAGTTCCTCTCGCAGATAAGGAAACAAATTCAACAGTCAGCATTTTCTACGATTTTAGGTAGGTGGTCAGGAAAAGTCTATTTGAGGAGGCATAATTAATAGAGACCTCAATAAAGAGAGGGACCAAGCTCCATTAATATATAGGGACAGAGCATGCTAAGCAGAGGGAGTGGTCTGCACAAAAGCTCTGGGCCAGGACAAGCTTGACCATTTCAGGCCCAGCAGGAAGGCCACTGAAGCTACAGCACATAAAATAAGGTGGATGGAGGCAGGAAAGGAGGTCGGGACATCGGGCTGAGCCAAGGACATTTGGGTTTCATAGGCAGTGGTGAGGGATATGGATTTCATCCTGAATGAAATCCACTGGAGAGGTTTGAGATGGAGAATGACATGATGTTTTTCAAAGCTCTCTCAGGCTGCTGTACGGAGAAAAGACCAGAGAAGGGATGAGAGAGGCGAAGAATGGAATCACTGAAAGTTTACTGTAATAGGGTGGGAAGAAGTGATGGTGATTTACACTGTGGGGAGTGGTGTTGGGTGGAAAGTGGTCAGGTTTACTTACCCAGGCTAAATCGTATGTCTGTGTACCACTCAGCAGGGTATTCAGCGCAGTAAGTCAGACAGTAGCCTTGCAGGAGTCCATTCCCCATGCAGAAGATGAAGCCTTTGAAAAGTAACACGACTGGAAAAGGCCTCCCTCTAGTGAGGAATGAGTAAACAAATGTCCTGGGATATGGGGGAGAAGGGTCAAGTCAGGATCCGTTGGTTAAAAAAAAAAATCAATAAGAGGAAAACATTACAAACAGATAATCACATCAAACCGATTTTAAAAAACCATTTTCCCTTAGATTTCTGCAATGAAAGAACATGATTACCTGGCTCTAAAAGAAGCATTTATGATATTATTTGTTTTGTTTCATTAAAATCCATTTATTGTCTTATTTTATTTTTACAATAGCTTTGAAAGGTAAATGTCATGCACATTCCAAAAGTCAATAAATTTAATCCTAGGAGCTCAGGATTGGATGCTGATGGTTTCTATAAGTAAGAAGTGAAATCCAGATTATACAGGAAGAAAAATAAAGCCTGGCTTACCCCGCCTGGTAATGGAATGGCATTTTGATATCAGCCACTTGACCATATGGCTGTCCATGTCTCTCTTATATGATCTAATTGCTGATATTGTAACATTCCCTATAAAATGGCTGCAGAATCCCTTCAGAAAATAGAAACTTATCTCAATGTTAGGAATTACGAATCTAGAGGAATCTAGGGAAAGGAACTTAAAAAATGTCAATAGCCTCAAAATATTGCCCCAGGTATAATGCTAAATTCTAGACCTCACTATACATCCTCTTTATAATTTTTATTCTTTTATGGTGCAATGTAACAGTCATACAGAAAAGTTCATAAAACTGTATAAATACTTTAACGAATGACCATCAAATAAATGTCCATATAGTCTCTTACCAAGTCAAGAAATAGAACATGGTCATCACCCCCAAAGCCTCCTGTGGGTCCCTCCCTGGTCACAGCACCATACCCACCATCCTGATTTTTATAAAAATCCTTTCCTTTTGCTTTTGTATAATTTTACCACATTTGTATGCATCCCTAAAAATATAGTTTATTTTGCTCATTTTTAATTCCATGTAAATTGAATCATACTCTATGACACTTAGCACATTCTTTAATGTCTTATTTCTTTAACTCATTATTGTGTTTCTGAGACTCAAGCACGTTGCTGTGCATAGCTATCGTTCATTTTGTTTTATTGCTGTATATTATTCTCATGTAAGAATATACCATATGTATTTATCTGTTTTACTTTGACAGATACTTGGGTTATTTCTAGAGTGTTGTACCCACTCAGACATAATTTTTGTTTAACTCCCAATTTTCCCATTCTAATGATTTTTTTATGTTTAAGCCTTTGATACATCTGGAATTTATTTTGTTGTAAGAAGTTAGATAAGAATCCAACCAATTTTTTTCCCAATGCTAGTAAATTTACTAAATATCTCTTTCTCACTGACATGGTATTATACACTAAATTATATATATTGGTTCTTCTTCTGGAACCTTGATTCCGTTCCACTGAGCTCTCTATTGCCAAAACTACACTGTTTTAATAATTGTACTTTTAAAATATGTCTTAATACTGGTTGAGGCCATTTTTACATCATTAAACTTTCTGAGGATTTTTCGGTTTACTCTTGATTGTTTATTTGTTCATGTGAACTTAAAACCAATTTACGAACACCCAAATTTTAGAATGACTCTTAAATTTAAAAATTAGTTAAGGAAACAAAATGGCAGAAGGAGAACCTCCAAGAGATCACTCCTTCATAAAAGTAAAGAAAAAAACTGGCAAAAATAAAAGTCAGGATCAGGTTTTTTTTCAGAACTCTGAATATTAGCCAAAGGCTTGCAGCAACCTGTGGAGCATTTAGACAAGAAAATGCCTGAATCTCAGTAAAGGCAATAAATTTGTGGCATTTTAATTTACCCTGTCCCATCTCCCACTTTCCAGCTCTACATACCTCGAAAAGTAACAACCCGTGTTTCCAGAATTGGGGGGATTAAAACAGGGCAGGAACTCTTTCAAAGCCTCATTCCCAAAGAGAAGTCATCCTTTTACCTGTCTCGTGGTCCCTTGGAAGGCTCCACTCAAAGGCTTGTCTTTATTCCACCTCAGACTTACCCAGTGTGGAAAGTTTCTGGGGGGAAAGAAGGATATTTTTCGACTGTCTTAACAGCAAAGTGGCCTGAGATGATGCATCATAAGTGGGGCATATTACAGACTAATCAAAATTTTAGAAGGAAAGGCTGAGGAATGAGATGCACACAGAAGCTTTGAAAAGGTCAAATATATTCCTGGGAATCTAGATAGCCATGCACATGCTCCAAAAGGACCTGAAAATGTCCTAAGCTCTCATCTCTGGTTCACCTTGAGGTCTGCACAGGTAGCAAGTGAGCATATAGCAGAGTTGTAAACTACAAGGTGGTTGTTGAAGGAGTTCCCTAACATGCACACAAAGGCCGTTGGCAAAGACTGGGGGACGTATTGGTCCCAGGTGTTTAAGGAAATCTCTGTCCAATCATTAACTGATCATTAAGCTAACCAAGTAGAGACTTCAGGGGCTACAACAACAAAGACACAGACGTCACAGAATGA
This sequence comes from Rhinolophus hipposideros, assembly GCF_964194185.1. Classification (NCBI taxonomy): domain Eukaryota; kingdom Metazoa; phylum Chordata; class Mammalia; order Chiroptera; family Rhinolophidae; genus Rhinolophus; species Rhinolophus hipposideros. The sequence goes on along the minus strand of NC_138058.1, from coordinate 56,270,528 downwards.
GATCAGAAAAGTCACTAAGCAAACTACAACAGGCAGCAACAACAACAAATCCTGGGAATCAGCGAGAATATGATTCTCAGAGTTGCCACATTATATTATTTGAAACACTTAGTTTAAACAACTATGGGACATGCAAAGAAACAAAAGAGTATGTATGACTCACATATCAGGAAAAACGCAATCAATAGACACTGTGCTTGAGAACCCCAGACATTGGATTTACTAGACAAAAACTTCAAATGAACTACATTAAATATATTCAAAGAATATATGTTCAAAGAGTTTAAACCCTGTCTAAAGAACTAAAGTATAAGAATGATGTCTCATCAAGTAGAAAATATCAATGCAGAGTTAGAAATTATATAAAGGAACTGTGAAAAGTTGACCTAAGTGGAGCCATTTTAAAATAGACCTAGGGCAGCCATTCCAGAGGAACTGCTTTGCACATCTTACTCCTCAAACCTTTGGAATGTTTGAATTGGGCAAAACAACTTGAACTGGGCAAAACCAACATTGTATTTCAACCACTGCAAATATTTTTGTCTGTACTTGCAAATAAATTCCAAAGCTAACAGGAAAGTAGACATCCTGGCTACCAAATTGAAAATTAAAGATAGTCGTTAGAATTAGCACCACCATGCACAGGTAAAGAATAACTTCTTTATTTGCATCTACAGAAGTTCCTTCCTTGACTTATTAACACCAATAGAAATTCCTTCCTCCTATTCATGTAATTATTCCTCTTCCCTTTCTCGTAAAAAACCCTGCTTTCACCCCTTAATTGGGAGACTATTTGGGTTTCTGCCTGAATCTGCTTCTTAAATAGCTATTCTTTGAATCTCAAATAAACACTTATTGCCTCTCATTTGGCTATTTATTTTTAGGTTAATAGAACCAAATGGAAATCTGGAGTTGAAAGGTATAACTGAAATGAAAAACTCACTAGAGGGACTCCTTCATTAGTTATGGAGAGAGAAAAATAGATATGTTAGACTTTTTTCAAAATTCAGAACTTTAGTGCAAAAAGAACACTATCAAGAAAGTAAACAGACAATCTACAGAATGGGAGAAAATATTTGCAAATCATTTGTGATAACAATTTAATATCCAAATATATAAAGAACTCCTACAACTCAACAACAAAGAAACAAAGAACCCAATTAAAAGGGAAATGGACTTTAATAGACATTACTCCTAAAAAGATAAACAAATGTCCAATAAGCCCATGAAAAGATATTCAGCATCAATAATGTCAATCAAAACTATAATGATACACTACTTCAAGCCAACTAGAAGACTATCATAAAAACAATGACAAGTGTTGGTAAGAATGTGGAGAAATTAGAACCGTTATACATTGCTGGTGGGAATATAAAATGGTGCAGCCACTATGAAAGACAGTCTGGCAGTTCCTCAGAAAGTTAAACAGAGTTGCCATATGACCCAGAAATCCCACTCCTAGGTATCTATCTACCCAAGAGAAATGAAAACATATGTTAATACAAAAACTTATACACAAATGTGCATAGAACATTATTCATATCTGCCAAAAAAATGGAAACAACCCAATGTCCATCAACCAATGGATAAACAAAATGTTGTAGATCTATACAATGGCATATTATTAAACCATAAAATGGAATGAAGTAGTGATATATGCTACAACATGGATGAACCTTAAAAACAATATCTTAGGTGAAAGAAGCTAGTGACACAAGGCCTCATATCACATGATTCTATTTATATGAAATGTCCAGAACAGGCAAATCCTTAGCAACAGAAAGTAGATTGGTGGTTGCCAGCAGATGGGAGATGGAAGAGTGGGGAGTGACTATTATTAGACACAGGATTTTTTTGGAGAGGGGGGAGTGGCATCATAAGAATATTCTAGAATTAAACAGTGGTGATAGTGCACAACTTTTTCGATATACTAAAAACCACTGAATTGTATACTTTAATATTTTTTTAAGTTCATTAAGAAGAATTCAGACTGTGTTGCATAGAGGTTAAATTGCAGGCCTCTTCCACTGACTAGCGGTATGACCTTGTCACTTAAGTAGTGTGGCTGTGTTTGTTTCCTTATCTGCCCATCTCATAGGGGTGTGAGGATTAAGTGAGTCAGTACAAGTATTATACAAAGTGCTTAGAACAGGACAAATGATAAGAATTCAGTAAATGTGTTTTTGTTAACATTATCTTTATAAAGTTGTTGTTAACATTACCTTTATATTCAGGTGCAGGTGGTTCCTTTCCACTCATTCAGGTATTTTTGTGTGTGTCCCTCAGTAGATTTTTAAGTTTCTTCTTATAGATTTTGCACATTTTTTATTCATTTAATCCAAAGGTTTTTAAAAATCTGTGTGTGTTACTATAAATGGGATTTTTCCATTTACATCTTTTTTTCATACACACACACACACACACATACACACACAGAGTCTTCTTTCTTTTTTTGTTTTTGTTTTTGTTTTGTTTCAGGCATATAGAACATAGTGATCAGACATTTACAGAACTCACAATGTGATAACCCCAACAAGTCTACTACCCACCCAACACTATACATAGTTATTAAAACATTATTGACTGTATTTCCCATGCTGTACTACACATCCCCATGACTATTTTTTAATTACATCTCCTAATTTAGAAGGCCTTTGATTTTTTTTTAAATATTAATTTTGTTCCTAGCCATCTCCTGAATTCCCTTATTATTTATAATAGTTTTTCAGTACATTTTCCTGGACATACCAGGTATATCAGCATCTGCAAATAATGTTACACTCTCCTTATGTAAATCTGGAAGACTTCATTCTTTGACCATGCTCTAGAATGGCATAAATAGCATTAGTAGTTACCCAGCCTTTAAACATTTGGTAGAAGCCCTTTGTGAAATCTATCTAGGATTGCATTATTGAAAGGAGGGGTTGTTAGTATTATTGATAATATCTCTATTTCTCTCATGGTAATGAATTTATTTAGATGCCTTCTGTGGCTTCCTGATAAATTCTGTAAAATTTAAGTTTTTATAGAAAATCACAAATATCATTCGAGTGTTTAAATGTATTTGTATAAGGCTGAGAAGACAATACTTTATGAAACTTTTAAACTCAGTATATTTTCTTATTACAACATCATCAGAGCCCTCTGTGCTGTCCTTTCACAGCCATAGCCATATGCCTACCCTCTCCCCGTCCCTGGTAATCACTGATCTGGTCTCCCTTTCCACAGTTTTGTCATTTCAAAAAGATTGTGCAAATAAAATAATATATACGTAATCTTTTGAAATTGGTTTTTCTCACTCAGCTTAATTCCATCAAGATTCACCCACATTCCAAGATATATTTGTAAGTGAAAAAAGAAAGCTGCAAAATAGTTATCTATAATTTGCCACCTTCTCGTAATCAAGAAAAGGAAATAAGAATATATGTATACATATATACATGTATCATTTGCTTTATTGAGGTAAAATTCACCCTTTTAAAAGTGCACAATGCAGTGGTTTTTAGTATATTTACAAAGTTGTGCAGCCATCACCACTATCCAATTCCAGAACATTTTCATCACTCCAGAAAGAAACTTCATATGTAGTTCCCAATGTCACCTGTCCCCCAGTCCCTAGCAAACACTAATCTACTTTCTGTCTATAAGTATTTGCCTATTCTGAAGATTTCTTACTAATGGAATCACATAATATGTGGTCTTTTGTGACTGACTTCTTTCACTTAGCATAATGTTTTCAAGGTTCATTCATATTCCAGTATCCATTAGTACTTCATTGCTTCTTATCCCTGAATAATATTCAATTGCATGGGTACGCCACATTTACCCATTTGTCAGTTGGTAGAAATTTGGATTGTTTCGACTTTTTAGCTACTATGATAATGCTGCTATGAACATTCATGTCTAAGGTTTATGTGAATGTATGCTTTCATTTCTCTTGGGAAGATACCTGGGAGTGGAATTTCTGGGTCTTACAGTTATGTTAACATTTTAAGGTATTGGCACACTGTGGACAAACTGTTTACCAAAGTGGCCATACTTGCTTACTTTTGCCAAAAAGAAAACACTAAGAGGATAAATGAGAAACTAATTTTAAAGGATGTTCGCTATAGAGGGCAGAAGGAGGGGCGAAGATAAAGGGTGGAAAATATTAGCTTGAGATGGAGTAAAACCTCACTGAACTTACCTTTTTATATGGTTTTGAAATATGGACCATATGTAAACGCCTTTACATATTTAAAAAATAAAACCATATCAAAAAGAGAAGAAAGAGCAAGTTGTAAAATTGAAAATGAACTGAAACATGAACCCAATTGTATGTAAAATTGGTAACACCAGCACACACACACAAACAATCTTTCAAGTGACTTTTGAACACAGTATTCTGATTATATATCCTAGAGGAACACATTCTAAAGAAAGAAAGATTGGTATAGAAATAATAAACTTTATTTTTTCTTTATCAGTAATAATGGTATTGTAGCTTACACATTATTTAATGAGTATTAGCCATAGAGCAAACAAGTAAACATGCTATTGTGATGAAGAACTAAGATTTTCAGCGTAAAAGAAAAAGATACAACCATAAAATCAAATGAAAAGTTGTAATGTTAAATTTGAATTGAAAATACCAAGATGGATTCATGACTTTTAAAACTGGCCCACTCAAAGACAGAGGCATCATGACACATGGTAGCAACAAGAACACTGGGCAACCCGGTCTTTTGCCAATACCATTCCCTAAAGGAAGTGGGAACCATGGAGAAATAGCTCATTTCAGATCAGAGACAGGAAAAGTCCAATGTGAGTCAGTTTGTTGTGTTGGAAAGCAAAGCAACAACTGAAGATTAAAGCGCAGACAGGGGTTGTCAAATTTCCATAAATGTCAACTGGAAAGGAGTTCCACTGGCCAAATTTGTGACTGAGTGTCAAAAAGAATAATGACTATAGTTGATTATAAACATCTATAAACTAAGGTTAATTGTGACTACCTCATTGGATTCTTGTAAAATTTAATAAGATAATGCAAGAAAAAAAAATGCCTGACACAGGATAATTGCCGAATAATTTGTTTCTCCTCCCACTTATACTCTATGAGAGTTTTGAGGGCCTAAAAGTGGTTTAAGTTCCTTGAGGGAAAGACTACAGAAAGGCTATTATAAAATAGTTGCTTACCTCCCAATGTGGCCCTGTTCATGCCAACAATGCCCCAAAACATGCCCAAACGATAAAGTCCCTGCATTCCAAAAACCCACGACATAGTGCATGTAGCCATGCTTTCAAATTAAATCATGAATCCACCCCACTCCCACCCTCTGGACTGTCTAAATCTGAATACAGAGTCAATACTTATCGTGTCTCATCCAAAAGAGTAGGTATTAATCAGGACAGGCTCGCGAGTATAATAAACAACTCCAAGTATCAGAGGCTACGCGTAATAAAAGCTCATTTCCTGCTCGGGCCACAGTACACAGCTGTTTAGATGTGCTTATCAATCTGCCCCGCAATCATTCCATCATTCCGGAGCCAGGCTCTTCCAGGGTACCTTCCACCCTCTGGCGGGCAGACAAAGGAAGAGAGAGAGCATAGAGGATTGTGTGAGGTTATCTTAAGGGCCGGCTGCTGGCTGGAAGGGGCGTGCATCACTCCCACCCTCATTCCTTTGGCCCCACCCAACTGCAGAGGAGCCTAGGAAATGCAGCCTTGCTGGATTTCCCAGCAGGAAAAAGAGGAGGTTAGTGAACACACAGCACAGGGGCAAGGCTCTGGAAAGCCAGGCGTCCTGGAAAACAAATAAAATTCTTCTGACCTGAATGATTTTGATGTTGGAAAGCTGGAAGCAGTTCAAAATCAATGTTTCAATGTAAAAAGCAATACAAACAATGAAGAGGAAGGGGAAGAGAGTAAAGTAGCCCAGGAGGCTGAAATTAGTACTGTGAAGGGTTGTAGGTGAGTTACACCTTCAGATCCCATGGCCAACATAGCACCTGAGCCTCAGTTTCCCTGATTTGAGACCACTTCGCTTTAATCCCTCTTACATTTCTAATGTAAATTTTCATTCTTTTGTGTTTGTTCTGATACAGAGACTAATAAGTACTCTGTCGATCTAAACTTTTCTATCACTGCTAAGTAAATATTCATGGAGGGGTGGGACTCATTGGAAAGGGTTAACTGAAATTGCAAATCCAATTTAAACCAAAGAAACAACCTTTAAAATTACACTTCTTGCATAGACCAACTCATATTTAACTAAGTCTTCTTCAAATAGAAATGCTATTACTAAGATTATCGAGCCTATTGAAGACTTTCCACTATATGAAATGTTAGGCTTGTCAATCAAAAAAAGTCTATATCTAAATGCAAGGTTTCTATGTATATATTTACTTGTTACATATAGTAATAACTCCTTCCTCAGCCCTATCTCCACATTCATCCACCTCCCCCCTTTTTTCTTTTTTCCATTACAGCAAAATGTCTCTAAAGAGTTGTCTACCCCTGCCATTTCTAAGTCTTCTCCTCTTCTTCTTTCCTCCCTCCCTCCTCCACATAAAAACTCATCTTGGGGAGACCACCAGAGACCTCCACATTTCCAAATCCAAGAGTCAATTTTCAGCTCTCTTTTCATTTGACAAGGTAATCACTCCATCCTTCTGGAAACACTGTCTTTGTCCAGCGTCCAGCACACCACTTTCCATTGGTTCTTCTCCTACTTCACTGATTTCTCCTCATTTTCCTTTGCTGGTTTCTCTTCATTCCCTTGATCTCTAAACATTGGAGTGCCCCAGGGTTCAGGACTCTTTTTTCTTCTTTATTTATAGCCACTGTATATATAATCATGTCTAGTCTCATATCTTTAAATATCATGTGTAGAATGACAACTCCCAAATTTTTGTCTCCAGTCAGGATGTCTGCAGTGCTTGAACTCAGACTCTTATGGCCGACTTCCTACTAGACGTCCAGTTTAAAGAATATCTTCAATTTTTTACATCCAAACCCAAGCCCCTCATTGCCCATACTCCCCAAAACCTGTACCTCCCTGAGTCCACCCCATCTCAGAAAATGGCAATTTCATTCTTCCAATTACTCACACCAAGGACCTTAAACCATCATTGACTTTTCTATCTATCTATTTCTCATCCTCCACATAAAATCTGTTAGCAAATTCTTTTGAAGCTCAGCTCTACCTTCAAAATATTTCCAGAATCTGGCCACATCTCACCAACTGTGTCCAAGCCATCGTTAAACCTCTCCTGGATAATTGCAAAAGCTGCCTCACTTGACCTGTACTTCCTTCATTGTAGCCTGTCCTCCACAAAGCAGATAAAGTAAAGCTGTATGCTAGATCAAACTATTTTTCTCTGAAAACCCCCCTCATAGCTAAGGAAAAGCCCAAATCCTTATGATTGCCTTTAAGGGCCTACAGTCTGGTTCCCCAACTATATCTCTGACCTCATTTCACTTTTCCCTTTGCCCACGTCACTCCAGCCACTCTGGCCTCCCTGCTGTTACCTGAACAGGACTAGCATGTGCCACCTTAGATCATTGTCACTTACTTGAAGAGCTCTTCCCCAGATATACACAGGTCTCACTTTTTTTTCTCATGTCTCTGTTCAAATGTTATTTTTACTGACCACCCTCCAAACCTCCAATGCCTCTAGCACTCATTGTCCTACTAAACCCATTTTCCTTATTCCAATAGCACTATTCAAATGTAACAAACTATGTTTTGTTCCCTAATTGTCTGTCCCCTCTCACAAGAATGCATGCTCTACCTAAGGAAAAGAATGTTATCTATTCTGTTCACCACTGTATCTTCAGTGCCTTGAACAGTGCCTGGCACAGAGTAGGCCTAGAATAAATATTGAATGAATGAAAGAATCTATCATATGCTTTAAACAGTTTATATTATGTCATACAAATCTTCAGATACTATACCATGCATATAAAATATGCATCATAACTTCATTTACAGGAATACAACTAATTCCCTGCACATTGTCTGTAAAATAAACATAAGAAGACTGCAAAAGGTAGAGAAAAGATGTCACACAGACTAGAGATCTTGGACTTTGAAGAACAATCTGGCAGTCAGTTTTCTGGGTTTTCTTTTTGCCTCATATATCCTAGAGTTGGAGCTGAAGAAGCTGGCAACCACTAAGTGCCAACGGACACACACACACAAAACCCCAACAAAGCCTACTTTCTCTAGTCTAGTAACCAGGAAAAGGAGCAACATGGCAAGATGAAAACTTTAAGAAAATATCTGTTCTACTACAGCCAAACACCACAGAAAAAAATCAGTGACACCAGCCCCATCCCACCCCATACACATACCAGCAAAGATCAATAGGGAGCCTAATAAGTGAGAACTACAAATGAATTCAGTAATGTTGCAGGATGCAATATCAACATACAAAAGTCAGATGTACTTCTATACACTAACAATGAACTATCTGGAAAAGAAATAAAGAAAACAACATAATTTACAATACCATCAAAAAAATAAAATACAGGGGCCGGCCCAATGGCTCAGGCGATTAGAGCTCCGTGCTCCTAACTCCGAAGGCTGCCGATTCGATTCCCACATGGGCCAGTGGACTCTCAATCATAAGGTTGCCAGTTCAACTACTCGAGTCCCGCAAGGGATGGTGGGCAGCGCCCCCTGCAACTAAGATTGAACACGGCACCTGGAGCCGAGCTGCCGCTGAGCTCCCAGATGGCTCAGTTGGTTGGAGCACAGGCTCTCAACCACAAGGTTGCCAGTTCAATTCCTCGAAGGGATGGTGGGCAGCGCCCCCTGCAACTAAAATTGAACACAGCATCTTGAGCTGAGCTGCCGCTGAGCTCCCGGATAGCTTAGTTGGTTGGAGTGCATCCTCTCAACAACAAGGTTGCCGGTTCGACTCCCGCAAGGAATGGTGGGTTGTGCCCCCCTGCAACTCACAATGGCAACTGGACCTGGAGCTGAGTTGCACCCTCCACAACTAAGATTGAAAGGACAACACTTGAAGCTGAACGGCACCCTCTACAACTAAGATTGAAAGGACAACAATTTGACTTGGAAAAAGAAGTCCTGGAAGTACACACTGTTCCCCAATAAAGTTCTGTTCCCATTCCCCAATAAAATCTTTAAAAAAATACATAAAAATAAATTTAATCAATGAGGAGAAAGAGCTATATGCTGAAAACTGTAAGATGAAAGAAATTGAAGAAGACAAACAAATGGGAAGATATTCCATATTCATGGATAAGAATTCCTATTGTTAAAATGTGCATAATATCCAGAGCCATCTTTAAATTCAATTCAATCCCTATCAAAATTCCAATGTCATTTTTATAGAAATAGAAAAAAGAGCATATAAATTTGTATGAAACCACAAAAGACCCTGAAGAGCCAAAGCAATCCTCAAAAAGAACAAAGCTGGAGGCATCACATTTACTGATTTCAAACTATATTACAAAGCTATAGTAATAAAAACAGTATGGTACTGTCATAAAAACAGATATGTAGACCAATGGAACAGAATCTAGAACCCAGAAATAAATTCACATGTATACACCAACTAATATCAGATAATCCAAGAATATTCAATGGGGAAAAGATAGTCTCTTCAATAAATGGTTTGGGTAAACTGTATATCCACGTCCAAAGCAGTAAAACTGGACACCTATCTTATACCACTCACAAAAATCAACTCAAACTGGACTAAAGACTTAAATGTAAGAATTAAAAACTTAAAACTCCTTAAACACACACACACACACACAAGGGAAAAAAAGCTCCTTGACATGAGATATTGGCAATAATGTTTTGGATATGTATCAAAAGCTCAAGCAACAAAAGCAAATATCAACAAGTGGGACTACATCAAACTAAACGTCATCTGCACAGGGTAATCTACAGAATAGGAAAAAAATATTTGCAAACTATATATTTCATAAGAGGTTAATATCTAAAGTACATAAGGAATTCATATAACTCAACAGCTAATAATAATAATAATCCAATTTAAAAATGGGCAGAGGAACTGAATACACATTTTTCCAAAGATATCCAAATGGCCAACAGGTAGAGGGAAAGGTGCTCAATATAACTAATCTTCAGGAAAATGAAAGTCAAAATCACAATGACATATCACCTCACTGGCTATCACCTCATTTGGCTATTGTCAAAAAAGATAATTGATAAGTGTTGGCAATGATGTAGAACAAGGGGAACCCTTGTGCACTATTGATAGGAATGTAAATTGGTGCAGCCACTATGGAAAACACTATGGAGGTCCCCCCAAAATTAAAAGTATAATTACTTTATGATCCAGCATTCCCACTTTGGAGTATACATTCAAAGGAAATGTAAACAGGCTATCAAAAGATATATGCACCCTCATGTTTATTGCTATTGCAGCATTATTTACAATAGCCAAGATATGAAAGCAATCTACATATCCACTGATGGTGGAATAGATTTTTTAAAAAGGTCTACGGCCATACCAGCCTGAACGCGCCCGATCTCGTCTGATCTTGGAAGATTTTTTAAAAAGGTGATATGTGTTTTATATATATATATATATATATATATATATATATATATATATATATGTATGTATGTATATATATATTTTTTCCAGCCATGAGAAAAAAGGAAACCCTGACATTTTTGACAATATGGATGAACCTTGAGAGTATTATATTAAGTGAAATACAAGTTCTGACAATTATGTTCTCAAACTTATTGCAATGATGTTGCTAACCTTTTTTGATATCAGAGGGATTATTCATTATGAATTCATATCAACTGGGCAAATAGTTAACCATGTTTACTATTTAGAAGTGCTGAAAAAACTGCGTGAAAGAGATTACCTGAACTTTTCACCAACAATTCATAGCTCTTGCATCATGACAATGCACCAGCTCACACAGCACTGTCTGTGAAGGAATTTTAAGGCAGTAAACAAATAACTGTACTGGAACACCCACCCTTCTCACCTGATCTGGTCCCCAATGACTTCTTTCTTTATTCAAAGATAAAGGAAATATTGAAAGGAAGACATTTTGAAGACATTCAGGACATCAAGGGTATTATGACAACAACTCTGATGGCCATTCCAGAAAAAGAGCTCCAGAATTGCTTTGAAGGGTGGACTAGGCACTGGCTTCAGTGCATAGCTTCCCAAAGGGAGCACTTCAAAGGTGACCATAGTGATATTCAGCAATGAGCTATGTAGCACTTTTTCTAGGATGAGTTTGCGAATTGCGAATTGCGAATTGTCCAACCTCGTAAGTCAGACAGAAAAAGACAAATACTGTATGATCTTATTTATATGTAGACGCTTAAAAAAAAAAAGAACTCATAGAAAAAGAGAAAATATTGGTGCTTGCTGGGGATGTGGGTGGGGGAAGGAATAGGTGAAGGTGGTCAAAGGCTACAAACTTCCTATTATAAGATGAAGGAGTTCTGGGGATCTAATGTACAGCATGGTGACTACAGTTAACAATATTATACCATATTACAGAAAATTACTAAAAGAGTTGATCTTAGAAGTTCTCACCACACACACAAAAAAATGGCAACTATGTGAAGTGATAGATGTGCTAACTAATTTTATTGTGGTCATTATTTCACAATATATGCATATATTAAATAATCACATTGTACATCCTAAAATTGTACAATGTTATGTGTCAATTATATTTCAATAAAGCTGGGAATACTGGGGGTGCCAAAAATATATATACCAGTGGACACTTTGGTCAATGTTGCTCAAGCAGTAGTTTGCCGTAATCAGAAGTGTCTGGACAGTGATGGAAACCACTTTGAGCACCTCTTGTAATTGCAGAAGTCAAACGTGACTTTTATTTATCTTTTGTTATCAGTATATGTTGAGTATTAAAATTTTAATACAGTTTTCCTATCTTAAAATGTGTATACATTTTTGGGACATGCTCTGTGTATTTTTAAATAAAAATAAATAATAAATGTAATTGAAAAGTCAAGTTGGATTTTTTTAAAAATTCAAGTAATCTACAAGAAGCAGGGAAAAGAAAGCAGAGATGGAAAATAGAACAAACAAAATAAAATGTCAGGCTTAAGCTTTAATATATCAGTAATTACATTAAATTTAAATCATCTAAATATACCAGTTAAAAGACAGAGTTGCTCCAAAGGCAAGGAAAGTAAAAGCTAAAATAAATTAATGGGACTATATCAAACTAAAAAGCTTCTGCACAGCAAAAGAAACCATCAACAAAATAAAGAGGCAACCAACAGAATGGGAAAAGATTTTTGCAAACAATGCCTCTGATAAAGGGATAATATCCAAAATTATAAGGAACTCATACAACTCAACAACAACAACAAAATAAACAATCCAGTTGAAAAATGGGCAGAGGATCTGAAGAGACATTTCTCAAAAGAGGACATACAAATGGCAAATTGTCATATGAAAAAATGCTCAACATCGCTAATCATCAGAGAAATGCAAATAAAAACCACAATGAGATATCACCTCACCCCAGTCAGAATGGCTATCATCAACAAGACAAATAGTAACAAGTGTTGGAGAGGCTGTGGAGAAAAAGGAACCCTCATACACTGTTAGTGGGAATGCAGACTGGTGCAGCCACTATGGAAGGCAGTGTGGAGGTTCCTCAAAAAATTAAGAATAGAACTAATAAATAAATTAATTAATAAAAAAAAATAAATAAATAAATAAAAAAAAAATTAAGAATAGAATTACCTTATGATCCAGCAATTCCTCTCCTAGGTATCTACCAAAAAAATCTGAAAACATTTATACATAAAGACACGTGTGCTCCAATGTTCATTGCAGCTGTATTTACGGTGGTCAAGACATGGAAACAACCAAAATGTCCTTCGATATATGAATGGATAAAAAAGTTGTGGTATATATAGACAACAGAATACTATTCTGCCGTAAGAAAAGATGAAATAGTACCATTTGCAACAACATGGATGGATCTTGAGATTATAATGCTAAGCAAAATAAGTCAAACAAAAAAGTCAAGAGCCCTATGATTTCACTGATATGTGGCATATAAAACTGAAAACAACTAAGGAACATGACAAACAAATGAAGAAAGAAAAACTCATAGGTACAGACAGTAGTTTAGTGGTTACCAGAGGGTAAGGGGGGAGTGGTGTGGTAGATGAGGGTAAAAGGGATCAAATGTATGGTGATGAAAAGAGAACTGACTCTGGGTGGTGAACACAAATGTGATGATAGATGATGCATTACGAATTGTACACCTGAAATCTATGTAACTTTATTAACAATTGTCACCCCAGTAAACTTTAATTAAAAATAAAAAAAGACAGAATTGGCTAGAGTATGACTAACCTATATGCTATCTACAACAAATCACTCCAAATATAACAACATAGATAGGTTGAAAGTAAAAAGGTAGAAAAAGATATATCATGTAAACATAAATTCAAAGAAAGCAGCAATAGCTCTACTAATTTTAAATAAAACGTACTTCAAAGTATAGAAAATTACTAGAAGCCAAGAGAGACATTATATAATGATAAGGGAGTGTAAATCCACCATGAAGATATAGTAATCCTCAATGTGTATTGCCAGAAAACAAAGCTGCAAGTTATGTGAAGCAAAACTGAGAGAACTGAAAGGAAAAAACAGACAAATCCACAATTATAGTTGAAGACTTCAACACCCCTCTCTCAACAATATATTGGACAACTAGAAAAGCTATAAAATCAGGATATAGAAAACTAAACAACATCATCAATCAACAGGATATGATCCACATTTATATTACACTCTACTCAACAACAGCAGAATACACAACATTCTTTTCAAATGCCCACAGGACATGCGAGTAAGCTCTTAGATGCTACAGTTGTCTTACTACAACCAAAGGTTAGCCTTTCTGAGAATAGAGCCAGTAAAAAAGTAGAGCCAAGACTTGGAGAAAAAGCCAGGCCCTGATGGTATCTTTGGAACCAAAGCAGCAATCTGGACCTGAAGTCGTAATTTTCCAGATATAAGAGTTAATAAGTTCAGGTTTTACTTAAGCCTATCTGAATTGATTTTTCTGTCACTTGGTATGAGAGTCCTGATGAAATGCACTATCATACTGCTCTCTTTTGAAATAAGCATCAAACTTTTCCAAGTTTAAAGCCAGAATTGGTGAGGGTTTTAGGTTGCATTTAATCATAAAATAGAGTTTCCCCCAAATTATTCCCTTTGGAGCAGAACCCATCAAGATGTCTTTCCTGGTAGGAGCCTCTCTGTATGCCAAAGGGCACTGGGCCAACCGAGTCCTCTGAGCCCTTGGCCCACTTTCCTGAGTCCTCCCCAAGAAATAACAAACACTGAGTCCCCTGTTTGTATGCTCAGATCATATCTGTTGTAAATAATGGCTCTGGACACATTAGAGAGTGGGGTGCACAGGCCAATGCACAGGTGATTAAACACAGAATGAACCCATCTGCTTACTGTGTGTTATGACCTCGGGTGGTCGGTGGCGAGGTGGCCCTCAAACAAGATATGCCCACACTCTACTCCCAAGAATTTGTGAATATCACTTTATTATAGCAAAAAAGTGACTATTATATGACAAAAGGTGTGATTAAATCAAGGATCTTGAAAAGAAGTTGTCCTGGGTCCTGTGGGTGGGCCCTAGACGCAGTCACATGTTTCCTTACACAGGAAAGGGACAGAAGAGGGGACGAAAGACCTACAGAGGAAAAAGCAAGATGAAAACAGCACAGAGATACAACCACAAGGCAAGGAAGGCTAAGGGCCACCAGAGCTGACAGAGGAAAGGGACAGATTTTCCTTTAGAGTTTCCAGAGGGAGCACAGTCTTACGGACAACTTGATTTGAGACGTTGGGCCTCCAGAATGATGAGAGAAAATGTTCTGTTGTTTTAAGCCACCCAGTTTGTGGTAATGAATTACAGCATCTGCAGGGAACTAATATACCTCCTTAGAGTAATATTGCACCATTGAAATATTAATTTTAGTTCAGACGCCCAGTAAAGGAAATACCAGCAAAGGACCATAGAAAGCTAATATTTATATAGTGTTTACTGTGTTCCAAGTAATATGCTAAGTATTCTGCATATGTTAGGTCATTTAATCTTTATAATAACCCTAGGCAATAGGTATTATTATCATCCCCATTTTACAAATAAGAAACTGAGGCACAGTGAGATTAACTTGGCCCAAGGTCACACAGCTATGAAATATCAAAGCTGGGATTCAAGTCCGGGTGGAGCTGCTACTGCCAGAGGTGATGTTATTGAGTCACTGTGTGAGAAAAACGAAGCGGTTGCATGGGCGTTTGTCTACATCACAGGCTCTCACCACTGCTTGCACAATCAAATCACCTGAGGGGCTTTAGAAACACTAAAAGAAAAGAAGCACACTGAAGACAAGTTAATCAGAATTTTAGACATTGGATGTTGAGCCTTAGTAGCATTTAAAAGTTCCCCCACATGATTCAAATGTGCGGAGTTAAAAACAACAGACATAATAACCTCCAATGGCAGATTTAACTAATTTTTTCAAATTGGCTTTGATCGGATGTTTGTTTGATCGGATGTTGTGTTCTGGTAGTATTGGGACACCCTGAAACTGCTCACTCACTCATTTATCCTTTTTCTTCCTGCTTCTATCTCAAAATAAAAGTTCAATCTGAACATCTAATGAGTTACCAAGGTTTTAAGAAACAGAGGATTTCTCAGGGATACTGTGGATACCTGATCATGGCATTGTACACCAGAAGCTAAACATTAATGAATGCCAACTATAATTTTATATATATAATGTGATGGTTCAGTGTGAGGTCGGAGGGATAGTGGATGGGGGGAGGGGGGTTCACAGTGTGAGGGATATAAATGATGAACGTCTAAGTATTACCTTGTCTTGTACACCTAAAACTAATAAATAAAAAATAATAATAATAAAAAAATAATTAAAAAAAAAACAGGATTTCTCTGAGTAATGGAAATGTAATCATCATTGAGATACTACTTTCTACCTAAAACAGGCTACTGACCGCTGACCTTATTTATGTATTTATTTATTTACTTCTTTGCTTGTTTATACATACCCTAGAAGATCAAAATCTGAGTATAAAAAGAAGATTGGTCAACCTCTTGGCCTAAGTAACTATGAATTCATTTGATTAACTAGTTTCTTTTCTTTTTCTTTAAGTTGATACATTTGTTGTGGGTTTTGGTATTGTGTAAGCATACCTGCTCCAGCCATTCATGCTAACTGGTCATGACCAAGCTAATAAATTATAAATGGCGACATGGGTGGTTTTTAGCTCGAAGTACCAAGTTCAGCAAGCCTATTAACGCAGGCTGAGGAGAAGGCACATTCACTGTGGAATGCAAACACATCATTTCTCTAACCTGCAATTTTGTCTCCTTTATTTCTTATTGTTTGCAAAAAAGTCATGGCTTCCTAATTCCAGCTGTTTGGCTTCATATTCTATCCCAGGTTTTCATGGCTTCTGATTGCATTTGGAAACTAACAGCTCTGTACAGCTATGCAGCAATGAGGCCTACATGTTGCCATTATTCTGAGAACTTTTAAGACGTTTCTATCTTCATTTAAATATTGTCCTGAACTCAGTAGCCTTAATGAATGGGCACAACATTCAAAGATAGATCTGCCTCAGCATATCTCCCTCCTATATCACTATTCCATTGTTCACTTTGACAGAGAGAGAGAGAGAGAGAGAGAGAGAGAGAGAGAGAGAGAGAGAGAAAGGAAAAGCATTTTCTGAGGTCACTGTAGCAGAATTTGCTATATGAAATTTTCAGACCTGTCATTCATAAGCATCTGCTGATATCTCCCACACTCTATCCCCTACTATATAACCTTAGGACCACCTTGCCAGCCATAGCTACATGGAGCCACAGGACTTGAGTAAAGGAAGCTACCATTCTCCTATCCTGCTTAGCTCTCCACAAGTAGAACTTGTAACATGGAACCCAAAGGTCATTGCATATTAAGGCTGAGAATGGAAAAGGTAATAGGGTTACAATGCAAAAAAGGAGACTATTATGGAATGAATGGCTGTGTCCCCCCAAAATTTATGTGTTGAAATCTAATCCCCAATGTATTTGGAGGTAGGGTTTTGGGGAAGTAATTAGGTCATGAGGGTGGAGCCTTCACGAATGGAATCAATACCCTTATAAGAAGAGGCCAGAAAGCTAACTCATTCTCATTTCACCCTGTGAGAATATAACAAAAAGTCAGACATCTGCAACCCAGAAGAGGTACCTCACCAGAACCAGACCTTGTTGCTTCCAGTCAAGATAGAATAACAGGGACTAGATATTAACCCTCCAGGGTGAAAAACAAAAATATAAAACAACAAGACAAATTACATGAAATAATGATTTACAAGACACTAGACATCAAGCAATGAAGGACAAGTATCCCTGACAGAAAATTTAAAAAATAAATAAGTGAGCCTTATAGATATCCTAGCTTAGTGTTTTGAGAGAATTTTCCTTTCCATAGAAGGAGATCCCAGACAGAAGGTAGAAGATTTCCTGAGCTGAGTAAACAGAACTTAGATTTCAGTAGATCAAAACATCTAGAATTATCAGGACAGAGTACTGAAAAAAAGCGAGCTGTACAGAGACCTGCAGAGGGTCCTCCCCACATATTCAGCAAAGTATTACTTAGTGCTCTTATGTGAGAAAAGGATCACTCAAAATGACTAAAAGGAACAGTGCCCAGTGCTCACATGTGGCTAGGAATACAGCCTGTTCCCACCAGACAGGAAAACTCATAAAATATGGGGCATTGGGTAGAATACTCAGAAAGGCCTTACCTCAAAAAGAGGGGACTAATTAGCTTCGCACTAGCACTCTTCGGGAACCACCCAACCAATCAGATCTAGACCTAAAAGGATCGAATTATTTGCAAGAAACTTTATTCTAGAACAAAGCTCAAGAATATTTATAGGAATACAAAAATATCCAACACCTAACAAAGTACAGGTCTGATCATCCAATCAATGATTACTAGGCATGCAAAGAAGAAGAAAAACACTGTCCATTTGAGAAAACTAATCAATCAAAACTGACATAGAAATGACACAGATGTTAGAATTAGAAAACAATGACATGAAAATAGCTATTATAACTGCCTTCCATATATTCATAAATTACATAGAGACATCGCAGATATCAAAAAAAATCAAATTTCTAGAGATTGAAAACTACAATGTCTGAGATGAAAAGACTCCAGATTAAATTAACAATAGATAAGTAGGACATTGCAGAAGAAAAGATGGTGAACTTGAAGACATAGCAATAGAAGCTATCCAAAATGAAACACACAGAAAAAAAAAGAAGAATCTGAAGAAATGAAAAGAACATCAGTGAGCTGTGAGACAGCTTCATATGTACATTGGCCTCAAAAATATGTAAATAAAGTCTCTGAACAATAGAAGAAAAGGGGGGAAAATCAGGACTAATGTACCAAACAATCCAAAGTTGATGAAAATCTTAAACCCACATATCCAAGAAGTTTAAAGAACCTCAGCATAAGAAATGTGAAAAAAAAATTACACCAAGGAATATAATAATCAAATTGCTCAAAACCATTGATAAGAAAATGTTAAAAGTAGTGAGAGAAGATAGATGTACAGAGGAACAAAGAAAAAGAGGACAGCAGTTTTCTTGTTAGAAATAATGCACTCAAGGTGAGAGTGGAGCAACATCTTTAAAGTACTGAAGGAAAGCAGCTGTCAATCTAGAATACTATACTCTATTACGTATCTTCAAAAACAAAGGCGACATAACGATATTTTTAGATATGCAATAATTGAAAGAAGTGTTCTAAAAGAAGTAAAGTTCTTCCGGTAAAAGAAAAAAATAATACCAGAGAAAAATATAGATTAACCCTTAAAAGTGAAGGACATCAGAAATGGCAACTACATAGGTAAATATGTTTATTATTACTTAAATCTCTTTAAAAGATAATTAACTATTAACAAAAATAATGGCAATATTTTAAAGGTTTTATAGCATGTGTATAAATAAAACAAATGACAAAAACATAAACATCAAGAGGGGAGAAATGGAAGTATATTACTTCATATTCCTATACTATAGATGACGTAGTGTAATATCACTTGAAGGTAGAATGTGGTATATTTAGTA
This sequence comes from Rhinolophus hipposideros, assembly GCF_964194185.1. NCBI lineage: Eukaryota > Metazoa > Chordata > Mammalia > Chiroptera > Rhinolophidae > Rhinolophus > Rhinolophus hipposideros. The sequence continues at coordinate 56,251,352 of NC_138058.1, read as the reverse complement.
TGCATTCTATAAAACTCTAAGCAAGTTAGCAAAGGAAAGAATTATAGCTAATAAGCTAACAAAAGATATAAAATGGAATAAAATAACACTCAATCCAAAAGATGGAAGATAAGGAGAAAATGGAAACAAATAACAGAGGGACAAATAGAAACAAATAGCAATATGATAGATTTAAACCAAACTATGTAATAAACATTCTAACATCCCCAATTATAAAGCAGAGATTGTCAAAGTTGAGCAAAAAGCAAAACTCAACTACATGCTGCCTTCAGAAAACACATATTAAATTTAAAGACAGAAAAAGATTAATAGTAAAATGTTATAATATATATACCATGTTGACCCTAATAAAAAAAAAGCTAAATTGACTGAATTAATATCAGACAAAAGTAGATTTCACAGCAGAGAATATAACCAGGATAAAGATTATTTCATCATGATAAAATGACCAATTCATTGAAGACATAAAAATCCTAAATGTGTATGTACCTAATAACAGAGCTTCAAAATACATGAAGCAAAAGCTGATAGAATTATAAGGAGAAATGGGCAAGTCCACAGTTTTAATCACACATTGCAATACTCCTTTCTCAATAATTGATACTACAATTAGACAGAAAAATCATCAGGATATAGAAGATTTGAAAAGCACTCAGTCAAATTAACCTTTGGGTATTTTTAGCACACTCTTACAGCAGAATATACATTCTTTTCTAGTTTATAAGGGATATATTACATAGGCCTAGCTCTGGATCACAAAACAAGTTTTAATTCCAAATGTTTAAAAGGACTTAAGTCATACAAAATAGGTTCTCTGTCCACAATGGAATTAAATCAGAAATTAATAACAGAAAATATCTGAAAAATCCCCAAATATTTGGAAACTAACACCTTTCCAAATAACCCAGGGATTAGAGAAGAATCTAATCCATGTCCAATCTAATCCATTAGAAGAATCTAATATCCAAAAGAGAAATTAGAATATTTTAAACGAAGTAAAATGAAAACAACATAAAATTTTCGAGTGCCATAAAGCAGTATTTAGGGTGAAATTTATAGCAATAAATGCCTACGTTAGAAAAAGGAAAAGGTCTCAATTTATAGCATGAGCTTCTACCTCAAGAAACAGAAAATGGAAAGCAAAACCAAAATAAGCAGAAGGAAGGAAATAATAAAGATTAAATAGAGAGACAATAAATAGGAAACAGAAAACCCAATAGAGAAGCTCATTAAAACAAAAATCTGGTTCCTTGAGATCAATAAAATTGATAAAGCTCTAGCTAGACAGATCAGGAAAATAAGTTAGAAGACATAAAATACCATTACCAAGAATGAGGCAGGTGACATCCCCATGGATTCTACAGATACTTAAAGGATACACACATCTGTGTGTTGACACTTTACCAAGTAACATGATTGCATTTTAAGGGATCTTCAACATCATAACTCAAAGGGTCAACATAACGGAAGAATTTAGAAAATGGCCCGAGCTTGATTTATGGCTTGTAGAATTGAATGTTATGGCATAGATACAAAAGATTCTTTGAAATTAAAGAGGAAAGATTCCAAAACAGAGCATATAGAGTCACAGACCACCAAACAGGCTAAACTGACTGAATATCACATTCCCACCCACTAATCTTGGAACAGACCATCTCCTGAGGACCAATTCAAGTGCTTGCCCATCATTCCCACTCAGTGCCACTAATCACAGGAATGAGATACAGTACGTCACTTGTGAAGTAGGATTAATATTAGCAATTGTGTCAAGGGCAAAGTGAAATAACCAATGTAAAACACGTAACATAATTCCTGGAACACCCAGAGCTCAATAAATCATGGTTCCCCCTTCCTTTATTCCCTTCCATTACCAAATGGAAGGCAAATTGCACTGTTGGCCCCAGTTCAGAGGGTTTTAAAATTTAGAGCTTGTATGCTGAACTGACGCTCATTCAAGACTCCTGGGTTGAGCATAGAAACTTTTAAAACAACTTGAGTCCGAACTTGGATGTCCCCATTGCCATGCGTGGGGAGTCAAAAAGCAGAACAGGGAGCTGCCAGAACCCAGTCGCCAGGCTCTGAAAAAAATCAATAGGTAGACCACATTTGTATCCTATCTCTATCAGAATACATTTATGCTCCCCTTCCTGCTTGTTGAGGGTCCCTCATTAGAGCACCCCTCTTGGCCTTTCCACCATCCCTCACCCATTCCTCCTCAGGGAAGCAGTAAATTAATTGCCTGATGGGTAAGTTTGAAAGCATGGCCTCTCAAAGGCACAGCTCAGCCCTTTTCTCATTCTGCTCTTTTCAGACAGGTAGGCCCCATGGGAAAGGCCTGTAGGTTGTTCAACCATGGCTGCTGATGAGTATTTTTGAGGTACAGTGTTAGGAGGCCCACATGATCTGAAATGCAATACACATTCTCCCAAACCAGCTTCACTACTAATAAGGGTAGTCATTTGTCTCTAATTGTCTAATTCCTAGGTCTATCTCTCAGTTGATTCTGAACTTGGGTGGGGAAGAGGGATGCCATTTATTGGGCTCCCTCAAAGCCCACCCACCCATTTGCCATGCATACTCACACACAGACAGGCACCAAAGACTTTAGCATGTTCAATGGCATGACTGCAGTCTCCCATATGTCCTCGTGTCCCTCAGTCTGCATTTTCCCACCATTCTGGGCCTCTCAGACTGACATTGCTGCCACCCAACTTTCACACCAGAAAGAGTGATAGAGACGCAATGATGGTGCTTTCTGCCTTCCTCCAGCAGTGCTAGCACTAGGTGTTGTCCTTCTTTTGTGTCTCCCACAGGACTTAGCACAATTCTGAACGTGTGGAGTTCTGAAAAAGAATCAGGACACCTGGGTTCAAGCCCCTCTGAACTCTGCCCCTTCCTTGCCATGTGAATTTGTACATATCACTTGGCCAGTTTGGATCACTGTTTCCTTATCCTGTTTGTTCTTTTTAAGAGACATTGAGGTATATTTTAAATGAGCAATAAGTTGATTCCTTCTTCAATGTGGTAAAAGTGAAATGGTCAAGATCTCTAACGCTTGTTTGCATTTTTGGCAAACATAGCTCTATATTTTTCAGATGTGCTTAAGATGTTATCCTATTTACAATGTAAACCCCAAGATGCCTACTGTTTCCCACAATGTTCAAATAAAGGACTTGGAACCCACAAATTCCCAAAAAATTATGTCTACTACCAAATTCCTACTTAAATGTAGCTGAAATTTTTGAAAATATGCCCACTGCTTTACTATAGAATTTAACAAAATTTTATTATAGAATTACCAGAGCACTGAATATAAAGCTATATTATTTGTAGTTTTCTTAAGGAGGGGCTGGCAAACTATGGCCCTCTGCCTGTTTTTATAAATAAAGTTTTATTGCAACACAATCACACTCATTTTTTACATATCATCTGTGATTGCTTTCATGCTATAAAAGCAGATTTTAGTAGTTGTGACAGAGATTCTATGGCTGCAAAGCCTAAAATGGTTACTATTTGGCTTTTTACAAAATTTGCTGACCTCCATTCCAAAGGAGCCTTCAGTTAATCTTCATTAATCAAAATGATGCCTCATGAATGTCCTTAACACATGATTAAGTGACCAGAACAATTTGGCTTACCCTGCCTGGGCCTTTCCTCTCAATCGGTAGGATGGGTGATTTGTCTAGATGATTTCCAATGGTGGCGTTAATCATCATTTTGGTTCTCAGCCAATGAGTAATTTCCTTTGTGATGTTTGATTATTTCTGAATGTTTGAGATTTTTTTCACCTCTTATGAAATTGGGAAAACATTGGCAGGGCACATCAGGAGACTGAAGTTCCAGGCCCCTCTTTGCCTCTAATTGATTAAACCTTTTGGTGCTTTGCTTCTGTAAAATGGGCAGGCTGGACAGATGAGGATAACGTTCCTTAAAATAGATCATTATGATCCAGTGTGTGAAGCAGCTCATGGAAGGCCACCTTGCTGCTATACAAGCCCAAGGAAAAGCATCACAGTGGGATCTACAGAGGAAAAACGATTCAGGGAAAGCTTCTTGGAGGAAGTGGTACCTGATCTGAGTCTTGAAGGATGGGAAAGAATTCATGCTGCTGGAGAATGAACTGATGAATAAAGCAGAAGGTATCTTATTGAAGCCATTGTTTTATGTAGCTGATTAGAAAATGTCGTCAGGTTCAAGCATCTAAAGCCCAAGAAAGATCTCTCTAAATTCAAACAAATTCTAACATATGTATTCCACTCTGCTTCTGCATGTATATTATGGAAGGCCACACTGCCCAGCAACCTTTCACAATACAATCACCTTTTGGTGAAAAGAGATTTCTTTTTCTTTTTCATGCAAATACCAAGGTTATAGTCAAGTCTTGAATAAACGTCAGCTGCTATAGGTATAGGTGATATGACAACCATTGCATGGGACACGAAGCTTTCTGGGGGAAATGAAAATAGTCAGAGACAGTGGACAAAGGATCATTCCAGGATTGTAATCAAGGTCAATGAGAGGTGAGATAACTCGAACTTCAAACTATCTTGGCAGTAGGATTAGGCAACATGCTTCCAGCTATCGTTTTTCATGTGGCTAAACCATTCAGACATCCACAACAATAGATTCTGAAGGGAGGGGAATTATCTGAGTTGACTCTGCGATGCAGCCTCAGCACTGACTCCTAAGTAATTGCCAGCTCTCCCACAGTTCTAACTGCTTGGACTGATGTCAGAAGCAGCAATCATTCATGCATTCAACAAATTTTAGTGAGGATGAATTATGTATAAGCACTTTTCTGTACACTCAGGACACAGCCAAAAAATAAGACAAAATCCTTTTCCCTTGTGGAACTTGCATTCCAGTTTACCACCCTTGTATGGAGAAAAGTGGAAAGAGTTTTAACTTCTATCTAACAGGATACGTTGTTGTTCTGAACAGTCCCCAGAGGACATTTTGCAAAAGAGTCTCGTCTAAACCACACCTGTGCCAACTTTCTTCCTGAGCCCTTGTCCCTCCATCTGATTCTGTGTCATAGCTATGTACAGGACAGGGTAAAGCCAAGGCAGCCTGATGCTGTTTCCTTAACATACCCTCATTATCAAGCCACATGACTCCTAAGGCCTCAAAGCAAAAATGCTCATAGACTTGGAACCACTTCTGGGAATCAAGACTAAGAAGATAGTGAGACTTCTGAAAATAATTTAGGGGCAAAAATGCACACCATGGGTTGATTTAACCAAGCTCCTCCTCTCCTACCAAAAAAAGGGGAAAATTGAATGTCAAACTATAAATTAATGGGCAGGTTAAGTTATCATTTTTTCATGAGATGAAATCACAAGCAGCCGTTAAGATTATATTTAGCAAAACTCTATGATAATGTGTGAAAATACTTATTATAAACTGTTTTGTAATCAAGCAGAAAGAAAGCCTATATACATTCAATATAACAAGCATGTGTGAAAATCCACTTTAAAAAAAACATCTAAAAGCCTTGACTTCAAGTCAAGATAGTGGAGTGGGTAAACTCTGTGCTCGCCTCCCCTATGATCATATTGAAAATACAACTGAATTATAGAACAACTATCACTGAGAACCACCTGAAGTCTAGCTAAATAGAAGTCCTATAACTAAAGATATAAAGAAGAAGTCACACGAGACTGGTAGGAGGGGTGGAGACGTGGAAGGGGCAGGTCCCACATCCATGGTATGGCAATTAAGAGTCAAGAGGGATTGCCACGGGGATACGAAAGTCAATTTGGGGAACATAACCAATAATGTTGTAGAGATTTTGTAGGGTATCCAATGGACACTTGTCTCATTAGGGAGACCACCTCAGGGATGATGTAGATGCCTGATCACTGCAGTGTATACCTGAAGCTGAAGCTGAATAATAATGAATGTCAACTATAATTTAATATATAGTCACAAGAAGTGGAGTACAGCATAAGGTATAGAGACAGTGGAATTGTAACGACTGTGTGAGATGTCAGAGGGGTAGTAGATTGGGGGAGGGGGGTTACCACTTTGTGAGGGGTATAAATGAGAAATGTCTATTACAGTGTTTTGTACACATGAAACTAATAAAAAATAAAAATAAAACACAAAAAGATTTTTTAAAAAAAGAATCAAGCTGGATATCTTGACGGCGGAGGTCCCCCCTGAGGGGTGACGGGGCCCAGCCCCACACCAAGCTCTCCAGCCCCAAGCACCAGTGCTGGGAAGAAGAGTCCCCGCAACATCTGGCTGTGAATCCAGAAGGGATTGTCTCCAAGAAAGACGAAGGGCTGCGGGAGACAAAGACACCCTGGTCTTTTTTTTCTAATTTAATTTTTATTTATTTTTCAATTGCAGTTGATATACAATATTATGTTAGTTTCAGGTGTACAGCATAGTAGTTCAGCCCTGAGGTACAGGGTGAACCTGAGTGTTAGGGTGGAGGTGCAGGCATCGACATACCTGTGCAGGTGAGATGCTTTTGCAAAAGTGCTGGGCATCACCCTGCTTCTCTGAATATGCCTTTACAGAAACTCCTACATTTTCCTCTCTATTGTGGAATGTGTTATTCATTTGTTTAAATTTCATCTGATTTAGTTTAATGGTACATGGACTTTTTTTTTTCGGTCTTTAAATATCTTTAAAGGCACTGTCATCCAAGTCTAAGATTTAAGTTTTGATTTTTTCACCTGAAAATTTCACAATTATCTACATGAAACAGTCTTAGGTGAAACATTTTTAAGGAAGTTGAAATCAGTGGGAAATCGGATTTATGCAATAATTGCAGAAAGTGAAGACATGCCTATGTATCTTTCTTATGATGGTATATTTAATCAGAGAACATCACAGCATTGCGGAAAAATCATTCCATGCTATAGTCAGAGACACTCATAATCCAAGAAGGGCCAAGTCTAATCAAATAGATATAATGAGGATTGTGCTTCTGTAATGCCTAGCTCCAAATGTGGCCATTTGTTTTTTTATTTTTATGTTTCATAAAGGCTGAGTAAAACATTAAAGAAAAACATGTATTAAGAGGCAATATAGTTTGGAGGCTGAGAGTACAAACTAAATTCAAACAGATTTGGGTTTGACAGCTGACTCTGTTACTTCTCTCTAGGTGACCATGGGTCAATTTCTTGACCCCTCAAAGCCTGTTTCCTCACCAATAAAATGCAAGTCCTAATATACAGAATAGAATTCTTATTGGATTACATGCCCTGATGCCTGTAAAATGTTCAGCTCAGGGCCTGGTACACAGTTAGTCGTTATGATTGCTATTGTGGTTTTGTTGTTAGTAACCTGTATCCAACCAAGTTCAGAGATTCTCATGTTGAAATGAAGGAGTTTGAAGGTTCAAACTGTGTTAGCTTTGTGGAGAAAACTGTTTCTAAATATATTTAAATATATTTTAACATTGGGTTTTGAACTCTGATAGAAGAGTTTAATAAATCCAATACTTATTTAACAAAATTTCTTATGTACCTGCTTGGTGTTGTACACAATATCCTGGACAGGTGAAAAGGTAGAGAAGAGATAACTAAATAAGCTATGATTTAGACACAGATGTGTTCAAAATGAACAATTGGATGTGACTAATTTTTATAAGTGCTATAATCAATGTCTGATGATGTTTTCCCAGTAAAATGACAATTCATTTATAAATAAGACAATCTTAAAAGCCTCATGGAGGTGGTGATTTTGAAACAGGAGTGGGATTTCCTCAGGCAAAGACCAGGGTGTAGGTCAAGAGGAACAATCTGAGTAGACAGAGTAATATAAATAAAGGAATAGAGGTGGATGGGTGCAGCGGATGTTGAGGGAATTGGATACAGAATGGTAGGTGTGCTGGGTACGTGTTGAATGGAATTCATAAAGTTTCCATCTCGGAGGGCCCCTTCTGTCCTGTTGAAAGAGTTCATAATCTCATTTTAGCTCATGCTGCTATAATAAAGTACCATTGACTGGATGGCTTAAACAACAGAATTTATTCCTCACAGTTCTGGAGGCTGGGCATTCCAATATGAAGGTGCCAGCCAATTCCCTGGTGAGAGCCCTCTTCCTTATTTGCAGCCATATTCTTGCTGTACCCTTACATGGGAGAGAGAGAGAGAAAGAGAGAAAGAGAGAGAAAGGAAGGGAGAGAGCGCGCTCTGGTGCCTCTCCTCTTTCTTATAAAAACGCTAATCCCATCTTGGGGACCTCACCCTCAAGACCTCATCTAAATCTAATTACCTACCAAAGGCCCCACTGCTGAATACCATCACATTGAGATTGAGGGTTAGGGCTTCAATATACACATTTTAGGGGAATGCAAACATTCAGTCCATAACAGATCTCAACCTGTACTTAAAGGAGAAGCCCTGACATTCTCTGAAAAGGCAAATAGAATTACTAGGTTGGTGCTTTAGAAGGTAAATCTGCAGTGAATAGATGAGATGAATTGGAAGGAGATAAAGAGACCAGTTAAAATATTGCTGCATTTTTTGCGGAGTATTTTCTCAATCTGTTGAGACTTTGCTTCCCGACAATTATTGTCAGTACAGCTCAAATAAACTCTTATGAGCTTTCAAAATATATATATATTGCTGCAGTTGTTCAATCTAGATGTACCGTATTTCATGAAACGTACAAAATTATCAATTATTAGACACTAATTTTTATGTATCTCTAAAGAACACAAAAGCAAAAACAAAACTGCCATTGAACTATCATACAATGTCGTGTAGAATTTTATTTTTATACTTATTGAAAAGATAATTTTAGAGGCTTTTAGCCATCAGTTTTTATTATGTTATTCTTTGTATATACGTAAAAGGAAAATATCAACAAGATACATTGGTAGATATTTATAAAGATATTTATAAAACTGTTTCACATTCACAGTCCATTTCCTCTGAATCACTTTTTGATTCAGTCATAATGGTGTATATTATTATAGAGTCTATCTAGATAGATAGATAGATAGATAGATAGATAGATAGATAGATAGATAGATACGGTGATGATTTTTAAAATAAAAATGTGACGACATTAAAAAAAAATCAGCAGAGGACCTGAACAGACATTTCTCCAAAGAGGACATACAGATGGCCAACAGGCATATGAAAGGATGCTCAACATCACTTACCATCAGGGAAATGCAAATTGAAACCACAAGATCGAACCTCATGCCTGTCAGAATGTTATCATTTATAAATCAACAAACAAGTATTGCAAGGATGTGAAGAAAATGGAACCCTCATGCACTGTTGGTGGGTTTATAAAGTGGTGCAACCACTATGGAAAACAGTATGGAGTTTCCTCAAAAAATTAAAAATAGAACTACCTTATAACCCAGCAATTCTACCTTTGTGCATTCATCTGAAGAAATCCAAAAAAAAAAAATTTAAAAAGATGTACACATCCCTATGTTCACAGCAGCATTATTTACAATAGCCAAGATATGAAAGCAACCTCAGTGTCCAGTGATAAACAAATGGATAAAGAAGATGTGGTACATATACATATTCAATGGAATAGTAAATGGTCATAAAAAAAGAATAAAATCTTACCATTTATTACAACATGGATAGACCTAGTGGGTATTATACTAAATGAAATAAATCAGACAGAGAAAGACAAATACCATATGATTTTTAACTTATAGGTGGAATCTAAAAAAATAAATAAACAAATGAACAAACAAAACAGAATCAAACTCATAGATACATAGAACTTTCTGATGGTTGACAGATGGGAGGGGGATTGGAGGATGAGTAAGAAAGGTAAAAGGGATTTAAAAGTACAAATTGCCAGTTATAAAAATAGTCATGGGGATGTAAAGTACAACATAAAGAATATTGTCAAATAATATTGTAATAACTACTGTGTTTCCCCGAAAATAAGACCTAGCCGGACCGTCAGCTCTAATGTATCTTTTGGAGCAAAAATTAATATGAGACCTGGTCCTATTTTACTATAATATAAGACCTGGTCTTCAATATAATATAATGTAATGTAATATAATGTAATATAATAAATATAATATAATAAATATAATATAACATAACATAATATAATATGGATAATAAATATAATATAAAATAATACCTGGTCTTATTTTACTATCATATCAGACCCGGTCTTATATAGTGTAACATAAGACTGGGTCTTATATTAATTTTTGCTCCAAAAGACTCATTAGAGTTGATGGCCCAGCTAGGTCTTATTTTCAGGGAAACATGGTATGTGTGGTGTCAGAGGGGTGCTAGACTAATTGGGGGGATCACTTCTTGAATTATATAAATGCCTAATCATTGTTGTACACCTGAAAATATAATATTGTATGTCAACCGTAATTGAAAAATAAAGTTTAAAAAAGAAAAAGAAAAGCCTTGATGGAAATGTTTCCAAACATTAACCATTGATAAACTTAGGTGTTGAAATTATGGTGTTTTTATACTTTTTGTATTCTTAGTGAACATTCATTATTTTTAGAATTAAAAAAAAAAAGATTTTAAGCCTAAGTACAGTTTTTGAAAGGCAAGGACAAGGTAGCAAGTACAAGTATAAAACGGTTTATCATGGTAGCTAAGATCCTCAATTCTAGAATCAAACTCTCTGGGTCTGAATCCTGGTTCCCAAGTTACTGTGTGACTTTTGCTTGCCCCAGTTTCCCAACTGCAAAATGGGGAGTGATGCTGGTGCCCACCTAAATGGGTGAAAATTAGGATGAGTAGGTCATCCATGTAGAGTGTTTAGCTTTAGCACAGAGCAGAATACCTCGTAAGCACTCAAAATGATAACAGATCCAATACTACAGTGCTTTCATACAAAAAAGAAAAGTTCACAGAAATGGAAAGGTGAGCAAACATCATATCTTCATGCCTCAGGGACAACTCAGAGTTGAGTTTTCAGTAGGCAATTTTCCCTCAGGCAATTTCCCTCAGGCAAATCCTTTTCTGATATTTCAGATTTTCCCCAGAAGAAGATGAAGCGTATGTTGACATTCATTTCATAAGTAATAATTACTTCTTTGGATTTTTAAAGTGCCAGTCATAATTTATTGTGCAAAGTGCCTTTTGGTTTTAAAAACAAGTCTAAAAACTATGTTAATATTCAATAATGCTGTAAAGATTTTGTTGGGTATCCGATGGACATGCGTCCTATTTGGGAGACCACCTCAGAGATAATGTGGATGCCTGACCATGGCATTATACACCAGAAGCTAAACATTAATGAATGCCAACTATAATTTTATATATATAATGTGATGGCTCGGTGTGAGGTCGGAGGGATAATGGATGGGGGGAGGGGGGTTCACAGTGTGAGGGATATAAATGATGAACGTCTAAGTATTACCTTCTTTTGTACACCTGAAACTAAAAAAAAAAAAAAAAAAAAAAAAAAAAAAAAAAAACTATGTTAATAAGATTCTCAGAAAATACTAATCATTAAGATGAAATGATTTCATAAAAATATTATTTATAGTGCTAACAGGCAGTAGTAAATTTGAAGATAAAAGTAATTGTCTGATGGAATCATATTTTTCTGTCAAATGTCTGTTCCAAAAACAGTGAAATCAAAAGTTGGTTTCTTCATGGACGGTGTACATGCCTGACCACTGCACTATACACCTAAAGCTGAAGCTGAATAATACTGAATGTCAACTATAATTTCATATGTATATATATATATATGGTCACAGGATGTGCAGTACAACATAGGGAATAGAGACAATGGAATTGTAACAACTATGTACGATATCAGAGGGGTAGTAGATTGGGTAGTGGGGTTATCACTTTGTGAGGAGTGTAATTGTCTAACTATTATGTTGTTTTGTACACCTGAAACTAATAAAAATTATAAATAAACAAATGGAGAGAGAAGAGACCCATTCCCATGCAGAAGAATTTCAAGTCACATATGCAAACGCATCTCCTGAAGGATATCAGGAGTAATTCCCTCTCAGAAAGTGTGGACAAAGTCATCCAGAGCAAGAAGATTCTGAGAAACTGCCAGTGGAGAGAAACCTCAGGAGACAGCATGACTAAATTTAACAATGCATTCTACATGGGATCTTAGAACAGAAAAAAAAAAGACATTATGTAGACACTAAGGAAATCTGAATAAACTGTGGTAATTAAAAAAAAAAAAAAAAAGCTGGCCTCTTATCGCCAGCACCCAACATCCTTCTTTCTGAGCAAATTAAAACATCTCAATCTGGGTAAAATAAAGTGGTTAATAACTGGACATACACTTTGTCCATAATAGGCTTTTGGTAAATATCTGTAAAGGACACCCATTTATGAAATTGTGGTTTTTATTGCTTGCCAAAACTTGTTTTTTAAAAGAGTGAGAATTCAGTTAAAATTGCACAAATATTAAATCGTGACCAATAAAAAAGATCCAGAGGATAAGAAAGGATTATAAGGAAAGACAGGTTGAAAATTGTTTCTCTAATACTTCCTTCTCCTGAGATGGGGCATCAACTTTTCGCCTGTGAGTGAGAGAGAGAGAGAGAGAGAGAGAGAGAGAGAGAGAGAGAGAAGCTCGCCTTTCAGCTTCCAGAGACATTCTTTACCCTGATTTCTAATCTAGATTTCCTTGCTCTTTGGATCCTAGTAATTCTCTACCCAAAGATAAGTTCTTGACCTTGTTTGGTAACCTTTCTCTGTCTATGGACTCTGCTTTCTCCTTGCATGGAGTATCTGCCTGCTTAACATGGTGAAAAGGTGTTGAACCATGGAGTTTCACAGGCTTAGATTTGAATCTGGCTGAACACTAACGGTATCTATCATCTTCATTCGGTCACTTAACCTTACTCAGCCTCACTGTCTTTGTCTGTAAATCAGACGTAATAAACGCATATCTCACAAAATTACCACTGGGGTTAGATGAGACAATAGATGCTGAAAGATTGGGCGTGGTAGGTAACTTCATTGTGTGTTCCTCCCTTCCCCTGTACGTCTTTGGGTGTGGGGGAGGGGGGCAGTTGGCAGTCATTTGAATCCTAAAAGCCCTTGGTTTATTTCCTGTCTTTCCTTCTCAGACCAGATGGCAAAGTTCTCCCCAACTTGGGGTTTTTAACTTAGAAGAGCATTTGAGCTCTAAATTAACTTCTGCCCACGCACACTTATGTCCCAGGGGAACTGGAAAGGTAGATGAGCTTGTGGTGAGAGCTGTCCCTTTCGGGTGGAGCCTGAGAAGTGGGTCTCTTGCTCAGACCAGTGGGTTCCCATCAGTTCTCTTTCCCCGCAATGAAGTCCGCGTCTGGCTCTGCCCACCTCCCTCCTCAGACTCGCAGAGATTAAGTTGATCCGTCCCTTTGAGCCGAGTTTCTTTTGAGAGGTGCCAACACTTAAACCCTCTCAAGATCTCAGAACCAGCCTGTCCCTGCCCCTGCCCTGCCCAGGAAAGGGGAAAGAAGAAAGCGACGGCGTGGGAGGTAGGAGGAGCGGAGAGAAGCCACAGGTGACTCGGCGCAGCGCGGACCAGGAGAGGGAACTGTCCAGGTCAACGGCTCTGCCCAGCCTGCGCTCCCGGCTCGCCTCCCGCCCCGCTCGACCTCCTTCCCCGGAGCGGTCAGAGGATTTGGAGGGGAAACGGGACGCCGACCGGCCGCGGGCAGTGAAGGAGGCGTCTGCCCGGAGAGCGCTTCTCCAGTCGCGCGCCTTCCGCCCGCAGCCCCGCTCCCCGCTCCCCGCTCCCCGCTCCGGGCCCTGCGGAGCCCGGCGGTGCACAGCAGTCCGCGTCAGCACGGGGGAAACGCTACCTGTGGAAGTAATGCGCGCAGAAGAGGCCCAGAAGCGCAGTCTCAGGCGGGCCAAAGAGAGCGCGGGGCTGCCCGACGAGGATCCCCGCCGGTACCACGAAGGAGGGCAGCTCCTGCAGGAACCAGGCGGCGCGGGCGGGCAGATGGGTAGCCGTGGGCATGGGGCTCCCTGTGTACTTCCCGTAGCCGGAGGGCTCTCCCAAGTACAGTAGCAGGGCCCCCAGGGCGGCCAATGCGACACTGCCTGCCAGCACCGGGCTCTGCTGGCACTGAAGGGGCATCGCGCCGTGTTCCCCACCAGTGAGCAGAGGAGAGCGCGGCCCCCACGGCCCCTTTATGGAGCGCGAGACACCACCCTGTGTCCGCCCCTTCAGCTCTGGCTCCCGCCCTCCATCCTGCCTCCCACCTGGGCGCGGCCAGCCCTGTCTCGTTTCAATGGCAAAGCCCCTTTCGCGGGGCTGGCACTTCGGGAAGCAGCCAGGGTGGAGCGAAGGATGAAGCTTTCGTGGGCTCGAAAACCTGTTCTGGGCCCCCGAGCCTTTGACTAACCCATATCGGCGCCTCCACCCACGAGGCCACCCTCTCCGCCGCCTGCCACTGGTCCCCTCTTTGACTGCCTGTCAAAAACTTGTTCCTCACCCATCAGCCTCTGAAGCTGCAACTTCTGGGACTAGGAAATCAAGAGAGAAACCACAGGGATGGTTTAGCCGGGGTCTTTCTCCCGCCCCATACTTATCCTCCGCGCCCCCGCTAGGCAGCCCCTACCCTCGACAACCCCAAGCCAGGATCGCCCCAACCCTCCGGTTCCTGGTGCTCCGCCGCTCCCCGCCCGCTCCCTCCCCCCAACTCTGCATTCTTCCTTCGACCCGGGGCCCTGATTCTAGGCACTTCCCGTGTCCACCAGCCCCGTGAAGGGGGAGCCGCACTCCCACTCTCAGCATTACTGCCATCGGTGCACCACCCTGCCCTCAGACAGGTATCAACCTCTCCAGGGCTTGAATTCCTCCGCTCTCTGCATCGCTGAGCGCGCCCCTGGGCCTCCAGCCTCTGTTACAGAGGCTCGTCCGCTGAGCGCGAGCGTGGAAGCCCAGATTCCCGCCCAGATAGTGACCCTGTCGCCCGCCCTAACCTCTGCTCTGCGGACTCCTGGAGCTGGCCGGGTTCAGGCTGACGTCTAGGGCTTCTCCGGTGAGACGCCCTCTCCCAGCGTCTAAGCGGTTGAGACGAGTTCCATATGATGGTGCCATTGGATATGCCGCTGCGCTCTAAACACCCAGACGTGGTTCTTTCCCTCTTCCTTCTGTTCGCCGCTCTTCTCTCATCCTCGACCCCGTCGCTTTCCTACCTCGTTCATTATTTCCTCTTGCCTTCTCTGATTCAGCCTCCAGATTTCTTTGGCTGCCCTCCTGCAGTGGTTTATGCTCCTTTTCCCCTCGTCCTTCGTTCTTTAACCTGGCTTCCTCCTTAGTGGTGGCCTCCTTTGCCCACCTGCTGTTGTACATCTTGTCTCTTCTCCCTTGATTACTTTATCCCTATTAATTTTTTCCTCTGGTCCCTACTTCGGACTCCACTCCAGTCCTTCCCGTCCTCTCCCTCCCCTTTCTTGGGCGCCTTCTTCATTCTTCCCCCTTAGTTCCAACTCACTGTCTCTCTGGAACCCCACTCAATATGTCCCCCGTTACTCCTGCCCTGTTATGCTGGCTGTTCCAATGAAAGGCCCGCTGCCCCATCTGCCCAGTTTTGGATTATGACTGATTTCTGGGACATGTGGTGTTTGGTGACCTGTTAGTGCAACAGGGCATCCTCTGCTTGCTGACCAAGAGGTAGTTATCGTCTCCCCGTTAAGTTATAAATTGAATAGTAATCATGCTTCAATGTTCAATTGATGACCATAGAAGAAACACCTCTACTGACTGAAGCACTTTTCATGGAGTAACCCCAGGGATTGGCTCTCACAGCTTCCTGAAGTTGTTTTTGTCCTGGCTCTACAGTGTGGCTTCCTCAGTGACCATCGGCCAGCTGAGAATGCCGAAATCTAGATCTCCAGCAAAGACCTGAGCTTCTCATCTGCATTTCCTCCCTGCTGAACAACTCCACCTGGATGTCCTTCAGAGACCTCCAATTCAACCCTGCCCAAAGCTAAACCAACTTATCTTCCCCTCCATGCCCCATCCACATCCTCTCTCTGGCATTCCTGGTTGTGACCTCTTCTCTGTCATCAGTAGCCGTAGTCTGGGACACTGGCGTGTAGATGCAGGAAACTATAGAGTTCTTGATGCCATGTATATCAGGAGAATGAGGAGTGTGACATTTCAAACCCAACTCAATGGAATAACTCTTTATTTATTTATTTATTTATTTATTTATTTATTTATTTATTTATTTATTTATTTAAAGATTTTATTGGGAAAGGGGAACAGGACTTTATTGGTGAACAGTGTGTACTTCCAGGCCTTTTTTCCAAGTCCAGTTGTTGTCCTTTCAATCCTAGTTGTGGAGGGTGCTGTTCAGCTTTAAGTTGTTGTCCTTTCAGTCTTAGTTGTGGAGGGCGCAGCTCAGCTCCAGGTCCAGTTGCCATTGTGAGTTGCAGGGGGGCACAACCCACCATTCCTTGCGGGAGTCGAACCGGCAACCTTGTTGTTGAGAGGATGCACTCCAACCAACTAAGCTATCCGGGAGCTCAGCGGCAGCTCAGCTCAAGATGCTGTGTTCAATTTTAGTTGCAGGGGGCGCTGCCCACCATCCCTTGTGGGAGTCGAACTGGCAACCTTGTGGTTGAGAGTATGTGCTCCAACCAACTGAGCCATTCCAAAGTGCCGTGATCAATCTTAGTTGCAGGGGGCGGAGCCCACCATCCCTTGCAGGACTGGAGGAATTGAACCGGCAACCTTGTGGGTGAGAGCCCACTGGCCCATGTGGGAATCGAACCGGCAGCCTTCGGAGTTAGGAGCATGGAGCTCTAACCGCCTGAGCCACCGGGCCGGCCCTGGAATAACTTTTTAAATGAAATTTCTCCTGTCTCAACTCCCTCCTCTCCTTTCCCCTCACTTTGCCCAATTGGGGCCTCATTATCACTTTTCACTAATGCTCCAGTTAGCTTTGGCAACATAACGAACTGCCCCAGAAGTCAGTAGCTTACTAGGACCGATGACCTTCAGCTCACGCATCTGTGCATCAGATGGGCGTCAGCTGAGCTGGGCTGGGTTTGGCTTATCTTCACTGCTCACTCATTCATCTGGGGAGTAACTGAGAGCCCGACTCC
This sequence comes from Rhinolophus hipposideros, assembly GCF_964194185.1. Classification (NCBI taxonomy): domain Eukaryota; kingdom Metazoa; phylum Chordata; class Mammalia; order Chiroptera; family Rhinolophidae; genus Rhinolophus; species Rhinolophus hipposideros. Next base: position 56,234,337 of record NC_138058.1, on the reverse strand, counting down.
AGGCTGCGTTTCGACAGGGAATCTTAGCGGAGGCAGCTCTGTTCCGCATGGCTCTTATCCTAGGATGAGTGAGCTGGTCAACATGTCTATATAATTTCGATAATAGATGCACAAGAGTACAAGAAACACAGGAGACCTCTGGAGGCTCAGATCAAGAACTAGTACACTCTTACTTCCTGTTCATTTTATTGGCCAAATTAAGTTACATGGGAGATTCCAGAATCACAGTGGGAAGGTATTGTGAAGTTCCAGGGCAAAGGACAGGATAAAGGGAGAGAGAGAACAGGAACCAATAATGCAACTTTTATTACATATAGAGAAAAAGCGCCCAAATTGTAACATATTACTTGATTGATTTACACAAACTGAACATGTTATCACCAACACTTAGTGTGTTAGCATACCAAAAGCTCCCCTCATGCCTCCTTACATCTCCTCCCAGAATAACCACTACTCTGCTTTCTAACACCATAATTTGTTATGCCTGCTTTTGAACTTTGTGTAAATTTAATCACATAGTATTTACTCTTTGTGTGTGTTTTAATGGTGCCTGAGATTTGTTTTAATCAGGTGTGGTGAGACATTCAGACACAGAAATGACTGTCATGAAGTTTAAACTCACATATCCCTAAAATAGGAGGCATAGTACACTACGTAAGCCCACATAGGGAAGAACCAGGCTCAGTCAGGAGGCAGAGGGAGTGAGAAGAAAACATGGACAAAAGCTTTTATTGTGGTTTCCACCAGAAGAAATGGACAAGGCAGGATCAGCAGGCTTAGGATTGGCTAGTTTGAATAATTTCAATGTGCTGTTGACTTTAGGGACTATTTCCAGCTGTCTGGGACCTGGCTCTGGGATAAGGGCAGGTGAATAGTGGTCCAGTGTGTAGGGGATTGATACTGTATTTCCCCGAAAATAAGACCTAGCTGGACCATCAGCTCTAATGTATCTTTTGGAGCAAAAATTAATATAAGACTGATTTATATTATATTGTATGGTATGGAATGGTATGGTATTATATTATATTATACCTGGTCTTATATTAAAATAAGACCAGGTCTTATATTAATTTTTGCTCTAAAAAATGAATTAGAGCTGATAGTCTGGCTAGGTCTTATTTTTGGGGAAACAGTACAAGAGGTGTTGTGGTATGGTGGTGGTGTGTGTGTGTGTGTGTGTGTGTGTGCGAGAGAGAGAGAGAGAGAGAGAGAGAGAGAGAGAGAGAGAGAGAGAGAGAGAGAGAGATTGAGAACTTACCTGGAACATTCAGTAACGAGCCCAGAAGGCCATGCTTTAGTGGTAGGAATTTTTAGAGTGAAGGCTAGCCCCCTAACAAAATGTTAAATCAATCCCCCAAAGAGGTTGAAATGATTCACAAGTGATTTAACAACGCCAAACCCTCTTGAGAGGAAGACAATTAAAACCAGACAAGTAACAATGTAGCCTTTACAGTATCCAACATCCCCCAAATTACTAAACACGTTGCATTGACTTCTGACACCAGCTACTGTAGTTGAGCCAAATTTCACAGGTTTAAGACACAGCCCTCCACAAGATTGCTCTCACTTCAGACACCAGCAAATTCAGGGGTCTTCAGACCACATACACATCTAAACAGCTGGTTATAAATTTGAAGGACCCCAGTAACACTTCAGTTTCAATAATTCATTAGAACAACTCACAGAACTCAAGAAAGCATTATACTTATGATTAGTTTTATTATAGCAAAAAAAGAAACATATCAGAACCAACCAAAAGAAAAGACGCATAAGGTAAGGTCTGGGAGGGTTCCAAACATGAAGCTTCCTTGTCCTCTCCCTATGGAATCAGGATCCACTAGCATGTCATATGTGGCAATTTGCAGTGTATTGTCTACCAGAAAAGCTCGCCTAGAGTTTTTATTAAGGTTTCATTATGTAAGCACAATTGATTGAATCATTGGTCATCTGATTAAACTCAATCTCCAGCATCCTTCTGCTCCCCATAGGCCAGGTTGATATCACACTGGTCAAAGCCCCAACCTCTAATCACATAGTTTGTCATTCCAGCAGAGCCAGTTCCCATTCTGGGTCATCTAGTTAGTATAAACTATCAGGGATCCCATGAATAGCAAGATACTCCTGTAACTCAGGAAATTCCACGGATTTAGAAGCAATTTCCCAGGAACTAGGGATAAGGTCAACAAATTCTTTATCCTAACAGTTTACAGGCTATCCTTCAAGTTGCTGGGACAAAACCTGAACTCCCATTGGCTAAAGTAAATTCTTCACCACACACATCAAGAAGCAGAAGAATGTGACACATAACCAAGAGGAAAATCAATCACTAGAAACCGACTAGAAATGACAGAGATGATGAATTAACAGACAAATACTCTAAAATACCTATTTTAAGTATGCTCCATATGCTTAAAGATTAAAAACTGAACATAATGAAAGAAATGGAATATATAAACATGGAGCCTCTAACAATGAAAAAAGTTTGAAATGAAAAATTCACTAGATTTGATTAACAATAGATTAGACACTGTACAAGAGAAGATTAGAAATTTGAAGACATAGTAATCAAAACTATCCAAAAGAAAGCACACAAAGAAAGAATATTTGGAAACTTTTCAAATTTGAAGAAAATTTCATCTTACAGATCCAAGAACTTTGATAAACCCCAGGCAAAAAGAACATACATACTCAAATCACACCAAGGCATATCATAATCAAATTGCTGAGAACCGGTAAAAAAGAAGAAAATCTTAAAAGCAGCCAGGAAAGAAAAGACAGAGGTAAAAACATAGTAAGTAAAACAGATTTCTCAGAAACTATGCAAGCCAGAAGACGATGAAATGATATATTTAAAGTGCTGAAAGAAGATTTTTTTCAACCAAGAATTTCATATCCAATGAAAATATCCTTCAAAAATAAAGGTGAGTTTTGTTTCCAGGCATGATGGTTTAAAATTCTGATCCCCCTTCCAAACACACACACACACACACACACACACACACACACACACACACACTGCAGAGAGTACTGATAAAACCTGGGAGGAAAAAAGTTACCTGGAGGAACTAGAAAATTAACATCAACAAGGAGATACTGATGAGGAGTTCACATTCACACAGAGGGAGGAAATGGACAGCTATAAGCATAATTTTCTCTTTTTGGAGACTTTAACCCTGGGCTAAGTGCAGCCTGAATAGTGCATACAGCAGCAGCAGAGGCACATGTTTAAAAAAAAAAAAAAAGGCAACAAAAGCTACCATATTCCTGAAAAGGAAAAAGCCAAAGAGGAAAACCCCCAAATTCTGTCTACCCACATCCTGAATGGCACATGTGCAAAACAGACAGAAAGTAATTCAGCTTAACACAAAGTTTATGAACATAAGAGACATAAGAACAGAGTTTCAAGTTCAAGCCCAGCCAAGGAAATTACCTGCTAAAACAAAGGAAACAATATACAAATACAACATATAACCTCCATGACTCAACATTCACAATGTTCAGGACCCAATCCAAAATTACCTGGCATAGGAAGCATCAATGAAGTGAAACACATTCTCAAGAGAAAAGAAAATCACTCAAGTCCATTTCAGTCATGTGTCACTTATCGGCAGAGATAGATTCTGAGAAATGTGTCATTAGGCAATTTTGTCACTGTGCATACATCATAGTGTACACTTTCACAAATCTAAATGGTACAGGCTACTACACACTTAAGCATTAATGTTATAGCCTATGGCTCCTAGGTTACAAATCTGTACTGCATATTACTGTACTAAATGCTGTAGGTAATTGTAACACAATTGTACTTGTGTATCTAAACATATCTAAACATAGAAATGGTACAGTAAAATTATAGTATAAAAGATAAAAAATGGTTCACCTGTGTAAGGTGTAAAAAATAATATAAACAGAACCATTTCAAAATGGACTTCCGGAGCTGCCATCCTAGAGAAATTTCCTTGCACATCTTATTCCTTAAATCTTTGGAATGCTTGAACTGGGAAAAATAACCAATGGACTGGGCTGAACCAACATTTTCTTTAAAATAACTATTTGCAAAGCTAACAAGAAAGCACAAGTCATGACTACCCTGCTAAAAATTAAAGAAATTCTTTAGAATTAGTGCCAACCACCATGTATAGCTAAAGAATAACACAGGCTGGACCGCTGGTCAAGATGGCTGAGTAGGTAAACTCTGTGCTCGCCTCCTCTCATGATCATGTCAAAATTACAGTTAAATTATGGAACAACCATCATTGAGAACCACCTGAAGACTAGCTGAACAAAAGTTCTATAATGAAGTATAAAAAGAAGCCACACTGAGACTGCTAGGAGGGGCAGACAGGGAATGGCAGGTTCCACACCCATGGTGTGGTGATTAAGAATTGGGAAGGATATCGTGGCTGCAAAGGTCTCCCCGATGAGCAAGGTGTTCCAGCCCCACACCGAGCTCCCCAGCTTGAGGCACCAATGTCAGGAAGATGAGTCCCCAGATCATCTGGCTGTGAAAACCAGCAAGGATTACACAGAAGAAAGACATGGGGCTGCAGGGACCAAGATACAGAAAACAAATTGATGGTCACCAGATGGGAGGGTGGTTGGGGGATGGGTGAAAAGGTGAAGGGATAAGAAGTACAACTTGCCAGTTATAGAAATAGTCAAGGGGATGTAATGTACAACACAGGGAATATAGTCAATGGCATTGTAATAACTATGTATTGTGTCAGATGGCTAATGGACTTATGGGGTGATCACTTTTTTTTGGGGGGGGGGTAACAGTGTGTTTTATCCAGGACCCATCAGCTCCAAGTCAAGTCGTTGTCCTTCAACCTACTTGTGGAGGGAGCAGGTCAGCTCCAAGGCCGGTCACCGTTTTCAATCTAGTTGTGGAGCCCACCATTCCATGTGGGAATTGAACTGGCAACCTTGTTGTTAAGAGCTCATGCTCTTATCAACTGAGCCATCCAGCCACCCCGGGTGATTACTTTTTAAGGTATATAAATATCTAATCACTATGTTGTACCCCTGAAATTAACATAATATTGTATGTCGATTGTAATTGGGGAAAAAAAGAAACAAGAAAGATCTCAAATAAACTATCTAACTTTATGCTTCAAGAAACTGGAAAACTAATAAAAGAAGCACAAAGTTAGTAGAAGGAAGGAAATAATAAGATCAGAGTGGAAATAAATCAAATAGAGACTGAAAAGACAATAGAAGAGATCGATGAAACTAAGAACTTGTTCTTTGAGAAGATAAACAAAACTGACAACCTTTATCTAGACTCAAGAGAAAAAAGAGGAAATTCAAATAAATAAACAGAAATGAAAGAGAAGGTGTTACAAGTAATATCACAGATATACAAAGGACCATAAGAAACTACTACGAACAATTATATACAAACAAATTATATAACTTTGAGAGAAAGAATCAATTCCTGGAGACATACAACCTACCAATATTGAATAAAAATAAAAAATCTGAACAGACCAATTACTAGTAAAAAGATTGAATTAATAATCAAAAACTTCCCAACAAACAAAGTCCAGGACCAGATAGCTTCACTGATGAATTCTACCAAACATTTAAAGAAGAATTAATACCAATTTTTCTCAAACTCTAATAAAAAATAGAAGAGGAAGGAACACTTCCAAACACATTTAATGAGGCCAGCATTATTACCCTGATACCAAAACCAGATAAGAATGCCACAAGAAAAGAAAATTACAGGCCAATATCTCTGCTGAATAGAGATGTAAAAATATTAGCAAGCAAAATTCAATGATATAGTAAAAGGATCACACACCATGATCAAGAGGGATTTATACCAGGGAGCAAAGATGGTACAATATCCACAAATCAATCAATGTGATAAATCACATTAATAAAATGAAGGATAAAAATCATATGGTCAACACTAAACTATTGTCTGTGCCTATGAATTTTTGTTTCTTCATTTGTTTGTCTTGTTCGTTTGTTGTTTTCAGTTTTATATACCACCCTATATAACTTTACTAACAATTGTCAACCTAATAAACTTTAATTTAAATTTTTTTTAAATCATATGAACATCTCAATAGATGGAGAAAAAGCATCTGACAAAATTCAAAATCCACTTATGAGAAAAAGTCAACAAAGCGGGTATGAAGAAAATGTACCTCAACATAATAAAGGCCGTACATGACAAGTTCATAACTAACATCATACTCAACAGTGAAAAACTAAAAGCATTTCCTCTACGATCAGGAATGAGAAAAGGATGCCCACTTTCTACACTTTTACGCAACATAGTATTGGAAGTCCTAGTCAGAACAGTTAGACAAGAAAAAGAAATACAAGGCATTCAAATTGGAAAGAAAGAAATAAAACTGTCACTATTTTCATTTGACATGTTATTATATATAGTAAACCTTAAAAACTACCCAAAATACTGTTAGAACTAATAAATGAATTCAGTAAAGTTGCAGGATATAGAATCAATATACAAAAAAATAGTTGCATTTCTATATACTAATAATGAACTATCAAGAAGAGAAATTAAGAAAACAATACCATTTAGAATTGCATCAAAATAATAAAATACCTAGGAACAAATTTAACCAAGGATTTTAAAGACCTGTACACTGAAAACTGTAAGACATTAATGAAAGAAAATGAAGAAGACAAGACTAAATGGAAAAATATTTCATGGGTATAGATTGGAAGAATTAGTATTGTTAAACTGTCTATACTAGCCAAAGCAATCTACAGATTAAACGCAATCTCTACCAAAATTCCAATGGTATTTTTCAAAGAAATAAACAATCCTAAAATTTCTATGGAACCACAAAAGAAGAACAAAGCTGGCGGTATAATGCTCAAAGCTGTAGTAATCAAAGCTGTAGTAATCAAAGTTGTAGTACGGTATTGGTATAAAAATAGACACATAGATCAAGGCAATAAAATAGAGAGTCCAGATATAAATCCATACATACATGGTCAATTCATTTATAAGAAAGGAGCCAAGAATATACAATGGGGTAAAGACAATCTCAGACAGTTGGAATAACTGGACAGTCACATGCAAAAGAATAAAACTGGACCTCTATCTTATACCATACATAAAAATTAAGTCAAAATGGATTAAAAACTTGAATGTAATACCTAAGGCCATAAAACTCCTCGAGGAAAATATAATGGTAATCTCCTTGACATCAGTATTGGTAATAATTTTTTTGATCTGACACCAAAGCAAAGGCAGCTAAAGCAAAAATAAAAAGGAGGGACTACATAAAACTAAAAAGCTTCTGCATAGCAAAGGAAACCATCAACAAAATAAAAAGGCAGTCTACTGAATGAGAGAAAATATTTGCAAATCGTATACCTAAGAAGGGGTTAATATTCAAAATATGTAAAAACCCATACAACTCGATAGCAAATAAATAAATAAATAAATAAATAAATAAATAAATAAATAAATAAAACAATCAGATTAAAATCTAAGCAAAGAATCTGAATAAACATTTTTTCAAAGAAGGCATACAGATGGACAACAGGTACATGCAAAGGTGCTCAACATCACTAATCATCAGGGAAATGTAAATCAAAACCACAATATGAGATATCACCTCACATCTGATGGAATGGTTATTATAAAAAAGATAAGAGATAGCAAGGATGTGAAGAAAAGGGAACACTTGCGCACTGTTGATGGGAATATAAATTGGTGATACCACTATGGAAAACAGCATGGACATTTCTCAAAATTTAAAAAATAGAACTACCATATGATCCAGCATTTCCACTTTTGGGTATTTATTCAAAGAAAACCAAAACACTAAATTGAATATATGTCTGCACCCCCATGTTCAGTGCAGCATTATTTACAATTGTCAAGATAATGGAAACAGCAGTCAAAATGGCAGAGTAGGTAAATGCTGTGCATACCTTCTCTTACCACATCAAAATTACAGCTAAACTACAAAACAACTGTCATTGAGAATCGCCTAAAATCTTGCTGAATCGAAGCCCTACAATTAAGGACATGCAGTAGAAGCCACCTTGAGACTTGTAGGAGGGGCAGAGATGCAGAACAGGCTGGTCCCACACCCGTGTGTAACCATTAAAAATTCAGAGGGGTATCTCAGCTGTGGAGGTCCCTTCCCCCAGGAGTAAGAGGTCCCAGTCCCACCCTAGCCCAGGGTTCCAGGGCCAGGGAGAGAAGTCCCCATAACTTCTGGTTGTGAAAACCAGTGGAGAACGTGACTGAGTGAGACAGAGGGCAGCTGGATTCCCAGCCACTTCTCTTAAAGGTATCGCACAAGGACTTGCTCTGAGCTCCAGTACTGGGGCAACAGCTGGAAAGACAGCAGGGACATATGATGGGGAACTTCGTTGTCTGGCCTGGGATGGGAGCTGGCATGGCAGCTTTCTCCTGAATGGAAGAACTGGCAAAGGCCATTGTTTCTCTGTTGATCCCTCCCTTCTCCCAGTGTGTAGACGCAGGCAGCTGCCATATCTGAGTCTCAGCCATTTGTTCCCACACCCTGGTGATTCAAGAACCCACCCAACAACTTTCAGGCATACCCAAGCTGTTTCCAGTGGCTTTTTTGAACAAACCGACTGCCTTAGCTCATACTACAGATTTTCCCAAAGACTCTCATAAGTTCATGGCACCCAGACAAGCAGCACCTGGCTTGAGCATGTCCTGTACCTCTGGTTGAGCAGCCCTAAGTCTGGCACTAATGACAGTCAGCCTTGGTTTGCAGCTTGGCCTCCTGAGGCACTTCCAAGCACAGCACAGTTGGCAGCCATTTGTGGCCCAGGTGGGCCACAGGCTGCCGCTGAATTTCATCTGCAGCAGATCCTCTCCAAGGTGGTCCTGGGGCTGGCACCCCTACTGGACAGCTTCAAAAGGAGCTGGAACATCACTCAGCCACCTCCAAGAATACACCCAAGGGGCAGACTAGAAAGGCACCAAAGTCTTGATGAGACAGATCCTGCTCTGTAGGGTCAGACCCTGCACCACAACTCCTTCACTGTAGTCACAGCCAGTCCTCACAACCAATGAGACTGAGGGTCAATCCCTCCAATTGATGTTCAAATAGCAACCAAGGCTCAACTACAAGAAGAGGGCAAACACAACACACATACAGGACACACCTGGAGTACATGGCTCAAATGACCAGAAAGACTGTGCCCCTGAGCCCCACTGAACACCTACTATACAAGGCCATTCTACTAAGACTAGAAGACATAGCAGCCCTACCTAATACATGGAAACAAACACAGGGAGGCAGCCAAAATGGGGAGACAAAGAAACATGTCCCAAATAAAAGAACAGAACAAAGCTCCAGAGAAAGAACTAAACAAAATGGAGACAAGCAACCTACCAGACACAGAGTTCCAAACATAAGGAGGCTCAATGATCTCAGGGAGAACGTCAACAAAGAGGTAGGAAACATAAAAATGGAGATAGAAAACATGTAAAAGAACCAGTCAGAAATAAAGAATACAATAATGGAAATGAAGAATATATTACAAAGAATCAGTAGTAAATTAGATGAAGCAGAGAATCAAACCAGCGTTGTAAAAGATAAGGTAGCAGAAACAACCCAACCAGAAAAAAAGAAAAAAGAATCCACAAAAATGAGGAGTATTTAAGGGGCTCATGGAACAATGTCAAACATAGCAACATTCACATTATAGGAGACCAGAAGGAGAAGAGAGAGAGCAAGGAATTGAAACCTGCTTGAAGAAATAATGACAGAAAACTTCCCTAACCTGGTGAAGGAAATGGAAATACAAGCCCAGGAAGCACAGAGGCCCAAACAAGATAAGGAAATAGCTCAGGAAGCACTGCGGTCCCAAACAACATGAACCCAAACAGGTCCAAACCAAGACACATCATAATTAAAATGCCAAAGGTTAAATACAAAGAGCGAATCTTAAAAGCAGCAAGAGAAAAGCAGATAGTTACCTACAAGGGAGCTCCCATAAGTCTGTCAGCTGTTTTCTCAACAGAAACTTTGCAGGCCAGAAGGGAGTGGCATGAAATATTCAAAGTGATCCAAAGCAAGAACATACAACCAAGACTACTTTACCCAGCAAAGCTATCTTTAGAGTCAAAGGACAGATAAAGAGCTTTCCAGACAAGAAAAAGCTAAAGGAGTTAATCACCACCAAACCAGTATTAGAAGGAATCTTAGAAGTGCTTCTTTAAGATAAAAAAAAAATCAAAAATATGAATAATAAAATAGCAATAACTACATACCTATCAACAATTACTTTCAATGGAAATGGATTAAATTCTCCAATCAAAAGATAGGGGAGCTGAATAGATAAGAAAACCAGCCCCTTACATATGCTGCCTATAAGAGATGCACTTCAGATCAAAAGACACACACAGACTGAAAGTAAAGGGATGGAAAAAAATATTTTGTGAAAATGGAAATAAATAAACAAAAAGCTGGGGTAGTAACAGTAATACTTAGACAAAATAGACTTTAAAACAAGACTATAACAAGAGACCCAGTAATCCCACTTCTGGGTATTTATCCAAACAAACCCAAAATGCTACTTCGAGGAGGCATGCTCACTCATATGATCATCGCAGCATTATTTACATAAGGCAAGATATGAAGGCAACCTGGGTGTCCCTGAATGGATGAATGGATAAAGAAGAGGTGGTACATATATACAATGGAATAATACTCAGTTGTAAAAAAGAAGGAAATCTTGCCACATGCAACATGCATGGACCTAGAGGGTACTTTGCTGAGTGTCATAAGTCAGACAGCAAAAGACAAATGTCATATGATTTCACTTATAAGTGAAATCTAAAGAACAAAATAAACAAACGAAACAGAAACAAACTCATGGATATAGAGAACATTTTGATGGTTGCCAGATGGAAGGGGGTTGGGGGTGGGTGAAAAGGAGAAGGGATTAAGAAGTACAAATTGGTTGTTACACAGTTGTCATGGGGATGTAAGGTATAGCATAAGGAATATAGTCAATAATATTGTAATAACTATGTATGGTGTCAGATGGGTACTAGATCTATTGGGGTGATAGATGGGAGGGGGGTTGGGGGCAGGATGAAAAAGTACAAATTGGTAGTTACAAAATAGTCATGGGGATGTAAAGCATAGGGAATATAATCAATAATATGGTAATAACTATATACAGTGCCAGGTGGTACTACCGTGTTTCCCTGAAAATAAGACTTAGCTGGACCATCAGCTCTAATGAGTCTTTTGGAGCAAAAATTAATATAAGACCCAGTATTATATTATATTATATTATTTTAAAGACCCGGTCTTATATTATAGTAAAATAAGACTAGGTCTTATATTAATTTTTGCTCCAAAAGATGCATTAGAGCTGATGGTCCGGCTAGGTCTTATTTTCAGGGAAACACAGTAGTCAGGGGAATCACTTCCTAAATTACATAAATGTCTAGCCACTATGCTATACACTTTAAACTAATAAAAACTAATATTGAATGTCAACTCTACTTGAAAAATTTAAAAAAGGGGGGAAAAGATCAATAATATTGTAATAGAGTGATACAATGTAAGATCATTGCTGGACTCATGGTGATCACTTCTTTAGCGTAGGGAATATAATCAATAATGGGGTAATAACTCTGTATAGTGCTAAGTGGGTACTGTTCAATAACTATGATGTACACCTGAAACTAATATAGTATTTATATTAGTTATACATATAGTATATATTATAGTATATAGTATATAGTATAGCATATAGTATATATAGTATATAGTATATAGTATAGTATTATTGTATGTTAGCTATATTTTAATAAAAATCTTTAAAAAAAAGAAATCTGAGATCCTATGAAGAATAATGAAAAATAAGTGCTACGGTTTTCAGTGAAATTGCTATTTAAGTGCCATACATACAAAAAGGGAAAACAATGAGAAAAAAATTAAAGTTCACAAAATCCACATCTCTTATCAAACCATTAAGTTGTGTTTAATATGTTTATTACATCATTCTTTTCTACAAAGAGATTGTAGCAGATTGTCTTTTCTAAAGATGACCATGGTGGTATCTCCCATTCCATGTGTTCTTCTAAGAATCTTGCTACTCCCAAAGTCTTGAATTTGGGAAGAATTTGTGCTAAATGGTAATCAACAGAATATGGTGTGAATAAGGGAACCTGTGTGACTTCTGAGACTAGATCATAAAAAGTGATATTGCTTCCAGGACTTGAAACAACTGCCCTTGGACCTCTGGGTCACTATGTCAGAAATCTAAAGCCACAATACAGTGAGGAAGATCATGCCACCCATGGAACTATAAATAAAGCACAAGAGATCATTTCAACACCTGAACTTTGAAAGACAAAAGCCAAATAAAATGGATTACATGGTAAAAATGGGACAAAGCATGCCTCCACCCTTTACGCTTGCTGCACAGCCAGACTGACTTCAAACATTTCACATAGTTAACCAATGCTCTGCAATATAAAAGTAAATCCCCACTATCGAAAGGAATCAAGCTAGGCAGAGTTCCAGAGAGAGGCTAAGAACCAGACTATTCTTCAATTAAGCATTCTTCAATTTTGAAGATGAAAACTCTCACTCTGACCTTAACCTCAGAGCTTTCCCCCAGAAATTTTCAAGTAAAGCAGTGTTGCAGCATATGTATTTAATGCATATAAATCAACACTAAGACCAAAGAGAGAGTAAGAGCAAAAAAACAAGATAACCTAAACAGTGACTACAAATCATCCTGAGTACTCTCACACTCTATATACAGTCACTCAACTCAGCAAATCCTGTGGCCTCTACTATCAGAATGAAACTCTATTCTTATAACCTTCACCAGAACACCAAGGAAAGCCACCATCACTATTTTTCTTGCATGGATTATCACAACAGCCTCCCAACTGGTTTCTCTCATTCTAGAGTTCATGAGTCTACTCCTTTGCATAAGGTCTGTTTCAAGACAGCAAACAGAGTGATTGTTTTAAAACCTGTCACAAAATCTTTTTTTCAATTAAAATTTATTGGGGTGACAATGGTTAGTAAAATTACATAGGTTTCAAATGTACAATTCTGTAATACATCATCTATATATCAAATTGTATGTTCACCACCCAGAGTCAATTCTCCTTTCATTACCATATACTTGACCCCATTTGCCCTCATCTACCAGCCCCCTCCCCCCTTACCAAAATCTTGATAACTAATTAATATAGAAATTCATTATACTCTGCTACCTTTTTGTATGTTTGAAATTTTCTATAATTAAAACAATGTATATAATGTTAAAAAGAATGATAATGGAAACAACTCAAGTATCAATGGATAAATGGATAAGGAAAATGTGATACATACATAGGTACAATGGAATTTTATTTAGTGATAGAGGGGAAAAAAGGAAATCTTGCCATTGTGACAACATTGATGGACCTTGAGGGCATTATTAATTTCACTAGTTAGTGAAGTCAGTCAGAGAAAGACAAATACCATATGATCTCACTTATATGTTGAATCTAAAAAACAAACAAACGAAAAACTGAACTCATGGATACAGAGAACAGATTGGTGATTGCTGGAGGAAAGGGGATGGAAGGTGAGTGAAATGGGTGAAGGGGGTCAAAAGGTACAAACTTCCGGTTATAAGTAAATAACTCCTAAGGATATAATGTCCAGTATGGTCACAATAGTTAATACTACATTGTATATTTGAAAGTTACTAAGAGAGTACATCTTAAAAATTCTCATTACAAGAAAAAATTGTAACTATGTGTGGTGATGGATGTTAACTAGACTTATGACAATCATATCACAATATATACAAATATGGAATCACTAACGTTGTACACCTGAAACTAATATAATGCCATAAGTCAATTATATCTCAATTTAAAAAAAAGGGGGGGAGAGTGTTGACTTGTTTGACCTCAGTTGGGAGCATACACATTGGGCAACATAAATTTTTCACCATCTGTGCATGTTTGTAAATGATTGTGAAAGTGCTGCAAGTATTGATTTGGACATTACAAGTGAAGTTCAGAGAGGAAGCAAATTTGAAAATACAGAATCCACAATAATGAGGATCAACTATATATTTGTCAAGTTAGAAAGAAAGAACATATTTTATTGAATAGTCAATTGGCTTGATTTATAACTTTTAAATATTTAGGTATATAAAATTGGTGCTTCAATTTGACTCTACCCACCCCCACAGATATTCGGACTAGGAATGCTCCTCATCCCGAGGGACGCCCCAGACAGAATTGTGAGGCAAGCAGAGTTTGCAGCTAATGCTTTGAATCCATACATTTGGGGGCATGTAATACTTCTTTCAGCTCCTGTCCTTTTATTCATGAATCATCTCTCTCTCTCTCTCTCTCTCTCTGTCTCTCTCTCTCTCTCTCACACACACACACACACACACACACACACACACACACACACACACATACACACACACAGAATAACATACACCTCTTCAGCAAACTACTCTACCCAGAATGGAAAGATAAGCTAGTTAGAAAAGAAAACTCTGATGCACTTTTCATCTCAAACCTACGTCAGAACCTACCTGCCCCTATCCTATTCTCTCAGGGCCCTGTGATATTCTAGATGAGATATGAAAGTGTTGATCAAGTAAATTCTTTTATGATAGTGGGCTATTGAGCTCTATTAAATTATGCAAATGTGCTACTACTCCCAGGTAATATCAAACATCAAAAAAATTTTAACTTTCTTCCTGGAAAACCCCTAAACAATGATTCGGTGAGGATTTTAGACCTGGTAGCAGGTCCTTTTGGAAGATATTTGAGGGTTGATTCAAATCATATCAAATCATATCATCAAATTAGATTCTGTTCATGGGACATTTTATGTATTAATGTGATCCTTTTCCCTAGTCATCAGCCAAAAGCATCATCAGAAAGAACAGGACACATCCTCTTCTGTGTCCTGAAGGAGAATGGACAGGCCATTAGTAAGGGAAGTACAAACATCAAAGGATATACGCTATGGGGGTGGACACAGACCATAGTTCTTCTGGGCCAAGTTCATTGTGTTCTTGGAGAAGAAGGTTCATGCAAGGAAAAATCTGGGTCAAGGCTGCAGGCAGATAAAGTCTAATAAAGGAACAGTTCATGTGGGGAGTAGGAGCTGAATGAATCTAGAAGCAATGAGCTTTAAACCCACCTCTTCTAAAAAGCACTCCCAGTCCCAAGTTTCTGGGGAAATGATTTTTCATTGGAAGAACAAAAACAGTGTTCTTACACTTTAAAATTTCACAAGCTATACTTAATTTTTTTTAATTGCGAGCCAAGAATTTTTACTTTGCTAATTGAATACAATTTTGTTAACTAACGTTTTCCATCATAACTATTTCATACAAGAAAATAATATTTTGAAATCAAGAAAGTATAATGGAACATACCATTATAGAATTTAAAAAGTCTTTCCAATTCTATAAAGAACAGTTGATGACCTGACACTGACATTTCATGGCCGCCCAGGGAAACGTGACCGTGGACTAGCACGGTGGAAGTGAGCAGCTGGAACCTTTGCTCCAGAACCAAGTTCAAATTCTTGGCTCATTGCCCCAGGGCCATGGTTGACACCAGGAATCTGAACTAGCTTTATCATCAGGAGAAGTCTCTGGCTACTTCAAACAAAAGCCTGTGGCCATTTTGGACCTCAACAGTAGGCCTCGTTGTGCTGTCATTTCCTTAAACCTTCCACCTTTGATGTGAATCAGAATTTGTGGATCCAGGGTGTGATCAAACCTCAAGTGGAACCTGACACAGAAAGGGCTTGATGTCAGATGGTTCTTACCTGGAAAGTAACTCATGCTCTCTTCCTCTCCCCAAAGAGATAGCCCAGTTTGGACCCAGAGGGAATGTACAATCAAAGCATAAAGGCAGCTATTGTCTCACAGTGCGATTCTGTCAGAAAGCAAGATTTCAAAATACCGCCAATAGACTGGTGGGAAAGACAAGTCAGAGAGAGCATCTGCAGAGGCCACAAGCTGAAGGTTGTTTCAAATACTCTTTGGCATCTCATTGAACCCGCTTGCGAGGCAGCCAGACCAACAGAAGTTTTGGCACAGCCCCTGAGAGGCTGTGTGGGCTCTGACACTGGGCAACAGGATGGGGAAGACAAGAGGAAGCCATTGTTGTGCCAAAATTGAGGTGTTTTTCCTCTTCCCCAGGTGTTTATTTAGTTGAATTCACATAGGTCTGCTTTGGCCCTCAACTTTCGTCTTCCTGACTGCAAACTAACCATGAGAAATCTTTAAAATTGTCAACTCTTTCCTTTGCTATTTCTAGCTTCTGGGAATGTAATTTAGAGTTGAAAACATGGTAGCATATGTTTCTAAGTTCTAGTGTCAGCTCCTCCATTGATTTGTGATAATATTATATTTGGATATCATCACCTCACACCATCTCACCTCACTTCACATCTACATGCCTCAAGTTTGCTGTCTATACAGTAGGAGTAATAAACCTAGAATCCTGCTGGTGGTATAGCCATTACTCCAAATGTGCATGACATTCTATGGGCCTTTTATAGGTCATTTTACTCCACATGGGCTCCTAGAGAGAAGACAGCTCTGCCAAGGTGATGGGTGACATGCGAGTCCTATTCAAAATTGTCCTTCAGAGATGGAAGTACTGGCAGCAGTGATGGAGAAATGACTGACAGAGCCATCAAGGCCTTTGACAGACCTTCCTAAATGACTTCTGACTGGGGAGAACTTTCTCATATTCGTAGTCCAAATTGGGGTCCCTGTCTGGGAACCACTAACCTAGAGCCCTTCCCATTTTCTTGGTGCCTGGCTGGCAACTACAGTGAAATGCCCCTGGCATTTGAACTAAGTTACGATCTAGAAGATGAACTAGCAAGTCTCATGAAATGGATATCTCTACCTAAAGGGGCATGATGATTGCTTGATCAAAGCAGAAAGAATGACCTAGAAATCAAATCAAAGTATGAATAAACTTAAGGGGGGGGGGAAACTATTATCTAATCAATTGTATTAACATATGTGAACAAAAGGAACCAAAGAGCAAGTTTTGATAAATGTTAATCCCACCTGGTTCAAAGGAGTGAATGCATTGAACTTGATGGGTTGATGACGCAGTCACATTAGTTACTCTGCCCTCCTAGGCTACCCAACATCCTGTGCTCTGATTCAAAATTCACCAGGCAAAATGCTGGTGATTGTTGTGATTCTATGTCCCTTTGGGAGAGAATGCCCTGAATGCAGACACAAATATTTGGGCCTCTACATAGGCACGTCCTCTGACAAAAAAAAAAAAAAAAAAAAAAAAATGGCATTCTGGTTTACACAGAATGTTCTACACTGCTAATTTCAGTTGGGTCGATTGGGCCTGGACACATTTGCACTCTCGGAAACACGGACAAAACCAAATGTCTTGCCCTACAAGACTGACTACAATTCGAGGACCCCACCAAGATACTGCCCGAGGGCTCCACCAGCCTCGCTGTGCCTTTTTGCAGCAGCATTCTTTGACATCAGCACCCATACCCCTCTCTATACACTGCCCCAAGTTACAGGTGTTGTGACTCCCCCAATTTTCCAAGTAAAGCACAGCCTGGTCTTTTAAATGTTTATCAAAGTAGGTTGCAAGGCACAAGAGGACAGAAACATCTAAAAAAAATTTCTGTAGCACCAGGAAAGGATTTGGAGGGAGGCAAAGAATTTGAAGCAACTGAGTAGGAAGTATGATAAGTTGAAGAGTTTGAACTCAAAATGAAGAGACCTGGGTTCTGGCCCTAGCTCTACCAATGAACTTCTTACTTTCTCCGTACCTTCATCTCTAAATGGAAGGATCACCTCAAGTTTTCAGGTATACACTACAGCGAATCTGTATATAATCCACTAAGGTTAAAAATTAGTGTCAATTATTTAAATATCAAAGTCTTTATTTCCCTCAAATCTAGTGTTTTCAGGGAAAGAGAGTGATTTAGTTCTATAAAGGCACCATGCTTTCTCCCAAGTTTCTATTGGGCCAGAGACATAGTATGGGAGGGTAAATGACTCTTGGGGCTCAGGGTAACAGACAAATAATTGATCCCAGTTGAATCTCCCTAATGGGCTAGAGGGAGGGGCCACAAGCTGTGAAATGCCATCTGAATGACTGCTCCACTGCTTCTGGAACTCTGTCCAGGACAGTTTGACCCCCACTGAGACAGAACTTGAAGCTTCAGGGTAGGATGGAATAGAGGAAGAAGTCCTTGAACACCTGGTCCCAGCCTGTGACCTGTGTCCTAACCAGCTGTCCTGCTGGCCACCTTTGAACCTTGTGATTAAGGGCCTCAAGCTCACAGCTGGGGATGGAGCAATTCCATCACTCAAGTCAATAACTTCAAGTTAACTCTCCACTAATTTCAAAGACAAACCAGGAACGTGCTCAGGCAGCCAGACATTTCAGTTGTCAGACACCCTTAGCTACAAAACATTTTTTAAAGATTTTATTATAGCAACTTTCAAATATATAGAAGAGCAGAGAAAATGGTATAATGAACTCTCATACACCCATCACCTAGATTTTTAAATTGTTAATATTTTGCAATATTTGCTTCCTTTAGTTTTCTTCTGCTAAAGTATTTTCGAGTAAATAACAGACATTTCACTATCTCACCCCTAAATATCTCAGTGGGCAACTCTGGAAAGTAAGAACCTGTTTCTACATAATCACAATAGCATTTTTCACACCTAATAAAATTCATAATTCTCTAATATGACCTAATACCTAATCTATATTTAAATTCCCCAGTTATACCCCCCCCCAAAAAATAACCTTATATAACTGGTTTATTCACACCAATGTCAAGTACCACACATTGCATTTGGTGAATGTATCTCTGAAATCTCTTCTAAGTGAGAACAGCCACCCCCTCCCTTTTTTTCCCTCTTACTAAAGAGACCAAAGTAATTGTCTTGTAGAACAGCCACATTCTGGATTTGTCTATGTTTCCTTGTGGTTTTATTTAAATTTTTTTCTTGTATCCTCTCTATTTCCTGTATTTCTTAGATCTAATTAGATTAAACATTGTGCATCAACCTGCATCAAATCTGGAGAGAGCACATGGCCTCTGATTATCCCACCACTGGGATGTTGATTTCCTCATTGGGGCAAGGTGGTGGTTACCAGATCCCACCTCTGTAAATTCATATTTTTCCCTTTGGAACCAGTCTGGGCAGTGATCCTCTGTGACTCTCCAGTTCCCCAACTCATTGTGTTTTTTAGCAGGCATTCTTCAGTAAGAAAGCTCTTCCCCTTAAACCTCAATCAGTGTTGTTTTCCTGATATAAGCCCCTTATATCTGTGCTTGACTCTTTCCCTCTCATGACTAATGTCCAGAGTAAGAAGTTGCTGTCATAGCCACTCCAATGGCTAGTAAGCAAGGTTTTCTTTGTTTGGGATTTTTCTCAATTTGATTAGAGATTCAGTGATTTGTATATGTTTAATATGTTTTAATCATTTATAGTCATTGTACTTTTTGGTTTTTCAAATTGCCCCAACTTTGGCCAGTGGAAGCCCTCCAGGCGCCTGTATCCTTTTGACACGATCCCATTACTCTTCGAGTGCTCACTTGGTTTCCCAAAATAAGTTATTTTGAGCTTATCTTATACATTCTCTGCTCCAGACCTGAGACCAGCCATCTCCCCAAGGTGTCTTTGGCCTTTTTGTGAGAAATGGTACTAAGAAACCAAAATCTGGAAACTAGGGAAACTCTTCTACTAGGAGAGCATTGACTATTTTTAGTACATATTTTAGCATGCTTACATTATTTTGGCTTCTACTATTGGATTTGACAGCTTTACATTACATTCTTTAATTAAAACTGTGTGGCAATCATTTAGCTTGTTTTACTTCCCCTCTTCTTTCCTCTTTCTTTTCATAGTTTCTTATAGTTTTCATTTTTTTATATATATTTTTTTCAATTATAGTTGACATACAATACTATATTAGTTTCAGGTGTACAACATACTCGTAATGATTAGATGTTTATATAACTTATGAATTGATTCCCCCGGTAAGTTTAGTACCCATCTGACACTATACATTCTAGGTCTGACAATTAAGTTCATGATCTCATGCGAGAAAAAGTGCTATGTACCTCATTGCTGAATATCACCACGGTCACCTTAGAAGTACTCCCTTTGGGAAGCTATGCACCGACGCCACCACCTAGCCCACTCTTCAAAGCAATTTTGGAACTCTTTTTCTGCAATGGCCATCAGAGCTGTCGTCATATTACCCTTGATATCCTGAGTTATCAAAATGTCTTCCTTTCCATATTTCCTTTATCTTCAGGTAAAGAAAGAAGTCATTGGGGGCCAAATCAGGTGAATAGGGAAGGTGTTCCAATACAGTTATTTGTTTGCCGGCTAAAAACTCCCAGTAAACACACTAAAAATAGACTCCCTAAAAACACAGACAGTGCCATGTGTTGTCGTGATGCAAGAGCCATGAATTGTTGGTGAAAAGTTCAAGTCATCTAACTTTTTCATGCAGCCTTTTCAGCACTTCTAAATAGTAAACTTGGTTAACTGTTTGTCCGGTTGGTACAAATTCATAATGAATAATCCCTCTGATATCAAAAAAAGGTTAGCAACATCATTGCAACAAGTTTGTGAACTGAACTGTCAGACCTCCGTAGTTATTACAATATTATTGACTATATTCCCTATGCTGTACTTTACATCCCTGTGGTTGCTTTTATTTTTATACTTTATCAGACACATAACATTTATATATCATTCTCCCACTCTTATTTCCTCCTTTGATTTAGTCTTAGGTCTACTATTGAATATATTCAATGCTCATCTGATCCATTCTTTGGCCTAAGTTTCTCCAATCATCTCTTGGTTGGCTGAAGCTTATCTTCTAGTAGATTGCAGAGGATAAGATAACAAGTACTTGCAAGTTCAGAACAGCTTTTATGTATCCTTGATACTTGAAGAATAAATTGGATAGCTATAAAAATCACAAGCTCACACTTTCTTTCCTCATGTAGAAGTTCCTCAACAACTTCTGCATTGAATGTGGCTGTTGAGAAGTCTGATGAAGCCCTAATATTCCCTTTGTAAGTGATTTGGTTGCTTACCTGGAGGCCCAGAGGACTTTTTTCTTTATCTTTAAGATATAGCAGTTTTATTAGGATATGTCTAGAGTTAATTATAATTGGAAAAATTTTCCCAAAGTCCTGGCGTGTCCTTTTAATATATAAATGGAGGTTTTCTTTTATTTCAAGTGATTTTTCTTGAATTGTAATTTTTATATATTAGATCTACTTCATTGTTTTGTTTTTCTTTTTCAGGGTCTCCAATTACATAAACAGTGAATTTTCTTTGCCTCTCTTGTATATGTACCATTCTCTCTCTCTCTTTCAAGCACACCCAACCATTCCAGAGTCTCCCAACCTCTTGCTTCTCTGCATAGGTTGCTTCACTAGGACTGCTGCACAGCTATAATTTGGGGACTTCCCATTAGTGCTATTCTAAACTGGATCCTCTAGTTCCTGAACTCTTTCTTTTTTTAATTTTTTTTATTAGTTTCAGGTGCACAAGACAAAGTAATACTTAGACGTTTATCATTTATATCCCTCACACTGTGTGAACCCCCCTCCCCCCATCCACTATCCCTCTGACATCGCACAGAGCCATTACATTTCCACTGTCTCTATTCCTAATGTTGTACTCCGCTTCTTGTAAACATATATATGTATGTATATATGTATATATGTGTATATGTACACATATATACACATATATATAAACTTGTAGTTGACATTCATTACTGTTCAGCTTCAGCTTCAGGTGAAGCCCATTGCAACCATGTCTCCAAGGACTCCATTCTACTGTCCTCAGGGAGGAAAGATGGAGGAGCACCTAGCCCTTCTCTTTCCTCTCCTCTTGTGCTTTATTCTGTTGTCTTTGCTTCCCCTCCAAGTTGGTCAGTTCCATAGCTTCAGGCATAGAAATACAGTTATCCTACAACCCCCTGTGAGAAACAAGTTCAAGTACCCTGAAGTCAACAGAGAACAGAAGTTACTCTTCCAGGATCCCAGATAGATCTTGACCAAGAAAGAAAAAGGATTTCTTTATGCTCCAGCACCAGCCGTGTGCTCTAAAATGACCACTAGAGAGCCTGGGTGAAAAAGGTGAGTGGATTAAGAAGTACAAATTGGCAGTTGCAGAATAGTCATGGAGATGTAAAGTACAGCATAGGGAATATAGTCAATAATAATCACTATGTATAGTTCTAGGTAGGTACTAGACTTATTGAGGGGGGATCACTTCGTAAATTATATAAATGTCTAATCACTATGCTGTACACCTGAAACTAATATTGAATGCCAACTGTAATTGAAAAAAAATAATAAAAATAAATACAATTTTAAAACATTTAAATAAAATGGCCACTAGATGAAAAGGTTCTCCCTCAAGCAGAACCATAGAAAGAAGGGAAGAAGCTGAGCACTGTGAGGAGAGTATAATGTTATTCAGATAGAAGGCACTCAGAAATTAGGTAGTGGAAAGCCATCCAAGCGTTTTTAATTCTGGGCCCAATGTTTGGAGATCCAGTTGTGGGAGTTCATCATGGTGTTCCTTAACCACTGATGTTGCCCTGGAAAATATTGTACTGGGCACTAGAGGAAGATAAGTGAGATGACAGGATCCCATGTCCTTAAGGAACTTCTGATCCGCAGCTAAGACAGACATAGAACTCAATGCAAAACAGGGCAACGTTTAGTGGAACATTGTAAGACACCAAGCACTGGGAGGTCTGAAGTAGGAGAGCGGTATTCTCCATGTGAGGGATGAAAAGTTGGTCTTAAAGGAAGGAGAATTTGAACTTGACTTTAGAGAAGGAATAGGAATTGACTACAGAGAAAAATCAGGAAAAGCATCCCTGACAGAGGGGACTTCATGAGAGAAGGTGTGGAAAGAAGAAAGCTCGGAGCATATTCCCAGAACATTGTGAGGTTGTGGAACAGGGATGAGGAGGAGAAAGAGGACTGTGCAGATTCATGCTCCCTTCAGTGTCCTGAGGCTGCTGGGCACCAACCGTGACTCCAAGAGAACTGCCTTGGTTCACCAGATCAAAGAACACAGCCTGCTGCCCACTGAATCGTTTGTCACCTGTGGTCACCTCTCCACATTCCCTGCCCTGGCCTGGCAACCTCCCTCTTTTGCTTTATTAATGAGTACAAGCTAAGTGTTTATAGTCAGTCATTAAAACAAAAAGCCTGACTTCTATTTCAAGGGAAACTTCTTTAAAAACCTCCTGTAAAGAGCTGACTCATAAATGTGTGCTTTGGTGTAGTTATCTTAGTCATTCTCATGTAAGAGGTAGCAAACAAGAGATGGGTAATATAAAGATCTGAGATCATGGCAGAGAGACTCGGGCTTGAGTTTGGTCAGGGAAGCCAGCCAAAAAGTGCATAACCGTCCAGAGTGCAAACCTCCGCAGGGGGCATTTCCACCAGGAAGAACTCTGTGCGGGAGACCTCGATGGGCTCAGAGCATCTTTCTTTCCTACCATAATCAAGCATCTGCATGGCTTGATAGAATGAACCCCAAAACAGGACCTAAGGGTGCTGGGATCCATCCTGGACCCACCATCACTCTCTGTATGGCTTTCAGCAACTCACTTCTTGCCTTAGTGCTTCAGTTTCCTTCTCCCCAAGATGAAGTGGCTTGCTGATATCAAACGCAATGTAGCCACTATTTCTCAAAGAAAAACTAAGGACTTTAAAGTCAACCAAAGAGTGTTCAAAGAAATCTTAGGTCTGCCCCTTTTAAATTCAGGATGCCCATTTTAAATGCTCTGCCCCTTTTAAATAATGAGGGAGCTTGTTGAGATTTTCATTTGTTAGTTGGTTTTAGAAGTAAATTGAATCTATTAAAAAAATCAATTCAGGGAAAAATGACATGTTTGCAAATATGGAATCGCCTTATCCATGAACACGACATATCTCTCCATTTATTTAAATCCTTTTAAAAGTATTTTCATTGAATGTTATAAATTTGACGGTAGCCCTGTTCATAATAGAAAAAAATAAAAAATAACCCAACAGAACTCTGTACCTTGGTGAAGATGAATGAACTAGAGCTACACACATCAACATGGATGACAGTTGAGAAACAATTCTGAGTAAAAAAAAGCAAGGTTCAGAACAATACATGCCATATGAAAAGTTTTTATAAGTTCAAAAAAGGAACCTAACTAATACATTGTTTAGAAATACAAACCTGTGTGGTAAAACTTAAAGAAAAGCAACCTGGGACCTCAACTTCTGAATGATGGACTGGATTATTCAGACTAACCCTTCCACTGATGACAGATTTTAAAAAGTAGTGAAATATTTTTATTTATTTTTTTTAAGTATCAAAGAGCTAACATGAGAGTAGAGTAATTACTGGACCAAGATCTAGGAAGACAGAAATCTAAGAAGGTGATTCCTGCAATTGGGACTGTTTTTGTCCGGGGGACATTCATCTCTCTGGAAGTGGTAAGTGAAAGGCAGAGTCATGCCTTAGAGAATAGAATAAAAATGTCAGAATCTAGAACAGAAGGAGTAGGACCTTGGGAAACAACCCCCCATCTTGTACTGAAACCTTGAAAGCTTACATTTTAGGAGGAAGAATAAACTAGAAATAAAGAAGCCTTTACATGGACTGCAAAACAGCTTCAAGCTATCTAGATAATATGACAATCTCAAGCCCTGAACTACGATCAAGGTGAATCCAAATTGCTATTTCTCCCCCATACCACCATAATGTAACAAAACCAAATTTTTAAAAATTCTCTTTAGAAAATGACAATATCTTCCTGGACCTCAAATTCTTTCTACAAATATTTTTTTAATAATAGGATAATCCACTTAATCAAAGATAATCAGACATGCAAGGAAAAAAGATGCCATGAGATGGAACCAGCAGAAATAATAGTCAACATAAAAAGGTCCACAGAAATTTTAGAAATATTAGATACAGACTATAAAATAACTATGTTTACCATGTTCATAGAGATAAGTCAAGCTTCAAACTTTGACATGGAACTTGTG
The DNA here is from genome assembly GCF_964194185.1 of Rhinolophus hipposideros. Classification (NCBI taxonomy): domain Eukaryota; kingdom Metazoa; phylum Chordata; class Mammalia; order Chiroptera; family Rhinolophidae; genus Rhinolophus; species Rhinolophus hipposideros. The sequence goes on along the minus strand of NC_138058.1, from coordinate 56,209,249 downwards.
ATGGATAGTTTCTAAATTGACTCCCAATAATTCCCACTTCCTATTATTCTTTTCCTTGTGTAATACCTTTCCACTGAGTGTAGGCTGGACCTAATGACTCACTTCTAACAAACAGAATATGGCAATTTGATTAAATGTGCCAAAAAATGTTTAAAACATGCAAAATTTTTGAGCCACCAGTTCCCCTTCTAAGAATTGATTTTGCTAAATAATCAAGAATGTACACTAAGATTCACTTACTAGGATATTCATTAAAGGTTTGTTTAATAATAAAACATTAGAAACAATTTTAATGTCCAACAATAAGGGCTTGTCCAAATAAATAATGATACAGTCATAGGATAAAATACTATACTGGCATTAAAAGTGAGTAATAGAAAAATAATTAGTGACATGAAAAAATATTTATAATATTTTAACTGAAAAAGATTATTGATAGATTAAATGATAAAATGTCTTGGATTTGCTTTAAAAACAAGCGAGGATGAAGTGGGGACAGTTTAGATAAAACCAGATGGACCATGAGTTGAAAATTTTAGAAATGAAGTGATTGGGAAATGGGGGATTATTATACTATTCAGACTGCTTTTGTATGAGTTCAAAATTCCCACAAAAAAGTTCTTTTTAACTATGTACAATATTAATGCATTTAAATATGGAAATAAAAATTAGAAAGAAATAAATTATACACATCCAAAAATTAACCATGGTTATATACGATCACTTTTATTATCATTTGTTTATTTCCATTTTTTGATCTGCACTAAAAGCAAATTACTTTTGTAATAAGAACTTCTAAAATTTTAACATAAAATATGGCTGATTTCTGAGTTTTCTAGTCTGATACTTCTCCATATTTCCTTTATAATCCAGTATTACACTGTTTTCACCACTTTGCTTTATAGTAGCATTCCATTTTTTTCCACAAGCAGAAACTATACATGAAGCATGAAAATTATTTTTTGTTTTAAGGTTGAAAACTTTAATGCATAAACTAAATTATAGGGCTTGCTTTAAAGACATTGATGAATGTATTACTAACTTCTCAAAATGTCCACCTTTTATTTCAGTAGTTCTCAATCCTGGCTATATATTAGTATCACTTGGGAACTCTTAAAAAGATACTATTGTCCAGCCTCTGTTCCCCAAAGATTCTGATTTAATTAGTCTGAGACAGGCTCAGGTACTGGGCATATTTTTAGCTCCCCAATTGATTCTTATGTGCAGGCATCACTGAGAGTCACTGTCTTAGAGCCTACTTTGGACAGCGACTCTCAACCTTGGCTGCGCATTGAAGTCACTGAGGGAACTGGAAAAACACTGATACCTGGAACCCACTCTCAAGATTCTCATTTAATTGGTCTGGGTTGTGGCCTGGGCCTTGGAATTGTTACCCTTACCCTTATTTCCCCATCCAACATAAATATCTTTCATTTACTCACTGAACTCTGAGATTTATTTCTTTGCTAAGAATTTGTTTCTGTTAAAATATTAACACCCCTCTCCCCCTCCCGTGCTTGTTTCGGCAGCACATATATACTAAAATTGGAACGATACAGAGAAGTTTAGCATGGCCCCTGAGCCATGATGACACGCAAATTTGTGAAGTATTCCATATTTTTCATGGGTGGTGTAGATGCCTGGCCACTGCAGTGTACACCTGAAGCTGATGCTGAATAATACTGAATGTCAACTATAATTTAATACATATATAGTCACAGGATGTGGAGTACATATGGAGTAGAGTCAATGGAATTGTAACAGTTATATACGATGTCAGAGGGGTAGTATACTGGGGGAGGGGGATTATCACTTTGTGAGGAGGGTAAATGTCTAACTAGTACATTGTTTTGTATGCCTGAAACTAATAAAAAAAAAAAACAGAAACTTAAAAAAAAAATTAACAGGCCACTAAGAAAATATCCATTACAATTGATAATCCTTGACAGTTTAGTGAGAACAAAAATGTGTTTAATGTGTGTTTTGTATCAACATTCTGAAAAGTTTTGCAGAAGAGAAAAGAGTGGTAAGATGAAAAAGAAGAATATGTGAGAGCATGGAGCATATACATGAGGGGGAAGCACGAGAGAGAGAAACTAGGGTTAAGACAAATTTTTTTAAAAATGAAGATGACACACAAAGACCAATACTGTATGATTCCACTTATATGAGGTACTTAGAGTAGTAAAAATCACAGAGATGGAAAGTTGGATAGTGGTTGCCAGGGGCTGGAAGGAGGGGGAAATGAGGAGTTATTGTTTAATGGAAACAGTTTCAGTATTGCAAGAGGCAAAGAGTTCTGGAAATGGATGGTGGTGATGGTTGTACTACTGTATAAATGTACTTACTATCACTGAATTACACACTTAAACATGGTTAAGATAGTAAATGTTATGTGTATTTTACCAAAATAAGAAAAAAAAAGTGGAAGATGATAATGTTTGGAAACTTTGAGCCTACACCATTAGCTGAGCTTTACTGAGCTACACCAAGTATTCTCAGAAGACTCAAAGTCACGTTTCCTCACCAGATCAACTCTCCATTCTAAGCTTGGGTGTGGAGGAGCTTCTTTGATGTAGAACCTCCCTTTCCCTTATTTTTTCTCAGGACCACATTTATAAACATCTCTGTGGCCCCTAACATGATGTAATTGGCTACCCCATTAACCAAGGCTTTCAACTTTGCAAAACATCCCTGGAGACATTTTCCTGGTGTTTAACGTTTAACACTGATTTTCAAAGGCCACAACTTTGAAAGCGTCCCAGGGTTTCAATGATTCCCTAATATAACACGCTCTAGGCATTTAATGTTTCATTTGTTAGTGCCACTTTTCTTTCTGGGAACTCACATTTCTCAGGAACTCTCATTTTTCCAAGGTATTTTGTCCCAATATTTTGTTACCACTTTCTCTCATCTCCAAAGTTTTCCTATCATCTTCTGAACTTAAAGCCATAATACAATGTGAATTTGCTTGTAAACTGTTCAGCAAGTATTCAGTAAAATTGAAAATTCCTTCAGGCAATGAATAAAACAATTACAGGTGACTGGAAAAACCTCCCTGATATTTCAGATTTCCATTATAAAATCAAAGTCTGAATCTTTTTTACTAGTTTTTAATTGTCTAATTAAAATTAATTGTTTAAACTTGTCTAATGACACGGATCACTTAGGATGCTTATAAAAAACACAGACTCCCAAAATCCTCTCCTGGACATTCTGATTCAGTGAATCCAGTGTGGGACCAGGACTCTGTAACTATCTGTGTATGTCAGGTGATTTTGCAGCTGCAGCTCATCCAATTCTCCCATTCCTCATTTCCTCTTGCAACCTTTTCAGGATTTCCTTGCATGTTCCCTGGACTTTGGTACCTGCCCTCAGTTTGTTATTCAAAACTCGGTTGTCAGACCAGAGACAGCAGCCTCACCTGCTCATTAGAAATGCAGAATCCCAGGTCCCACCTCAAACCCCCAGAATCTGCACTTTAACAAGATCCCCTAGGTGATTTATGTGTCCACTCAAGAGTGAGAAGCACTGAGAGAGGTGTTTCCCAAACTTTTTGGTAAATGCCAAATCATGTGGGACCACCTTAAACATGCAGCTGCCAGGTTCCACCCCAGATGAAGTGGTGTTTCTGGGGCATATCAAAACCTAAGAAACACTACCAAGGTGGCTTCTCTTCACAATCTGAACTTTGGCTGAGACCAGACTGCAATTTTTTCATTTGCCAGGGAAAAGAGGAAATTTTAAATATCTTCCTAAATGCTAAAGATGTTATTGAACAGAGTTTCTTCATCTTAAAGTAATAAATCTGGTTGAAACTCGGCATGGCTGGCACAGTGTCCTGGGCACCTAAGGCTCTGTCACTCCATCAATTTGAACCCTCGGGCAAGTGTCTGGATACCCAAGCCAAAGGGGCTCTGGCTGACTTAAACGCAAGTCTGATGAGATCCTCAGTATCTCCTTTCTCTCTTTGGTAGGTCTCCCAATACTCCTCCAGGACCAGCAAGGTGTACAACATGACTTCTCTGTCCATTTATTCCTTTCAGAGGAGTCCCTGGCCCCCTTCTTCCTCCAGATAGACATTTTCCTCCCTGACTCCAAGCACCCTTTCCTGCTTTCCGCACTAGCAGCTGAGCAGATGCTTTTCGATCGTCCTACAAGCCCTTCCACTGTAGAGGTTCTGTCTTCTTCTCCAGTTGCATCCGTCTCTCCGGCCCTGGGGCCTTCGGGCAGCTAGCATTCATGCAGCACTTCCTACATGCCAAGCACCGCCCTTTGCACTTCCCGTCTATTAACTCATTAGTCTTTACAATAACCCGACAAAGTAGGTATGATTTTTATCCTTCGACAGATAAGAACACTGAGACACATCAATTCATGAACTTGTCCACATTAAGTTTCCACAGCTAGTTAAATGGGACAGCCAGATTCAAATCCAGCTTGTCTGACTCCAGAGTCCATTCTTTAGCCCCTACGCTGCAGTGCCCCCCAAGGCCCACGCCATCTTCCCCAGGATTTTGCTACCGCACACCACTCACTAACCTCCCAAGCCAGAACAGTAGCAGGTTTCCCCCCTTGTCCTTCCTGGAGAAATTTCCGTTAAGACACTAAGGCTCAATCATGAGCCCTGGTGTGGCCTCACCAGCCTCTCCCGTACTCTTGGCCTTCTTTCAGGGAAATAGTCAGGATTTTAATTTTACAGAATTTAATTTAATTTTATTCATTTTAATGAATTAATTTAATTAATTGGTTAATTAAATTTATCTTATTTAATTTTGTAGAATTTTAATTATGAGAGTATCACAATATTTAAGTGAAGCTCTCCCACTTACAGTAACAGTGATGATAAAGTAGAATAGGGCTGTTCTCTCGTACCTGACCTAAGAGTTGAGAAGTTCATCTCAGGAAGAAATGGGCAGGGAAGACTTTTGAGAGCAAATGTCCAAGAGCAGTCCTTCCTGAGTGGGACACCGGCTTGGTAACGTGATTTAAAGTAGTTGGAATGCAAGCACCCTGCTTGGGACACAGAGCACTGCCTGGCAAGGAGCCTGCACTGTGTTTACCTTGTTGATATTGACAAGAGCTGGAGAGAGGCTGATGAGACTTCACCCTCAGGGGAAACAGGGAGCCGGAAGTCCACCTCAGGAAGAGAACGAACAGCTGTGCCCCAGGCACAACAACATAAGAGTAAGGTTCCTTAACCGCACGTTTTGCCCTGCTTGTGTAACAACTGGCACTAAAACTCTTCAGAGAAAAAGGGCTGTGTTTCTGCTTTTAGGCCAATGAGGAAACTGAGTCTTACACCCCACTTGTCATAAAGAGAACTGAACCTCTCCAGTTAGAGAAGCTCTAAGAGAGAGGTAACTAAGTGCTGCCACCTGCCACAGGAGAGAAAAGAAGAACTCAGAAAGCTGGTCCAGGGCTGAAAAGTGGGCCTGACACTTTCAGGAGAAATGTCCTTCGTGGGTTTCCTGGTAGCTTCTCTGAGAAAGGAGGATTTGAGCTGGCCAGTCCTTGAAGGTTGTCTAAGGACCCACTGTCCTTCATTAGGTGGGAAAACCAAAGCAAACACTGGGCCAAGATGTACGTATGAGGAGATACGTGGACCTGCCAACCTGGAGCTGGGGTCCCTGCAAGGGAGCAGGAAGTCAGGGTGGAAGGCAGGTTGGAGCAGAGTGGGGGCAACCCGTCTCCTCCCAAGTTAGGGGCAGGAAGTGAATGGGGACTTTGTGCCAGGGAAGCTATGCCAACCAAACCAACCATGCCCAGTCTTGTAAGGATAAAGAAATTCCCCTCGGAAATGCAGTATCCCTTCATCTCTTAAAAAAGCTCATATTTAAAACATTTTATTTGCCTTGCCCAAAGTAAGGAAAAGAAGGATAAATTCACAGGGTATAACTAAGAACATGCTTTCTGTCGTTAGACTCCCTGGGTCCAAATCCTGACTCCATTAATTACTGTGTGACCTGGAACACGTTATTTATTATTTCCCCTGTGCCTCAGGTTTGGCTTCTATAATAATTCTGGAGGTAATAATAGCTCTTACCTTGAGGAACAGAGTCAAGATTAAATAAAATAATACAGATAAAGCTCTTAGAATAAAGCTCTTAGAATAATAATAAGCATTCAGTGGCTATCATCAATAAATCAACAAACAACAAATGCTGGTGCGGATGTGGAGAAAAGGGAACGCTAGTATAGTGTTGGTGGGATCGCAGATTAGTGCAGCCACTATGGAAAACAGTATGGAGGAATCTCAGGAATCTGAAAATGGACCTACCCTATGATCCAGTAATTCCACTCCTAGGCATCTACCCGGAGAAATCCAAAACTCCAATTCAAAAATCAGTATGCACTCCTATGTTTATTGCAGCACTTTACACAATAGACAAGATATGGAAACAACCGAAATGCCCATTGGTAGATGACTGGATTAAGAAACTGTGGTACATTTATACAATGGAATATTACGCAGCCATAAAGAAAAAAGAAATCTTATCATTTGCAACAACATGGATGGATCTAGAGAACATTATGTTAAGTGAAATAAGTCAGAAAGAGAAAGACAAGTACCATATGATCTCACTAATATGCGGAATCTAAAAAAAAGAATAAGTGAATGAACTAATCAGAAACAGTTTGGGGGACAAAAAGGAAAAACTGAGAGTTTTTAGATGGGCGGGGGGGTGGGGATAAGGGGAAAGGTGAAGGGATTAGGAAACAGTTGGTAACCACAAGATGGCCTCAGGGTTTTTGAAAATTAACTTGGGGAACGTAATCAATAATGTTGTAAAGATTTTGTTGTGTATTCGATGGACACGTGTCCCATTTGGGAGACCACCTCAGGGATACTGTAGATGCCTGATCATGGCATTGTACACCAGAAGCTAAACAATAATGAATGCCAACTATAATTTTATATATATAATGTGATGGCTCGGTGCGAGGTCGGAGGGATAATGGATGGGGGGAGGGGGGTTCACAGTGTGAGGGATATAAATGATGAATGTCTAAGTATTACCTTGTCGTGTACACCTGAAACTAATAAATTTAAAATAATAATAATAATAATAAGCATTCAGTAAATGGTAACTGCTACTACTGGGTGACAAGGAGAAGCCTCTGCAGAGGTGGGTCTCAACTTTAATGTGTAATATCATCAGGGAAGCTTCTTTAAATACAGATGCCAGGGGAGTCTGGATTAGATATGGGGAGTCTGGATTAGATATGAGGAATCTGCCTTTTGAGTGCCCCTCCAGGTGACAGTGATGCAGGTGGTCCAAGAGTGTTCTATAGGGAACCCTGTCCTGAGAATATATGCAATGGTGGCAGTTCCCCAAGCCAATTGAAAACCCGGGGGCAATTTGTAAGGGCAAAGCCCAGAAGGAGAGATGGAAAGCGGTGGGTGCTGCTGTCTTCTGGCCTGGAGCACTCCCTTTTATACTTGTCTTAACTCTATCCAGTTCCTCTGAGCACCTACCAAAATATGGCCTTACACAAAGCAACAGGAGTTTGATGAGAACACCTCAGTATTGTTAATACCCAGTGTCTCCCATTCTGAAAGAGGCGTTTTGTGAGAAGTTCCCTCACATATTAAAGCTTTTCTGTTTCTTGACTCTGAATCTTCTGTTTTTAAAGAAGGCTCAAAGATTTCCGCCGTCCCAAAGGGACAAAGCCTAGAATTGACACTCCGTTCACAAGCTTGGGAACTTCTTCTGCAGTGCTTTCGGAAGATAAAACAGCAGAGCTTTCTTGGGCATTTTGAGCAGCCAGGCAACCCTCCAGATGTGCCCTCCAACTTCTCCAGAGCACCAGGAGCATCCTTAATTCCAAACAGATTAGGCTGAGACCCAAAAATGCTCTTTGTGGTCTTGGATCATTTTGAGCACCATCCTAGATTGAAGAGACTTCAAAATTGTGCCTAAGATTCCCTTGAAGTCTCTTACCCCACAATATCCCAAGTAAGCATTTAGCCTCCTGCTCACTTAGCAACGGCATGACACTTGAGTATTGCCAAGTGCATGAAAGACACATGGCTTTGTTGTTCTGTGGGATTGGTGCTGGGCTCAATGCTAGCATTACCTACCTAACAACCACAGGCACAGAAATGGTTTTCTGAGGAGGGAAGGGTGATGGGTTCATTTGCCCTTCAAGCTAGAAGGCTCCTCAGCTAAAAGTCTCCTTCCTTGCAGTACTTCTGTGTTCCTTGCCACAGGATTTGAAATTATGGCAAAATCATCCTACTGAGTTTTGTCTTGATTTTTCCAGGTAACTGAAACTCTACATGAATACTTTTTCTTATATCATCATTTCCTTACACCAATCATTTACCCACTTTCCTTGAAATTATATTCCTGCTTTGTCTTCCTCTAAGTATAATTGAAGAAACATGGGCTTTGGAGTCTGCTAGATCTTGTTTGAGCGTGGCTCAGCAACTTGCCAGCTTTGTGAATTTCGGCATGTTACTGAAATTCTGTTTACCTTAGTTTCCTCATCTGTAAAATGAAACTGATATGGAAGCTACTTTGGAGGTACTTCGGAAGAAAATATCCATAGCTACTAGAGTCCTAGTTTCTACAACCGATCCTTCCTTCTTCCACTATCCATTCCATGTTCCCATTATTCTCAGCTAGAAATGTTTCTTGAGTTCCTTAAGGTGAAATGTGGCTTACTTTAGTCAAAAAAAATGTAGAGTAGAAGTCACACATTTTAATTTCACATGGAAGCTTTTAATTGCTAAGGCTCAACACTCCACCCTATTGTTCCACTAGTGGAGTAATCATAGAGGCAAATGTTGATATGGAGGTGAGTTGCTGAATCATCATACAGAAGACATGTTCTGGAGAGTTCCCAACCCATAATGGACTTTGCTAGAACAAGAAGTAAATTTTTATAGATTTAAGCCACAGAGATTCAGGGCTAGTTTATTGCTGTAACATAATCTACCTATTTTGACTGATACAGATATTGATTACAGAAGGGATAAACGTTGTTACTAAACAATAATCTAAAATTTGTGGCCTTGAGTGAAACAGCATGCAGTGGGAAGTGAGGAAACTGATACTGGAGGCTGGAAAGATGGGACTTCAGTTACCTAGTGGTGTACCATTTGGTAAAACTGTAGCTAACAGTAACTTGGGAGGCAATCATGTACTTGGTGAATTTGTATGTAGAATTTGAAAACAGAACAAGAATTGAATGTGTTTATTGCTGCTTTGACAAAGAATTACAAAAAAAAGACAAGCTCCAACTTCATTAGCTATTAGAGAAATGCAAATCAAAACCACAATGAGACATCACCTCACACCTGTTAGAATGATTATCATCAACAAGACAAATAGTAAGTGTTGTAGAGGTTGTGTAGAAAAAGGAACCCTCATACACTGTTGGTGGGAATATAAATTGGTATAGCCACTATGAAAAACAGTATGGAGGTTCCTCAAAAAATTAAAAATATAATTACCATATAACCCAGCAATCCCTCTCCTGGGTATCCACCCAAAAAATCTGAAGACATTTATCTATAAAGATATATGTACCCTGATGTTCATTGCACCATTATTTATGGTGGCCAAGACATGGAAACAACTAAAGTGTCCTTTGTTAGATGACTGGATAAAGAAGATGTGGTATATATGCACAGTGGAATACTACTCAGCCATAAGAGAAGATAAAATATTGTCATTTGTGACAACATGAATGGATCTTGAGATTATTATGCTAAGCAAAATAAGTCAGACAGAAAAAGTCAAGAGCCATATGACGTCACTCATATGTGGGATATAAAATTGAAAGCAACAAAGGAACAAGACACACAAGTAAAGAAACAAAAACCCGTAGACATAGACAATAGTTTAGTGGTTACCAGAGGGTAAGTGGGGAGGAGGATGGTAGAAGAGGACAAACAGGGTCAAATATAAGGTGATGGAAGGAGAACTGACTCTGGGTGGTGAACACACAATGTGATATATAGATGACACATTGTAGAAATATAAACTTGAAACGTCTATAATTTTACTAACCACTGTCACCCCAATACATTTAATTTAAAAAGAACAAAAAAGATGAGCTCATGAAAGAATTGGCTTTTTTCCCCAAAACTGGAACAAAAGGAAATATTGGAAATCTAGCAGGATTGAAAAAGGTACCTGCTTCTCAAATCCAACAGTAAAGAAAAATTTGAGAAACAAACAATTAAAATCTGGCTCGAAGAAAGAATCACATCAAGAGCCATACACCTGAGAGTTAACACTTATGAATGGATTAAGGCACCCCAAACAAAATAATCCTATTATAGGTGTTCCACCAAGGAAATTCTTTCATTTAGATAAAATAACTCAGGGAAAATATGCTAAAAGTGTTGTTCTCCCTCTGAAGTCCAAGAAACTCAAGGTATATGCCATTGCAATTAAGATATCGGGATAAGAAAGCAAATATAGAAAATCTGAGAATTATATCTTAAAAGGAACTACAGATATGCCTATTTAGCACTTGAGACTCATTTTAATCAAATTGATAGACTACTATGTTTTTGAGATATCTGAACTATCAAAGGAAGTATGGGCTTGGACTGAAGGAGTCACTGACTGTGTAAAAAATTTTTCTTAAGTTAAAATTTATTGGGGTGACAATTGTTAGTAAAGTTACATAGCTCTCAGGTGTACAATTCTGTATTACATCATCTATATATCACATTGTGTGTTCCACCCAGAGTCAGTTCTCTTTCCATCATCATATATTTGATCCCCTTTACCCTCATCTACCACCCCTCTCCCCCCTTACCCTCTGGTAACCAGTAGACTATTATCTGTGTCTATGAGCTTTGTTTCTTCATTTGTTTTTCTTTTGTTGTTTTCGGTTTTATATACCACACATCAGTGAAATCATATGGTTCTTGACTTTTTCTGTCTGACTTATTTCGCTTAGCAATATAATCTCAAGATCTATCCATATTGTCTCAAATGGTACTATTTCATCTTTTCTTGTGGAGAATAGTATTTCATTGTGTATATATAGCTTATAACAACCCTAGGACTCCACATAGCGAGAGACAGCAAGTGGTCTGAGAAAACCGTCACACCCTTTCCCAATGCTCATTTCACCTGTGGCCAATGAAACTAATGTCAAGGGAAGAACCTTCCCTGCAGGTGGGGCCACGGGCTACAGTGACTGGACTATGCAGCCCTCCCAGAGAGCCTAACTAGGGCCTAATCTAGGAATGTTCCACGTAAAACAGTCTCATAAGACACATCTTTAAGGCTTTCCGAAGTTTCTCACTGAGAATTAACCATTCTTCCTTGAGGTTGTCAAAACACTATTTTTAAACCTCCCTTGCATGCCAGCCATCTATATGCGTGCATGTCTCCCCATCTAAACTGAGTTTCTTGAGGGTAAGTGCAAACTCTCATTCATCTCTGTGTCTTTACGGACCACTGTGTAAAGGGCTCTCAGAAATATCTACCCACGTGGATTTCAGAATTGCTACATATCAATATCTACTGTTCCCATTTTTTTTTCTTTTTCTGAATGGAAATGTTTATTGTGGTTATGCTATCCCTATTCCACCACTGGACTCAGGTCAAGTTGCAGGCGGCAGGCGGAAGATTAGTTGTGTTTTTAGCTCATAAATTTCACACTCAAGAGCCACATAAGGATTACCTGCAGAGGCTCTAGTCTTGGTTTGGAGGTAATGTGTCTTGTGGAGTGGATGGAGGCATTCTGTGTGGGGGAGGAAGAAAGTGAACCAAATATGTAGTGTCCGGAAAGTGGGACACTTAGACATTAGACATTAGTTTTATTCACCTATATTTCTAATTATCTCCCTTCAAGATATATGGTAGGATATACAGTAGGTTCTGGGTAATAATTTGGAGCATATGTAATATAGGGCAATGACGTAAGGCTGGAGTATTTAATTGCTTGCCAGTGTGAGGCACTATAAAACCCCTTCCCTGCTTCAGCAACCAGCAACATTCCAAACGGAGCCTCTGTCACCTTGGGTTCCTGATTGGGGACAATATAAATCAGCCACTTATCAACTTAGAAAGGATACGTAACGTGAGCAAGAAATAAACCTATTTTGCAGTGTTTGTGTTATCGTAGCATATCATGACTGATTTAGTATTCCTATGAGAGCTCCAGGTTATTTTGAAATCTTCTTAATTTGTGTAATTTCAGAAAGCTTCCTTGGAGGATGTCCATCCTAAACTCCCTTAAAAAATACAAGTGCACTCTGCCCCAATCCCGGCAGACAACCACCCTGCCCTGCCTCGATGATGGGCATGCACTATCTTGTGGGGAAGTGCTGTGAAGTACTTTCTAAAGTGGAGCCAAATCTGCTTCCCTATTGTTTCTGCCCATTAATCCTGATTCTTCTCTCCCATGCAACTGAAAGTAAGAACAATTCTCCTTCCATAAATATCCTCTAACAAGTTTTCTTTTTTCTAGGTTATTTCATCATTCCTCAGATGGCAGTTTTCATGTTATCATCCTCATCACCGTTCTCTGGATTACAGAGCCAGTGTTCCACTTAAAATATTCTCATAGGACAATCTCTAAAGCTTTCCCAGTTTCTCACTGAGAATTAATCATCCCTCCTCAAAATTATGAAAATCCTACTTGTAAACCTCTCTAGTGGTGTCTATGCCTTACAGCCATTATTATATGTATATATGTCTCCCCATCTAAACTGACGTTCTTGAGGGTAGAGATAAACTCTCATTAATCTATATGCCTTTAGGGACCATCATAGCATTGGGTACATTATAGGCAGTCAAGGAAAGGAAGGACAGAAGGATTCGTGACTGTAGTAGACTGCAAAATGACCCCAAAGAAATACAGGTCCTAATTCCTTAAACCTAGAATGTTACCTTAAAAGGTAACAGCGACTTTGCAGATGTGATTAAGAATCTTGAGATGGGGAGATTATCCTGGATTATTTAGGTGGGCTGTGGGGACAGAGCCCCAGAGAGCAGTTTCCAGGCTCTTGGCCTCATGTGAAGAGGTGCTGGCTCGGGTAGTAGTAGATAACCGTCAGCTGTGGCTAGTTGGCCGTCAGCTGTAACCAGTGAGCCATTGGCCACTAATATAACTGCTGTGGCTACACTAACAAACAATGGGGGACTAGCAAGAAGATGGTGGCTGAGCCAGCAAGCGGCAGAGTGGGGGTTGTGGATTGCGTGGCTCCTATTTCCTGTTTCTCCAACCCAGCCGCCAGAGAGACTATAGTGGTGTGACTCCCCATCTATGGCTCTGTAGGTGTTGCTTTTTGGCCTCACCATGTCCTGCGTTCTTATGTGGGAAGCGGGACCAGAGACCCCACAGGCCACCCTGTGCGACAAATGGCGCAGTGAGCAGGGTCTCCTGCACGACATGGGCTCTAAATATAATGACATGTATCCTTATAAGAGACAGGCAGAGGGAGATTCTATTACAGAAAAGGCAAGGTGATGGCCTCAGGAGAGTGAAAGAGAGAGAGAGAGAGAGAGAGATTTGATGTTACTCTGTGGGCTTTCAAGAAAGACGAAAGGACCACCTGCCAAGGAATGAAAGCAATGCCACTCTAGAAGCTGGAAAAGTCAAGGAAAAGTATTCCATGAGCCTCTGGAGGGAGTGGAGTACAGCCCTGACAACAGCTTGATTTGGGCCAGTGAAACTGATTTCAGATTTTTGCCTCCAGAAATGTAAGAGAATAAATGTGTGTTGTCTTAAGATATCAAGTTTGCAGTAATTTGTTATAGTAATAATACAAAAATAATACAATGGTCAAAAAGATTCCCTGTATCTGACCTTTTGACACAGACTGAACAACCCACCAAACATCTGGAACAAACCAGCTTGAAATCCACCAGCTTGAAATCCACTAGACTGACTACACTACCTGCAACTTGTGGGAGCCGCCACATTTTCCAATGGTAGGAAGGCCATTTCCTTTTTCCTTTATTTCAGCAACACAAGCAGTAATTTCCATTCTTACAGGAATAAACCATAAATTAAAATTCACACCGTCCCTCTGACTTATTCATTGTACTGACATGATTTAAAGTATTAACTGGGTGTCAATATTCCTTTCATTCAAACAAAATACAGTTTATTAAGTTAAAAATTATCCCACTTTCATGTTAGAAAATTGTATTTGAAATGGAAATTTGCACCTAAGCCTGCTGATCTTTCCATGAAAGGCAACAGTACCAGCTGCTAGGTTCTCAATTAACAAAATAACAAGACCTAGCAGCCCTGTTGACTCAGGGTCATTTCTTTAGTTTTTCTTTTTTCATTAATTTTAGAACACTAGGAAGGGAAGGAACAAAAATGTATGAAGGGCAATTCCGATGTTAGGATGAGACATTAGTAGAATTGAGACGGCTCGGCAATAGGATTTAGAAGTACAGGGAAGACACATTTGAGGGCCTGCTCTCCCAAAGTTAATGACAATCATTGATTTTTTTAACTGAATTTCAGAGATATAGTCATTAAGATTTAGATCTTTGCAATGCTTGATGGCTAGATCTCGAGAACACTTTGTCCACATTTGTGACATTAATACGATAAAATGAGTCTTCACTTAAAAGTGAGTGTGGGGACAGAGCCAGGAGTGCAGTTTCCCAGCTCTCGGCCTCAAGTGGAAAGGTGCTGGCTCGGGTAGTAAAAGGCCATCAACTGTGATTGGATGGCCATCAGCTGTGGCTAGTTGGCCGTCAGCTGTAACCAGTGAGCCATTGGCCACTAATATAACTGCTGTGGCTACGCTAGCAGAAAAAATGGGGGCTAGCAAGAAGATGGTGGCTGAGCCTGCAAGCGGCGCAGTGAGGGTTGCGAACAGTGTGTCTCCAACCCAGCCGACAGTGAGACTATAGTGATATGATTCACCTACTTATGGCTCCGTGGGTGTTCCTTTTTTGGCCTCACCATATCCTGCATTCTTATGTGGGGAGTGGGAGCTGACACCCCGCATGACACCCTGCATGATAGTGAGCATAATTATGTACTTCAGTGAAGCTGTCAAGATCCCATTTTAAATGATATTCCATCCTCTCTTTAAATTTAGCTATAGCCTAGGTCCTCTGCGTCTTAGGAAATCATTGTGTTCTTTTGTTATCCAACAGCATCTGACTAGGGCCGGCCCGGTGGCTCAGGCGGTTAGAGCCCCATGCTCCTAACTCCGAAGGCTGCCAGTTTGATTCCCACATGGCCCAGTGGGCTCTCAGCCACAAGGTTGCCAGTTCAATTCCTCGAGTCCCACAAGGGATGGTGGGCTGTGCCCCCTGCAACTAAGATTGAACACGGCACCTTGAGCTCAGCTGCCACTGGCTCCCAGATGGCTCAGTTGGTTGGAGCGCATACTCTCAACCACAAGGTTGCCAGTTCGACTCCTACAGGTGGGCTGTGCCCCCTGCAACTAGAAACAGCAACTGGACCTGGAACCGAGCTGCGCCCTCCACAACTAAAAAAAACTGAAAGGACAACAACTTGAAGCTGAAAGGCACCCTCCACAACTAAGACTGAAAGAACAACAACTTGATTTGGAAAAAAGTCCTGGAAGTACACACTGTTCCCCAATAAAGTCCTGTACCCCTTCCCCAATAAAAAAAAAAAAAAAAAAAACTTAAAAAAAAAAAAACAGCAAGAGCATCTGACTAAACAATTTTGAGATCTATTTTTCTGTTTGCTTAGATGCATTTATGGAAGGCATGTCAATAAATAGAAAGCTTGGTTGCTTAAGAAGAATACTTCTGAACAATTGCACCAAATATATAAAAATGAAAATGCTGCCTTTAAATGCTTATACCTATGGGCAATTTAAGCAGCAACCTCAGCTACTGAAATGACTCGACCACCTAAGACTAAGGATCCATTTCTTGCAGTGCACCTGCAAAGCAGGTGAGGCAATAAAGAGCTCAGTGACTAAATTATTCTTAAATTCAGTGCCTGAAACTATGTAACAAAGCAAATGTGTCTGGATGTTCACTGATGAGGATCATACGTGTATGTGAGGAGGAAGAGTTTGTAAAGGAAGTTTAATCCTCAATGAGTTGTTTTTTTATGAGGAGAAAGAAGTTGCTAAATTTTATATTGATTTTTTTTAAGGAAAAACTTGTTGTTTAACCAAGATAATGGGGAATGCCTCCACTTTACTACACAAAGTAGGAGGGCAGATATTCCAAACTCTACCCCAGTAATCTAAATTTCATAAATAGTAATATAGATATGATGATAAAAGGAGAACTGACTTTGGATGGTGAACACACAATGCAACATATAGATGATCTGTTATAGAGATGTACACTTGAAGCCTATATAATTTTACTAACCAATAAATTTAATAAATTAAAAATAATAATAATTATAGATTGAGAAAGGTACTCTGGAGAATTCAACTTTGTATAACAAGGTCAGAGAAGGTGTTTCTGAGGAGGTGACAATGAAGTTTAGACCTGAAGGCGAAGAAGGGGACAACTATGAGAAGAACCTCAGGAAATTAATGCAGGTAGAAGAAACAGATATATCATAAGCATAAGGGAAGAATTGTTTGATGAATTACTGGACCTATCAGAATGCTTGTGCTATTGAATCAAAGAGGATAAAGGGTATTAAAAGACTAAGTTGGCAAGGTAGGCAGAAGACATTGTTAGGGTAATAGAAGTACGGATTTCTAAGTTTTTTCTAACGACAATGCAAAACAACCTTCTTAAAGCTGGTGAATGATGTAAGGGCATTTAAGATTTAAAATCTGGGAAATAACATGTGCGGAGATTCCAAGTTTTTGGAATCAGTTGTGTGAAGGAGCCTGTGCACTTTCTCATGACAGCTAATTGTGTGCATCTCTTCTCAACTCTACATTTCTTTTTAAAGTTTTCCAGCTTTATTGGGATATAATTGACATATAACATTGTGTAAGTTTAAGGCATAAACCCAAATGATCTGACATATGTATATATTGCAAATGACAACAACAATAAAGTTAGTTAACACAAAAAAAAAAAATAGTAATATAGAAACTTTTTCTAGAACATAAAAGAGCGTAATGGAAACTGACCTTTGCACTCTCTGCCACATCACACTTTCCTTTATCAGTCCCAACATCACACTGAAAAAGAGATCAACTTTTCTCTCCTCCCTTATTCTAATTATTCCAACAAAAATGACACATTTTGCTTGGTTGGTGTAATTCCAAGTCTCTGATAGCAGAGACACTCTATATGACCAACTTCTCTTTCCTGACTTTTCAGTTTCTCCTTTCACACTTTTATAAGCAGAAGAGGATTCTGAATTTATTAACATTACCTCTTTGGAAAAACCCTTTATCTTCAAGGAATGATTCACAGACAGGCTTGGGAGCAATACAAAACAACTTGTATCCACGTACAGTGTAACTGGGCCATAAACAACAGCTGGAAATCCAAATTGATCCACTTTCTTGAAGAGGACATTGAGGATTTGTGAATAATCAACTATACTTCATAAGGAAATAATCCTTTGCTTTCAGTTCCTATTTCAACTGTTGTGCACCAATTTGTAATATTTAAGTTCTGTCCTCTGCAGTTTATTCCAAAATTACTTTTATTCATCATTCCCTAATTATTTCTCTTGTATTCTCAGCACACAAAATAAACTCTAACCATGCTAAGGGGAAAAGATGAGTCAGAGCCCAGACCAGCCCTCATCCTCATGGGCCAGTTTATTCATCCCTGAATGTTCTCACACTCACACAGACTTCCCCTCTCAGGCCACTTCACTGTCTCCCAGCTGAGGTAGGACTAGCCCTCCAAGTGGCCATCCTCCAAGGATTCTTCTTCAGCTAAAACTCCAACTTTACCTTGTGGCCCCCACACCTGGTCCTTGTTCTGGACCTCATCTTCTCCTCTTTGTCTTCTCATCATTTCCCCATCTGCATACAGGTCCTGACATTCTTCCTGACTCAAATGTGAGCCCCTACAATCCATTCTTCACACTGCAGTCATATTAAGTCTCCTAAAACGCCAAACTTATATATGCCCCATCCTAAAACCCTCCAATGGATGGATTGTTGATGTCTCCAGAATCTAGTCCAAATTTCTTATGTGGCCCTTTGAGAACTGGCCCCTGCCTACTTCTCTCACCACTCAGCACCTCCCTGCTTCCCTTTGCAGTAAATCTTACTGAAAGATTTAACGGTCAAACTTCCCATCTCTATTTCTCCCCACGTCTTTTCCATCACATTGCCACTGTGTTGAGGAAAACAACAGCTAAAGATATGTCTTAAGTTTCTATATTGGTGGATAAAGTTGACAGTGTCATTCATGGAAATACGGAGAAGACACAGATTTAGGGGATATAAGGAATTGTGTTTGAGACATCTTAGCTTCAAGGTGCCTAAGGGAAAATCACAGGTGGAGATACTGAGCATACAGTTGCAAAAGGGGGGTGTAAAGCTTCAGAGAGGGTCATGGCTGAAAATAAAGATCTATGAGTCATCAGTCTGTAATTGGAATTTGAAGCCATGGAGGCTACCAGAAAAATTTGGAAGCAGGAAGAGATGTTGATGGCGGAACACTTAGGAGGTGGGCAGAAAAACAAGTACCAGTGAACTGAGGAATATCATCCAAGAGATAAGAACATGGCAGGAACATACGAAAGACAAAACAGAAAACCTTTCCAGTGCTTGACAGTCTTACCAACTGAGTTTCTCTATACACCACACACACACATACACACACACACACACACACACACACACACACACACACCAATGTAAAGACTGCTTTTAGATTGCTTTTAAATCTCACTTCCTTTCTTTTAGTTCTGAAAGTGTTGAGTCCCTGAGAGCCCTGAATTACGAAAGTCAACAAAGGCAGGAGATTCCGAAATACCTCTGTACCATTGCAACCTAGTGGAAAAAGGAATAAGCTGGGCCTTCATCACCTTGTTCCAGTGTATAGAGAGTGTAACTCAAAATACTCTACAAGCATGTACCTCCACCCAACCCATCCGAGTCCCACTCACAGTGTCACAAAGGCAACCCAGGAACAATGAATAAAGTATTAAAGTGAAAGTTTGCCCTAGTCTAGATCTTTACTAAAGAGGGATTAGTTGGGCTCCAGGCACACAGTAGGCCTCAAGAGTGTATTAAAAGCAATTCACCTCTTGTCTTTCAAACATGCTGCTCTGTTTTCCTCTCCTCTGTCAGCAATAGTTATTTATTGATGATTGGTGGGGAGATTCCTCTATGCTATAAGATCATTTCTGTCTTGACTCTGTACTCCTTCCAAACTTCTGTTCAACCGTTTTTCTTTATCAACAGACATTAATAATCATATCATAGCCCTGCTCAATAAATCTTCAGTATCACAGAGAATAAAATCCAAATGTCTTAGCTTTCTACAACCTTATCTCAGAGAAGAATGCTCCCTGTCCCCCCGATGTTTTGGCCATATTGACGTCCAGACCATTTCTGGAACCTTCCCTGTTTCCTTCCACTTTTGCTCATGCCCTTATCAATACTGCCTTTTCTTTACCCTCCCTCCTCAAAGCTCTATGGGCACTCTTACAGTCTTTTTCATCAGCCAAAGCCAGCATTAGCGCATCTCTGTCCTGGGGCTTCTCTTGATGTTCCCCAAGTTACTCTCTCCTTCTCTCCTCTCCATCCCATTTTATTATTTTTTCAGTAGCACCTCTCTTAATTCGCCGTATATCAGAGTTTCTCGTGAGTAGATCTGTCTCTGTTCCCCCTTTTCTCCCTCCCCTATCACTTCCACGTACATACTCACACATGATTAAATTTATTGGGGTGACATTGGTTAGTAAAATTATATAGGTTTCACGTGTACATTTCTATAATACATTATCTATATATTACATCGTGTATTCACTACCCAGAGTCACTTCTCCTTCCATCACCATGTATTTGATCCCCTTTTCCCTCATTTTCTCTGTTGTTGCTTGTGTTTTAGTGTCACGTCTAAAAAAAACATTGCTTAATTCAAAACCACGAAGACTCATTCCTATTATTTCAAAGAGTATTATAGTTTTAGCTCTTACATTGAGGTTTACGATCCATTTTAAGTTAATATTCATGTATGGTGTGAGGTAAGGGTTCAAATTCATTCTTTTGATTGTGGATTTCCAATGGCCCCAAAAACATTTTTTGAAAAGACTATTCTTTTACCATTGAATTGTCTTGAGACTCTTGTCAAAATCAATTTATCCTAATGTAAGGTATTATTTTTGTACTTTCAATTCTATTCCATTGATCTATATGTCTATCCTGTGCTAGTACCACACCACACTATCTTGTGCTAGTATTTTAATAACTATAGCTTTGTAGTAAGTTTTAAAATGAAAAGCTATAAATCCTACAACTTTGTTCTTTTTCAACATTATTTTTGGTTCTTCTGAGTCCCTTGCATTCCCACATGAACTTTAAGATCAATTTATCCATTTCTGGAAAAAAGTTGCCTAGGATTTTGAGAGGGGTTGTGTCAAATTTGTAGATAAGTTTTGGGGAAATTTGTATATAAATTTAGGGAATATTGCCATCCTGACAACATTAAGTATTGTAATCCAGGAACATGGGATATTTTTCTATTTATTTAGATTTTTGTTTCATTTCTTTCACCGATGTCATAGTTTTCAACGTATAATTCTCACACTTCTTTTGTTATATTTATATCCAATTATTTTATTCTTCTTTATGCCATTATAAATTGAATTCCTTTCTCAGTTTCATTTTCAGAATGCTCTGTATAAAAATGCAATGGATTTTTGTGATGCTTTGATATCAAATTTTGTCTCATTTTAATTTCTTTAATTAAATCTATTTTAATTTCTAGCCCCTTCAACTGTCTTTTTTTTTTTTTTCCTTTGCAAGTATAGCCTGCAACCTTGCTGAATTTGTTTATTAGTCCCAATAGTTTCTTGGTGAATTACTTAGGATTTTCTATAAACAATGCCATCTGTAAATAGTTTTGCTTTTTCCTTTCCAATCTGAATGCCTTTTATTTATTTCTTTATTTTTCCTAATAGTCCTTGCTATAACCTCCAGTACAATGATAAGTAGGAGTGACAAGAGTAAATATCTTTTTCTTGTTCCTGACATGTCACTCTTCACAGTATCTAGTTCCCTGATGAAATTTTTAAGCTCCAAATTTATCTTCATGAATGTAGTAAGCATAATAGTTCTCCAGTTTATATCTGATAATTCTAACATCTGATATCTCTGTGGATCTACTTTTTCTGCTGGTTCCGGATTATGTTGTTTTATCTCTTGGTGCATCTCATTGTTTCTGATAGTTTTCAGATCATTTTCTTTTTAAATTGCTTACAGAAATAATTTGAGGCCTTAGATGGTGTTATCTTCCTTCAGGGGGGATATTTATTTTCCCTTCTACCAGGAACCTAAGGATCCTAGCTCTTGGGTTTTCTGAGTCACCAAAATGACCTACCAAAGTATAGTTCCCAATTCTCAAGGCATGTCCTGTTGTGGTCTTAGATCTGAGCAAAAGTGTTTCAACACTTTTTCCTCCCTTAGACTATGCTGGACTCCACTCTTTGCCCTTGCCAAGGTAAAGTATAGTTCTACCATTCATCCTTCTTCCTGGACTAGGCATGCTTCCAGGGCAGAAATAGGTTTGAATGGTGCAATTCTTCAAGGTCTCAACCTCCAGACTCCAATTCTAGTCTCCTTCCCACACTAACCTGCCAAAAGTATAGCTGTTCCAATCATTGAACACTTCCAGTGCAAAAACCACTGAGGCTCATGTCTCCGAACTATCTTTCTCAAGCTGATCACAACCTCATAATTATTCACTATTATTTTTCCTTACTATTACTTTTAAGGCTATTTTTTTTTTCTGTCCAGCTTTTTAACTTATCATCAGAGGGAGGGTTATTACCAAAGCCAGAAGATTCCTTTCCCTTTTAGTAATATTGCTGTCCAAATTGTAGATGAGAGGATATTTCTCTTTATAGATGTAGCCCATCTAACTAATGAAGAATGACAAAACTAGAATATCATTGTTGTGTAACACCTAATGAAGTAATGAATCTAAGTGTTGAATTAATAGCTGTCAACATTACGAAAAGAGGGACAGACGACCAGACATCACAAGCCTCTTAATAGAAAACCATATGCCACTATGAAGTAGTCATGTCAAAAAAAAAAAATTTAAATCTGAACCTAATCAAGCCTCTAATCCAAGGGTGTCAAAACTGCAGCCGACTGTGGTCCGCAATCCATTGTTAATTGGCCCGCAGCAAATTCCAAAAATATATTTAGTTTACTTAAATAAACCAGCTGAGGAAATATGTACTTCGCCTCGAGTGAGTGGCCCGGCTGTTTGTGTATTTTACCGCATATGGTCCTTGGTAAACAATGTTGAAAAAATTTTGCACACCCCTGCTCTAATCCATCTACCAATCTACAAGAAATACTAAGGACAAAGGGACATGTCAAAATATATCCTAAAGATGCAATAAGCAAAAATCTACACTGTGAGACATTCATGAAAAACAACTTGATTTCTTTAACAAATTTCAAGGGGGGAAAAAAAGGTTGGAAGGCTCTAGAGATTAAAATAGATTTAATTAAATAAATTAAAATAGACTTATGAGACATATCAAAGAATCACAAAGAATATTTTTGGATCCTGATATTTTAAAAACTGTTAAGCTATGAAATTTATGATACAATTGAGAATTTGAATACTGACTCAAAAGAATTTGATATTTTTAAATATTATTACAAAGTACACTAATACTGTTGTGGTTATGTTTAACAAAAAGGAGTGTGTCTATATGTATGTGCATATGTATACATATACATGTAAATATATACATATGCACATGCATGTACAAACAAATATATACTTAGATACATAGGTACATATGTATCTACATATATAATATGTCTATATTATATATACACACACATAGAGTACAATAGTTATGGATAAAGATACTAAGATGTCTGAGATTTGCTTAAAGCTAACACAGGAAAGTAAGAAATGGATGTGAGTATAGATGCAGGGGAAAAACAGATTATTGTGTAGAGAAAGAGAGAATGAGTTGGTGGGAACAAGAATGCAGACAAGGAGACCATTTGGTCTCCCCACTGCCATGTTCAGATGAGAGGTGATGGTGACCCAGATTAAAGCAATGAAGCAAAGTGGAAGAACTGGAGATGTATTTGGGGATGGCCTCTATGGTGAATAGAATGTCTGGGTCAAGGAAAGGGAAGAACCAAAGGTGGCTTTGTCATTTCCAGTTTGAATAACTGAGTAAATGTGGTGTCACTTACTGAGATGGAGAAAACTTGCAGATGGGTGTCGGGAAGGGCAGGTTGGTGGGGAATAAAATTCTGTTGGCATATTTTACATTTTGACTTTGAGATTTCTTTGAGAGATCCATGAATATGTCAAATGGATAATTGCCAAGAAGCGCTCATATAATTTGCAATGAAATTACATCGATGAAAAGATGGTTTTTAAATCTAGAGGAATTAATAAGCCTAGTCAAGTAGAGAATATAAAGGCAAATATTTATTGAACCCTAATATATCTTTCACTCAATAGATTTACAGTCTAGATGGAGGAGACAAGTCAATGGTAAATTCTGTGATAAAAATATGGGCAAAGTAGAGTTGAGTGGGCATGGGAGGCAGGATCCCTCTCTGTCCTAGCTCCCCATCCAGTTACAGAGGGAAGGACTGTGAATAAGAGTCAGCAAATGGGAACTGAATGATGTCTGAAATATTGCCACAATCTGAACT
Source organism: Rhinolophus hipposideros (assembly GCF_964194185.1). Lineage (NCBI taxonomy): Eukaryota > Metazoa > Chordata > Mammalia > Chiroptera > Rhinolophidae > Rhinolophus > Rhinolophus hipposideros. The sequence goes on along the minus strand of NC_138058.1, from coordinate 56,185,506 downwards.
TTTCAACTTCCTCCAAAGGAAATTGACATTTTCTTTTAATTGGGGAATACTGGGGAACAGTGTGTTTTTCCAGAACCCATCAGCTCCACATCAAGTCGTTGTTTTTTCAGGCTAGTTGTGGAGGACGCAGCTCAGCTCCAGGTCAAGTCATTGTCTTCAGTCTAGCTGTGGAGGGCGCAGCTCACTGGCCCATGTGGCAATCAAACCTGTGACTTTGATGTTATGAGCACTGCGCTCTAACTATTGAGCCAACCGGCCGCCCACCAGGGCTCAGCACCAAGCTGAAGCCGTTGTCTCTCACTGGCCCATGTGGGAATCGAACCAGCGACATTGGTGTTATAAGCACTGGGCTCTAACCACTGAGCCAACCGGCCGCCTGGAAATCATTATTTTTATTTATAACATCACTCTTCTAGGCTTGTCTTCTCAACGACTGAATTTAAAAAGCTTTAGGCCCTGGGTAAAATGTCATGCCCAGCATTTGGGATACCCTCAGTATTAGGAAGAAATGAGACCTGCAGCTGCTGGTCAGAGCAACCATGATCAAACTAGGCTCCAATTTTCCTTGATAGGAGGCCATTGAAAGAGCCAGAGAGGCTGAGGGAAGAAGGAGGGTCCAGAGTACATTACTGCTGGCTCACAATTCCTGTTTAGGCAATACCTTGTGCCCTTCAAGTTTTCTTCCATCTTGAATGCACAGGCTGAGCAAGCACTAGTTTATAAGCACAGCTGATTCCAATCTCTTATTTGTCATGTCCTAATGTTTTATGATGTGTTGAGAAGACCCCTGGCAAAAAGACTGTGATTAAATGCCTTTTATTATTTTCTTGTTTGTGATGTATCAGGCCAGAGGCTGTGTGTAACCCGATCAACCTAGTAAAGTTTTTAATCCCTTCTATTTTTATGGCCTTTCAGGAAAAAATCCATTTAGGGGAAAAGTAATGACTTTCAGAACTAATTCTCAAACATTCTATCAACATTTTACCAAAAATGGGGCCCAGGGATCTCAGCATCTCTAAGTGTTCCTAATAGTTTGGAACGTGGTGTGTTCAAGCACTTGAGAAGCAGAGGCTTGGGCAATGGAGGACTGGAAGGGTCACCGAGAGTGTGTGTCTGGATGTGACAGGATGGAGTAATGGACACAGGAGTTACGGGCATTCCGGTATGCTATTAGGATGCCACTTTCCAGGGCCTTTGGCGCACTGAAACTAAAGATCTTGCTTGCTTGGTTACTATTTTGATTTATCAAAATAGTAATCACAGCTCAACGCACAATCTCCTTTGGTTGTCACAATAAGCCTGTGAAGTGCGTATACCACATATGACAATCCCCACTTTATAGATGGGGAACTAAAGCTGGCAAAAGCTAAGTGATTTGCTCAGGGCCATACAGCTTACTGAGCAGCAGTTTGACTTGGTTGTTTCTGATCTCCGCGTCTACTTTAGTCCTATATACGGGCCCACCTACCTTCTGCACAGAGGTTTGCTCCCAGATATAAATATCTCCCACCTCTATTCAAACAGCCTGGGAACCAAAGGAGAGGAAATTTAAGAGTAGTATACACAAGAGTTGCGACGTCCTTCTGTACATAACATCTTCAGTTTAGTGGTTCTTACCTTGTTTCTACCTCACCCCCATGATAGTGATGTACACACCTAGGTCTCTTCCTCACCGTAGGAATGCAGCCATCTGTAACTCCACTTCGTTCTTTTTCACTAAAGAGAAGCACAGCAAAATCCAGGTAAGAGTGATATTAAAATTTGCTCTAATTTATTTTCATGTAAGTCATTCACAAACATGCCATTATTAATAGCAGATTATTAGTAACATAAATCACTTGCAATTAATATCAAACTGTCACCAGAAGCAATACCTGTTGTTCCATCCCTATGAGGACTACTTGTTCTTTTTCACAACTACTATTGTTTATTATCCACAACCAGTCTCACTTGCTTCATCTCCCAACCTCTCCCCATCTCATTGGGGTAAAGAGCCTGGAATCTAGAGTCAGACGTACTTGGATTTGCATCCTGGCTCTACCACTTACTAAATGTGTGACCTTGGCAGGTTACCAAGTTTCTCTAAGACTCAATTTTCTCATATGTAAAAGGGAGATAATAAGAGTATTCACCTCATATGCCATTGTAAAAATTAAGTAGAAATGATAGATGATAGATAGATAGATGATAGATAGATAGATGATAGATAGATAGATAGATAGATAGATAGATAGATAGATAGATAGATAGATAGATAGAGTATTCAAGTTATCATAATGTCTGGCACGCATTAACCACTGAATAAATCTTAACTATGCTTTTATTACTTTATCCCATATTTATCCAACCCAATTCTTCCACTCTCCTTTCTGTCAAGTTTTCATGGGCCTGTATGGAGAGCAGCTTATGTTCTGAATTCTCTGGTTAAAAAATAAAAACGAAAACCTGTAAGATAGTATAAACAGAATTAGAATGGAAGCCTAATCAAATCAAGCAACATTTATATAATTTCTCCTGGAACCCAGCCATCCTGAATTAGCTGGGTTTACCATATCAAGAGATGTATTAATAATAGGGATGGATTGTGAGTTCAGTCATCAGTCTTCATTGGTGCCTTGTTGAAGCAGTAGCTCCCCTCTGCATTTAAAGGCCACTTATCCACTTGACCATCCACTGGGTTAGTTTCCTAGATGTCGGAAAGGCCTAGCTGCAAAGGCCTGGCTACACTGTTTCCTCTCTACTCACTAGTATCAGCACTTCAGGTCTTGTCCCAAACACTTGATGAGAAACTGTCCAAGTACAGAGAAGCTGCCCGAGCTATGAGATTGCTTCAAGAACACTAATCGAGGTCAGACCACAAGTCTGCCTTCAGATTATCCCAAGAGAAAAAAAGAGACCTATCTCCTGGAGGAGGCTATACACAGATGTGTGTCAGAGGACACATTGGTGAATGGCTCACAAACTGTGAATCCCATCACCGAAGGACAGGTGCGTCAACAAGAGATAAATCAGATGGACAAGGAAAAGCCCAATGTAATATGAGATCATCTCAGGATCACATAAGTCATCAAAGGATTCATGAGACTCTGCCAGAGGAGTTAGCTATAGTCATTCTATCAGCTGTCAGATCCTTTTCTTAAATGTTCAATATGACACTGATCTTCACTGCTCAGTCAAAAATCTATAATGATGGTGCCATGCTTTTTTACAAGGGATTCCTGTCCAGTGCTCTCCATATCAAAAATGAAGACATGGTACCTAGCGTCAGTTGAACCCCCAGGGCAGCTCTCCTGCCCCTTCACTCTCTTCCTTGATTGACTCTCCAGCCCAGTTCTACAATCACCATGCCAGACTTTTTCCACTCTCCTTAAGCCCTCAAATAGAAACCACACTCTCCCACACCCTCAAATAGAAACCACACTCTCCCACACCCTCACCTCCAAATGCACAGATAAGCTAACATCCTATTAGGAGGTTTTGTGAAGCCTGAAGTTTACACAATTTGGGGAGAGAAATTCCTTAAGGAAAGAAATACAAAATCATGATACAATATTTTATATCCATAAGAAATAACACAAAGCACAAACATTTTGTAGCTAGAAAATACCACAATGTCATAATATACAGAAAAAAAAATTGCACAATATTTTTAGTAATGAGCTGCCTGACATACCTCTACCTCTATAATATTTTTTCTTACCATTTTTTGACTACATACCCTTTAATCAACTCTTCACATGACAATGGTTTTATAATATCATAATTATTTTTCTGTACAGAGAACAGAGAGATAATTCTGTCTCTCGCTTAGCATGGTTGATCAAAATTTGTAGGTTTTTTTACATTGATATTTTAGAAAAGTTCTTTTCGATTTCCCAATTCTGTTATTGGTGATGTCATGTAAATTTTCAGGACCATTGTCAAATTTAGGAAAACCACTATTAAGTTTTTTCATCTATAAGCTGTAAGGTAGAAATTCCCACAGATTAGCTTATAACTCCTTATTTTTCAAATTTGTTTCTGCTCCACTATTCACACACTTCTGATGCCAAGCATTGTAGAAAATGTGCATGTTGAGTTATGGACTTTTGCCCTGTTCCTTCACGTCACGATGCCAGGTGAAGTCAAGCTCAGTGAGCAGTAGAGTGTTCCCAGAAGCAATTCCTATAGCAAGTTGGCTAGAAATGACTTGACTATATGCAGAAGTGACTGATAACAAAATAAACATAACCCACTAAACCCAAATTAAATGTGTCTCCAACTCAATTTCCTGTTTGCCAGATCCCAAAAATGTCCTCACTACTCCATGGTCAATCCACATGAAGAAAAAGTGTTACAAGAGACAGCAATCTTAACTGCAGCTTAAATGTCGTACTTTTGCAAATTTTATAGAAACATGTGAGCATATTGCTAGGAAATACAGGGGTCCATGAAAGTAAGGGGTTCTGAAGCTTTAAGTTTCATTAGGTTCATGGTAAATCCACCTCTGCCTCCTTCTCCTCTAAGCGATTTCACTTTGTCCTACATGAACTTCCTCCAATTCCTCTCCCTTCTAGTCTAAAATGTTTCCATATCTTCAGCTATCCTCTGACTGTTCCCTTTTGTTTCTGCAGAAAAACCATTCCAACTTATTTGCAACAGCAACCCTTCCATTTAATAGTGTCTCGGGTGAGTTCTTGGCCCATCAATTACCGCTTCTTTCTTATCTCACCGTTCCCTGCTCTATTAGCTTTTTTGACCGAGTCTGGAAATATACCAAAGTCCCAATACACCTTTAGGTGTTTAGATTATGCTCTTCATCTTATCACCCATATCTACTCTTTCTAAAAAATGGGCAGAAACTCTGAACAGACAATTTTCCAAAGAAGACATACAGATGGCCAAGAAGAAAATATTCTCAGCATCACTGATCAGGGAAATGCAAATCAAAATCACTATGAGACACCACCTCACATCTGTTAAAATGGCTAGTATCAGTAAGACAAGTAATACACAAGTGTTGGAGATAACGTGGAGAAAAGGGAACGCTTGCGCACTGTTGGTGGGAATGTAAATGGGTGCAGGCACTATGGAAAACAGTATGAAGATTCCTCAAAAAAATAAAAATAAAACTACCATATGACCCAGCAATTCCTCTGAAGAAAATGAAAACACTAAGTCAAAAAGATGTCTGCACCCCCATGTTCATTGCATGATCTCACTTATACATGGAATCTAACAAACAAACAAACTAAGCTCGTAGATACAGACAACAGATTGGTAGTTGCCAGATGCAGGGAGTTGGGGTGGGCGGCAAAATGGGTGGAGGGGGTCAAAAGGTACAAACTTCCAGTTATGAAATAATTAAGTCATGGGGGTGTAATGTACAGCATGGCGACTGTAGTTAATAATAAGGCATTGCACATTTGAAAGCTGCTAAGAGTATAGGTTTTGAAAGTTCTCATCACAGGAAAACAAACTTCTATAAATGTGTGTAATGACAGATGTTAACTGGATTTATGTGGTGATCTTTTTGCAATATATACAAAATATCAGATTATTATGTTGTACACCTGAAATTAATATTATGTTGTATGTCAATTATACTTCAATTTAAAAATCCCCAATAATAGAGGCTTTTAAAAGTCCAATCTAAGATTCTTTCTGAAACTTTCCAAATAGAACTTAATTTTGTAACCCTCCAATACTGTGCGGCTCCTGATTTGACAAAGCAAACTTAAGGTCTGTATGGTAAATTAACACTCTTGCTTCACCTATAATAAAGAATAAAGGTAAATCTAATGAATTAGCTTTACTTTTAAGATCAAAATAACTTTTTCTCTTTTTTTGAGATTATTATGATCACAAATTGAGGGGGAAATGTAAGAAAAATTGATCAAAGCTTGGAAATGAACAGAAAAAGATTAATGGGTGTTTTGCCTAGTTCATTAGGTTATCTCAGACTTTCCATGTCTTTGAGCTATTTTACAACTCTGTAAATTGTTAATAATAGCAATGCAAATAATAGAAATCTTTTTTTCCCAGAGTCAGGTAAATTATGTCTAGCAAAGGGACAACTAATTCCCAGCACCTTCCCTCCTTGTAGAAAAAGCCAGTTTTCAAATTTAAAATTTTTTTCTGACTATACTTGCATGTCTCCTTTTCCATCTAAGTACTAACGTTAACTTGTCTGGTTTAAAAATGCTTTTGGCATTTCCACTGGAGTTGCATTACATTTATAGATTAATTTACAAAATGATATCTTTGTGAAACTGAATCTTAATGTCCAAGAATAAAGAATGCCTTTCCATTGTTTTTTCCAAGTCTTCTTTTGTGTCCCTCAATAGCATTTACAATTTTCTCTTTATGGGGCTTCTATGCTCCTTGTTACATTTATTTCTGAGTATTTTGTTGTATTCGCTGCTAGAAAATGGGATCTTTTCTTCCATCCCCAGAAGTGTGATTCATAATTGATTCAAGCAAAGCAGGATGGTCTCATTTCTCTTAGATGTGAAGAGAAGGTTTTCCTCATTGATCTAAAAAAAAAAAAAAAAAGGCATGGAAAGAAGCAGACCCTCTCATGAGGGGTTGGGAGAAATTCTTTTTTTTTTTTAAATAAATTGAGGGGTTTTTTTGTAACATGCAACTGAAAATATCTTGTCTGATAAAATAACTATGATTTTATGGAATGTACCAATTTTTTTACCTCTCTATCTGCACTTAATTTCTACCCTTTAGTTCTTTAGCTAGAATTTGTAAGCTTCCTAGAATAAGCACTGATGGCATTAGTACATTTCCACTCAGGAGTAGTATTCAGACATGCACATGGCTGTGGAAATAAATGAAGATCTATCGAATGAGAACAGGCAAAAGCTATTTATTCAGAGCTTTCTACCCTAGCAAGGAAGTCAGTCACCATCACTCATGTTTTGACAGAGACTCAAAAGCAGGCAGAGAAATGGGAAAATTTTACAAACAGCCAAAAAGGGAAGCCTTCAAGTATGTCCTAATTGGAGGCTGTTTGTGGGGAAGTGGTAGGTGGGATGACTAGTAGCAGGGCATCTTACGTGATTGGCTAAGGGTGCATATTGGGCTTTCTCGGGCTGATCCGAAGTGAAGTTATAGATAATGGGTTAGCTTCCAGGGGTGTCTGTTGCAGATTGTGGGTCAGAGTTCTAGTTTTATGTATGGTCTGGCCATTGTCTGTTTGTAATACCAGTCTTTTACTTCTACAGCTGTAATGGTGGCTCAAATACTGAAATACTTCCACAATAGGCTCCAAAGTGCCCTCCCTGCCACTCTTCTGGGACCCTCCAGACCTCTCCATGCAACAAAAGGATCGTTGTCTTCCACAGCAAACACCCCCCAGGATCCTACTCCTATAATGGCCAATGTCCATTCTAATTGATGGCTGCCTATGCCTTACTGATTGTTAAATAAATTTTAAATATCACCCCCACTTCTACTTCTTCTTGCTTTCTATATCCCCTTCCTTTGTCTCCACCACCAAACTTTAGTAGATTGTATTATTTGCTTAGTTCTTCTTGACTTTACTTTCATACTATGGTAGATTGATTGAATTCATGGCACCAATTCTTCACCTCCCTCTGCAGCCATTCCCTTTGCCGTAGGACTTTGCAGTTTCTTCTACGTAATAGGTAGAGTCTATTTCTGCTTCTCTTGAATCTGGACTTGATCATGTGACTTAGCCAATTGAACGTTAGCAGGCTTGATGCAAGTAGAAGCTGAAAAAAGTACTTGTGTGTTTCTGCACTCTCTTTTGTTTCTTTTTTTTTTTTTTTTTTTTTTTTTTTTTTTTTGCTACAAGAGCATGGCTAGGCTAGCCTGCCAGAGAAATGTGGCAGGTGCAAGGGTGGGAGTTGAGCCAGCTCAGCCAAAGCCATTATAGACTGACCAGCCAGCCTCCAACCAACGAGCTAGTTGACCAGACATATGAAGAAGCCCAGCCCAGATCAGCAGAATGGTACAACCAATGTATTGATTCATGAGAAATAATCATTGTTTTAAACCTCAGAGTTGTACAGTAATAGGTTACATGACAATAACCTATTGTTATTAGGTTTAAATAATAAGGTTATTATTAAAATAATTATACCTCAATAAATTATTGAGGTATAGGTTAGTAACAATAACCTATTGTTATTAGGTGTAAGTAATAGGTTACATGACAATAACCTAACTGATATATATCAGTTACCTGATATATATGCCTTTGCTTGGATTATTTTTACTGGATTTTGATAGCTATTTGAGCCTTAGATATGTAAGTTAAGAAATCATAGTTACAGGACCTTCTGCCTTCTCCTCCTCAGCTTTTCTCAGTTCTATTATGCTACAGGTTCTACATCACCTTCCCTTAATGCCTGTATTTTCTTTGAGCATTGTGAGTACTTGAATGAGTTCTTTAAAATCTTGGCAATATGTTTAGTCACTATTTTTATCTGATTAGTGTCAATATTTTTCTTGGGAGAGTCTTCATCTGTCATTTGTTTTTCCTGTTCTTTTCCTCATTTTTTTCTTGTGATATAGGTTGTGTACTTGTTCCTTTTTTATGATTATTCATTTTGAATGACAGAAATTCTTCCTGGACCAGCCACTTTCAGGAAGTTTTAGTTGGAGGGGTTCCCAGGCAGTTCTGAGCTAAGAGGTATTTGCCCTAAACCTTAGTGTAGCTTCTTATAACAACACAGTGTGTATGTACGAGTACTCGTATGGTTGGGGCAAGGGAGGACATAAGCATTCAGTCTATATAGCACATACATGATCTTTCTGACATTCCTCTTCAATTCCCTAGATGCACTGAATCTACTCAATTGGCTTTTTTTTTAAATAGATGGACCTTGAGATTATTATTCTAAGCGAAATAAGTCAGACAGAAAAAGTCAAGAACCATATGACTTCACTCATATGTGGGATATAAAACTGAAAGGAACAAAGGAACAAGACAAACAAACAAAGAAACAAATACTCAATAGGCATTTATAGAGTTGCTGCTGCTACTATTGGTATGTCATTAAAATAAAATTTTTTTAAAAAAGGTTAAAATTTACCTTTTAACTTTCTTGGATCAGCCTGTAATTAAACCTTTGTGATTCAGCTTTCAAAGAAACTCTCAAGAAGAGGATTCTGGGAAGATGGGAACATGAAGCACCGGGACGCTGTCTCCTACCGACACAACAGCACTGGCAGTATCTATATGATATAACCAGTTTGGAACTCTCGAATCAGTTAAAGATTGACAACTTCCAGCAGAAGATTTGGATGGTAAAGTCTGGTGAATTTGGGTCAATTTCAGCTCTTAACATGATATTAGTTACCCATCCTTCACCCCCATCTACATGGTAGGCCGCTGTGCATATGTTCCAGGAACAGCTTACACACAGTTTGACAGCCAGGGTGGGCAAACAGGACCTAGTCCTCCAAACATAAAGGATCTATGATCTGTGTATTGATTGCTGCTACTGATCACAGAGGTACAAAGAGATGGGTGACCATTGTTGTTGTACCAGCTCCCTTCATTGCAAGCCCTTCCTCTCTGAAGTAACTTTCAGGGATTATAAAAAAACATATACTCTTAAAACAAAACAAAACAAAAAAACTTGTACTTTTATTTTTCTCTCTTTCCCCTTTTAGGAACCAGATATTAAAGACTAGGGCACTTTAAAAACAACTGCATAGACAAGGAAAATGACAAAGTGACCATGCATGTGCAGAGAAAGGCAAGGGCTCAGAACAAAAGATCTGAGAAGACCTTAAGTTTATACTCACACTGATATTTCACACAGCCTACAATAATCAGAGAACAAACAAAAAAAAACCCCACAAAACAATAACAACAACAACAACAAAAAAAAAAAGTCCAGCAAACTCTGGGACAGGGGAGAATCTGATTTCCAGAGTTTCTACATTATTAGATACAAATGTTCAGTTTTCTACAAAAAGCACAAGGCAAACAAAGAACATGAAAGTATGGCCTATTCAAAGGGGGGGAAATTAACAGAAATTCCCTGAAAAAACCTCATGGCTGATCTATTAGACAAAGACTTTTAAACTGTCACATTTTATTTGCTTTTATTTGGCTTCATTTTTTATATCTAAATCTTTGATTCACTTGGAACTTATTCTACAGTAATATAAAGTACAGATCCAATTTATCTTTTTTTAGATGGCTTTTCTAGTTGTCCCAAATTATTTGAACAGTCCATCATTTCCCCCCACTGATTTGAGAGATTACTTTATCATTTACTAAATTTCTGTAGGTATATGGTTTTGTTTCTGGACACTCTATTATGTTCCATTGGCCCATATGCCTCTTTCAAACACCATCATACTTCTAAAATTATTTATGCTTTATGCTTTAATAGCTGATAGAGTGAGCCCTCTCCCATTGCTCTTCTCTATTAGAATTTCCTGGCTGTTCTTTCTTCCTTTCTTTTTTTATTTTTTTTATTGAGGTATAATTGACATTATAACATTATATTAATTTCAGGTGTACAATATAATGATTCAATATTTTTATATATTGCAAAATGATCACCAAATGATCTTATTTGTTTCGTTTATCATATGAAGTTTAGAATAAACTTTGCCATAGTCAGGGAGAAATATATTGGCATTTTTATTGAGATCATGTAAAATGTATAACTTAACTTTGGGAGACCTGTCAACTCTATGAAATTGTTTTCTAAGGCCATGAAAAAATTTTACATTTGTTCAAATCTATTTTTTGTCTTTCAGAAGAGTTTTCAACTTTTCTTCATATGTGTCTTGCTGAATTCTTAGGCATTTTATTTTTTTGATTGCTATTTTAAGTGAGAGCTAGTCTTTGAACTGGTTGACATATGTAGATATAGTTATATATCACTACTGATTTCCCTGTATTAATTTTGTATGCTATTATTTCATTGAATTGTTATTATTTCACATAGGTTTTCAACTGATTCTCTCACAATTTCAAACTATACAGCCATATCATCTCCATATATCATAGTTCTTTCTCCTCCTTTACAATCTATATGTCTCTACGATTTATTTTATTTTATTTCCTAATTGCATAGGCTAGTACTTCCAGCACATCATAAAATAACAATGCTGGTAACAGCCACTTATTCCTGATTTTAGCATAAATGATTAAATTATATCAATAAAAATTTTCACTATTTCCTTTTTATTCCTCTGATGAAAATTTATTGTTGATTTTCTAATAGGGAACTTTCCTTGTATTCCTGGACTAGACCCACTTTGTCGTAAAGGATTTTTCTTGTAAGGTGCTCCTGATTCTGCTTCCTAATATTTTATTTATTCATTTTCAATGATTGTCATAAGTAAGAATAGTCTATTTTTCTGTTTTAGTGTATGCATCTATGTCAAGTTGTATTAACTATTATGTTCTCTCGATAAATGAACTTCTCTTGTTAAAATTATTCCTATTTTATCCTTTTTGAAGCTATTAAATGAATTGCTTTAATTTCATTTTCAGATTATTTATTGCTAATATATTGAGATGCAATTGATTTTTCATATTGATCTTACGTCCTGTAACCTTGCTGAATTGTTCATTAGTTTTATAGGTCTTTTGTGGGTTCCTTGGGATTTTCTATATACAAGATCATCATATTTGCAAATAGTTTTACTTCTTCCTTTCCAATCTGGATGCCTGTTATGTCTTTTTGTTGACTAATTGCCAGCTGTAGACTGAATACTTGATCCCTCCAAAGTTCATACGTCGAAATACTAACCTCTAAGACAATGGCACTAGGAGGTAGGACCTTTGGGAGGTAATGAAGTCGTGGGGGCACAGCCCTTGTGAATTGGATTACTGTCCTTATGAAAGAGACCTCAGAGAAGTCCTTTGCCCCTTCTGCCATGTGAGGACACCGCAAGAAGATGGCTGTCTACCAGGAAGTGGGCCCTCACCAGACACCAAACTGGCAGCACCTTGATCTTGGACTTAGCCTCCAGAACCACGAAAAATAAATTTATTTTGTTTATAAGCCACCTAGTCTATGGCATTCTGTGAAAGCAGTCTGAATGTATTAAGAGATTGCCGCTCACTAGAACCTTCAGTACAGTGTTGAACAGACGTGGTACAAGTGACAACTTTGTCTTGTTTATGATCTTAGAGGGAAAGAATTCACTCCTTCACCCTTAAGTATGACATTAGTTGTAGGTTTTCACAGATGCTCTTCATCAGGTTAAGGAACTTCCTTTCTAGTCATCATTTGCTGAGCATTTTTATTTTGATAATTAGACTTTATCAAATTCTTTATCAAGTTCTTTCTCTGTCTTTTTCTGCAATTATCAAGTGATTTTTGTCCCTTTTTTGATTAATGAGGTATATTTATCGATTTTTAAATGTTAAACCACTCTTGCATTCATGATATAAATCCCATTTGGGACCTAAATTCTTTTTATATGCTGATAGATTGAGTTTGCTAGTATTTTGTTGAGAGTGATTTTTGCATCTATGTTCCTAAGAGATTGGCCTATAGTTTCCTTTTCTTGAAATGTCTTTGGTTTTAGTATCAGGGTAAAACTGGCCTCAGAGGATGGGTTGGGAAGTATTCTCTCCTCTTCTACTTTCTAGAATAGTTTGTGAATTGTATGCTAACTTGTCTGATATTAAGATTAGGATGCTCATTTTGTTTATATTATAACTGCCTGGTATACTTTTGTCCATTCTTTTATTTCTAACCAATTTGAAACAGTTTATTTTAAAATGTGTATCATAAGAATATAATTAGTTTTTGTTTTGTGATCCCAAATAATCGTTTCTTGTTAATAGTTAAGTAAAGGTTTAGCATCACTTTGAACAAGTTGCTTGTCAATTCAATTTTGAGCATTGACACTTTGGCAGAGATTTTCCATGTAACATTGGCTATCACAGAAAACACTGATTTGGGGAAAGAGAACACAGGTGGATTGTTAATTATTCACACATGCCTTTCTGTCATGAAACTGATTATGCCACACAGTTATGGAAGTGAATCTAGTGAATAGTGGAGCTAACTTAAAGAGTTGAATAAGCTGTTGAGATTGATAGGAACAAAATAGGGGCAAGGAAGAGTAAGACATTTATATTTTTAGTAACCTTCCTATGTGTCAGATGCTTTACCTCATTGACTCATTTACTATTCCTCAAAACCTTCCCAACAGGTAATTTCCATCCCTATTTTACCTATGAGGAAACTAAAGTTGGAAGAGTTTTCTGCCACTAAAAGTGTGATTGTCAGACCACCAGCATCAGCATCACCTGGGAGCTTATTAGAAATGCAGAACTTCAGCTTCACCCTAGATCTACTGAAGCAAAGTCTGTGTTAAGAATCAGGAGATCCAAATGGCACGTGCCTGCTGGCTGCACAGAAGAAGGGCTCGACATAGGGAACATGGGGACTGTCGCTCCAGTCCTTGCCCCAAAGTTACACAACTCAATCTCTCCCCATATGTCTCTGACGGCCCCAGAGTCACCGTCCCTCCACCAGAGTCCAGGCTCCACTGACCACATTTTGAGGAGCAAGGCCCAGTGGATATCAAGGCCAATGAAACTCCCACTGTGATGAGCCCCATTTTCTCTACTGCCACTGAACCCTTCTCCCCATCTTTCTGCCCCTGAAAACTTCAACCAGAATCCTCCCTGCCTTGAAAAAAGCCCTCACCAAACCAAATCCCCAAGTGTTCCTAACAATAAAGTCAAGAAAGTGGAGGAAGCAAAAAAAGAATCAGGAGATCCAAGGTGGGGGGTACATAAACACTGTGCCTTCCTTCTGTGAACAAATTAAAATTACTACTAAATTATAGAAAATCAACCTGGAGTACATAATCACTGTGCCTTCCTTCTGTGAACAAATTTAAATTAAAACTAAATTATAAAACAATCAGCTTGGAGCACCATCTGAAGTCTGGTTGAACAGCAGTTTTATAACGAAGGATATAAAGAAGCAACATCAAGACTGGTAGGAGGGGAAGAGATGCAAAGCTGGCTAACCTCAAACCTCCGTGTGATGGTTGAGAACCAGGAGGGATATCTCAGCCATGGAGATTCACCCAGAGGAGCGAGGGACCCCACCCCCACACTGGCCTCCCCAGCCCAGAGTACTGGTGCCAGGAAGAGGAGGCCCCACAACATCTGGCTGTGAAAAACAGTGGGGATCCTGACCATCCACGTGGGACAGAAGGTGGCAGAAAACCCAGGCATCCTCTTAAATGACTAATTCACAGATCCTCTCGCTCCCAGATACTCACCTTGGGCTCCAGTGGAGGGACAGTAACGTGGGGAGTGTTGGAGACACACGGGGGCCAGACTGAGTAGTGTGGCTTCGGAAAGAGAGCTGAAGGACGGTCGGCATTTTCCTGTGAGGAATCCTCCTCCCATGCAGCTTGGTAGGTTAGTGCCATCTTCCGTGTGTTGAGCCCTCCCCCTACGCTTACAGCCAAATCTGAATTTGATTGGCCTGGTGAGCTCTATGGCTCCACCTTGCTGACTCAGTGGGACCCCACCCCACTCAACTCCCACAGTGCCAGAGGCACTTTCTCCAAGAGCAGCCAGCCCCACCCGCACTACACTCTTTCTTAGAAAACCATCCGTGTCCAACAGACCCGGATAGGTGGGCCGTGACTGGCCTCATTGTACTCTAGGGGTTTTGCTGAGTAGCTTCAGGCTCAGCAACGGCACCAAACCAGAATTTACATTAACCCAGTGACTACTACTCTTCCCACTCTAGTGACTCCCTGAGACCCAACTCACATACTACACAAGGCTGAACCTTAAGGGAACTGGCAGGTGACAGAAAGCCTCAGGGTGACTTGGCATTTTGTGGGGCTACCCCAGGCCCACTACTGGTTGTAGATATCTTTAGTTCATAGCGTGGACTCTCCCACGCATCTCTGGGGTTAACACAGGCAGTGAACAACAAAGAATTGTTTTGTAGCTCTTACCAGCTAGACCCCAGCCGGCCACAGGCAGTGGGTGACATGGGTCTGCACCAGAGCCCCTTGCAAGAGGCCTCAGAACCAATATACTTGGAGGTTGGCTTCAGACCATAATTTAAGAGACCTCTGGAAGAACATCGAGCTTTGCATCATAGGAATACCAGAAGGAGAAGAGAAAAAGCAAGGGACTAAGAACTTATTTGAAGAAAGAACAACTAAAAACTTTCCTAACCAGGTGAAGGAAATAGACATACAAGTCCCAAAAGCACAGAGAGTCCCAAACAAGATGAACCCAAAGCATAGGGAATATAGTCAATAATATAGTAATAACTATGTACAGTGCCAGGTGGGTACTAGACTAGTCAGGGGGATCATTTCTTAAATTATACAAATGTCTAACCACTATGCTATCACCTGAAATTAATATAAAATAATAGTGAATGTCAACTGTAATTGAAAAATTTGAAAAGGTGGGGAAAAGGTGAAGGGAAATAAAGAGGTTCAGCTATTTAGGTATAAAAAAAAATAAGTCATGGGGCTGTAATGTACAGCATGGAAAATATAGTCAATAATATTGTGATAGCGTAGTACAGTGTCAGATGGTTGCTGGACTTATGTTGTTCACGTCTTTAGGTATATAAATGTTGAATACCTATGGTGTACATCTGAAACAAATATAATATTGTATGTTGTTTATACTTTAATAAAAATCTTTAAAAAAAAAAAGAATCATTAGTGATTTTCCCAAGGCCAAAATATAAACACAGCAGAACCTGATTCCAAAACTTGTGCTCCTTTCTCTGCAGCTGCAACAAAGTAACTTGATAGTCA
Source organism: Rhinolophus hipposideros (assembly GCF_964194185.1). Lineage (NCBI taxonomy): Eukaryota > Metazoa > Chordata > Mammalia > Chiroptera > Rhinolophidae > Rhinolophus > Rhinolophus hipposideros. Next base: position 56,169,747 of record NC_138058.1, on the reverse strand, counting down.
GAAATGAAAGTCGTAAATATAGCTGAGTAGTAGAGTTCCTGTAGTAACATCAGGCATCACTTTTCTCATCTGCTGAGGAGTTCATTACCATCGTAAAAACTGATTCTGTCTCTCAGAATAAATAAGGTGCTTTGAACATCTAGAACAACAAATAAATTCTGAGGCAATAAAAGTTTGTCACATTGAACACTGACATTTTAAACCCATCTTAATCCCCAAATCCTTTGTTATATAAGATTTCTATTTGTTGCAGTGATAGCTAAGCTTATTTCTGAGCGTTGCTGACAGCTTGGTGCACACTACATGCCCATCCATTTTTCTACATCCATTCAGACCGGAAAGAGCATTCTGTTACACCAGTCATTCAACTTCAATGTGCATCACAAAGGAAATTCTTCCATGGAATGTCATAGTAACACTTCTAGACCTGGGCCTAGGCCTTTACGTAAACGAAAGTTAAAACAAATCCAATTCACACCGAGTTTGAATTCTAAATGAAAGTTCAATTCTTACAAAATCCAAAATTGTCCTTCTTTTTACCGGGTTTCTCAGCCTATTTCTCACTGACTTTCCTTTTTCAGTTTTAGAGGAAATATTTTGTTTGTTTTTCTTTTGCTGGAAAAAAATAGTCGATGAACTTAGGATCTAGCCCAGGTGCTCTGAGATGGGCCGGCTTGTTCTGCTCTGTGGGCTTAAAAGAACTTTTTAAAGAGTAAAACCATAAAATAATTCAGTATTATAACTGCTTCCAATGAGACCTCCTAACTTGAAAAGACTGGATCAATCACCTCAGAGAACATTGCATACTGTACTCTTCTTGCTTCCTTTGGAATTTTAGAACTGAGGACTACTTCAGAATAAGGTTCATAGAAAATTAATGCAGTTCCATTTGTTCAGTTGCAAAAAATAATCCTCAATTTTTGGTTATTTAATTCTCTCAGTAAAATGTAGCTGTTTTTAAAGCATCAGTTTTATGAGGACACACAGTACTTATTGATGCTATGGGGTCATTTGCATCTTTTCCCAGCTGGCAAACTGTCTATAATGACATCCTAGGGATCAGACAATTAGAGAGAGAGAGCTATTACATCTCGGGATTTACATGGAAAATAAATCCTTTAAATTAGTACTTGCCCCAGGCCAAGATGCCTTTTAGGAGGTGTGGGGTGGGATGAATGGGGTAGAGAATCAGGTAAATATGATTAAGAAAGAAAAGGTTTAACGTCTCTTAAATAAAACACATCTGGGCTCCAAAACTGCTAACTATGTTGCTTTGCAAGTCCTAATACCTAGTTAAACCTCATTTTTCTCATCTGTAAAATGGGACTACTATATATCTTGTAGGGTTGTTGTGAAAATTGAATTAATCGATAAAAATCATATGACATGTAACAAATGGTGATTATTCTTGTAAGCCAATTTAAACCCTCCTGAAAAATAAAACCTGAAGTTTAAAGACAAAAACTGAGAGCAAGAACAGAAATACCACCTCTTTGGAATAGAATTTTCCTCTCCTTTAGTGCTGAAGCCACAGACCAATCACTCCAGATACAGTGAAGGACATCTTGAAGGTTAAAGAAGCCTGACTGTTCTGGAAAGGAAGCCTGCCTGAACCAGGCTAACACCGTGCCTGGGTCAGTTCAGAAGAATTTGGAAATACCTGCTCTAAGCTCCCCATATAGTTTTTCATCTCACCTCCTACTCTCTCACCCATGACGACACAACACTGTACAGTCTGGCTTCGCTAGAGCTGAGAGGCCATAGCCTGGTGGAAATACAGTCAACGACATAGGGCAGCATGAAAAAAGCCAAACGGGTGGTTTTACTGTCTAACCCTACCCAAACCCGTACATCAAAAGGAGATAACCTTTCTCATTCAGACTCCAAAAGAGGGTACAAGAGCAGAAGCAGCAAAGGAGGGGAGACTAGAATTGATTTACGCTCTGCAGCAAACTATCTGTCTGCACCCTAAACTGTCGGCACTGGTTATTCTCTGAGATAGAGGAAGGGACAATTAGGTTGGTGCAAAAGTAATTATGGTTTTTGCAATTACTTTTAACCTTTTAAACCGCAAATACTTTTGCACCAACCTAATAAATGATCATTTATGGGGAATCTGGGCCTGCCACTCTCCCACAGACCCCTTCTCTCACTTCTCACCACATTCTGTTGGGAAGGCAGGTGTTATAGGCCCTCTTACAGAGGGGCAGAGGTTCAGAGAGACTGGCAATCTTCCAAAGTCACACAGCTAATCAGTCAGAACAGAGATTGGAACACAGGTCTGTGCGTCATCTTACAAACCATATTTAGTATATAGAGTATTTTTATTTTTGTGAGTTTGGGTTTTTGTTTGGTCAGTTGGTTGGTTTTTCTTTGGGTTTTGTTCTCCCACAAACACTGTTAACTTAAGCCATAGGTATAAAATCCAACCCACTTCTTTCTAAAGACTTTGGATAAGATACTTTAATTGACCTTAGTATTAAATCTTTCCTGGAAAGTCTTGAGATTTCAATATTTCTTATTATTGTAGGAAATTTAAAGGATATAAGAAAGTAAAAATTCTACCTCTGTTGGGTTCTTTTCCATAATTGCCTGTGGTTTCTCTGAAATAATTGACTAACTTATCCTTGGTGCATTCGTATAATACGATTCCAAGGACTGAGCAGTTTCTAGAAATTATCACCAGGTCTATTCAGGTCGGGGCAGAAGGAAAGTCTGAAAAGCACCCCAAAGAGTCTGCAGCCAGAACACCCACTTAAAGACCTCAAATATGTTTCTATATAATTTACTTATTTTCTATCCTTGTTCTATAAAATTGAAATGTTTTCACTCACTTTATGCCACATATCAGGGGATAAACGACTACACCTCTCTAAAGGTTCTCAGCATTTCATGTGGTCTAAATTATAAAAGCAGAGACGCAGGTTCCAAGGCAAAGACCATTTGCTTTGTTGAGCTAGCTGAAGGGTTACACGTGAACTGACTCTCATCTGCTAAGGATATCAGTTTCATTGAGGTTTAGTGTTGTGCATTTTGTTTTTTTAAACAACATATTGCTCCACCAGAAACAATAGAGCATTAACTAGTCCTCTTGGTTGATTTGTTTGTTCTTTATCTCAGAGATGTCCTCAAGCCCTGGAAAGATAAACAGTCACAGAAATAGATGGTGCTAAGCAAAAACACAACGCAGTCCATCCATTCCATTCTACGAATTCTTTTCCTACGTGCCCACCATTCCTCTGGTCATCTTGGTTCTTATTCTTCAGTATCCCCTTCAAACATCACACACGTGTTTCCAAAGTTTCTTTCCTCAATAACCCTTCTTTGTACCCATTCCTTGATGCAACCAACCTTTCCCATACCTTCAACTATTGGCTCTATGTAAATAGTATTTCCCATCTCAAATCTTTATGGTGGTCAGATGAAGGGAGGAAGGAAAAAAGTAAGAAGGCAAGAAGGGAGAGAGAGGGAGGGATAATTTTACTCCTAAAATCTTTATTCCCAGTTTCTCCCCCACATTCCAACCACAAACTGGACATGCTCACATGAAAAACCCACCCACACCTTAAATACTTGAAACAGATGTTGGAACCAACTTAAAAAAAAGTTTTATTGAAATATAACTGATATAAAATAAACTTAAGTGTATAATTTGATAAATTTTGACACATGTATACTCCACCTATGAAACCATCACTTACAACCAAGATAGTAAACTACGGATCATCACACAAAGTCTCATGTACCTTTGAAATCCGTTTTTCCCCAACTCTTCTCTGCTCCTCCACTCCTGTCTGCCGCTGCCCTCCCCAAACAAACTAATCTGCTTTCTGTCATTATAGACTTGTTTGCATTTTATAGAGTTTTATGAGAATGCAACCATATAGTATATACTCTTTTCTAGATTGGCTTCTTTCACTCAGTATTTTAGGGAGTCATGCTTGTTGATTGTATCCACAGTTCATGCCTTTTTATTGCCGAGTAGTACTGCATTGTATAGATGTACTCTCATTTGTTTATCTAGTCACCTGTTGATGGAAATTTGGGTTGCTTACCTTTTGAGGCTGTAAATAAAGCTGTTATGAACATTTGTATGCAATATTTGCATACACTATTTTTATAGATATATATTTTTTCTCTTGGGTAAATAAATTTCTTGAAGTGGAATGGCTTGTTCATGTAGTAAATGTATATTTAACATTTTAAGAAACTGCCAAACTGTTTCCTAAAGTGACTGTACTATTTTACATTCCCAACAGTAGCATTTGAGAGTTCCAGTTTCACTACCTCTCCAACACTTGGTATAGTCAATCTTTTTAATTTTTGTCATTCTGAGAAGTATCTCCCTGCAGTTTTTAATTTGCATTTCCCTAATAAGTAATGATATTTAGCACCTTTCCATGTAATTATTTACCATCCATATATCTACTTTGGTGAAGTGTCTATTCAAATTATTTTGCCCGTTTTTTTTTTATTGGGTCGTTTTCTTGTTGAGTTTTGAGTGTTCTTTATATATTTTGGAATCAAGTCCTTTATCAAATATATGCTTTCGAAAGATTTTCTCAGTCTGTCACGTCTCTTTTTTCATTCTCTCTTTATAGTGTCTTCTGAAGAACAGAAGTTTTAAATTGTGGTGAAGTCTAATTTATCAATTTTTTTTATTGATTGTGATTTTGGTATCTTTTCTAAGAAATATTGCCTACCAAGGTCAGTTGTATTTCTATACACTAATAACAAAATATCTGAAAAAGAAATAAAGAACAGTCCCATTCATAGTAACAAAAATAATAAAATACTTAGGAATAAATTTAACCAAGGAAATGAACAATCTGGCCAATGAAAACTACAAGATTCTGATGAAAGAAACTGAAGACACAACAAATGAAAAGATATCCCAGGGCATCTTCCAAGACCATTGGCCTCCTGTGATGTCAAGGCAGAAACACACACAGCCCAGAGCAGTGACAAAGCTGATCCTGGGCCCGCAGACAATGGCTGGAAAGCCACTGGGCTGGCAGACCCAGGAGGTCCAGGAGAGGGAGGCTGGGAGGAGAAGGGCAGATAACAGACACCCTCTGCCTTCTAGTGTCTGTAACAAAATAGAGACGTAGGCCCTCCAGGAAGAGGAAAGGGGATATGTAAGTATCTTCTTGTTTTTTGTTTTTACTTTTAACAGACCTCACTTTGGTAAGAGGTAAAATAAAGAGCTTTACTTTCCTCCTCCCAGGTTCCATTTTACCAGAGAGGGCATGTGGCATTTCAAAGAAAAGCACAGCTGTCCAAGTGTGAATCAAAGCTATTAATCAGTGGGCTCCTAGTGCCACACCCAGCCCGAGAAGTGACAGTGTGTGTTTGGCTCTGCGTGTGTGGGTTTCCATTTGAAAACCACAAGTATCTGTGGAGGTGACCATCACCACCATTCCTCAAGAATGTGAGGAATAAACGCCCTGAAGGAGCAATGCCCTCTGCTAATCTCATCTGATTACATGTCTTCCCCCATAAAAAGCCTGAGTTGGCAAGCGGGGCTCGGGTAGTGACCAATCACTTTGGAGTTAGAATCATATAATTCACAGAGTCACAGCTAAAAAGTTTCCAAAGTTCATCTGAGGAACCCTTCCATTTTCCAGAGGGCTATGCCCATGGGAAATAACTTGCCAAGGTCATCCAGAGAACCAGTAACACACAAAAAAGATGCCAGGAAGTGATCCTCAGTCCTGCCTGCAACCCTCACTTGGGTGATATCAGATCCCCAAGAAGCAGCTCATTTTGGCCCCCAAAAATTAGGGGGAGAAGGAAGTCATTTAGATGTGAAGGAGCAGGGGATGCTTCCCCCTCAGTTGAAGAAAACTTCCCACAACCATACACAGAACAAAATGAAAAGAAACTGTTTTCTCAACCACCCCTGCCACTAAGTGCTAAGAGTTGTTTCTACACAGAGTTCATTGAGAAGGGCCAGGGGGTAAAGCAAGATCACACTTTGTGCCAGGAAGCAGCTTTTTTTCTGCCAACTACCAAGAGGCTAGTGTGCCCAAAGGCACGTTACAGAAAAACAAAACAAAACAAAACGATATCCCATGTTCATGGATTGGAAGAGTTAATAGTGTTAAATTGTTCGTACTACCCAAAGCCATCAACAGATTGAATACTGTTTGTATCAAAATTTCAAATGGAATTTTTCAGAGAAATAGAAGAAACAATCCTAAAATTTGTATAGAACCACACACACACAAAAAATCCCCTGAAGAGCTAAACAATCCTGAGGAAGAAGAACATAGTTGGGAGAATCACATTCCTTGTTTTCACACTACATTAAAAGTCTATACTAATAAAAACAGTATGGCACTGGCATTAAAATAGACACATTAGATCCATGGAGCAGAAGAAAGGGCCCGTAAATAAACTCCTCCATATACAGCAACTAATATTTGATATAGAAGCCAAAAATATTCAGGGGAGAAAGGATAGTCTATTTAATAAACGGTGCTGGGAAAATAGGACAACCACATGCAAAAAAAATAAAATTGGACCAGTTTCTTACACCATTCACAAAAATTAACTTTAAATGCATTAAATACTTAAGACTTGAAACTAAAAAATTGCTAGAAACAAAACATAAGAGAAAAGTTCCTTGACATTGATCTTGGCAATGATTTTTTGGATATGACACCAAAAGCACAAGCTACAAAAGCAAAAACCGACAAGGGGAACTACATCAAACTAAAAAGCTTCCGCACAGCAAAAGAAATCATCAACAAAATGAAAAGACAATCAATGCAATGGGAGAAAATTTTGCAAACCATATATCAGATAAGGGGATAATATCCAAATAGACAAAGAACTCATAGAACTCAATACCAAAAAGAAAATCAATTAAAAATAGGCAGAGGAACTGAATAGACATTTCTCCAAAGACATACAAACGGCCATCAGATACATGAAAAGACGCTCAACATCACTAATGTTCAGGGAAATCCAAATCAAAACCACAATGAGCTATTATTTCACACCTGTTAGAATGGCTATTTTCAAAAAAGACAAGACATAACAAGTAGGGGCTAGGATGTGGAGAAAAAGGAATCTTTGTGCACTGTTGGTGAAAATATAAATTGATTCAGCCATTATGAAAAACAGTGTGGAGGTTCCATAAAAAATTAAAAACAGAACTACCATACGATCCAGCAATCCTACTTCTGGGTATACATTCAAAAGAAATGAAAATAGGATATGAAAAGATATCTGCACTCTCATCTTCATTGCAGCATTATTCACAATAGCCAAGACATGGAGACAACCTAAATTTCCATCAGCGGATGAATAAAGATATGGCATATATATATATATATATATATATATATATATATATATATATATATTATACACACACACAATGGAATAATATTCATCCATTAGGAAGAAGGAAACTTTGCCATCTACAACATGGAGTGACCTTGAGGGTATTATGCTAAAAGAGATAAGCCAGAGAATGCTAAATAGTGTGTAATATCACTTATATGTGGGATGTAAAAAAAGATAGACTCATACAAACAGAGTAAACTGATGGTTGACAGGGGCTGGGGGAGTGAAGGAGCTGGAAAGATGTTGTTCAAAGGGTACAAACCTGAAGTTAGAAGATAAATAAATTCTAGAGATCTAATACACAGCATAGTGATTATAGACAAGTATTACATACTTCAAAGTTGCTGAGACTGGATCTTAAATGTTCTCAACACAAAAAAAGAAATGGTAACTATGTGACATGATGGAGGTGTTAGCCAACACTATGGTGGTGATCATACTGCAGCATAGAAATGTATCGAGTCAACACGTTGTACATCTTCAACTTATGCAATGTCATGGCAATTATATCTCAATTAAAAAAGAATCCTGGTTCAATTCTTCTGCCATCTCGACTTTCATTTGCCTCAATAATTGCTAAATGTACAGAATAATAAGAACATCTTACAGTTTAGTAAGGCTCTTTTAAAAATATTTATTTTTCAAATGTCATTCTGACGGTCTTGTGCAGAATGTAAGACAGGTATTACATTATCTACACAGCTAATAAGTAGGAAAGGCACGATTCAAACACAGATCGTCCTTGAAAATGACCCTAAGACTGAAATCCAAGAGATGAGAAAAAGGCTAGCATCCTGGACAAAGATGAGATTGTTCTTAATTTCTGACATGCTGAGTTTATGGAGACAGCAGGAGTCAAATGATGAGATAGGTAGCAACTTTGAACAGCTTGCCAGTTTGAAAGACAATTTAGTGCATTGTAGCCTAAGCCAGTGTATTGTTATATCCTTCTTTGGAAGTTTTAGATCTGAATTTCCCAGACATGCTTAAGTGTCTTTCTATTCCAAGCCAGTTCAACTTGGACACCTTCTAAATAAAACCAGAGTAAGGTACTGTGTGTACATGACTATCTGAAGCACAATGCTGACACCTAGTGTACTGACTGAACTGTTTATTTCATTCTTTCTATCTTCCCTTTTTTGTGTCCCTCCGTCCTTTCCTCCCTCCCGCGCTTCCTCCCTCTCTACCTCCATCTTCCTTCCTTCCTTCTTTCCTTCTGCCTTCCTTCCTTCCTTCTCTTTCTTCCCTCTATCTTTCCTTCCTTTCAAGAATGGCTGGTAGCATATAGTTTAATAATAGCAAACATTAACTGAGAACTTAAAACATGTTAAGTGTTGTGCTAAGCACTTTAAACATTTATCTTCATTAATTATGAATAATTCTTTACCATTATCCCTATTTCACAAAAAGAAAAAAAAGGAAAGAGGCTTAGAGAGTAATCAAATGTTATTATTGTACGTGTTAGGAATCAAATGCAGACGTTGGACTCAGGAGCTGGAACACTCAATCACTATTTTTAAAGGAATCAAGTAGGATTGCTTTATAGGACGGTTAGGTTAGTTTATATGTATTCACTTCAACTAAGTGTTTCCAGTGACTTCATTCAAGACTATTCATAAGAGTTAATGCAGAAAATACGGCAAATCTGAGGTCTGCAACTTTCAGCCAGCCCTCCTCTGGATTGAATGCCTTTCTATGGCAGAATGTCAGCCCTAGAGTTATCCGTGTCCTTTGCCCTCTCCTTGTCCTCTGAAGGCAGAGAAGACTGTCACAGTCTTTTAGGTAGGTTCTGGTTACCTCTGGGTGTTTCAAAAGGAGAACATTTATCTTGTGAGCAATATACATTATAGTGTAGTTTTTCATGGGGTAAGCCTATCTTCCCTCGTTATCTTCTTTCTTCTTCTAGACGGAGTGCTCCAAGAAGCCAGAGCATGTGCCTTTCTCATTTTTGAAGGCAAAAACCTCGGCATATAGTGGCTACTCAATAATGTGCTAACTACATTAATGAAAAGCTGAGAATCTGTTATTTCTTTTCTAAAGTCATTTTCTTTGCACCTTTTATTGAGAATATGCAGGCATTTGAGTTCAGTTGCTTAGCACCAGGTGCTAAAACTGTGGTGGTGAGTATAATCCCCAAGTGAGTTGCTTAGCTTCTCTTGCAGAAAATATGGTCCCCAGATGTGACAGTGTCTCCACCCAAGGGCTCTTTCAAGAGAAACTTTTATTTCCCTTTTTCTTCTCCTTCTCTCACAGTTGCAGTTCAAATCTGATATTAAGATGCATCAACAGTTCTAATACAGTGGGAATAAAACTGTTAGAAAGTTGGGCTGGCCCAGTGGCTCAGGCAGTTGGAGCTCCGTGCTCCTAACGCTGAAGGCTGCCGGTTCGATTCCCCCATGGGCCAGTGGGCTCTCAACCACAAGTTTGCCTGCAACCAACAACGGCAACTGGACCTGGAGCTGAGCTGCACCCTCCACAAACAACTAAGACTGAAAGGACAACAACTTGACTTGGAAAAAGTCCTGGAATTACACACTGTCCCCCAATAAAGTCCTGTTCCCCTTCCCCAATAAAATCTTTAAAGAAAAAAAAAACTGTTAGAAAGTTAAGGAACAAGCTCAGTGTCATGCTTTTCAGTTAGTTTGATCAAGCATAACTTGGCTGCTTCCCTTTTGGATCAGCCTGTAATTACACTTTTGTATTTAAATCTTTATAATTAAATCTGAAAAGAATCTGTCAAAATACTTTGAGACTAGTTCTTCTAGACTAGATTTTACTCCCCATTTCCAGTATCTAGTATATATTGGATTCTCGATGAGAGTTTAATATTAGAGAAAATAAAAAAGCTAACATTGAATGGTTGACATATGCAAGTTCATTGTTTAACACAGCATACACAATATTTCATTTCACAATGATAAAAGAAAGTGATTATTATTTTCAATTTTATAGAGTAGAAAGCATTCTCAGAGAAATTAAGTAATTCATCCAAGGTCAGGCTCCAGATTCACATATGACTCTAAAACCAACACTTTACAACTATGAATCTCAAGTTCAAAACTGAGCTTTCATTTACTCCTTTTGGATGAGAGAGAAGCAAATCTTTCCTAAGTGTCAGGCCTGGACTTCAGTTTGGAAATGTTCTCTAAACATTTACCTGAAACTGGTCGTGTTACCTTTTTAGACTCTACTCAAAAATACCCTCAACTCTTGATGTAGAGTTTCCTGCAACTTCTTTTCTGGGAAACTCTGCAGTAAATTAATTAAAATTATAATGTATGTTATTAATGACTGTTGTTTTCTTGATTTAAGGGCTTTATAAGTGAAGCAGAAAGAAATTTAGAGGTGACTTAATACCACATTATTTCTACAAAAGTTGGACAAGTCCATAGTCAGTAATATGGCCTCCTTTTACAGAAAATCAGATTGTTATATCCCTGACTTAGTCTGTTCCAGGAAAGTAAACTTCTTTGTCTGAAAACTGCTGATACTACAGCTACCTAATAATATCCAATAAAGTAACATTAATTTCATCACACTCCCAACTATACACATTTTGTAATCACTTCAGTAGATCTCAAACTTCAACGTGTAAATCAGATGATTGCTAAGAGCTGGGATTCCCAGACCATCGCCAGAGATTCTCAGAGAGTCAATGGCTCTGGTATGGAGCCTAGGAACAGATCGTTTTAATAAACACTCAAGATATTATAATGCAAGTGGTCTTTGAATCACATTTCAAAAATTTCTATTTGAAATTAAAAATTCAAGTAAATATTCCACACTAATAACTAAAAGAGTATGATCAAAAAGATGTGAATATTTAAGAAAACTAGATGCCTCACTGCCTTCTGTGATAAAGGCTTTTGGTCACTTCGTTCAGTCTCTTGAAAGATTTGTCTATTTTTTTTTTCCCCACCAGACAGTCGAAAGTTTGTACCGTGTTTCCCCGAAAATAAGACCTAACCGGAAAATAAGCTCTAGCATGATTTTTCAGGATGACAGCCCCTGAACATAAGTCCTAATGCATCTTTTGGAGCAAAAGTTAATATAAGACCTGGTCTTATTTTGGGGGAAACACGGTATGCTCCCGAAAACTTGGCAGAAACACTGGCCTCGTTATTTATTAGTAACATATTGGTCAAATAGTAAAACTTCCGTTTATAAGACAAGTAAGTTCTGGAGATCTAATGTACAGCATGGTGACTATAGTTAAACAATACTGTATTGTATACTTGAAAGTTGCTAAGGAATTAAGATTTTAAATGTTCTTGCCACACACACACAAAAGATAATTATGTAAGGTGATGGATGTGTTAATTATTGTGGTATCATTTTGCAATATATACATGTATCAAATCACATTTTACACCTTAAATTTACACGTTGTATGTTAATTGCATAGAAAGCTTAAAAGAAAACATAAAACTCTGTTCGTTATTGAATGAAAATTCATTGACCTAATATTTAACTTTGGTTATAATTAACGTCTTAATAATATTGAGACTTCTAATTCAATAACGTGGTATATATCTCCATTAATTTCTGTCTTATTTTCACTCAGCAATATTTTGGAGTTTTCAGTGTACAGGTAAGGAAGTATTTTAAGTTTACTCCTAAGTGTTTTATATTTTAATAATACTTTAAATAATATTAATTTCAATTTGTCATTAATTTTAAGCATATAGAAATAAAATTGAACATTGACTTTGAATCCTGCAAGCTTGCTAAATTCACTTATTACTCTCAGTGGCGTTTCTTTCAAAAATTTTAAGCATTTTCCAGGTGATCATGGCATTTACGTAGGAAGACATTTTCATTCTTTCCTTTGAAATCTGTATGCTTTTTATTTTTATTTTTTTTGTGTGTGCACCTTGCTGTACTGTTAAAAACCTCCAGTATGAAGATAAATAAAGGTAATTAGAATAGACATCCTTGCTTTATTCCCAATCATGGGGGAAAAGCATTCAGTTTTTCACCATTAAATATATTAATTATAGATTTACTGTATATATCTGTATATATACTGTATGTATATATATACTGTATGTATGTATATAGTAATATATATATATATATATATATAACTAGACTGAAGTTCTATTCCCAGTTCACAGAGGAATTTTATCTAAATGTGAAGTGTCAAAAGTGTTTTTCCAAAATGAGAATTTAAATTTTCCTCTAAGCACTGCTTAAGCTAAATCCCATAAATTTTGCTTTCATTTTCATTCAGTCCAAATATTTCTTCTTTGACCCATTGATTATTTAAAAGTATGTTGTTTAACTTCCAAATATTTGCAGTTGGTCCAGATAACATTATGAGTGTTAGTTTAATTCTGCTGTGATCAGAGAAAATACTTTGAATGATTTCAAACTTCTTAAATTTATTGAGACTTACTTGATGGCCCAGCATGTGGTATATTTTGGTGAATGTTCCATGTGGGCTTAAAAGAAAGTACATTCTGCTATTGATAGGTGGAGTGGTCTATAAATGTCAATTAGGTTAAGTGGAGAAAACATCTACCTTAAGGTGGGATTATTGTGAAAATTAAATAATACAAACTCTAAGGTTGAATCACACAAAATTGTAGTTCTAAATAAAATATGGTTGAATTTCATATAGTTGATAGTGTCTGTCATATGGTAGGTACTCAATAAATTTGCTGAAATACACTGCTTTATTTCTAAAGAAAATAAACTTCATTTAAAAAGAAAAATCTAACCAGAGGGCAACGTATTTTTTGCACAGTATTTAAAGGTCTGAATTCATGTCCTTGGTCAGGTACTTATTAGCGGAGTGGTCTCAAATGAGTTACCTTTCTACAGTGTGTAAAACGGTATACTTATCTACTCTTTATGACTATTTTGAGAATTAAAACATTCTGATAGAAAGTAAGTTATCAGTAGATCATAGCTAACACTAAAATTTGTAAAGGGTATATAACACAAACCAATAAAAGAATCAGGAAGGTGAAATCCATTCTAAAGTAAAACCTGAGAAAAATGCAGAGGTCAACAAGACAGATTCTCATAACTATGACCACAAGAAGAAAACAAAAAAGGCATAGGTCCTAAGTTTGAAAGAGATAGCTTATATTTAGTATATTTAATTAGTATCACATAGTTATAATTTATATATTTAGATGTAATGCAACACACACACAATCTGTCTATCTGTCTATCTATCTACCTACCTATCTATATCCTTTCCAAGTGCCAGGGACTCTTTTCCTCAAAGTAATGCTGTTCAAAGTAAAAAGTACATCAAACATTATAGAAAAGGCAATGAAAACAAATTTAGGTTACAAGAAAACATCTTGCTGCTTTAGTGTGGGTAGTGGTGGTGAAAAGAAAAAAGACATGCTATCAGATCCTGGTCCTACAACACCATTCATCCTCTGCAATGCCTTTGAGACGGGACTGATAAGCCAAGGCATTATGTAGACAGGTGCTGAAAGGGTTTTCCAGGCATCATGAACAGCAAATGTAAAGTCACAGAAGTGCTGAAGCATTATTTTAGGTGATTAGAGAAGAGGATGGAAGAGGTCAGAGATGAGGCTGAACAAGAAAACTAAGAACTTGAAAAGAATTTAGATTTTATCCAATGGATAATGAAATGCCATTAAAGAATTTAAACAGAGGAGAAGCACAATCAGCTTTTCCTATTACATAACTCTGGGGTTGGTGTGAATGAGAGATTGGAGACAGAAAGAGACTGGAGGCAGGAAAACGAACGAAAAGGCTTTATCTATGAAATGTGGACACTGATATGTACCTTGTCTATCTCACTTAGGGTATTGTGAGATGACCAAAAAAGAATATGTGCAGAAGTGTTTTGAAAACATTTAAGTATTAAATAGTGATTATATACAGAAGGTGAGCCAACTGTGCATAAGATTAGAGAGTTGGTACTATTTCTAAAGGATTCTAGAAAGCAGACGAGATGACAAAAAACCAAAAATTGGTACATAGTCTTCAATTGTTCAAAAGTATGAAAAGGTACATTTCCAGAAATTTAAGACTGGTAAACCTGACCTCAATCCCCATTCCTACCAAGAATCATGCCTATATTTTTTAAGACATTCAGAGCCAACATGCGATGGGCCATGTTTCCTCAGCCCACTGTGAAGAAACTACTTTATTCAGAGATTATAAAAGGGTGCACCTTCGATGCGGTGGGAGGCATCCTCTAAGATGACCCTCCACGATCTCTGCATCTTGGTATTTATGATGGTATGTAGTCCCTTCCCCTGGAGTAACTTGCTTCTAACCAACATTGAGAGATTGTCACTTCCATGATAAGACTACAAAAGATTCTGACTTCTGACTTGCTAGAGGACTTTCTCCCTTGCTGGCTTTGATGAAGTTGTCATGTTGGGGCAAGGAACTGAGGGCACCTGCTGACCAGCACCCGGCTAGAGACCTGAGGCCGAAGTCCAACAATCCCAAAAGAAGTCAGTCCTGCCAACAACCACATAAGTGAGTCTGAAGCAGAACCTTCTCCCGTCAAGGTTTCAGATGAGACTCCAGCAGTGGTTAACACTTTGAAGCCATATGAGACACCCATGAGGCAGACGACCAGCTAAGCTGTGCCGAAATGCCTGACCTACAGAAACTGTATGATAATAGGTGTGGTTTTAAACCACTACTTTTGTTGTAGTTATTTATGCAGCAATAGGTAACTAACACACACTGGTAGGATCACCTTGCACAAACACGATGGCTGAAGAACACTTAATTGAGCCAATATTTCCCCAACAAATAGCAATTGACTACAAGCAAGATACTCTAGCACTCTCTGGAGAAGACAATTGTTTCTGTACTGTCATAGCAACCTGATAAAGTAGCCTTATTTTAGGAGGCAGGAAGTAAAATACGGAAGAGGCATGGCCCAGAACTTCATTATAACATCATGTTCCCATTATCAAAGGGTGATAAAGAGACAGTCCAGAAAAGAGTATTGAAGAAAGTTAAATGGAAGTAGGCAATGAAGAAAGATTCAAGGACAAGGAAAAATTAGGCTTGGGGTAGTCTGGGGTTGTTAAGTAAGTCAAACATGTTTTCAAATACATAAGGAAAAAAATGCACATGTGAATATTGTTTGGTAAAGTTATAAGGTTTCCCTGGAGATTTTAAAGAAAGAACAGCAAGTCTGAGATCATCCCAGCTTCAAAGCCAAGGCAATAAGCAAGTTGTCTTGTCAAAGACTAGATTTTACTACGTAAAACTGTGCTGGTGGTTGTGGTGGTCATCAGAGAATTCACTACTGCTCTGCAGACTGTGCACAATTCAGCTGACCTCAGCAGTCAATCTATGTTTATAGAATACTTTATACATCACCCCTTGAAAGGTATTGACTATTATATTCTTTTCTGCAATGAAGACATTTTTGAGTCATTAATATTTATTCTCTAATATTTCTATGGCATGTGATACAAGAGACCTCCTGAAAGAAGTGAACATAAGGAATACTAAAATTCCATGTATTTCTTAAAACTTGGAATTGAGGTAACAATGCACTTTTAAAGATACTACTGTCAAAACAACGACCAGACCATAGCAACTGTTTTAACCCCTATTGTTTCCCCTCACATAATTAGAACATTGTTGGCGTACTACTGAATCATATTCTCCATAACCGAGTCAAGCTCTGTGCTTCCAGAATCTACACATCCTTTCAAAACACCACAAAACATTACTTTTATTACTGCTGCTATAATCTTTGGTTGTCTAGAGAGCTATCTTAGAAAACTCCACAAATACTGTTATGTAGATTTAAAATGAATGTAAATATCAAAATAAAATCTTCCTTTCTCTCTCAAGTTACACTCAGCTATAGGGTACTAAGGGAAACTTGTGAATAAATGTCCACCATTCAGCCCTTTAATGTAGTACTTCAAAGTGGCATGAAATATGCCGTGCTAGGGTACCAACAGATGCAGGACCACATAACTGCACTGCATCATCCCACAGGAAGCTTTAAAAAACTGAGCTTTTCTCAAATCAAACAATTGTAACCAGAGTTTGCCCAAGCAGAAGTTGTTTCACTTTTTGAACAAGAGTAGGAAAGGACTTTAGAAAAGTGGGATATGGAAACAAATACTATAGTGAAGTTGGGTTCTTTAGTTTTCTATAGTTTGATTCCAGGTAACAGTTTCATTCTAGATGTCTCACACAGAGGACTTGAACTCCTCAGAGTTCAGAGTAAATAATTAAATAAGTAACTTTTCAAGATTTTTTAATCTTTTTTTTTCTCCTGGCCAGTATCTGTTTGGTTGAGCCATGACATAAAAGCGTCCTATAGGAGAGTGGTATCTGCAAGATGACAGAATAGGAAGCCCTGGAGCCTCCTTCCCTCAGTGAACACACCAATTCAACAACTCATGGGTCAAGTCCCTTGGTAAAAAAATCCAGAAATTAGTTAAGAGGTTAAATTCCAAAACACTGACATCAACTGCGGGGGAGGATGTGGAGCAACAGGAACTCTCATTCACTGCTGCTGTTGGACAGTCTGGCAATTTTACAAAACTAAATATATGTACCATACAATCCATCAACCACATCACCAAAGGAGCTGGAAATTTATGTCTTGCATAAAAACCTGCACAAAATGTTTATAGCAGCTTTATGCACAAGTGCCCAAACTTGGAAACAACCACGATGACCTTCAGTAGGTAAATGGATACATGAACTACAGTATATCCAAACAAGAGTATTATTCATGAATAAAGGAAATGAGCTACCAAGTCATAAAATGACATGGAGGAACCTTAAGTGTATATTAGTAAGTGAAAGAAGCCAATCTGAAAAGGTTGCATACTATATGGTTTCAACCGTATGACACTCTGGAAAAGGCAGAACTATGGAGACTGGAAAAAGGTCAGTGTTGCCAGAAGTACAGAGCAGGGAAGGATGAATAAATAGGCAGAGCACAGGGGATTTTGAGGGCAGTAAAACTATTCTGTGTGATACTATAAGGGTGGATGCAGGTCATTACAAATTTGTCAAAACCCACAGAACATGGAAACCATGAGTGAACCCTAATGTAAACTGTGGACTTTGGGAGATAATGATGTGTCAATGTAGGTTCATGGATTTGAGTAAGTATACCACTCTGCTTCTAGCCCTTGACAGAGGGAAAGACTCTGCACATGTGGGGGCAAAGAGGTGTATAGCAATTCTGTACTTTCTGCTCAATTTTTCTGTGAACCCAACACTGCTCTAAAAGTCCGTGTGTTTTTTTTTTAATTAAGTTAAAAATTAGATTTCATAGGTACAGGTTATCTAACAACAGCCTAATTTCTTAACTATCTCAACATTTTTCCTATCCTTCTTAGGACTTGTGATCATTGAGAATAATCAAAAGAATACCCTGCAAGCTGTGAATAACTACAGAAAGTGCCAAAGTGCTGGATAGGAGGTCAGCTACTCAATATATTGCCACAAGGACAGCAGCTGTCTGTGTACATGAATTCTGCTAAGTTGGTACCATGTTTCCCCGAAAATAAGACCTAACCGGAAAATAAGCCCTAGCATGATGACATCCCCTGAACATAAGCCTTAATGCATCTTTTGGAGGAAACCTTAATAGAAGACCCCGTCTTACTTTCAGGGAAAAATGGTATAAGACAAAGATCTCCTTAGTTGATAGGCATATCTTATTCAAGCGGATAGTAAGAGTATCCAAATTCTCTTTGACTGAGTCTACTGTATATTATTTGAATTGCGTTGTTATGCAGATTTTATTTTAAACAGTACTTTCTATGATGTGATTTGTCATGTATTGTAGCTACAATTGGCTGAATATTACAACATTATGTATCATTTTCCATCACTAGGTTCATAATGTATTCATAATGCTCATTAAATACTTTTACCAAAAAAATCCTTTTAATTATATGACATTTAAAAAGAAATTATGAGTATTGCCAAAAAAAGGGAAAACCTTTTAAATACACTATTTAAAAAGCTCAGCTATCAGTTTTAAAATGACATTACTTCCTTAAGAATTAGAACTGCAGATGCGTTGATTTCTACACCAGATTAAAAAGCATCAATCATTATCAAAAAAAGTAAAATTGAAGAATTTCGATACAAATCTCTTTTAAATTTTAATGAAGTAAAAGTTAACATTTTTCTATATCAAAATCACTAAATCAGATTTCCCCAAATTTCAGTGGTTTTAAGGGATTCTAGTTGTTAACAAAAAACTTTAAACTTTTGTATTTTCAAAAGCTGTACTTTTACATCATGTTAATTTTTACTGAAATATTTAGGAGTTTTACATACATAATCTCTAAGTATACAAATAATTTGTATCACATTACAAGGCCATTTATCAATGTTGACCATCCTGCTTCTAGATTTAAATTTCAGATAAAGCAATGACTCTAAAACTTTGGATATTTAGTTTTTGCTTCCCTCGCCACCCCCCACCCACAACATACACTACACAAAAGGGCTTGTGGTATCACCTTAATAATGAATTCTAAAATCTCCTCTTGAGCTAAAAGAAATTTCTAGAGATCATTTAATCTTTGAAACTCTTTCTAGGCTGAATCTCACCTGAACCATTTTTGATGAAGTTATCTCCCTTTTCCTTCACCAAACCTTCCCATGACTGTGTGTGTACTCTACTCTTTTACGCTGAGTTGCACAAGTTTTTCCCAGGGTCCAGTCTCATTTATGATTATTTAAAACTAATTACTGACTAAAACTGCATCTCCTCATCATCACTCATAACACATTCCTTCTCATACCAAAAAATATAGTCAACTCTGACCTCTCCACTTTACCATTCATTGTTTCTTAATTCTTCCTCCAAATCCTATTTCTTCAAATCATCATGTGTGTCACTTGTCTCTGATATTTTTTTCTCCTTTCCCCACGTGGAGTCCAAAATCAAGCACGAAACTCTTACAAATGTTTTTATGATGTGTGTGGGCTCTGGAAAATACTATGTTAAGATGGGCCATTTTTCTCAGTGTTCACATGATGCCATATTACGAGCAGATAGCAAATATGCAGCTTCTATTTTCAAGCGATTTTTTTCATTTTTTGAAAACTTAACCATTTTTCAAGAATAAAAGTATACCATAGAGAGAAATGACCAACCAATCATTACTATTTCAATGATGTGGTAAATGCTATTGGTCAACCAGTCTTGAGAACTAATTTATCCAAAAATAATATTTAAAAAATCCGTAAGAGGCAGTTCAATATGGTGACGCAGGAAGATCCTGAACTTACCTCCTCCCGTGGGCACACAGAATCCATAGCTACATATGAAACAATTTTCTCTGAGGAAGACATTAAAAACTAGCTGAACAATTCCTTCACTCTGAGCAAACAAAAAGGCCACATCAAAGAGGGCAGGAGAGGCTGAGATTCAACATCTCCATTAAATGCACCACTGGTGCAGCAACTCATCATTGGGGTTAACTCAGAAGCCCGGAGTTTCTCCCTAAGCAAAGAGTTCATACCTCGTATCAGGCACCCTAACTTTTAAGAACTGCACCTGAGAGGCTAACCCCCAGAACATCTAGCTTTGAGAACCCATGGGGCTGCTATGCGTGAGACCCAAAGGCTGTGGCAAACTGATAAATGGCTCTTAAAGGGCCCATGCCCAGACTAACTCACCTCAGGGCCCGACACAGAAATAGCCGTTGAAAAGTACCCAGACTTTTGTGCAAGAGACTTATGTGCTAATCTTGAAGCTTTGGCTAGAGGGGCAGGGGCCTTTTGAGGGATACTCTTGAGGATGGAGGCTGGCAGGTTCCATCTTTGAACTCTCTGTCAGGCTCCAGACTGCCAGAACTCATTCAACTCAAGAGAAAAAAAAATCTGACTAAAAAATGTGCAGGAGACCTAAATAAACATTTTTCCAAAGAAGACATACAGATGACCAATATCACTAATTAGCAGAGAAATGCAAATAAAAACCAAAACGAAATATTACCTCATACCTATTAGAACGGTTATCATGAAAAAGACAAGAAATAAGTGTTGGCGAGAATGTGGAGAAAAGGGAGCCCTTATGAACTGTTGGTGGGAAGGTAAATTGGTGCAGCCACTATGGAAAACAGAATGGAGCTTCCTCAAAAAACTAAAAATAATACTATATGATCCAGCAATTCCATTTCTGGGTATTTGTCCAAAGAAAATGAAAACACTTATTTGAAAAGATATTTGCACCATGTTCATTGTAGCATTGTTTATGATAGTCAAGATACGGAAACAACCTAAGTGTCCATCAATGGATGAATAAAGAAAATGTGATACACACAGACACACATACACACACACACAGGAATATTATTCAGCCATAAAATAAAATCTTGACATTGTGACAACACAGATGGACCTTGAGGGCACTATGCTAAGTGAAATAAGTCATATAGAGAAAGAAAAACACTGTATTAACTCACTTATATGTGGAATCTTAACAAAACAAAACCACAAGCTCACAGATGCAAAGAACAGATTAGTGCTTGCCAGAGGCAGTGGGTAGTGACTGGGCAAAAATCGGTAAAGGGGATCAAAAGGTACAAGCTTCCAGTTATAAAACAGTCATGTGGATATAATGTACAGCATGGTAACTATCACTACTAATATAGTACTGCACTGTTGAAACTTGCTAAGAGAACAGACCTTAAAAATCTTCCATCATAAAACATTTTTTTTGCAACTATGTATGGTAACAGATGTTAACTAGATTTGTTGTGGCAACCCTTTTGCAATATATACAAATATCAAATCATTATGATGTACACCTGCAACTGTTATATGTTAATTATACCTCAATTTAAAAAAGAAAAAAATCAATGACATTCTTCCTGAAATAAATGGGGAAAAAGCATTGGTTGAAAAATGACAAGAGAAAAAGCTGTTATCTTTTCTAATGTGATGTGATAAAAGAAACTCAGATTGAAGTGCTGTTTTAGGCTTGTGGAATTTTCTCTACTATACACAAAGGATCCCATTCCAGAAGAAAACTAAAAATCCACTTTTATTAATGATTTTTTGGAGGTTAAGAAAACAACATATTTACATACATGTTTACAAACATTTGCATAAAATGATTTTTTTCCTTTTAAAATAGTTTTTTTCATTTGGCAAAATATTGAAACATTACTAACCATAAGCAATGAAACCCAGTACCTTTATAAGTGGTCATTTCTTCTCTTCACCCTTTTTCTTACGTTTGTTCGATACATTTAAAGGCTTCCTTAATTCACATTTAGAAGGAAAATGAACTAAGGTAGTATGATTATTGGTAGGGCTGCTCAGTTAAGAGATAATACTAAAATATGAGTGCTAATTAAAAATATGAGACACAAAATAAAACAGAAACAGACTCAGATACAGAAAATACACTGATGATTGCCAGAAGGGGTGGGGGTTGAAGGGCTGGGTAAAAAAAGGTGAAGGGATTAAGAAGTACAAATCGGTAGTTATAAAATAGTGACTGGGGAAAAAAAGAATATGAAATACAGTAATTGTATACTTACAGGCTCTTATTCTCCCATGTATGTTCCAATAGAAGATGGAGAAACAGAAAATGAGAGGGAGAAAGGGCAAGTAGGAGGTAGTGGTGGTTGTTCGGGAGGGGTGGGTTTTTTTGGGGAGGAGAGCATAAAGCATCCTAGAACACCACTACAAGGTGTGCCCAAGCCCATTCCTGCAGCCAAAAATGGGGTTGCTGCTGTATGAAAAGTATTCAGTCTCCTGAAGGGTATTCAGTCTCCATTAAAAAAACGTCACAGCTAAGGATACCAGAGAATGAATAGATTACCTACTACCAGGTTTAGAAGTACCTTGAAAAAGTTTCTCCCAGGTAAAATCAGCCTCCCCAGGACTATAAAACAGGGCTGTTGTTGTAGATGCTGTCATTAATATACAAGGGAAAACAACAACAAAAAGAAAAGGAGGATGGACACGGATCAATGTCTTTTCTTTTTATATCAGTATCTTTTACTTTAGAGAAAGTGTCTTTTTAAATATTAGGAGATAATAAGCATTATAGAATTAAACCAGTAATACTATTATATATTATTACCTATGTCAATTAACTAAAACGGGGGAGAGAAACAGATAAATCTTGGCATTTACTGCCTTAGTCCTCAAACACATAGAAGATAATTAAAACATATAGTATCTTTTCCCAAATAATCGATTTGTCTTTAATAGTTTAAATTTTAAAAAATATTTTGAGTATTCATATTCATTATTCTTATATATTCTATTTCTAAACCTCATTATCTTCATTTGAAAGAACATTATTCTTCACTGAACATGACAAAATCCTCATGTTCAAAAATCTCAATATCTCAGTATTTTGCTACACAGATAATCTATCTGTTATTTTCTTGACTGTGTTCCCAGATCTGTAAGTAAGTACAAAACTTGGTAAAGGTTTATTCTTTAAGAACATTAAGAGTCGCAAGCTCTCTTATAAGAGAGGGAAGTAAATAATATCTCCTTAGCACAGTACTGCTTATCTTGGGCATAAAGACTAAAATTCAATTAATATAATTCCACTTACAAATGTCTAATTTTCCTAAGGGGAGTGAGAAATAATAGGGTAGAAAATAGCAAGAAAAACTAAAGATTCTAACCAGAAAGCTTTCTGTTACCATGTAGCATTGAAATTACTATAAACTTTTTGTTAAAAAATATTTTCTAAGCCTATTTATAGCAGAAGTAACTTCAGTCATATCAGTTGGTCCCAGAAACCTGAAGTTATTATGGATAGACATCTTTTCACTTAAAGAGGTAAAATTTCAAGGAAAGACAAAGGAACATGTAGTTGTACCATATAAAAGCTGTTACCACGCAGTGAACCAAAGTTCCTTTCAAGTAATAAGCTAGTAATGATTTAAATATTACATATTTACATACATTTCTATTATCTAAAAATTATTTCAATCTCCATTTAAAAAATAAGCATAAATTTAAAAATTTAAAAAATTTGTTAATGCAAAATCTCTACATTGTACTTAATGTGTAAATTACAATCAAACAATTTTGAATCTATTAACTCTCCTGTATCTGAGTGGAAACCAATATCCTTTAGATATTCAATCACAAACTCCATGCAAAATGCCTAAATTTCAGCTTGTTTAGAATAATTGGTTGAACTTTCCCCATTCAACAATGTAAACATTCAGTTTAAAATTACTTTTGTTATAATAAACAGCAAAAAATGCAAATCAGGTACTGCAAGGTATAGTCTTTTCCTAACACAAAAACAATTATGAGAACCAGAAATGACAAAATTATCTGTGGCAATTATGAAGATCTGTTTTAAACAGAAATTTCAAAAATATTTTAATTGTTAAAACATGCATCATTGTTTCATCCAAGTTAATTTTCTCTGACAACTGTACCCAAGAACTTTTAGGAGTAGACTGACTGTAATATCCATTAAAGTAACAAACATCCAGAAATATAACATTGTCGAATACAAGTACTTAATATTAATAGAAGGCAGGAGGCATTTTTTTAAATGTTAAAAAGGCCAGGCTGTACTTCGATACTTCAAACATGTATTATTGCATAAGTGTTCTACTGGTGATGAAAAATATGTAAACTTTAAAGACTCAATTTTTCAAGCTTGTTTTACATCAAGTTATCATGAGATTGTTCACATATAACACAAGAAGTCAGATTCCAGTAAAGATTTTTAGAACGTATTTCTCATTTTTAATCACTTTATCTAACATTCCTTAAAAAGTATCTAGTGTTCAGCAAATGGGCCAACTTTCCTGATCCATTTTAAAAAGCATCTCTGGTTCTTATACCAGATTTTCAATCTACTATATTGAGATATTTGAAATGCCAAAAGCCTGGAGTGGATATAGTAATAAATTAGGTAGTTGTTTAGATGTAATATGGCTAAAAAATAACAAGACTAATTTTTTTTTTAAGTAACAACTTGTATTTACAAACAGAAAGTTATTTTAAGACTATATGCTTATTCCAATGTACCACTGTAGAGATTTTAGGGAAATTTGAGCCGTTTTATGTTTCTCAGAAGAAAGGCAGACTTATTCCTTTATAACTAACATATTTTCTCCCTAAACCATATTATCCAATCTAATCACCCAGCTGACCTTTAACCATTTCTGGCAAATACAACCTCAAACATCAATAAATGCCCTGCCATACACTCAAGGAACATGGCAGAATCTGAAGGTACCAGGAGGCAACTACATTGGGGGAAGCATACTGTAAACACTCTTTGGTATTTTTGCTTAAAAAAAGAGATGTTTTTATAACAAGAGATGTTTTTATACATATGAGATGTACTTTATAATCAGTATAATTAAAATATATTCTTTAAATATTGTTTTTCCTGTCGAAAAATATTTGTGCATGGTAATTTTAGGGTGGCCCTATAAATAGAACTACAAACTTGCTTAAATTCATCTATATTCCATCTCATTGATCTAATCAATAGAGGATATAGTTCAGGCACACAAATCACAATTTTTACATGGGAAAGAAAGAAAGCTGACAACATGTGCTGAAAATAAACACAAATTTCCCACAACAGTTTAAAACAAAACATACAAAAACCAGTATTTCTAATTCAAGATAGTAAAGAACTATAAAAGATACTTATGATGCACTAATTTTAATATATAGCTTATTCAGTTTGTAAACTCCATAGTCCTTAATCCTTGTAAGATTACAAAATGGGTCACAGAATAATCTTTGGGGAAATTATCCAGGAACTAAATTTATCCTTACAGTCAACATTAGGCAAGGCTAATCCTGGTCCCTGATTACAAATAAGCAGATCTGGTAAAAAATGAGAAAGCTGGATTCAATTAGAAAATAATCTATAATTTGGGTTGAAATAAATTATCTTAATTTCTTCCAAAATACCCTTGAATCCTTTTTAAGTCATTTGGATAATCAGCCTATAATCTTATTTGTAAGAAAATAGGTATGGTAGAAATATTTTCATATAGGTATTTATCTTGAATTTCTACCTAAGATTTTTTACCTTGAGTCTTTAGTTATGAAATGAAGAGAAGAAAATTAAATTGAACATGGACGTGATTGAGACAAACTAAAATAGTCAGAATATTAAAATACTTGTTTTAGATCCTTTCCAAAATAACTGTCTTCAAAAAAAATCTTTCATCTCTAACAAGAACACTAGTAATGATTTATTTCCCAAACCAAACATGTTTTAAGTTTGTTGCAGAAACAGACTCTGAGACACGTATTCAAAGACAAGAAGCTCATTTGGGAGGTAATCCCAGGAAACATAATAAAGGAATGGGAAGTGAGACAGAGAAGAGGAAGAAAATTAAGAATACATATTTAAAAGTTTCCGGCTGTGGGCAATGAGGTCCAGTCCCACTGGAAACTTGGAGAATATGAAACGTGCCCCAGAGTGGCACCAGCAATGCAAGGAAGCTGGAATTATTATCCTCCAATTCCCATCCATCACTGGCTGATGGCTGGTTCCCAGGGCATTATCTTCCTAGCACTTCCACTCTGCCCTGTGTGCAGACGAGAAAATCCAAGGCAGACTCGCAGGTGCTCGCAGGACACTTTATGCATGAACTGGAATGGTGAGTCAATCGTCTGCTGTAAAGCCTCACCATCAGTAAGACTCACATACCAAGTAACTTACATTTCATTTTTGTCACTGTCCCATTACAAAGCAGTGCATTTTAATGATGCAATAGAATAGAATTTTGAGGTCAAAAAGTAAACCTCCGAGCAAAGAAAATACAAGTCTGCAGTCATTAGAAACATTTTAATCCACCATAAGAAATCTATTTTTGCCTGAATTAATCAAAATAGACATTTACATGAACTCCCATTTTTATTTAAGTTGCAAAAACCCATTATTATTTGAATTCAATATGATCTTTAACAGCCAGCATGAGAAATAAAACACAGAATATGGTATATAGTATTTGTAACACAAAGGACTGAAAATTAGAAGAGCTGAATTCTTGTCCTAGCTCTGAAACTAACTAGCCATGTAAACTTACGTAAATCATGTTATTTGTATGGGCCTTACGTTCTCTATCAGTAAAAATAAGATGATAATGTCTGGCCTACTTATTGTAGATATTAAGAGAAAAGAAAAAGTTGTAAAAATGTATTTTAAAAATTAAAAGTACAATGTAATATTAAATAAGGTATTTTTATTGTCATAAAAAGTCAAAGCTAGAAAGGCCCTTAGGAATCACATTATTCAATTCTAACTCATGTTAATAAAGTAATAAACTCTGTTCTAGAAAACAGCAGTGATTTGTTCCAGCAAATCAGCAGCAAATCACTGGTAAACCTGAAAATGGATTCCAGTGCAAAGCTTCTAGCACTCCATAGTATCTTTCTACTTGAGAGTTGGCGGGACATGGCATTGGGTAAGCAGCTAAAGCACATTTTAATTAACTGTTTTAGAAATTTTCAACACTTTTAAATAATGGTAAACACCACATGATACTGCAAAATATAAGCTAAGAATCGTGGGCCAATGGTTTCAAATTTATCGGATCACTCACATTACCATTCATTTCATTTGGCATTACACAGTGCCTAGGAATATTAAGTTCTACTGTCTTTTAAAATTAATAAAGAAGCTGATTTCTACAATTAGAAACTGAAAATGGAAAAAGCCAATTTAAAAAGTGCTTCCAAGTGAAAGGATTATGTTTTCCTGTCCTTTAGAAAACAGTTCATATGAAAACTGCCTTTTGTTCTCCTTCCTTTAAAATTCATCAAAATTGAACGAACACCAACTAAACTGTGTATGTGCTAGATTCAAATGAATAAATTTTAAATGGAAAAAAAAACTTAGAAAAAAATTTGCGTTTATAAATAAAGTTAAAAAATATTTTTATTAAATCTAGTTCAACAGTCTAAGTATTTAATTTTAAAAATTCACAAACTCTGTCATTCACATATCATTCTAGTTTTTTTAGTTTTCATCTTTTTAATACTTTTCACTTAAATGTATATAACATCACATTCAGTAAGTAATTCAGAGAATATCATAGTCAGCAGAAAAATTAAAATATTTTCCAAAAGTTTACATTGGCAGATTTAAAGACCAGAACTCAGGTCTTGTTCATAGTCAAATACACTTGGCCTTCAATAGCTTCTCAATAATGGTATTTATATTCTCTTTGGTTTCATTATTAGGATGACAGAAAAAAAGTCACTACATCTAGTAAAGTTACAAACCTCACTTTGCAGTATTAAATATGCTTTTGAACATAATTTACAATTTATATGAAAAACCAATTGCATTACATTATGGCTTTCAAAATCAGGAGAACTGTCTTTTAAATTTTTTTCCATTATTTTTATAAGATGATTGGCCAAAACCTTGCATTAGAACACACATACACACACACACACACACACACACACACAAATGTAATACATCCTGGGTACAAACCACTCTGGGATCACTGCAGAACCTTAAACAAATGACAGATCTAAAACCCTAAAGTTCTTCACATAGTACCACCCAACAAGCAGAATATATCAATGAACTCATTATAGGCAAACAAAATCCATCCACAACAGTGAGTTTTAAATGGCATAGATCCCAGTTACCAGCATTAGTTAAGGGTAATTTTACCAAATGTGTAGCATGGTCAATGAGGATATTGTGTCATGCCACTCAGTTCTATTTACAGGGTAGGAGAAGAGGAGGCGTGCAGAAAAAACTTATCTGCCAGCTGCTCCTGTTTCCTCTTTGACTATTTTGACATTAACAAGTGTTAAGAAAGAGCTAGCTCCTTCAATACCCTTTTCTGCTACTGATATGGCTGTTTCAGATTCAAGAAGCATCTCTGTTTAAGAAAGCTTAAGACACTTATTCAAAGTTAAATTTCTTTTAGTAAATGATAGAACTTTACCTTACATTTAAATGTTTTAACTAAAACAAAAAAAGGTATTATTAATTATTGTAAGGGTCCAGTGTTCCACCACTAGCAATTAAGTAACAATCACTTTATCAATCTATCATGTGTTAAAGTTAGTATTAAGTAATCAAAATCAATTTTTACTTAAACGTGACTTCCCTGAAGAGTTTTATACAAATGACATAAGTTTCATTTCAGGTTACGAATTCCATTTGTCTTTTTTCAGCTTGGTGATCCATCATTTTAGATCTACATCAATAATATACCCAAGTGACACTGATGCTGACAGGACAGGGATCCTACTTTAGAACCACTGATCTAGCTTTGTTTGAATACTTGGAATGATTTTATGAGTACAGAGCAGATTTTCACTTAGATATTCTCATGCAGCACATTAAATGTGGAATCAGAAACGTCCATTTCTCACAATTAAGTTTTCTATCTAGAAGAACACAGAATAATTTGGTTCCTTTTTACGCAAGTATTTTTATTCAATATATTCAATACTTTTTATTCAAGTATTTGAAGAAAACTCCCTCTCTTTAAACTTATCTTGTGCAAAATAAACATCACTAATTACTTTAACTGCATCCCACTTCGCATAGTACTCGGGCCTTTTCAGCATTCCAAAGGTTGCCTCCCTATCAACACTATAGTTATAATGTCCCTCTTAATATGTGGCACTAACAATTTAACACAATAAAAGTTTTAGTTTGAATATCGGAATGCATGTGGTTTACTACATCTCCTAATCAAAATAGTTTTAGAACTACATTAGGTCTTTCAGCAACTATATCATAGCACTTCTCAACTGCCAGTCTATGGACTCATACTACGTGATGAAGTTTTCAGTGATTTAGAATAAATGAAAAAAAGAACAGTGTAGTAATTTTTCCGCCAACTTAAAATTATTCCCATTAAACAATTCTTTTATTCTGATTTTATGTCCTTCCTAAACATTGGCGGGGTGGGATAAATGAAGTGATGGTGATGTAAGATGGTACCTATTTTTTCAAGTCTTTACATGGCAAAATAAAGTCTCACATTTCACAGTCTCTCTTAAATTATTGGTCTAATGTTCTAAAATACTCAGGTATTAATAAAAAGGTTGATCTGATTCATCCTCTACTACATCTAAGTAGCCAAGTGCTTAGAATAATTTATATAATTGATTAATTTATGGCAACAAAGAAAACCTCTCAATGAGCTCCAGCAAATAAAAGGGCTTAAAAATGCTTTTAACACAAGTTCCTAAGAGTCTCTAGTTTCCCCGTATCGACTTCCACTTACCTTTATAATCCTAAAAACACTCAAATCCAGCAAACCAAACTACATCAAATCAAGAGGGGTGGGATGATGCAACAAGTTGCAAGTTAAATTACTAGCCAATAAGATGAACTACAAGTGAACTACACTATCTAGGACAGGGGACAGTAAACTATTGCCCATGGATCAAATCCAGCTCAATGTCTTCTTGTGTTTGAGTGAAACAGCCACATTCACTCATTTACACATTGTCTATGGCTGCTATTGTGCTACAGTAGCAAAGGTGAATAGCTGAAACAGAGATTGTTTGATCTGCAAAACCCAAAATGTTTACTATGTGGCCCTTTACCCAAACATTTGCCAACATCTAATCTAGAGTAATGAATTATTAATATTTGCTACGAAAGAACAATTTGAAATCTGCAACAATAACCTTTAACTAACTCAGGATGCCTGCCATCCATATTGAAATATCTAAATATAAACACTGGGCTATCTGAATAGTCCTTTATCCTACTTTGTATGTAGATCTGTTGCCCATCCAAGATGAAGCACTTACTTACCTGCTCACTGAACTACTCTTTAACATACATTTCTCAAGGACTCACTAGGGGAATAGTAAAGAATCCATGAATATACTGATCTGTGAAATCTAAAGTTAAAAAAAAAAAAAAAGTAATAACTCAAAGTAAAAATAAAGAGGAAATTGTTGAGAACTACATAATTTCCTTTACATTTTAGATTTCAAACATGAAACATTTTTAAAGGCACTTAAAGTAGGAAAGCTTAAGTTCAACAATTTAGGTAATATTAACCACATTAAATAATGCAAATTAATTTCCTTTCTGTGTTAAAAAAGGCTTTCATTTTCATATGTGTAGAGTTTAAATCAAAAGATAATACTTCTAATCTAATTCAATCATGTAGCTTTTTAACATAAGTGACACCAGAATCTCTAGAGTAAAGTCAGAACATCAAAGTACTTTGAAACTGGAAAGTGCTTAAGAGATCACCTCCACATTTTACAGACGAGAAAATTTCGTTACAACATGAAATATTTATAGTGAGAGAATTAATTAGTGGCATAGGCAGAACTAGAACCAACACTCAACTATCAGTTTGGAACTCTTTCTACTTAATGATTGAGTATGAAAAATGTTTCTATGCTAGGAAAGGGTGAAGTGATGTTGAAATATTCTAGAGTTTTAAATGTACAGTAAACATACTCATAAGGCTACTGCCCACTCAACCTAAGCAACCCGCTTATGTTTTTTATTTATCAATCAACTATAAAATTACAGAAGGAAAAAAATGATTCATTGTAAAGCCACTCTTATTAGAATAATCAAAAGAACAACCAAATATTTGCTTAACAAACTGTCAAAGATTAGAAAAATCTCATAATCAATAGTGGAGAAGGAATAGTATGATGAGTACTCATATATTGCTAATTTGGCACAAACTTTCTGAAGGGTAATTTGGTCATATTTTAAAGAGCCTAAACAGTTCTTAGTATCTAAACCAATTATCCCATTCCCATGAATAATATTCTAAAGAACTAGTCTAACATAGAGTTCAAATTTCACATACAAAGATGTCCATCCCACTATTATTTATAATTGTGAAATATTAGAAACAATCTAATATCCAAAGAGAGAACGGGTTCAATTATGGTATATTCATACAATAGAATATTAGGTAGCCATTTTTAAAAAATCACATTTTCAAAGACATGGGGAAATACTTACGATGTTAAGTTATAAAAAGTAGGGTATACAACTATATGGTCAGTATAATCTCAATATTGTTATTATGCATACACACAAACACATATACACACTCATACATATAAATAGCATAGACAAAGACTGAAAGGAAATACAAAAAATATTAACAATGTTATCTCTGGATAGTGAGATTGAAGATAATTTTTTTCTCTTCTTTATACTTTTCAGTATTTTCTAAATTTTCCATAATAATCATGTATTAGTTTTATACTCAGAAAACATTAAAAATTCACTCTATAGTCAATTTTGAAATTTTTATAGTCTATATAATAAATAGGGAATAAATATTTATAGCGCTCAAAAGTATATCTAAATGATGGGAAATAAATTAGTAATATGTAAGAGTATAATTTCCACACATGTATAAGTGGGCAATTTTGAATCCAAAAGATAGCATTATTTTATCTCAATTCTTGAGTATAGAAAGTTGATATTTAGTAATAAAAAATGCAAATCTTTAAATAAAATTGGTGCAAGGCATCTAAAAATTGTGCTATTCTGGCATAACATTGAAGATATAAACGCTCTCCAATGTAATGTAGATACCCAGTGTTAGATTAAAATAGGTGTAATCTAGTACATGCATGGTGGCCAATAATTAACTAATTGAATGACATTTTTCCCCATAATGACTAGAAATGGTCTATGCTAAAGAAAGAAATACAACACCATACCATTATTTTAGTTGGAAGAGCCGCACCAAAAATCATGACAAAAAAATTATAGAACTGTAAGAAAATCCAGTGGCTTTTTGTTGTTGGTATTGTTAATGATTTCTTGCTAAAAATTCAAGTAAGAGAGTCAAATTGCTTAAAGCACTAAAAAAGTATAGCAGCAGTGTATGGTCTGCAATGATTTGAAAAACTCTAAGAACACTCTTCAATGTTTCCTCATTTGCAGACTACTGCCTAGCAAACACAATCTTTGAAGTAAAGGACTACATCTGTGTTCTTTTACCAATCTCGAATATACAATATAGTAATGACACAAAGTGATGTCACACACAAAAAGGCAAACTGTATGTAATTTTAAGAGCTAACTTTAAAATATGATTCTAATATCTGTGATAAAAAAATCACATAAATATGCAAAATATAAAATACATCCTAACATGTTTTTATATAAGAACTGAAGTTTACCACTTTTAACATAAAAATTCTGAGATGGAATTAATAAAAAAACAATTTTCTTATATACCACAGAGCAATAAGTTTAAATCAGACTATTTTGAGTTGTGTAGCCCTTTATTAGCAACTAAAATAGAAGGTATCTGTTGTACAACACGGGTAGTAATTGACTATAACTGGAGATTTATTGTATTCTAATACAGATAATTTATAAATGCAATTTCTTTATTAAAAAGCTTCCACCTTTTTTGTTTGTTTGTGTACAATTTGCAAAACTATTCTGAAAGCGGAGTATAAGTGCACAAGTCTGCAAAGAGTGCAAATTTAGGAGATGGTAGATGCTTTACAAGTTACTTTCAAAAAGCTGCCACACTGGGCCTTTACACTGCCATCTTTTTTGATCAAAATATTTGATGCCAGCCTTCCTTCCACTGCCCTAAACTATAAAGCATTTTGTAATGAGTTGAAATTAAGGAAGGACTACACCTACTAGAAAAGAAGAGAAGAAAGTTCTATTAGTTTGAGGTTTCAGAATCCCCCCAAACCAGGACCAGCATCTTGGTAAGGGCTGGGCTGGGACCCCGAACAGAGTATGGTTATGTGCAGATGGCATCCCTGAGGACTCAGAGCTTCAGTGGACCGTGAGTGCTCCAGCTGCATAACTCACTGAACTGTCTTGCCAGTTTCTACACTGGCTTGACTGGGCATAATTCAAAAAGCAAAAGCTCATATTCATTCCATTCTTCTGGAGCTCTGTGATAGCCTAGAAGAAAAAAAAGGCGGGTTATGACAGACATATAAAAAGTCAGCACTCTTCGAATGTGGTGGTGGCTTAACTTTGTCCACTTCACAGCAGAAACCTAGATCTCGCTGTTTCACACTTCTCGTCACTCGTTTCTTGAATTTCTTATAACCTCATGTTAAATAGGAATAAAAGAGAACGCTTTATTTCATTCTCTCGAAGAACTTCCCTTACTATAGTTTTTCGATGAGTATCAGGTATCTTCTACCCCTACCTCTCCCTGTATTTCATAAGGCCACTAACACACAAACAAAACCTCATAGCAAGGAGTTTTTTGTCTGACTGGCTAAATGTGAAATACATACAAATTAGGGTTCAGGTCTAAGAGGCATACCAGTATTTTCACTTTAATTGTGCAGAGGTTCATAATTTACTTTATTAAAATTTTATTTGCTCCAATTTGACCATTAGAAAATTAGTACAGCTTATTCTACTTTAAACCTCAGAAATTAGTTTTAGGCCTTTAACAAGCGTTTTCTTCCAGTCAATCAATACTGCTCAGGAGAAAACCCTTTCAAAATATCCAGAATTTACTGTCTTTCAAAGGATTAACACTGGTCTTCAAGTTTCTACACTAGACTATTCTAGACTACATTACCTTCTCCTTTATTTCTCTGCCTTTGAAATGAACCCATATTACATCCTCTTCCTATTCCTGAGTATACACTTTCTTCTTTCTTAAAGAGTCTTGTTTTTTTTTCTTTCAGAAAATCCATTCTGTTATATTTGTTAGGGGGAAAGTTAATGTTATTATCTCTTGAAAATCCAGCTAACCAAAACTTCTGCCTCTTACCATTCTTTAAATGAAATATTATTGTTTTACTTGTAAAGAGAAAAACATATATACATTATCTCTCTTGCTTTATTAACTTATAAATATCTAAAGTTCAAGAGCAAAATCTTCCATTCATTGTTTAGAGTCTACTAAACAAAACCAAGAAATTAATAAGAACCTATCTCTTGAAAGGTTACTTTGGTTTACATTTATAAAGAGCATATTGGAATTGACTGAGAATCTAGAGAAAATGGGTTTCTATTCTAAATAACTTTCTGCATTTAAAACAATGTATTGGCTTGTCTTCTAGTAATAAACAACTTTATTCAAGTAACGAAAACAATGGAAATAAAAATTATCTTAAAGGTACTAGAAAGAAAATTGACTACATGTAACCTAAAACCAACACTAATAAGGTATCACAGATAACAACAATTAAGATATTTTGAAACATCGTAATATTAAATGTTAAAAATCAAGGCTTCCTTAGGATACTCACATTTAATAACACCCCAATGGGATGTCTTCCACATATAGTATTATGATATTTCTTCAAGTAATTGCTAAAAGATACAGGATCTAATTGTTCTATAATACTCATACCCTAAAAGAGAAAGAGAGAGAAAAGGGGAGGGAGAGAGAGATAGAGAAAATGAAAGAAAAAAAAGGACACAATTTATTATTTCCTAGTTACATTTTAAAACTGTCACTTAGAGCTAAACATCATAATTTTGCAATTAAGGAGAAGTAAACAAAATACCTTAAACAAACCTTGTGAAATACCAAACGCATTCACCAAAGGTAATCTCATTATAGTCAGCTCTCAATAACATACACACACTTTATTAACAGAAAATTTTTAATCCCCATTTAGTTTTCTCTCATTTCCGGTACGCTTCTACACTACCTTCACCAGTTGTTACTTAGCTCACAATCCTCAAACATTTCACAATTTTATATTTTTCTTATGTATTTATAAAGGTGAATCTGTAAAAATTTTCACACAAAATCTAAAATTAAATTTGATGCTGGTTTTTTCCATATCCATTATATTTCTCCTATCATTGGCATTAATAATCAAGAGCTGATTGTAATTTAACTATTTCCATAACTATACTTAAATATCAACAATAGGCAATGCATTTAAAATTATTAGTAATTATCTAGGTACATGTTTTAAAAAAGATACTACAAAGAAAATAATTTACATATCTTTTAATTAATTTAAAGCCCATAAAAGATTAATAAAAGCTTAAGCAAAACTGGTCTTTTATAAACAAGTTAAAAAGAAAAGTTCTTTAACAACTTGAAATTAGAATGCTCTATTTTCAAGGTTTTAATTCAGAATCAAAGTTCAGGTTACTATTAAAACAAAATCTATGACTCGGACACTTGCTTACACTCAATTCCATGTTCTGTAAATACATTCAAATAATACTATGTTCATAACACATTTATATAAAGCAACTTTAACTCATCTGAGTCAGGTAAATGAATTCAAGATTCTAACTCATTCATTCAGCAATTACCTTACCTTGTTTTCTTATTCTGGTAAAATACATTTATATTCAATAAACTGGATTAAAATCCTCTGGGAAAAATGTAAATGGTAGTTTAACTAGGGAATTAACTGATATACTTTGTTTGGTTTTTAGAATTATATTTCAACATGTTTTAACAAAACAAGCACAGTAGAAAGGCACCTAATCAGATGAACTCTCATCTGAAAAATGATAGTTTTTAGTAACTGACATACAAATATTGCAGTGGCAACATCAAAATTTAGTTAATAAAGAAATTTTTTCCAGAATACTCAAGTCCTTATCACATTTTTCTACAAATGTATCTGAAGGCTAGGCATATGCATGTATAATCAACTTCCAATTGCTTGCACATCAGTTAGCCACTCTCAGACTTATAACACAACCAGTGTTTAATGCTAAGTTGGTTTTCCCCTGCCAACAAGGAAGCTTCCAGGTCAACAATCTCCACTGACATTTGGTGCGAGCTCAGAAAAATACGCACTAACTTAAAAGTAAACCTAAGATAAACACTTAGTATCACAAGTCTGGTGCAAAGAAAATCACACAATGTATTTCTAAACCAAGCAGTAATACAGAGATGAAGTAACAAATCTCTTCCATAAATACAGATAATCAAGATATAAATCCCTAAAGATGAAAAAACTGACACATAAGAAAGGTTAAAAGCTTGCCTCTAAATTTCTAATCCTAGGCTCTTTCTCATTGATTAATCTGCTTCATAAAGTATAACAAAAGACATACTAACAATTCTTTAAATAATCTTATACATCTACAATTGATATACATATTGTAAGAGAACTTTTAATGCTCTTGGATGAAGTCTAGGACAGCTTACCTTAAACAGAATTTCACTTATTAATAAGTTATGTGAAATTGAGGTTCCAGTGTACATTCTAACATTAAAATCTCAAAGTACATTTTTTTAAACAAACTTATCTTTATTTTAACAAATTTCTATATCGACATGAGGAATCAGAGAGAAGGAAACGAATGATCACACTTTAGAGGATAAAGAACTCAAAGTGACTGGCCAAGAAATTTCATATAGAAAGATATAAAATTATAAATGTAGAGAAGATGCTACTAAATAAAGCGTTCAAAATGAAGATATGATGATTGAATTACAACAGGAAAAATAAAAACATTGAGATGATGGAAGTTAAGAGGTTAAATTTAAAACTTTAATTCCCTAAAGTGTGTTATGTACCTGCCAGGGCAAGAATCAATGTCACTCCACTCAATTCTCTAACAAATATCATAGTTAAGAGGTAGGCCTTTTCATAAAAGAGGGATAGAGACAAAAGTTAAGGCTTTATTCATGAACAAACCTCTACAAGTAGAAAATTCATGAAGTACACAAACAATAGCAATAATGATAATAAAACTGCAAAACGCGACATCTACTAACTAATACGGAAGACTGGCAAATATGCTTGGTATATATTTAGGTTTTGATGCTAACAATTTTGAAATTATAATTACAAAATTCAAGAAGATGAAAACTCTAGTTTGATACTATTGCCCAAATTCCAAGATGATGAAAAATAAAACGCTTCTCAAATATGCCTCAGTAACTTTTTCTGTTCCTCAAATACTGGAAGATATGATCGGTGACTCTAAAGTCCAGCTGATGGAAAGCTTGCCTACAGCCTAGTATATTGAGTATTTGTTCAGAAGAACTTAATGTAACGTGAAGCAGGGAAGTGAGTCATTACCCATTTAGCTTAAGATATAAATCAGACTTTATAAACACCAAAAGCCTATGCATCACAGTCTGGATTTCTGAGGAATTTAGCAGCTTCAGCAAGAAATCTTCAGATTGAAAGCTAATTCTCTACCTGGAGATGGACAAGGGCAGATAGAACCTATCACTGTGCTGACTCTCCAATTGATGGGTGAAAGTCTGCAATGTCAAATCCCAGTGGTAAAATTGGTAACTACAATATTGCCACAGGATATGAAAGACAGTTTGGGGAATAGAATCAATAATGTTGTAAAGATTTTATAGCGCGTCAGATGGTCATATCTTATTAGGGAGACCACTCCATGGATGGTATAGATGCCTGACCACTGTGCTGTACACCTGAAACTGAAGCTGAATAATATTGTATGTCAACTATAATTTAATCTATATAAATATAGTCATGGGATATGGAGTACAGCATGAGGAATAGAGTCAGTGGAACTGTAATAGTAGATATATACGATGTCAGAGGGGCAACAGATTGGGGGAGGGGGTTATCATCTTGTGAGGGGTGAAATGTCTAACTGTAACATTGTTTTGTACACCTGAAACTAAAACAAAACAAAACAAAAATCCTAGTGGCAATCCTAAACAGGCACTTTGAACTGATAGAACTACAAATTCAAGACTCCGATAAAACAAAGATCTTCCCTTTTTTAAAAATTTATCTATATATAACATTTAGTTTAAATTTTATTTAATTTTAAGATGCTATCACCCAGAAATAATCTCCCTCTAAAGTAACAAACACGAAAGAGTAGCCAAACTTTTTTAGAGATCTTTAAGAAATAAGAATTAGAATGGTGCCTTTAATTATAAACACATAATTAATTACCACATTATCAAGTTATTAGGATTCATTTTTTTAAGTAAGGATATACTTTTATGTTAGAGATGAGTACACGGGAGGTAAAATGAGAAAAGGAAATATTCTGGTTTCTATAAGAGGTTTCAAGAGAAAATCTTATAGAGAAAAAAAAATTATGGAAAAAAAAATCACCTTAAAGATAGCAGTACTAAGCAGCAATGTACTATCTTAAAGATGATATGTAGCTATTTTAAATCACTATCGTAAAAAGATATCTTAAAGATAATGTTATAAAACTACTAAAGACTATTAAAGAAACTATTGGTTCAAGTGAAAGAAGTATGAGTAGACAAATATGAACAATTTCACTTTTAAAAGAGTAGGAAGAAGGAAAGAAAAACTGCTGAAGTTCAAAGTAAACAAAGTGACTACTAATAAATGTAGAAGGAAAAGAAGTTATAAGGATGACTACAATGACATTTCCAGATTCTCTCGGCCAAATTCTAATTTGCCAATGTCCATATTGAAACACTGGTCTACATCAAAAGTGGCACAGAAAAAACATGTGATCATGTAATATATATAAAATATGCAAAAAATATGGCTAATGTTTCAAGTATGTGATCTAAAAATTAACAAAAATCAATGTCTTAAATTATGTTCTGCTTTGGTCACTTTAATACTGAAATTGCAAAATACTAGTTACTAAAAGACATGGTCAGTAGTTGATAACATTGTGACTTTCAGCATCTGTATGTCTTATAACTAGTTACATTTTTCCCCCAACTACAATATTTGAAAGATCTAGTCTGCTTTCCTACATATTTTTTCTTTCTTTATGTGTTTATTTTACATAATATTCAAATGCTAGAGATATAAACATTTTCTAATAAGAACAGCTACTTTTCTTTTGCTTTTGGAATTTAGAAATAATTTCATTTATTTTCTAGCTTTTTAATAACTACATTTAGTAATACTTTTCTGTTAACAAAAAAAGGACCAAAACTTAATTAATGCACTCATTTTAAGCAGGTTAAATCTAAAATTTTATACTTAAAAATAATCTCTCTTCAGTCTATTAAATTTTCAAAACGTAAAATTATTATAATTCAGAATTGCTAACATTTTTGTAATGCACAGAGAACCATCGCTTTGTATTTGCTCTTAAAGGATTACATATAGGAACTAAGATATTGGTTCTCAAATGAATGAAATTATTTATAACATGAAATTACGCTTTAGAAAAGGAATATATAGAGGAATATTCACCGTTTGATTACATAAATCAATTAAGAAAACATTATATAAGAGTCTGACTAACAGTAAGTATACATATATACGTATGCATAAAAACATATATACGTGAGTATACAGAGCTAACCATTCTTATTATTTTAATCCATTTATTCTAACTCCCAGAATTGACTTATAACTTGAATTAACAGCATGCTAATAAAAGAACAGAACACTGAGCCATTTGAAAATTCTATGTTTCCATAAATGGACCACAAAAACAACTCAAAATGTTATTATCAAATATTAAAATCAAGAATATTAATATGAAGCAAATATTCAATCTTTATTCAGAACTTGTATTCCAGACTATTAATTTTTAAAGTTATGTTCTGGTAACTTTGGATATCTACAGTAAAGTAAATCAGTTGTAGATTTAGAAGTCAACCTACAGCTCACTGGTTCTACTCATATTTTTAAACAAAAATTTCTAGTTTCAAAGACTTGAAGCTAGCAGAAAAGGCAACAATTCCAGGAGAAGTTGTGAGAATTATGCTAATGGATAAAGGTTACTCTTTTTGCTCTGCCTCAAAGTAAGAAACCAACGTCTAGCGAACTGCTCATATACATCAAGAGAGACAAATAAAGCTAGTAATCTTCATATAAACTAACAATCAACAGAGAGTTAGTAGAAAGGCTAAAAGAATAGTTAAGTATGGATGCTTATATATAACACATATACAGAGCAACAAAGAATATTAAAGTATTTAAATGTGACCACAATTCTAAAGAGTTTCAAATGATGTTATCATGTTCACTCACTTCGGAGCACCAGGTAAGCCAATGCTTTTTGGGAAAACTCCTGCGTGCTAAAAACACCACTGATTTACAAATTCTTACACTTGCAAAACTAAATGTTGTCTAAAGTTCACAAATGATTTAAAAAGCTGACTAGAAAACAAGGGGAGAGATGACGAATAGGGAATTTTGTTCTACTTCAACAGGTCAGAGGCTCTAGTGGGCGGTTCACATTTACCTACAAAGCTCACTCAGAAATAACAATATTGGGACTCTTTTCATACTACTAAAAGGGGATCTCCAGGGGTAGGTATGGGCAAGCCAATTTTGAAGAAGTTCCACAAATTATTTCAGCTGTAAAAACAGGGTTGATGATTATTACAGCAGACAATTTCACCTCTGCCCTGGCTTTAATTACCATCTAACAATCTCTCCCTAAACTGTTGCCAATTCCCATTGTTACTACTCCTGCCCTGCTGTAGAACCTCTTCTCTACAACAGCCAGAGTAACCTTTAAAGTGAGGTAAATTATATCACTTTACTTCTATTGCACTGACACAATTTCTTCCCTGAAATATAAAGCCCTACATTGTCCGATCCCTGCCTACCTCTTTCATCACGGCCTGTACCATTCTTACCCTTATCTACGATACTCCTGCTATACTGACCTATGCTTTCCTTCTATCACAGCTGCCTCTTTCCCATCTTCAAGTCTTTACACTGGCAGTTCCTTTGGTCTAGAATGCTCTTCCCTCTGATCTTTACTTGGTTTGCTCTTTCTTATCATTTATATCTCAATGTTCTTCCTCAGGGAAGTCTTTCTCCAATCAACCTCAAATCACTATCTCAAAACCTTTTCATTCTTTTCTGTAGAGCACACATCACTATTAGAAACTTACATGCATCCTTACTTTTTTAAAATAAGTGGACCACAAAAAACATCTCCCTCCCCTAAGAATACAATCTCTGTTTAGTTCAAGTCCGTTTGTTTACTACCATATCCCCACCAGTGCCGACCGAGGATTTTAAGTGCACTCAAAAATAATTTGAGAGATGAAAATCCAAATGCCTACTTGACTGACATCTCTATTTGGATGTCTTAAAGACAACTGCAAATAGAACATACCCCTAATAGGATTTATGATCTTCCTGCCTCGTAAAACAACTGGTCCTATCTTCTTGTGCTTCTGACCTAAGTGAATAGCAACACCCAACCAGCAGCATGTAAGCCAGATATTTAGGAGCCATCCTTGATCCTTCCTTCCCCACCAAGTATACGCCATCTCCGAGTCCTACTATAAATTTGTCTTTTAAATATACTGAATACATCCACTCTGCCCTCACCATCCACTGTCCAAATTACCATTTCTCACCTGATTACCCAACTAGTTTATTCATTTCTCCTCTGGCCTCCCTGCAACCCATTTGCTACACTGTAGCTATGGTCTATTCAAATACAATCTGATTTTATCACTTTCTTATTTAATATCCTTTAAACAGCCTGTTCTAGATTCTCTAGCTTCATTTCTCATCATTCCCCCATCTATTTATCCATCAATTTATTCAACAAAGTACTAAGAAGAAAAACAAAGGATAAGGTCATTTAAAAACCGTTCACCATAGGGGCATAATGAAAAATTATGGGCACATTTTTGGGTTGTCCCAATAACTTAAGATGTTATTGGGGGAATCAGTGGGTGGAGTCCAGGGATGATGACTGTAATACAGGACAGTCCTACACACAAAGAACTGTTCTCATCCCATGACACTTTTCCACGTTCATGTAAGTGAAAAACATGCTTGTAATTATATACATCCTAGCTCCATTTTACATACAAATCATACAAAGAAGTTTTGCATGATTTTAATACACAGATTTCCCAGGAATGGAGCAATCTCATAAAGTGAAGAAGACTATACTTTGTTTAGTTTACAACTTTACTAAGAATTGATCACCATTTTGGAAAATCAAGACACCGAGCAATGCTACTTAGTAATGTGAATCACAAGTACAAAATAAATATGTAATTTGCATTTGTAGCTATTATGTTAATGATACTATGTGTGCAGGCATCTAACTACCTCACCGTGTCTTCTAATAGAATTAGACCTGGGCATTTACATTATTAAATATAT
This sequence comes from Rhinolophus hipposideros, assembly GCF_964194185.1. NCBI lineage: Eukaryota > Metazoa > Chordata > Mammalia > Chiroptera > Rhinolophidae > Rhinolophus > Rhinolophus hipposideros. The sequence continues at coordinate 56,127,465 of NC_138058.1, read as the reverse complement.
ATCAATTATTTTCCTTTTATTTCCTTCTCATATTACATTAGGGCATTCATTTAATCATGGATATACAAAGATTATATTCAATAATTCATTCATTTGAAAAATATTTATTAAGCACCTACTTATGTTCTAATCACTATTCTAAGCATTTTGGATACATCAGTGAACAAAACAAATATCCTGACTAACAAAACTGTAATACATATGTAAAATATGTAGTTTGTTAGAAGAAAAAGTAGTGGAAGGTAAAGTGTATTGGGAAATGCTGAAAGGGTGCAATGTGTAAGATGCAAAATCTAATGGGGTGTTCAGTAGGCCTTATTGGGAAAGTGAAAGGTGAGCAAAGCCGTAAGGTAGGTGAGACAGTCAAGAGCAAAAAGGGCAAAAGCCTTATGCTAAGCACATACATGGCATTATTGAGGAACCGTACAGAACTCAGTGTGTCCACACTATCCTCAATATTTCTTACATCTTTATATTGTAATAACTTCATTTTAAGGCTGTTTGAAAACTAGACTGTAAGTTCTATGAAATCAGAAACCATGTTTTCTTGTTATTGTCAATACTTCACATGGTATCAGACACACAGTAGATAGCCATTAACCATTTGCTATATGAAGGAAATAAGTGATGAAAGAAACAGAAAACTGTTCTTAGGTAACTGATAACTAAACCTCAGAACAGTAAGAAGCAGAAGTGAGAAAATAATTAAAAGACAACATCATAAATCCAAAAGAAAAGTGAGTAAATTAAAATCCAGACAAAATCCCAAAGGTAAAAGTATTAAGCCATAATTAGATTTAAAGTAACAAGACAAATTTAAATTCTCCTAACTAAATTTGCATTCATTCTATTTGGCTTTTAATAAAATATATCATATGATATAATCTACCTATAGTTTCAGATCCAGATTCCTTACTAAAATGTTTTAACTACTATAGTCTAAATGTTCCTGTACTAAAACGTGCATTAAGCTTTTCGCACAGTGGTAAAGTTGATTTTAACACATCACAGACTTAAAGGTTGACAGAATTTAAAGACAAGTTAGAGACCATCTACTATAAGTCTCTCATCTTACAGATGACAAATCAAGGACTAGAAAATTGAAATGATCTGTCAAAGGTCAGAGCAAGTTAGTGATATATCTGCTAGGTTTAACATTCTATTTATTAGTAGATACCAAAATGATTTATATGACTTTTTAAATATTAAAAGAACTACTATGACTACCATACTACTTCAGGGAAAATGACAGGATCAATGTCTACTGTATTCCTGGGCAAGATAAGAATAAAATCATATTTTAAAATTCCATATTTAAAACAACAAATTGAAATTCCATTTAAGAAAAATCTAAATGGCCAAAAATAGAATTAAATAATAAAAACTAAAAATTTGCTCTAGTTGTTTCTGCTTAACAGTAACTAATGGCATTAGTATCCTGTTGTCCCTAAAAATAACACACTCCCCCAAATAGTACCTAAAAGCTGTCTCTAACTATATTAAGTAGTCTCATTAATCAAATAAAATTAAGATGAAGGAAATGTCTACTAATAGAACCGGGATTATTTTTATAATCAATATTCATATGATTACAAACGATATTTTGTACATTTAGTTGAAGAGGAGGGAAAGAATTATTAGTCCATTGTATATTTCAACATATTAAGTCTTGAATCACTAATCTGAAATTAAAGGAAAAAACCTTAGAGCATTAAAACCCCACACCTGAGAGACTTACCATTTTATCTAGATGTTCAATGGATCTATAAATCTCCCCCTGGGATTCATCATAGTAACTGTAACGGAACCTTTGACCTTGAAACAAATATCATGTACAAAATAAAATAGGGAAAAATTAGAAGCTAAAAAGAAAGCAAGCGCTTACCAAATAATTTCAGTTCTCATGGAAGGCAAGGCACAGCTTAAGCCTCTGAGAGAATCATTCCCAAGAGCCCTTATACATAAAAATAAAAGGCACATTTGGGAAGGTAATAAAGAAATGATATGTCACCAGTGCTTTATGATGTTAAAAACTATTTCAAATTGTAAAACCTTAAAGTCATGAGCAATACAAGACTAAGGAAACAAAACAGCTTAAAAGTTAGAAGCATTGTTAAACATATTATATCAGTCTATAATGGAGAGTAAACCCAGAGAATATGATGTAAGAAAATTTGGTTTAAGGAAACTGTCTCAATGTTACAAATCAATGAAAGCTTAGCTTTTGTTGCACAAATGCAAAGATTTGATCTCTATTACAGAAAAAAAATGTATGTATAGATCAGAGATACATGTGGCTTCTGTGATTTCTATGACCTCAAAAAATTTTATCTCATCTTTGCAAAACTTTCTGCTTGGAAAAGGATCAATACAAGTGCCTTAAAATAAGATTCACAAAAGATAAATAGTCCTACTGTGACAATAAACTCTCAATAAGGATACAAGCACAGAACATTCAATGTTTAACTGTTCTCCAAAGAACAGAGAGGGTAAAATGGAAGAAACTCAAAAAGAAGACAGAAAACAAAAGATTCAGGAAATAAATTTTGCTTCCTACTATAGTCATAGGAAAACCAACAGTTAAACATATTCATAACTCATTGTGGATTGTAATTGAATTGATTATGCTGCATTTCACATACATCTAAACTTTTCTTTCAGCAATGCCTTTATTTCCAAGAATTCACTACTTTTACATTTCCTTATTTTAAAAAATTCACCAAAATGCTTTCCTAAAGGTATTATAGTACAACAATCACATATGCACATACTATATGTCTTGTGGATCATATATAGTTCACATATCCAATTATTACCCTCACACCTGAGGAGATGGGTTTCTCTGGCTGGATAAACATGATTTTTAAATTTTCTGTTTATCTTACTAAAAAATATCACCTTCTAAATAAGAAGCGGTGCAAAATTATAAAACTCTTTTGATGTCTTTTTGGAAAAGCCACATATCACAGTTCTTAACACTTCATTTCCTTGTTCATGATGATCATCTTTGGCGGCCACCCTACTACAATATTCGTATTTCCTTAACTGTCATTTTAACTTTTCACATACACTAATACATACAATTACTCAATGTGGCAGTTCTTATTTTCCCCCCCAAGAACCATTATTAAATCAATATTGCAACGTACAATTCATGATATCCTAGAATCAAGTAATAGAGTTCTGAGACAATTATCTGCCTTCTTAATATAAAAACCTTTTTTGGTAAACACTGACATCCATTACAGTCCTTGCAGTAAAAAAATTCTTAAACAGTGACAATTCATCCCTCAGTGGTCTTACATTAAATAATTCATCAGACATTTCTTTCAAAATTTAGGGTTAGGTATAGATTCGTTTGTCTTTAACGAATTTATGTACTTACTCCTATCTAATAATGAGAACTATATAATTGACCCCAGTTTTCCTATTTTCAAGGTGACTATCTTCTAGAAGGCTCAAAGCCAAATCTAAAGTCCGTCACAATAATTTATTGATTCAAATCATTGATATTAAATTTCTACTTCAATTTCAAAGTTCTTTTGATAAAAGCTGCCCAAAATCTTTAAATGAACAATTAAATGAATAATCTCAGACAAAAAAAATTCTGACTCAATGTCAACATAATAAGAAATCAAGATAAATATTCTTTAAACCTGAACTGTGTCAGACATATTCTAATGCATTCTCTTTTTCTTCCTTTGGGAGATAACTGTTAGTTTTAGTGTCAATGATCCCTGTGACTAGGACATAACTGTCTTTTCTGAAGACTGCTACTCTCAGGAGCAGAGAAAAATGTATGTACTTTGTGACTGCCATTTGTTACTCAAAAGTTATTTTTGCTTACTTCCAAGTTCAGAGCTCCTGTTTCAAATGGCTGACTCAACTGTAAGTAAAAAGTGTAACTATATTTTAAAATGCTGTCATGTTCATAAGCATCATTTTCAATGTAAGTTTCACTGAAAAACTACTTCTGAAAAGTATATAGAATGTCCGAAACTTTAAAATACTAAACAGACAATTGATTTAATAAGCTAAAATGCATAGAAAGTCAACGAGCTAATGCTTAATGTTTTGCTATTTTTTGCTACTCTCTAGTAGCCACTTTGTATTTAGTAGCTAAGGAACTGAGTAGAAATATTTGATGAGCACTAAAGAATCTATCAGTTAAGCTAAATCTTACTATGTACAGCAAAGTCTGAAAAAAATCTCACTTATAATAGCTCCAACTGTTTCACAATAATTTTTTTAATTGCACAAATATTTAAATTACCTGAGTAATTCATTCTGACCAATATAAATACACAAAACACCTAATCTGAAAGAAATAACTGCCACCATCCTAGCCTATGTGTATGTATGTATGTATGTGTATGCATATATGGACTTAAACACACACACAACTTTAGTTAAACGCCACTTGGAATTTGAGCTCAAAAGATCTTTTTTGTTTCTAATTACTAAAAAAAAAAACGAGTTTTTCAAGATTTTATTTAATAAGGAATAACACTATTATTGACACTATGTATGACAACACTAGCACGATACCCTGATCATAAAGGCCCCTTTAAATATTTATTGTTGATTTAAAATGTTATGATTTCATGTACCTCATGAGCAGATATGTTTTGTTTTACAATATTTCTAACATTCAAGAAAGCTTATGAACCTAACTTGAACAAATACAGTTGCTTATACACCTGGACAACTAGACTTGCGTGTACTTTTATAAATATGAATAAAGCATATCGCATAGTAAGAGAAAATTACTTACCTGAAACTTATCCTTTCAGAAGGTACACTGGGAAAATGGATTCTTTGAGCCCCTGTTTCAACTCCAAGTATGAGCTTTCTAGCTTTAAGAGCCACTGACACTGCCCCTAGGGACAGCACAAGCTTTGGAACTCCCCTAGTGAGTATGTCAGAAGTTTCTTCAGGTGCCTTCCCTCAGTTCTTTTCAAATTCAAAAGATGAGAGGAAAAATAACCCAAGAAAAAAATCCTGTAAAGCAGAAACCTTACTCTTTGAGGGAAGGAGGGTAGCTCATTTGTGAATCCATTCCAGAGCACGCTTTCTGAGAAAAAGAAATACAGGTAAGTAATTTTCCCATCTCCAAAGGTGACTGGTGATTAATGAGTGGATTCACAGAGTGTGGAGAATAAGCTCCAGGGATGTCTTTTTAACACACAACAATCAACTAATGAGGACAAACATAACAATGAATGGTACAAGAACCAACACTACTTTTTAAGTACCTCAAAACAAAGAGTAAAAAAAAATATTAAATACCTCAACATTAAGCTATACACTGGATTGTGGAAACAAACAATGAGCTTAGAAAGTTGATCTATAAAGCCCCCAAAAGATCAGTCAACAAGACAGACTTTCAGACATATGTCCAGTAAAAATTGTACTGTTAGACATTCACTTAATCACTTTATGTCTATATATTGAAATGTTTTCAAATACTTTAGAAACCTGACAACAACCTGTGAGATAGATTACTAGGCCATTCTGTATTAAGAACCTACACTGGGGACATTCATAACTGAAATCGCTATCAAAGAAAAAAATGAATTTCATAAAAGAAATGTTATCTAAGTAGCATCAAATAAGGTAACCATTTTTATAAGCAAAACATTATAGTCCTTTCATTCTGAAGTCTTAGTTACGTAAAAGTATTAGCCTTCTCACAAACTTGCGAAAGATCAAAAACCTTAAATATGTGAAATCAAAAATGTACTAACAGTTGAGAAGAAAAATATCAAACCTAGGATAAGACATATTTCAGGAATTAGCTAACTTATGCTCAAACCAATTTAAATATTTAGAAAATAGTCATACTCTCATACCCAAGAGACTAACAGCAGAAAGGAAGAAGAGTACGCACGAATAATCACTTGTTAATGTATATTAAACAAAAAATCTGAATAGTAAAAGATATATTAAAATATTTAGAGGAATACCACTTTTTAAAGCTGGCACATATTTATGAAAAAGAAATTATATAAATCTAGACAAAAGTAAGTTTATAGATAAAATCTAAAATTGCTGAAGAGACAGTAGTAAAACTTCTTTATATTTTAACAAAATATAATTTATCACTAACGATTACCAAGTAAATTTATGGAAATTGATTTGTACTTAAAACCACCATAAAAGAAGAATTAAATAACAGCATGAATTCACTTTTAAAGAATCAAGTTCTGTTAGATCCAGTTTCACTTAGAAACTTCTTAAAAGTTAACTGAAAATTATGTTAATGAAAGCTGTTAATCTAAATTTGGAAATGTAAATTTCAGGGAGGTCAGGAAAACACAAATATTAACAGAAAATATGGAAAAGAGCAAAAATGAAACTTAGGGAAATAGAATGAAAATTCTACTATTTAGAAAAACTACAGACAAAATTCTCTTGGATGGAGCCATCCTATGGGATGTAGAGCTTGGTAAGTATACAAAGTGTGGAGACACCATTACTTACCCATAGTAAAAAACAAACAAACCAAATACTAGCAGCAAATGTCCTTTCACTTATGCCACTCTTCCTGATTATAATAGGAAGGATGAAAAGAGGTGGGATCATTATAAGTGTTACCAGGGAAACATCATCCTACTGGGCTATGTAATGATAAAAGGTAGGAACTGAAATGCAGGGTTTGGGGGGTGGGGTGGGGGGACAAATTCAATTGAGTGGAAGGAAGAAGGGCGTAATAGACTCTAGATTCCCAACCCTCCCTTAGCTTGCTTCACCCAAAAAGAAAACTTGGGAATATTTCAGCCTTTATACTTTTTATCTCTGTAATATCTCTCTCAAATCTAAATAAAAAGTTAAATGGGATCTGCAAGATGAACATCTTTAAAGAAAAATACACTTAAAAGAAAAAAAGAAAATCATCTGTATAATGGACATTGGCTAACAAATAAGGTCAACAAAGCAAAATCCTTCCAACTACATATAGGTCTCCCAGCTATTTCCATCACTCAAGTTTCTCTATTTTTCACAGAAGCTGGACAATCTATAAAGAGAAGCAATGACTAGAAATGAAAAATGTCATCACTGCCAATACTATAATGTACTACTATTCAACAGAAACCAAAATAATTCCACTGTATATATCTGAGTAATTTGTCAACTATACCATAATCAGTCAAGTGATTTTTCTTCAAAAACCAGCTATTTAGAAATGTGGAGTATGTTAAGAGCCTAACTCAATGAAACTTTTAAGGTCTCTGAATAGTTAAGGAATTGAATCCTTCCTATAAAATAGTTGAGAAGTCAGTGTTATCATTACTTCAGTATGGTAAAAACTGTCCAGTATCTTTAAAAAAAAAAAAAAAGTAAGAAGAAGCCACTAAGTACTATCTTCATGAGAAAAAGCTAGATTTTGGAGATGGGAATATAGCACTCATTAATTTAGGAAACATGACTAATGCCACTCAAGCATGAATTTGAGAAATTCATGCTTAATTGCTAAGTAAAGAAAGTTTAACCCATAGGTAGCCAATGATTCATATTACTTCAGTAGGCATGTAAAACAGAAAATAAATCTTACAAGAATGACAGTTACTATTATGACTGTAGAAAGAAGACTACCAATTTTGGAATAGTATCCATGCAACATTTTCAACTTACCCCAAACCTCCATCAAATTTCCTAATAAGAATTATTACAGTGCTTTCTATAAGTACAAAGTAAGCACTTATTGAATATTGTTAGTGAGAACGACACTAAAAAAAAATAGTTGAAAAAGTTCTACTAGTTAACCATCAAACGTAAATATGTTTTCGTCTCTGGATAATTCCCATAGCTAACATTTATCAGCCTTTGGAAATTTTGAGTTCTTTTTTGTAATTATCACGAGGAAATTCTAGCTTAAAATTTAAATACCAAAATTTTCAAGAAATCAGGAGAGCAAATGACCTAAATAATTTTCTGAGAATCTAGGTAGAATGTAAAACAAAATTCATGTTTCTCTCTCAACATTGTACTTAAACATAGTAGTGAACAAGGGTTTGTTTACTTTAGAATTCATTAACGAGGTATAAAGGATGACTACACAGAAAAGAGCAATAATATTAAGGTGTCCACTAATGTTTTATGTGGATTTATGTTGTGCTTGCACGTGGTGCCAACCTAGAAGGAGAGCCTAGACTCTAAAGCACAGTATCAGGAGAATCAATTATTTAAATCATAGAGTGATTTAAAGTCATTCATAAGAGCCTTAAAAGTGAAGAGGGAGGGGGCAGCACATGCTTCAAGAATTATTAATTTCTAAAACATTATTAACAAGGAAGATTCACAATACTAAGAAAAATAGCCTTTTTCAATATGAGACACCTTAGTTTTTAAGATCAACTATTACTAAACTTCAGAATTTCTAAGAACTCTTTTTAAGCATCGACCTAGCCCTCAGATCTAAGTAATATACTATATCCATAAAAAGTAACTTCTGCCAAAGGTAGCCAACTAACCAATAGAACTTGTTATTTAAGAACCCTGAGGGCCTGTTCCGAAGTTTGGCAAGGTAAGAGAGCTTCCTATACACTCTAAACCAAGGCTTTAAAGCTCAGAACCATTGACAATTTGGGCAGGATAATTCTTTGATGTGGGGGCTTTCCTGTGCATTATAGGATGCTTATTTAGAAGCTTCCCTGGACTCTATTCACTAGATGCCAATAGCATCCCCACCTCCCCCCCTACCTCTGTTGCAATGATCAAAAATGTCTCCAGGCTTTTTCAAATGCCCTCCTGGGAGGATAATCAGCCCCAGCTGGGAAATGAGTGCCTTCAACAAAAATATTTGTCTGTACCATTAGGGAAGATGGATCTCGGGGCCACTCATAGCACGACTTAAAAGAAGAAAATACCAGCCTAAATAGGTCAGATAAATGTTGAATCAACTCTGGCAATCAATGGGTAAGACATGAAAACCCAGGGCTCCCTTTATCTCACTCAGGATGTTTTTCTGGCCATTCTAGCACTTGTACCATAAAAATTATGGTTTTGTGTCTTACGTTTTTCTCTATAATCAAATAAATAATTGAATAGTGAACAGATATTGGCATCCTTAAACCAATGAATACATGAGCCTAAGAGATGTCCTAAAAGGAATATGATTCAGAAATGTTCCAGAACCATAAATGACAGCAAATTTTACCCAGAGAATTTGAGAAACAAAATTTACTAAGAGACATCCACCAATGCCTCACTTCCTTTGGCTCTATTCACTGTGAAGCTTCCTTATTCTTTTAATTCACGATAACAGAAATCATTTAAGAGTCCTCATGAGTCTTATGAACCACTACCAACGAAGACTATAGTGCTAACAGCCAATATGTTACAATCTTTGAAGGGCAGCTCTAAATTGATGGCAACTATGGGCAAAAATTAAGTATTAAAGAAAAACAGGAAAAGAAAAAAGACTAATTACAAAACAGGAAATGTGGAAAAGGACTACTATAGCACACAGTGCGCTTCTATGTTCTAAAGAAGAAAAATTGTTTTATCCACCAAAAAAAAACAACTTCAGGGAATCTACCACACAACTCTACCTGGAAATGGGGTTAAAGGATCTTAACTCCCACTAATGCAAGTGTCTAAGCAAGGATGCCCTCACAGTGTGAATCCAATTATACCAGTCGCCTTTGGAAATGTATCCATAATCCACTATTACAATCTGATCCTTTTCAAATGGCCAAAAGACTTTTTTATTTATTTAATATTGCTGCTAAAAGTAAAACTTTCCAAGGAAAGTGATAAAGAACTGAAAATCAGAGCTTAGAATGAAAAGATACCTTTAACCACAGTATATAATATCTACCATGATATGTTAAAATCTAGAACTTACCCCAATGGCAGAAATCAGAAGAAACCACAAACAGATTACTAGGATCCGCTAGATATTTACTGAAGAGTTTTCCGAATTCCTGTTCTTTTGACTCACTCAGAGCTCCAACCAGTACAGGAATAATGGTAAACTCATCCTTATGGCTTAAAAAAAAAGAAAAAAAAAAGTCACTTAAGAAGTATAAGAATAAAAGTAGTTTTCAATGTGTTTGCACTAAAAAGTGGAGCATTTATTAATAGTGGTAAGGATAATACACATGATGTTGAATTCTTGAAATCTATAAATAAATGTTTAAAGAAGACCATTTAAAAATATGAGGTACAGAATATCAAAATATCTATTTAAGTTACAGAAATATACAATACTTCTTTAGGTAAACAAAGCTATTTTAATACCAGGTATAATAATATCCTCAAAAATAAAAATAAGCCCATCAGACCATCACCAAGTCTTCTGAATTACCCACCAAAGCTACAATCATCTGCCCAATCCTTCTGCAATTTTAAAAGAACATTAAACTTCCTCACCTATTTTGATCCTATCCTGTTTATAATACCACCATTTCTGGCACTTGTTCTATAAACCTGCCAACTAAGACCTTCAACACTTAATACTGGCTTCCATAAGATTCACCAACTTACACCTACGCTAATAAACAGATACAGGACAGTCTGAAGACACAACTCAAATTTCACTGGCATCTAGGGTGAACATAGAATTCAAGGAAGTAGACATTAATTTCCAGCAGCAAGAAAAAGACACAAGGCCCACCCAAAATGTTTATAGCATAGTCACAAGTCCCTTTTTCATTCTACAGATTGACAGATCTATAGAAAAGGAACAGAGCAGATTAATAAAGAGTAACTATGATGGGCTATAGAAATAGACAATTATCCAAAACCTTTTAAAATTTTCATTGTAGTAAAATTTTACTTACATATATTCATTATTTATATTCTAAATGATCCCAGATTTGGACTTTTACAAGCGCGAATCATGTTTGTCTGACTTGTTCTGAACAGGACTTAAGGGAAAAAATTACCATTATAATAAATGCTTTTTAATATGATAATCTGACACTTAACTGATGTAGGACAAACAAAATTCATAAAGGGGTTTTAAAAATACGAAATTTAAGTATTCCCAAAATAAATGTTAGCCCAGCTTCATAAAGCTAAATTCAGGGCACCCAAGCGCCTCCCCCATCAAGACCCCCTTACCCTTGTCAATTGCGAAATAAACAGATCATACAGATCTCCAGTCCCTCTGCAATGCAGGGGCTTCTTGGGCAGAATCTGCATCTATGGAGTAAGAAAAAAAGAGGAAGCTGGCAGAGGAAGCTGCCATGGGATATCTCTTTCTCTGACTCTTATCAATTTGCTTAACAACTGCATGAATGAATAGGGGCTCTTCAATAAGTTAAGAGTGATTATCATTTGAGAGAAAAGAATTTGAGCTCTAGTAAAAATTCAAGAAGATTGTTATGAACTGTTCTAACTTCAAGTACTACCTACATAAATAAATACACTAGGATCACCAAAGAGTTTGCAAGTAATTATGACCCGGTAGGAAAGCAGTTATATAGAGAGTATAAAACACAAGAAGTCAGAAGAAATGGATTCAAGTACTTTCTCTACCACATACAAATGTTGAAAGCATGGGTAAGTCACTAATCTATTTCCTTATCTGTAAAATGATCATAATTACAATACCTATTTCATAAAACTGTTACAAAGTCAGGAATACTATAGGAAAAGTACTCTGTCAACAACAGTTGGCTCACTCTGAAGAAACGACACGTCTACTCCCCACAAGAGCCACCAAACCATTCAATGAACCTCAGTTTGAGCTTGTAAACCTATCTATACAGAAGTAAAAGTCTCACACTACTTTGAAATCAAAGCTTTGATTCAAGATTCATCCATTTACCTCTCTTTGTCATTTCTCTTTTAAAACAATTACTTGTTGTTCTCTATCCCCATAAAGCATGAATTAGAGAAAAGAACATTTGCTTTGAATGTAATGTTCCTAGGTTTTGGAATCCAATTTGTGAAGTTGGTCTTCCCTAGTGAGAATACAAAATCTCGCCCTCAAATAACAATTATAAAACTGGGTAAACAGTCAAAAACAACTAACTTGTGCTCCAGAAATCAACCAAAGGCATAAAAATATGAGGAGAGTTGATTCATGAAAAATTACTGAACTACTTGGGAAGAACAGTGGAAGTCTGGCATCTGACCAGGAGCTGCCTCCACCCCCTCCTTCACTCCACCACACGGTAGTTCCGGCAAGGTAAGGTTGGTTCTGAAAACCAGGTGCTTTGCTGCTGAAGGGAGCTGACTTTAATTTGGACAAGACAGCAGAATACCCAGAAGGGTATTCTGAAGGGAGCTGACTTTAATTTGGACAAGACAGCAGAACACCCAGAAGGAAACAGAAAAGCCTGCAACTCTCGCAGCCTGAGATTACTGTACCAGTTGAGGCAAGTCACAAACCTGAGAACTTCCTGGAAATTTAATAGAGATAGCTTTTGGAAAAGAGAGAGCCACAAAGAAACCTAATACAGTTACATTTTCTGTGGAGAAGATTGATGCCCTCCACACATCCCTGGCTGACTAGGAGGCATCCCATATGTGCAGGGGAGACCCATAAGTTCCCGAATTCCCCAAGAATGCCAGCTAATTGGGAAAGTGTGAGCATGCACAAGGAACAGTAGAGGCCTGAGAGAGACCAAGGTCTCACACATCCCTGGCTGACTTGAAAGCTGCAGGAACGCACAGAGAGATCAGAGAAGACCCAACAGAAATAAAGAAGGCAAACGTGAACACAGCCCGAACTTTGAACGTGCTCCCCAAAACACAAACAACCTACCAGCAGAGGATGAAAGCCTTACTGGCTGGAGGTGTTCAAGCACAACCTCCAACCAACCATTAGCTAAGCACTAAGCAATGCAGACAGGGGTAAACTCTAGAAAGCCAAAGTAAAAAATGTCAATAAGAATTTTCAAAAAGCTGAGGATATACATCAGTAGCTGCACACTGTGGGAGACAGATTCTGCATTTAGAATCTACAAAAGTTACGTTTTAAAAAAAGGAATAAATAAATGAAAGAAACCACCACCACCATCACTGGAAAAATTAATAAAATCAGAATCGAGTTGTTATAATATACTATGTAAAAACTCTAGTTGCAAGAAAAAAATTATGAGCCAAAAAAAGAAACAGGAAAGTGTGACCCATTATCAGGAAAAAATAAATAAATAAAAGTAGCCAGTAGAAGCTGCATCTAAGTGGGACCAGATATTGGATTTAGCAAAGATTTCAAAAACAGTTATTATAAATATGTTCAAAGAAATGAAGGAAACATATATAGGTATATATATGAATGATGACAATGACTAGACTATTAACAAAGAAATGCAAATTATTAAAAAGAACCAAATGGAAATTTTAGAGTTAAAAGTATAGCTGAAATGGAAGTCACCAGATGGTCTGAAGAGCAGATTCGGTATTACATAAAGAATCAGAAAAATTAAGATAAAATAAATTATCTAAGCTGAAGAACAGAGAAAAAAATGGAAGAAAAATGAACAGAGCATTAGAGACTTGTAAACAACATCAAATATACCAGGATGCGTAAAATGGGAGTCCCAGAAAAGGTACAGTATAAATATTAGAATTAAAAGAAAACTTTCCACATTTCATGAAAAACATTCATCTACAGATCCAAGAAATTCAGCAATCCAACTAGGATAAACACAAAGAGCTCCCCACCTCGACACATCATAATGAAACTGATGTAAACCAAGGCCGAGGAGGAAATCTTGAATGCAGCAAAAGAAAAATGACTCATTACTTACAGGATCGTCTTTTCAACAAATGGTACTGGAATAACTGCAAATCCATATAAAAAAAGGTGAACTAAGACCTTCACCTCATACCATATACACAAAAAAAACCTCATATTGTATCACAGACATAATAAGAGCTAAAATGGAAACAATTCTAGAACAGGGGTCAGGAAACATCTTTTGAAACAGGCCATAAAGGGAATATTTTAGGTTTCTGAGCCATACAATCTCTGTATCAACTATTCAGCTGTCACCACAAAGAGAAAGCAGCCACAGATAACATATGAATGAATGAGGGTGGTTATGTTCCACTAAAACATTTATAATAACAAGCTGTGGTGGGACTGACGAGGTCTGCACATCGAAGGCTGTGGATTCCTGTTCAAGAAGATAAAATCTTTGTGACCCTGGATTAGATAAAGATTTCTTAAATATGACACCAAAAGCAGGATCCATACAACAACAAAAAAAAGATAAACTGAATTCATCAAAAACTTTTGCTCTTCAACAGACATCATTAAGAAAATGAAAAAGACAAGTTATACAATGGGAGAAAAATCTTTGGGAATCATATATATGAATAAAGAACTTGTAGCCAGAATATATAAAATCTCTTACAAACTCAGTAAAAAGACAAATTATCAAATTAAAACTAGTGCAAAATACATTAGTAGACATTTCATAAAAGAAGATACACAAATGACTAATAATCACATGAAAAGTTGCTCAATAACATGAGTCATTGGAGAGATGCAAATTAATACCAAAATGAGGTTACACTACACATCTACCAGAATGGTTATAAGCAAAAAGATTGATAACAGGTTTTGGCCAGAATGTGGAGAAACCCTCATGCATTGCTCCTGGAATATAAAATCATACCATCACTTTGGAAAACAGTTTGGCAGTTTCTGAAACAGTTAAATAGATTTATCATATGACTGAGCAATTCCATTACTACGGTAAGTACCTGTTCAAGAGAAATGAAAACATACTATGTTCAGATAAAGAATTGTGTAAGACTGTTTATAACATTATTCCTAATAGCCCAAAATGGAAATGACCTAAATGTGCATCATCTGGTAAATGAATAAGCAAAATGTGATGTATTCATATAATGGAATAACTTAATTAATATTTGGTAATAAAAAGGAATGAACTATCAATACATGCTACAACATGGATGAACCTCAAAAACAGTGTGCTAAGTGAAAAAGGAGACACAAAAGACTACATCTTGTATGACCCTATTTATATAAAATTTCCAGAAAACGCAAATCTATAGAGACAGAAAGCAGATAAATGGTTGGCTTATGTTAAGAGTGGGAGCAAGAATTTGCCCTCAACTGGATACAAGGTTTCTTTTTGGGTGATGAAAATGTTCTAAAACTAAATTGAGAGTGGTTGCACAACTCTATAAATTTACTCAATATCACTGAGTTGTACTCATCTGTAGGTGAACTTTATAGGATGTAAATCATGCTTCAATAGAAGTTTTTTTGTGTGTGTGTTTTTCAAAAAGGAGAAAATCCACCTTTGCGGCTTGCAAGCTGTGCAAAAGTCACTTAAAACTACAGCAGGTTACTTAAAACTATCCTAAGCCTCAATTTTGTCATCAGTAAAAACAGAGTTAATAATATTTACAAGGCTCTTGTGAGCACTTTAGTAACATAAAGTTTTATCCCTTCTTTTTCTGTCCTATTCCTTATACCACATGCATAAAATTAATACACCTAAGATGTGTAACAGACTAAAAAGAATTGAAATCCCAGAATCAATAGTACTCTTTTTAAAAACAAACAGTACCACCGTATCACAAATGCTCCTAATAGCAGAGCATGGAAAATCTAAATTCTAATGTAAAAATTCTAATATAAAAATGTGAATTCTACAGTTAGTATAGTTACTGTTAATTCTAGTTAATACTATATCGCATATTTAAAAGTTGATTAGATCTCAAAGTCCTCACCACAAGAAAAACAAATGTGAATTCTAATTTAAATATTCTAAGTGATAAGAAAATAACTGTCAGTGTTTCTACTTAATTAGTGGTATATAATTAATTGAAATCTTAAAACTGATGACATTTTAAACCATATAAAGTGCCTTATACAAATAGTTATTTGCTAATTCTTCCTCTGGAATTAATTTGGATATTTATCCCCTGAACAGCATTAATGAATATGAGAATTTTCTTATCTATACCAATTCTTCCAAATTCCTAAAGATTTATGAAGCAGTCCAGAGCTTCTCATGGTGAGAATCTAAAAAATCATAACTAAGCCAGTCAGAAGGAAAATTCTGCTTATGCCTAAAGGTGCTGAAGCTTTATTGTTACCCGTAATACCACTGTATGATCTATTCACCATTCCTCTTCTAGACAGAAAACATTCATAGGGAAAAAAGATTTAACTTCAACACAACCAAAAATACACAAATAACCCTAAGTATAAAAGTCACAAAAGAAGAACACATTTGAAAATTGCACAGTAAAAGACATATTGCCATTAATCCCCCTCAAAATACCCACCCCCTCACTTCAAACACACTTATCCCATCGTTCTTGCCACTTTCTGAAGCAGTTCTGGAAGTCCTCTTTCATGAGTGTCTTTAGATGCGCTGTCATGGCTGCCTCGATGTCCTGAATAGATTCAAAATGTTTACCTTTCATGGTCATTTTGGGGAATAGCCAAAAGTCACACGGTGCCAGGTCCGATGAATAAGGTGGATAAGGACACACCTTAATGTTTTTGACAGAAATCGCCATACCAAAAGTGATGTGTGACACAAAGCCTTTCCCACTGTGATCAAAAAATACGGTGAATGCTGCTGCCGAGTGCCATCCAATGGAAAGGCAGAGATCTTTAATACGGGAAGTGGTGCATCGAAACTTAGTAACAGTGTGTGACAAGTTTCAACTTTTTTGGCGCAGTCAGTTGGGTGTGAGCTATGGCTGACAGGAGGGTGTTTTAAAGTGTGCTTTAAATCATCCTCCATCGTGACAACGCTCTGTGTCACACACCACTTCTGGTATGGCAATTCTTGTCAAATAAAAACATTAGTGTGTCCTCATCTACCTTATTCACTGGATATGGCACCGTGCGACTTCTAGCTCTTCCCCAAATTCAAAATGACCATGAAAAGTAAACGTTTTGAATCGATTCAGGACATCAAGGCAGCCACCACAGCTCAACTAAAGACACTCATGAAAGAGGACTTCCAGAACTGTTTCAGAAAGTGGCAAGAACGTTGGGATATTCGAATTGAGGGGGAGTATTTTGAGGGGGGTCAATGACAATGTGTCTTTTACTGTAATAATTTTTTTAAATTTTTTCCATTCACCATATTTTGTGATCACACCTCATATGTCCAGAGATGAGCCATTCCACTCTGTTAAAGACAGAGTGGCAGTCTTACTTTTTTCTCCAACTGTTTCTAATATTTGAACACCTTGATTGAGACCACAATCGGAAAGCAAAATCTTAATATCTAGTACAAACCTTAGATATACTAATAGGAGTCAGGATGGCATGTAAGTGAGTCAAAAATTCAGGAAGTTGCACTAGCTACTTGGAATATAGGAACGGGTACTCTGCAAGAGAGTTAACACAGTAGGATTGCTGCACAATCTTTAGAAGGGCTTGCTTTCAGACTGTCCTTGGCTAACATCTGGGAACTTGGCTTTTATAATATTCTTTTATGTTGATTAAGGGTGTTTTACCCACTTGGGACACTGTACCAGCTTGCCCAGATGGTTTATAAACATTGTGATTATGGCTAACACCTGTTTTCCTTTAGGGAGTCTGGAATTTCAGTAGCTGTGGCTAGTTACGCAAGCAGAGAGTGCCTACATGACCATCCCCCAATAAAAATCCTGTATTTTGAATCTTAAAGCAGGCTTGCCTGGCCAGAAACATTACACACGTTACACTCCTGGAGGAAGCATGTTCTATTCAGCCCACCTCAATGGGAAGGGGGAATGTTGGAAGAATTCACCTGTATTACTTCGTATTCTGCCTAATGTGTCTTTTTCCTTTGCTGGTCCTGTTGTGTGTCATATCTTTCCTAATAAACCATAGTCATAAATACAACTGTGAATCATCCTAGTGAGTCTTCAAATGTGAGACTGCTTGTGGAACCCTCGAAACAGGTGGAGCCCTATAAGGAAGAATTTCTCTCGTTTTATTCCTCTTGATCAAATTTACCTTCAGACCACAGTGACATGCATACAGAGTTTATGAAGAACACTCTTCACTGTGAGAAAAAAGAACAAACTAAAGAGATCCAAAAAACATCAGGCAGAGCCAAAGAACTGGGGAAGGGGGAGGAGAGAGAGAAAAGGGGCAACGTAAACTAGCAGTCAATGACAACTAAATTTAACATTTAAATTGTTAAAAATCTTTACTGTTTAATCCACTAAGTGAATCTAATGAGATTCCCAAAATTAATTTCAAAGGTTGTATCTTTCTAAATTTCCATTCCAACAGGAATACCGATAAGGAAGATTTTACAAGGGCAGGCATATCTCTGATACTCGAAAGCTATACTAAACTCTGTTCTGTAAACTCAACCATTTGAAGCAAAACAAACAAACAAAATATCATAAATTGGCCAAGTTTGTTGAGAATCAGAGAGAAATTCCATTATTTTGTTAGAAATGTCAACATTTCCATATCCTATGTTCCTTTGAACTTACACCTATTTCTGGCTTTACCTTCTCTGATAATGGCATACTATCAGGTCTTAAACTTTTGCATTCTCTTAAAATCATCTTACCCCCCACCCCCACATAAGCATTAACCAACTTCTGTTGATTCTAACTTTTAAATGTGTGCCGTAATCGGCTCACTTTGCTACCCCATCCACCATTACCTTATTTGTAAGCACCATGATTTTCTTACTAAACTACTTGTATCAATCTCTCCCAACTCTAATCCATCCTTCACAGTACCATCACACCATCAAGGAATAATATTCTTGGTCAAGTTCTAATCATCTCCCTCCCTCCTTTGCTGAAGAACTTTCACTAGGTCTATACCGATCATGGAATAAAATACAAATATCCTAAAATGACATTCAGTGCCCTCCATAATCTGGTCCCAACATACTGTTTCTACTTTCTAATCCTGCCCCTCCTACTCCATGTCTCTTCAGGTCACCTACTTAAAATGCCTCCAGCCCCAGGTTGATATCATATTATGTGTGAAAAGTTGGATAAGGTATGAGATAACAGGAAGTGGTAGAACCAATATCCAACTAAACATTCATATATATTGAAAAACATTTTCTAACTATTCAGGAAACACAAAAACATCTACGGACAGACCTCAGTTATTACCCAAGCCTTTTGCAACTCCCACCAGGTTATGTCAAACCGTTTTCTGTTCTTAAAACAAGCCCTGGGCTTTCCTACTCCTCATACATTGTGTTTACAGTACTACCTTTCCCACAAAACCCTTCTGCCCCAGCTGTAAAAACTACAGCCATCTTCAAAGTCCACTCAATTGAAGCTGTCTCTGCGTTCGTACATCCCTTTTTTCTGCTCCCATAAATTCTTCAATTGCACTTACTGCATTTTGAATTATACTACATTTATTTATATACATTTCTTATTGCTCCTACAAGGCTGTATGCTAAAGAAACACACAATGGATGCTTATTTTTCTATTCCCCATTATTCCATGCACATAGATTAGTATAATTAGGTAGCACTATAACATTTGAAATATTCAGATTAATATTTTTTTTTTAAATTTTAGAGTAAATGTCATCTTAAAAACAATCAAATTTTTACATAAATTAAGTAGTAAAACTTAAGGGGGGGAAATTTCCATTTGGGGGCCAAAATGAGTTTTATTTACTAGCTTACTTAATTACTCCCTGTATATAAAATATATTACTGTTAATTTCTTATTAAAAAAAAAAACAGAAAAGAAATCTCTTATGTATTCCTGAGGCGATGGTAAAAGTAAAGGGAAAAAAATCTTTTCCCAACCTAAAATAGCAAGTTTTAAATAACAAAGCCAGAGCTATAAACTGATAAAAAGTCCTTCCCAGAGAAGGAAAATGATGTAGGTCAGAAACTCAGATCTATATAACATAAAGAAAGCATGTTAGAAAAGGAATAAATGAAGGTAGGATAACATCTTTATTTTTTTTCTTATTCTTTATTGATCTAATAGGTAACAATTCACTCAAAATAATAACAGCAACAATGTGTTTGATAATTAAGCTTATGAATGATGGCAATATTATAAGGGACAAGGAGGAGAAATTGGGAATACAGTGCTATAAGGTATTCATACTGTGAGGCAGTACGGTGCTATTTAAAAGTACACTTACATTAGTTGAAATGTACATTGCAAACTTTAGGGCAACCACAAAAACGTAAAGAAGAAGGAAGAAGAAGAAGTCAAGAACAAAAAGAAAAAGAACAAGAAGAAGGAGAATTACTATTACTATTATTATTATTATTATTATTATTATTATTATTATCATCATTATTTTAGGATATGAAAAAAACTGGAATCACATAAAGTGCTCAAGTAAACCAGAGAAAAAAGAAAAACAAAGGAAGACAAAAAAGAAATAAAGAACAAGGGCAATGAATAGAAAACAGTAACACATATGGTAGATATTAATCCAACTATATCATTAATCTTTTAATAGATGAATGAATAAACTGTGATACATCCATAAAATGGAATATTATTCAGCTATAAAGAGAAATAAGCTACTAAACCATAAAAAGACATGAGATATCTTGAAAGTATATTACTAAGTTAAAGCAGCCAACCTGAAAAGGCTATATACTATATGATTCCGACTATATGACTGCCAAAAGTTAAAAGATCAGTGGTTACCTGCGACTGGGGAAGGGTGGAGTTGGGGAAAGAATGAATAGGTAGAACACAGGGGATTTTTAGAGCAGTGAAATTATTCTGTATGGTACTATAATGGTAGATACACGACATTAGGCATTTGGGGAAATCTATCACGAAGAGTAAACCATAATTAAACTATGAACTTCAGTTGATAATAATGTATCAATATTGGTTCATCAATTTTAACAAATGTATCATTTAATACAAGATGTTAAGAATAGGAAAAATGTTTAGTTAACAGTATTTGATACCATACAAAAGCATCTGATAGTATTCTCACTCAGGGAACTAAAAAATATAATTGAATAACATAAGAATTACAAGACTTAGGTTCAACTGTCCATGTAAACTATGCAAAATAAAGATTTTTCAAAACAACAGTCTAAGTACTTTAAAAGTTATCAAATCCTAACCACAATGAATTAGTAAGATTGGCTACCTAAAGCAGAAGACAGAGCAAATTTAAATACATTGTACTGTGTTTTAAGTTGTCCATGTTCCAAAATATTAGCAGTAACAAAAAGCATATGGCTAAGAAGATAAAGGTATTTTTACAGTGCACATGAACAGTTTCACAGTGCCATATTTCTCAACAGAACACTTTCAAAGTTACTAACGCATCCTATTTACTCTGTACATTTTTCTGAACAAGTAGCAATGAAACTGGGGCAAAGACATTATTGTTCTGTATCTTGACTGTGGCATATATACAACTCAGCATTTGTAAATACACATAGAATTCTATGCCATAAAGAATGCATTTTACTGTATGTAAATTACCCAATAAATCAATTAAAAATTTAAACTGTAAACAAACAGTGAATCAGGATGATATAGAAAAAGAAGTAAAGGAGAAGAAGAGGTAATTCAACCGAGTGAAATGAAAAGAAAAAGGGAAGTTGGGATCCAGTGTTTGTTTTAATATTCCAAGTTTTTTTCAAGATAGATGGTTTCTACATGTCCCAACTGAACTCTCAAATACAATTATATGCAATAGTGAAAATGATGAATTTCTATGGTAAATATATGGAAAAAGGAAAAAATAAAGTACATAAGATATGATCTCTTTTTTGCATGTCTCAATTTATATAAATAAATACATGTAAGGATAAATCATATATATACAACTTATATATGCACTCATATATGTTAGTGTATACATAATAATTTTTACTGTCAGTAAAAACTGGTTGAGTGGACACAGGCTTTCACTATTCAGTCTGTACTTCTTGATGCTGTTTACCTTTTCAAACCATGAACATGTACTTTTTTAATGTCAGTAAGATTAGCTAAGCAAGGGGATTATGGGTCATTTTACGTTTTCTCTTTTATACTACCCATTTTTTTAAAAGTTCTAATGAATACGATTTTTAATCTGTTTAAAATAACACAAAATTTTAAATAATACCTTGGATAGCTTTTTTAAACCTGTAATAATTATTAATACTGAAAAATTAAGGAAAAAGTTATTTAAATGGTCAACTGATTAAAGTATTACATAGACACATACCAGAAAGTCTCATCGATACCTAATAAAAAGGAGAAAAAAATGACACGGAAATATGTTCATGATATGAAAAGCAGTTAATAAAAAGGAACATTTGTCCTCATTTTTGGAAAAATATGTAATAAAAGTATCAAAAATGGGAATATCATTATTAATTCATTCAACAATTAATTACTGAAATCCTTTTGTGTACCAGGTACTGTGCTGGGTACAGAAGATACAGAGTAGACCAGCTGCCTTCATATACTGAACAGATTAGGTAACTACCAGACAAGGGAAACAGACTTATATATAAGACTTATATATAAGACCCAAAGAACTATTAACTGCAGTGGTACGGTGGTAGGCTGTGTGCCAATATAATCACCAGAAATTCCTCCCACTCTGAATGCTCATGACACTCCTCCTTTCAAAAGTAGAGTCTATTTCTTTCTCCTCTTGAACGTAGTTTTGCAACTTGCTTTGATGAGCACTATATGGCATAAGTGATACTGTGCCCGTTCCAAGCCTAGCTAGTAAGAGATCTGAAAGTTTCTACTCTTGCTTTCTTGCTACCCTTTCTTGCCATGTCCTTCATGATAGTCCAAGGTTATCCTAGTTGGGAGAGACACCATGTAGAGAGAGAGAGACCTTGAAGTATGAGTGACAACAGGTAGAGAGGTAGCACCAAGATGAGAACTAATGTACCTCAGAAGACAACCAACATCCCAGCCCCAGACA
This sequence comes from Rhinolophus hipposideros, assembly GCF_964194185.1. NCBI lineage: Eukaryota > Metazoa > Chordata > Mammalia > Chiroptera > Rhinolophidae > Rhinolophus > Rhinolophus hipposideros. The sequence goes on along the minus strand of NC_138058.1, from coordinate 56,104,654 downwards.
GGAAGTGAGCGAACATCTTAGAGCATTCAGCCTAAGTCAATCTGCTTCAACTGGCAGGTGAAATGGATGAGCTATCACCACTCAGCCCTGACCAAATGTCTACCCCACAGAATCATAAACAAACAAATAAGCACATTGAGGTGATCTGTCACACTACAATAGATAACTGAGACCAAAAAATGGTACCTGACAGGGTACTGCTGTAACAGAAATCTAAAAGATACAGTATTGACTTTTGGGACACAGCGGCAGGCAGCAGCTGAAAGGGCAACAAGGAGTTTGGAAACTGGAAGAGCAGTAAGGAAACCACTATAGGAGGCTTGAAAAGGGTGACCCATATTATATATATACTGGCAGAAAATAATTAGTATCACTGTCACCAGAATAACTTAGAAGATTATAAAGATACCCAGTGAACCTGCAGATCTAGAGAAGATTTCCAGGCAACATATTCAAAGTGTCAAAGTCTTCTTTATAGCCAAGTATGATAAGAAGGTACAAAAGAAAAACATTAGCTAAAGAATTAAAAGCATAATTAAAAAGAAAAAAGTTGACCCTTGAACACAGGTTTGAAGTAAGTAAGCGGGTCCACTTATATGTGGATTGTTTTCAATAAATACATACAATGCTGTAAATGATATTTTCTTTCGTATGATTTCCTTAATAACATTTTTTCTATAGCTTACTTTATTGTAAGAATACAGTATATAATACATATAACATACAAAATATGTGTTAATTGTGTTATGCTTCTGGTCAATAGGTTAAGTTTGGGGGAGTCAAAAGTTATGTGCAGATTTTCGACGGTCCATGGGGTTGGCATCCCCAACCCCCATGTTGCTCAAGGGTCAACTGTATTTCTAAGGAGTTGATTGGCTGGAAAATAACTGTTTCTCATAACTAGCCTCTCTTCTGACAGCAAAATGTTGTCAAAGAAACAGCACGAGCACAAAGATCAAATCCAGAGTGCTGCCAATAAAACATGGGCTCACATCATCAACGCAAAAATGTATTTGTAAGATCCTTTGTTAACACCTCAGAAAGATTTAAGACAGTGCTTATATATTCTCAGGTAGACAAATGGGCTTCTAAGAAACTTAAGGGATCCTAACTTGTAATGTAAAGTAGAAAGAATCCTCTATCAGAAAGAAATGTAGATATGATTTTTGTCTAATAGAATGCACTTGTAATCTGATATACAGAAAACCCACAAAGTGTTTAATGGAGATTTTTTGTTTGGGGGGGTGAAAAACACTGTTCCAAACAAGAAAGAGGACTTTAGGTTTTTAAACTGTCACATACATGAAGCAGACTGAAACTGTTACTCAGGTACAAACAAGGCTCATTTCAGGGAGAAGAGACAAGAGCTCAAAGGACTCAGCCAAGAGCTGAGAAAAATATTGAATTATAAAAGCCACTACCAGAAGACAGAAACAAGCTGTAATCTAGGACATTCTCTGTTCCCTGGTTAGCTTTCAGAATTGCTTTGGACCAAAGACTGCTACATGCTTCCCATTCTTTCACTCTCTAATAGCAGTATCTGCTGTGGTTAACTATCTCTGTCTCAAAATTATACATTAAGTGTACGGGAGAGCAGGGGCTATAACTTGTCGTCTTAGTTAAGAGGTATCCAAATCAAGGAGAGCTGTAACCCAGGAGCTTCATCCACATGCAGATGTTAAGATAATGGACTTTGAACCTGAGGTCATAACTAGATGAGATTTCTGAGCATTTTAGGAGTGTGTACAACATGTTGGAGAGATGTGAACTGTCCACCCGAGGAAGAACTGTGATAGTCCATCTGCAAAGATGGCTGCCAACAATTCCATTATACACATGCTGCTCCTCCCATCAAGAGGTGGAACTGATTTCTCCTTCACTTAAATCTTGGCTGACATTGTGCTCTGCTTTGAAAAACAGAAAGCAGTGAAAATGATGCTGTGTAGTTTTAGGTCTAGGACATAAGAGGTTAAGAAACTTCTGCTTTGTTCTCTTGCTACCCTGAATCACCATGTATGGAAATCTAGACTATCCTTCTAGACAGAGGCCAAGAAGACAGAAAAGCCCTGTTTGATAAACAAACAGGCCACCTAAAACACAAATGAGGTGTCTCAAGTAGAAGCCAGCATTAAGTCTATCCTGGATGATCTAGCCCCATTCGAGCCACCTCTGTCAAACATCTTGGGGACCAGAGTAAGGTGTTCCCTGCCCAAATTCCTGACCCAAAAATTGTGAGCAATAAAATAGTTGTGATTTGAAGCTATAAGTTTTGGAGCAGTTTGTTACCCAGCAATGGACAACTGATACAGGCAGTGAGTGCAGCAAAGGCTACAAAAGAAAGTACTGGGCACTTTCTGAGTCAATATTAGGGATGCTAATGTAATCTACAAGATAGGGAAGGTCTTCTTGAGAAGTGTTATATTTAACAGTGGTTATTTAACACTATCTAACCAGGGGTAATTATGAAACAGAAATTTTGTTTGTTGGTTTCAAGTTTTCTAAATTTTCCACAAGGTACATGTATTACTTTTGAAATAACAAAAATGCCACTTTGTTAAAACGTCCTTAAGGATATTGCTGGCAGCTTGTTGGTTCTATTGTTTTGAAATTTATTAAGTCTAAATTGCATATTTTCTAATGACAAAATATGCAAACATTTCAGCCAATAACGAAGTTTTCTATTATCCTATGTAGTTGAAAAACAGAATGTTCTGATTATACTAACATTCCAAGAAATAAACATTATATATAGGCTTAACAATTTCTGAAGAATTAGAATGTATTAAACCACAATTAACCTAAAATTATACTGCTTATAATATCACACTTATTTTTGGACACTCCTCCAGATTTACGTAGCTCTTCACAGTTGTCATTGTGAACAAATATGGATAGCTAAGACTGAGAGAAGTAAATAGTACTTTGATAAGAGAATTATAGAAGTGATCCAAAAAGACTAATAATGGACTAAAACCAACAAGAAAAAATTAAACAGAAGTAATTGAGGAGACATACATTTAGGGTTAAGAAGAAATCAACCACAAAAGTATAAGAGGAGAAAATAATCCAGCTTAACAGTATGAAAAAACCTTGGGTTTTAGCTGACCACAGTATATTAGCCACACAGAAAATGTTAATGCAATCTCGAACTTCATTAATGTAATTAACTAACAAATATTTACTGAGAACCTAAAAAGTACCACATTCTTTACTAAAAGAATACAGTTATGAGATCCAAAGAAGGAATAATCTCACCATATTTAGAACTAGCCAAACCTAAATAGAATATTATGTCCATAGTAAGGAAATGGTTCAAAAAAATGAGAGAAATGCAACCTACAAAAGGAAGACTATCTAATTTGAACAACTGCCCTAAAAGAAAACAGAAAGCTTTTAAAACAATTCTTTTCGTTTGACCAAAATAAATGAATGACTACTGTGTGACTGGCATTGTGTAGGCACTGACGTGTACATGGAGAACAAAACAGAGATGGTCCCTGTGCTTACTCTGCTTACAGTCTGCTGAGCACCCGATCACTGGAGCACCTTGAGCAGATACCTAATAAGTACCCTGTCAAGCATATTATACAAAAGATTCACGTACTTTGTGTAAGGCTGAAATAAATGATCTCCAGTGTTACTCCCAAATCTAAAATTTTATTATTACTTACAGCACCATACAATAAAAGAATGTAATTGTTATTTTGAGATAAATGTCTAATGAGTAAAATAACAAGCAAATGAACACACACACACACACACACACACACACACACACGCAGGCAGTGTGGGTTTTTTTAATATTTCCATCTAATATAACAACCAGGTCAATTCATATGGTCAGCCTTCATAGGCAAACTACTCAAAAACAACTTTGATCCACGGTAAGAAAATCCAACCTCAAATTTTTATTTCATTTCAAATAAAAAATTTTTTTAATCTCCTTACTCTATGATTAGCTTACCCTAGTTAAAATAATTCCAAAGAAATTAATATCTATGATTTCTCTGGGATTTCTTATATTAATCAATATACCTTTCCATGGCTTTAGCTGTATAAGGCAAATGCATTTCAATACTGTGTTCATCTTCATCTGTCTGCAGAGACATGCGTTCAAACATTCCTGTCTTCCATAGTTCTCCGTAAACTAAAGAGATTTCAAAATATAGTAAAACAAATATATTAATGTATATCCTTATCCTGTGAGACTCCACCCAATAACACAAAACTACATGCTTTGGCAAGAGACAGACGCACCACATAATATTCTCCTTCATTTTTCCTCTATTTTTATTTTTATTTTTTTTAAAAACTAGCTTTTTACATACCAGACAAAACAATAATACATGTAATAACTTACTTGGCATTTTTATATGTTACATAGTTATATAAAAAAATAATAATTTAAATGTTTCATCAGTTCCTTTCATTACCTCTAAAATCTAAGCGTTTCCTTAACTTTAAATCATCACACGCTAACAAAAGCATAGTTGATTAGAACTTCTACTGAAATACCTACTAGAAAAACTACTGGTCTACTTACTCATGAGGTTAATAATATGGTTTTTGAATTTTGTTTTGTTCTTTAATAAAATGAATAAGATTATTATCTCACACCTCAGGTTTCTGCCACAGTAAGAACAGAAAATTCCCACTAAGAATGCTATTTTCCTCAAAATTAAAAATAAAGCTTTGGGATAGACCAGAAAATAAATTCACTACTGTACCATGCCATAAATGATACTAAAATGATCTAGTAATTCAGACCCTTCTAATGAATTATACTTAAAATTGGATATTGTAAAGCAAGACAATGACGAAGTTTAATATATAAAAAATGATATGAGTATTGTCTTATCATAGAACTGAACCATCATTTTTACGACTACATCAAAGAATGGGTTTACAAATACCAAAGAAAGAACTACAAATGGTGCTGTGACTTTTTTCTACAAAATTATACCGGATTAAAAACCTTCCATTCCTTCACTGGCAGGCTATCCAAAACCAACATTTTCTGGATGTCCCAACAAGGTTTCAAAACTAAGTGTGTCCCCTAAAACCATTCCAGGGAATAAGGCTAGTAATACTTTAGCTTCATTAATAAGATATATTCTAACAACAAATTGCTAATACTTTATGATACGTAATCTAAGTTATGAAAATGTAGGTGTGAAAAATAAGGGAAAAGAGGTGATCATTTGCTTCGTAAATGGCTTTTCACTCTACAGAAGTGCTTTTTGCAAAATCTCTTGGAACAATAAGAACTCAACATACTTAAAATATAATTTGATTAACTGGAAGGATACACACCAAATCCATAAAGGCGGTTACTTGAGAGAATATAAATTGAGCTCAGATGAGGGGAAAAAGATTCTGAGTCAATTGTGGATGATGAGTACACGTAACACTAATCTCTGTACTACTCTGGATTTCTTAAATTACGCTCCTCCACACCTCCAAAAATACTGCTTAAAGTCAAAAGATTTTACTTTACATTTAATACATAAAATGAGACTCAGCTAAATAAAAAATGAGATTTCTGAAAGTCTACAGGGAAAAAAATCAAAATGAGTCGTTTTAAAAAAAATACACTTAAGATTTATGCACATAGTACCTTTCATCAGTTTCACAACTACAGTCTCATTTTCCCATAAAAATCATTTGAGAGGAAATAATGGCATTATCACCATTATCTATTTACAACGAGGAAAGTAATATACATAGAGGTAGACTAACATGCCCAGAATCTTTCATCAAGTTGTTGTGGGTACTAATTTCTTGTCTCACGGTACAATGAGTATGTGGTACTTCCCTGCATATAAATGCGACCGCTACAATCTGGAGACTAGTGAATCTGACAGATTTTTGTGGCTGGCAGAAAACCTGTGGTTGCCTTTTGGGCATATGGAAGATTTTCTTTCTTTGTTTTTATTTTTTTGTAGATTAGTTGCAACAAATTTTATTTTTAAAATTGAGATATTACTTAGGATATTCATATTTTAAATTTTTTAATTAACTTAGAATTCTTTTTAAAAAACCTTTAGCTGTTTAAAAGCTGTAAGAGTTCTATATACTTACTCTTTTGGTCAATACGAAGGTCATACAGAGGTGTCCTATATATATCCACACTGGAAAGTGCACACCGAGAGAGGGGCACATGATGAGAAGGCCCAAGGATGAAAATTCTCCGGCTAGGAGATATACAACAAAAACACAGAACAATTGCACGTCTACACAAACCTTATTAAATAAAAGGAAGAAAAATAAGTAACTTCTAAAAATTACATGTAGTACTGTTTTCCTTGATTGATTTCATTGCCTACTATTATGTCCTAAATTGTGTTCTTTTCAAATTCATAGTTCCTCAGAAATGTAATAGTAGATAAGGTCTTTAAAGAGGTGATTAAATTAAAATGAGGCCATTAGGGTAAGGCCTGAATCCGATATGACTGGTGTCCTTACAAGAAGAAGACACACCAGGGAGCACATACACAGAGAGGTGACCACATGAAGAGGCAACAAGAGAACACCCATCTGAATGCCAAGGAAAGAGGCCTCAGGAGAAACCAACCCTGCCAGTACCTTAACATCTCCAGAACTGTGAGAAAACAAATTTCTGTTGTTTCAGCCACCTAGATCATGTTATTTTCTTATGGCAGCAGTAGTAAACTAATATACCTACTAAAGATTTGCTCCTCAGCTAATTAAGTTCATTTCCTTATCTCTGTCTTTTTGTTGAAAGGCCTTTAAAACAACCACATTCAACACTGAAATATCAGTTACTGATTATCTACAGTAAACCATCCTGCTATGCTTAAAATCATCTCTGTAATCACAATGGCCAGTTTACAGGTTTTCAATAGCTATAATATTGAACTTTAAACATTTCAGCTATTAAATAAAATCTCAAAATTCTAACTGTTCGAAACCCGCCTTCTAAGGTTTACCACAACTTTAATAAAAATACATAATAGTATAAATTCTAAAAATCTATACAAAATATCATTACAAAGAAGCATTCTGATAAAGCTATTTCCACATTTCTTCCATAGCAGAGAAAAAAGGCATCTTGTTGAGAAGAATTCTGTGTAATAAGCTTTCTCTGTTCCCAATCAAGTAGAAGCCGTTCTCAAAAACAAAGAAACTTGATTATGTGTTATTTGCACTGTAGGCTAAAGAGAAGGACTGGGCTAAACTGAGCTTAAATCTTTACAATCCTTTTATCGTGACATCAAGAGTAAAATTTCATTTTATCTCAAATATCCGTACAATTTAAATTCCAAAACTATCCATTTTCTCTGTTCTCCCAGTTTCATATGAATGAAATTTACACACACACACACACACACACACACTCACTCACTCACTCACTCTCTCTCTTACAGATCCAAAAAAAAAAATTCTAAGAAAAAAGGAAATATATGATGGGCTATATACCTAAAAAATTAAGTACCAGTCATTGTTCAACTAATGGACAAAGACTGAGACATCAGCGAATTAATCCTTTCACATCAAAAACTTGCAGACCAGGGAATGTGTACTTTAGCAATATATTCATTTTGATAAAATTCTATTATGGCTAAGAAATTAACCTATTACTTGCTATTTGGAGGGAGATTGGGAATAAGAAAGATGTGGACAAGTAAAAAGCTTAGAGTCCCAAAACCCCCTCAAGACATCACACATAGCAAACATAGAAGACTTTCATCCACAGGCCATTTCTAGTCAGAAACATATCTTTTCCTGCTCCCCTCATTCCTGCTAATACTCAATTCTTGTCATCACCTTTATGATCAACTCTAGTTAACCATTTCAGAAAGAAAAAAACAAATCTATAGATTCCTAAAGGAACAAAAGAGATACCACTACGTTCTCCTATCTTTAAAGCACATAAAGATCACAATTTTTAAAATTAAAGTCTAATGTGGGACATAGATAATGGTAACTCTGAGTGTTTAAGTGACTTGCCTAAGGACACGTATTTATATGAATCAAGAATCAAGTATGAAAAAAAGGCATTTCTATGTTTGAGGAATAATTTTCTGTGAAAAGAAAAAAGGATGGAATATTTAAAATCAGAATACTCCTGGGAAATCCAGGATAATTAAAATATGAAATGACTTTTAAAATATCAATCTAAACTCAAGCTATAGATACATTTCATGGCAAGTGTAACAAGGTTCTTTCACAGTGGCCAAAAGACGAGCACTACACTCAAGAACTAAAGACCCAAGGTCAGCTTGGAAGGCCTAACTGCGTCCTTCAATATCTATTTACCTTGGTTGCATTTTTGTCAGACCCAACCTAGCTGAAAAGATGAAGAATGCTGGGGAAAAGAGCTTCCTCCAATCTAAATTATCCAACTCTCTGCCCAACAGATTCTTTCTAGTTTGGCAGAAACTCACCCAGAGGCAACATAGTGAAGTTACACATTTGGTTAAGAGAGATAATAAGAAAAAAAGAGGCTTAGGTCTCCCATCAATATAAAATCCTTAAAAGTGACGTACCCAAGAACAAACCAAAAAAGCTAGGTATCATTGAAGAGAAGGGGAAAAGAGTGCATATTAAATCAGTTGTAATCACAAAATAGGTCTCTTTGTCAGCTGTATGCTAACAAAAAAGAAAATTAATAGTTTAAATACAAGATAACACATTTTTTTTTTCTTTTTGATACACTACTATGTCTATAAATGCCACAGAAAAGCCATGGAAACATTTTGGAGAGAAATAAGTAATATAAGCATTGGACACAATGCCACTTTCAATTTATTTCTGAAATAATTGCACGGTGCTTTGTCTTTAAAGAAGTGATTTTTAAATATTAGCGTATCATCACAGTTGCCAAGCATGTATGTAAAAGAAACCTTTCATATGAAAAAATGAGGGAAAAGCAGTAGGCATTCTCTCAGGAATAAATGCAGTTCACATGTGATACCGCATTTGTGGAGTTACTTACTATTATGAATGTCGTCTGTGCACCCAATACATAAGCTACCCGAGTGTCTGTGCTCATAAATATTCAACTACTTATTCTAAATAATGGAACACAAGTAATTTTTTAAAGGTGTTCCATAGCAAATGGAGATATTTTTTAACTAAAGAACAAAATACCATGTGGCCCCAAATAAGATTCCTTTTGCTCTCTTTTTCTGCCCTGCAAGACTTTCTGAAAGATATGAATCAAGTTACTGTCTAAGCACATCCTGAGTTCCAGTTTTTCATTAAAGTTGTAGTAATAGGAAAAGACTTTGCAACTACAAATATGGAAAAGGACTTAACTAAATGTATCATTTAAAAATTGCCTTTAACAGCCAGAGTGCTATTCCTGAAACATAAGTTAGATCTCATTGTTCCCCTGCTCCAAGTCTTTCACTGGCTCTTCATGATCAGAGCATAAAATCCAAACTCCTTAAAATGGGTTCTAAAGTCTCAAAGGAACTAGCCCCTTCTTGTATTACTCTTCCCCTCATCACAGCACTTTCTGTACACTAGTCTCCTTGCAAGTTCCTTAATGCCACGGTATAACTCTGCCCACTTCAAAGCTTTCCCATGTGCTATTGTTCCTTTCGCATGGCTTAAAAATCATTTCCTCAGAAATGCCTTCCTCAACACCTTATCCACAGTCTAAACCCAAGCACCTTGCATCACAGCAGTTCTCCGAGTATGAACTGTGGGTTCCTCAAGGCCCCTTCACGGAGTCCACAATTAACAGTATTTTCATAATTATACAAAGAAGGTATGTGCCTTTTTCACCATGATGACATTTGCACTTATGGCACAAAAGTGAGACTTGGGCAAACCGCTGGCACATGAGAACTGCGATCAAGGTAATGGAACCAAAGTGTACCAGAAGTCATGTGTTCTTCACCTTCACCCACACCAAGTTTTTTCCTAAAGGCCAGTGTCACCTAATTTCATTAAATCTTGAACTTTGAGTACAGTTTCATAAAAATATTCTGTATAACAAAATGCATTCAATTTGTGGTTTTAAATGCATAAAGCAAAAAAAATGCATAAAGCATTTCTGTTACATACAGATGCTGTATCTCAAGGAAAAGCATTAGTGTGATTGTGAGTTGTGAGTTACACTAGAATTTTTTTTCATGGAATGAAATTTTTACTTCAAAAAATGACTGCAGACAAATTTAGGTATTCGGGAGAAATGTTCTAAGATGAACAAAATGAGCCTGCCATTTCAAAGAAAACATTGAAGCTTTTAAGTGAAAATTAGACTTTTGCAAAATTCCTATCACTGTGAAACTGATAGCTTCCCAATAATGAAAGATTTTTCTAATGAAATTGGTAGTGATATTAACAAATATGATTTTTTGACATTGTATGATAAATGTCAACATTTGAAAGATCTACCTAAATCAATGCACAAGTTATTTTCCAAATGTTCCATGTAGGATGTTACAAAAATCACGCAAAAGTAAAAGATCCCTTCGAAGTGCAAGATCGCATAGTACAAAAGATGATCCTAGTTGACATGCAGACAATGGATTAGTGTGGAGGGGAAGAACAGAAGCTAGTGGTATAGAATTTAACCTTCTCTCTTGGACTTATGTTTTCTCTGTACTTCTCACGGTTCCCAAAAGGATTTGTGTTTTCTCAAAAGACTCTGGAGACTGCAAATCTCAGGGAGGGCCACTTTCAAAAGAATACAACTATGACTGTGAATTATTATAACACTTAGACCTTCAAATTTATTTATTCAGAAATCAATTATTATATATTAGTTATGAAAATAAGCTGATTATATCACATCCATCATTTGTCTCCCTTTTTACTGATCTCCTTTACCATTTTCTTAGTCCTTGGCTCTCTTTCTTTTTTATTCTTTTTCTTTTTCCTTCCAGTCTCACTTTCCATCAACTTAAACTTAACAAATACTTTACACTTCTACCAATACTGGCTCCATATCTCTCCATGTATTCCAAGTCCAAATTTAATTCAGGGGTACCCTTCCAGCCCATAACATCAATAAAAATTCTGCCAAATAGAAAAAAAGTTTAGAAAAAGCTGTTATGTAAACTAACTTTGATTATGTAATAGCTGGTTTACAGGCCCAGGGTCAAATGAAGGAAGCTTCTGAAAATCTTTCCAATTTAATTTCTACTTACTCTTATTCAAGAAATAATTTAGTTAAAATTGTATATTAAATATGTATCAAGAAATATTTGTTAAAGATGTCCCTCAAAACTTCATAAATGAGGCAAGGCTAACCAAAATCTCATCAGTCTGACAACATTATCATTTAATTTATTATTTAAAATTCACTAAAAATAATTTTCAACAGAAGTATGATACAATGTGCAGAGCACACTACATAAAAACAAAAAAAGAGTTGTGGGTGAGATTTTCTTTTTAAATTCACGGCTGCTATGAGCTACTTCTTTTGAGTGATTATCCTTCATCTCTATTAGTACAAGTCTAACCTTTATCAAGCAACATAGGACAGAATTAAGATGATCAATTTTATCTATTCATACAGTGTGTGTACAACTGGCAATACTGACTGGACCCTGATACTGGGTCACATGTAGTGAATTAACTATTTAAATAAAAATGCTGGTAAGAAAATTAAGTAATTTGGGAGGCTATTCCCAATATTGCTAAGTTATTCCCAGCAGAAGCTTTTGAAGGTTCACACATTTCTTATTTTAGAGAGTAGCATACTAAGCTTTTGAAAATTCACAAGTTTATCATTTTAGACAGTAGCATACTACGCAGTTTCACTTTGCCAGAAAGATTTTTTAAGCTAATTTCAGAGCTGTCATTGAATTATTAAAAGCTTATATGCTTTAAACACCATATGTAATATACTGTCAGATTCTAAAATAATTCAGGTACCTTACCCTGTCAATGATAAATTATTCTTCTTTCATTAACCACAACTTAACAAGTACAATAAAGAATTTTAAATTACAAAATGGTTAAAATACAAAGGGCTTTGCATTTTTTCTTTAAAAAGGCTCATCTCCAGGTTTTCACAGAAAAATTTAAAATCCAAAATATTTAACTGTTAGTGCTTCTGTACCCAATTTCAACGTGGGGTGTGGAGTATTCTCCATACCTCCAACAAGCCATTCTGTAACACCACCAGGATGTCCAAGAATTCAACTCAATTCTGACACTATCTACCTGGAGATAGCATCTGATTCCAGAGGTTATGGTTCAGTTCTATAAGACTGCCCCCCATCCCCACCCTCAGATGCTAATCGGAAGCCCAGGTAGTCACTTGTGCTTCTGACTGCCCAGCTACAGGTTGGAGATTCCAACGACCCCTTCCGTGGACTTTAATTCAGACTTCAGTCACAAGTCCAAGTTGTTAGTTATACTTCTGACTGACTGGCTATAAATCAGAGATTGCAATGACCCTCTCCGTGGTTTCGATTAATTTGCTACAGCAGCTCACAGAATTCAGAGAAACATTTTACTTCTAAGATCACTGATTTGTTATAAAAGGATATCTCAGGAACAACCAGGTGGAAGAGATGCATAGGGCAAGGTATGGGGAAAGGATATGGAACTTCCATGCCCTCTCCAAGGTGCCAGTCTCCCTCAAATCTCCATGTGTTCACCAACCCAGAAGCGCTCTGAACCCTGTCCTTTTGGGTCTTTTGTGGAGGTTTCATTAGTCGTGACTAATTAAACCATTGGACACTGGTGACTGATTCAACCTCCAGACCCTCCCCACTCCCCAGAGGTCAGGAATGGGACTTAAAGTTGCAACCCTCTAATCACATGGTTGGTTCTCCTGACAACAAGCCCCCATCCTTAGGTGGGGTCCAGAAACCACCTCATTACACCGCTCTATAACAAGAGACACCTTTGTCACATTCAACACTTAGGAAATTCCAAGGGTTAGGGGAATCACTTAAGTGACCAAAATATATTTCTTGTAAGTCACAATATCACATTAACCTTCTAACATTTCCAGAACTAAACATTTTACCAACTAAAGGAGAGGTAAAAACTAAATGTTCAGACAATAAAAACTAGTATTAACATTTTCCACAACCTATATAAAGTATAATCAAATTTATAAAAAGTCAAATTCCTAATGAAATAGAGTACATATTAACAATAGTACACAAAACAAATTACTTCAGTGACAAAGCAATTACGATATAATTCCCAACCTTCTTCTCCCATAAACAAAATGGTCTCTGACTATGTTACTTACGTAATAGATGGATCCACTTGTTTGTAAGCATGAGCAGCACAAGACCCACAGTACGTATATCCTGCATGGCTACAAAACAAAATATTTTTTAAACTTAATCATCAGATTCAAAATCAAGATATTCTGGGGGGAAAAACTTTTGAAAGAAATATAATAACTATGGTAAACTACAGAATTGAGTGAATAGATTAAAAACAATGTAACTAAAGATTCAACTTCTAGACAATAATAGGAAACATGATTGTTCTGTGTTCCAATTTTAAAATTTAAAAAGTATTTTATAATTTTTTTGGTCTGAAAACAAATTAGATTTGGAGATACCCAAGGCTTACTTGAAGTTGCTGATGTAATGCTAACACTATATGAGTTTTTAACATTCCTTTTCAACACCATTAGCAAACTATTACATAACAATGGTAAGACGAAGAGCAAGTCAAATCAGGCCAGAACTAATACCCTACAGAGAAGGACTCACTACCCTCTGTGTCTTTAGGAATAAGATAATTGACTTGGCCTCTGTGTATCATGTCTTTTATTTTTCTCTCTCCACAACTTATCTCTTTCATCCTGTGGTCTCAGTATTAGATTATCATCTACAGAATTATAGAATGACTGTTTCTGGAACTCTTTTTTTTTTCTTGACTCATTCAAGTTATATGAGTCTAGAAACATTTCCCTTGGTGCTTACTTATTAGTATGTAGCCAGTGGTATGTTGGTAATGGTTAACAATTGGCTCTGCAGAATAAAAATGTATGCTATACACCTGTACATAATTTATTATAAATTTTACTGAATTAAAATATGTAACACAATTTACAAATAATAAAAAAAATACACAATACTCTACTGTAAATTCCACATAGCCAACTGACTGTCACAGAATGTTTTCACTGATTCTAGCGGAACTCATCCATAGCCAAGTGAAGGCTGTAACTGACAGGAGTAAAACAATGAAGACATCATTCATTCAACAACGACTGTGAATGACTTCTTTGCTGTTTAGATAATAGTTTTCATTACTAGAAAGAGTATTTCCTTCCTCACTTTTTTGTGCTATTCACAATATAAAGGCTACAGACACAACGTAATTTTAAGTATTATTTGCATTATTCATCTTTCCCCATTATTTCCCTAAGTACAGAAAAATCAACAAAAAACAAAGCTCTGATTTGTAGCCATTTGCCAATTACTGTGGAATAAATCATTCCCCTCCATGGCTAATTTCAAGATGCACAGTAAATTAAAAACAAAACACAGACTTGGAGAAAATATTTGTAAAGCATATATCTGATAAAGGATTTATATCTGAATATGTTAAAAATGTCAAAACAAACAACCCAATACTTAAAAAAAAATGGGCAACCATTTTTGCAAGACAAAAAGTTATAAAGATTGGTTACCTAACAATGTGAATGTATTTAAACTGTACTGAACTGTTTATGTAAAAGGTTAAAAATAGTTAAGATGGTAAATTTTATGTTATGTGCATTTCACCACAACTAAAACAAAGTTTAAATAGGAAAAGAGGTGAACAGATAACTTCATCAAAGAATATACTGGGATCGCAAATAAGCGTATGAAAGATTGCTCGACATCATTTAGTCATTAAGGAAAGAGGCAAATTAAAACTAAAATGATCTACCATTAAACATCCACTAGAATAGCTAAAATTAAAAACAGTGGGCATACCAAATGTGGCAAAGATGTAGAACTGAAACTCAATATACACTGATGGAAATGTAAAACAGTACAACTACTTTGGAAAAGAGTTTGGCAATTTCTTAAAAAGTTAAACATACTGTTGTCATGTGACCCAAGCTACTCCACACCTAAAAAAAGAAAAAAGAAAAAGAAAAAAAAAGACAGCATTATGTCCACACAAGGATTTGTGCACAAATGTTCAATCCCTCTGTAGTATGTTCAATTTATCTGTAATAAACCAAACTGGAACATAAATGACTCTCAAAAGTGAATAAAAAACCAAATTGTGGTCCATCCATACGATGGAATATTCATCATCAATAGAAAGAAATGAACTATTGACACACTCAAATTAATAATGCTAAAAAAAAAAAAGGTAAAAATCAATAAAGAAATATGCTGAGGGCAAAAAGCCAGACCCCCCCAAAAAAATAAAAGTCCATACTGTATGATTCCATTAAATAATTCTAGAAAATAAAAACTAATCTATAGTGACAGAAAGTATATCAGTGGGTGTGGAAGGAAAATTACAAAAGGGCACAAGGAAATTTTTGAGGATGATGAATATGATCATTACCTTAATTATGGGGATGGTGTCACGGGTGTATACATAGTTCAAACTTATCAAATTGTACACTTTACATATATGCAGCTGTATGTTAACCATACCACAATAAAGCTCTGTTTTTAAAATGGTCCTCAGCTGAACTAGCTTAAGATATGAAGGGAGAAAAAGAGATTCACCTAAGTCAATCGCAGCAACACAAGATAGTAGGGTGCTGAATTAGGAATTAAGTAATATGGGATATACACTAAGCACACTGAAATCACTGAGGGCTTTATTGGTTGGATTAAGTGGAGTTACTCTTACCC
The DNA here is from genome assembly GCF_964194185.1 of Rhinolophus hipposideros. Classification (NCBI taxonomy): domain Eukaryota; kingdom Metazoa; phylum Chordata; class Mammalia; order Chiroptera; family Rhinolophidae; genus Rhinolophus; species Rhinolophus hipposideros. The sequence continues at coordinate 56,088,887 of NC_138058.1, read as the reverse complement.
AAGGGAGCCTATCAAGCTGCCCCATAGAGAAATGTTCTCACAACATACTTCTAACTTTAGCCAGAAGGAAATGTAAGTTGTTCTACGGCTCAGCACATAGAACTCTGCTGTCATCCTGTACTGATCTTGATACTCGAGCCTAACCAGGGGCTCTATTTTATCTGGTTCTGTCCCCAATCTTCTAGCGCCCAAGACTCCAGTGCTGACTGCCTCAGACTCCTAACACCTGTTCCTGACCTTAACATTACTGACTGCCCCTCATCAATTCAGAAATATGCTATCTTGCCTGGTCACGTGGACCTTAAAAACCATCTGATTTATCTGGATGCCCTTCTCTGTCTCTGACATCTCAGATTTTCAACAGTGCTTTGCTCTCAGTTGTCACTCATTTTCCATCCCTCCCCTTCCCATCCTTATACCTTAAACTGGTTCTTCCACCTTAAGACTCGGTTTTCAGACTTTAGTTCCTATATCCCATTCCTGAATTTGAAGGTCTTGAACCCCAGTCCATATCTTTAAGTCAAACTGTCTTTCTAGTCTGAGTCTCTCCCATTTTTACCAATCCTGTTCCTACCCAACCTCAGTTCTTAAAAGTTAAAAAGGCCTCTTAAAGGCGTTGGATTCTTGAAGTATGGGAAGGATAGAAATAATAAGAGTAGCAGGGCAAGGGCACGAAGGAAGGGCATAAAGGCTGAAGAAAGAACATGAACAAATGTCCAAGTGTATGATATAGACGAGAAAATATGTGGCTGGCCTGAGTGGAACAAGAGAGTCAGACAGGAGTCTGGGCTTGATAACACAAGTTACCGAAAAACTGTCGTACCCTCTTGAGCAAGGGAGTGGCAATCTAGAACTGTTACTACTCTAGTACTGACGACTGTGAGCAGAATGGACACACTAGCAACAGGAGGTGTTATGTGAAGCTCTCTTGGAAATTGGGGCATGAGGTAGCAACATCATGGTCGAGAATGGTGTCAGTAGCAGTGGGAAATGAAAAATGAATATTCTAAGGTCTAAAAAGAAAAACTAATACATCTTAGTGACCAAGTAGGCATAAGAGGATGAGGAGGAGTGAGCTGTGATAATGGTAATAATTCACTTTTACTGAGTGCTTACTATGTGTCAGGCACTCCTCTATGTAACTCAAAGCATTTACTCAATCTTCACACCATCCCTATGAGATAGGAATTATTATTTCCTCATTTTGTAGGTGAAAAATGTAGGTGAAGAAACTAAAGCAGAAAGGTTAAGAAACTTGCTCAAGGTCACATATATACTAAGTAGCGACCCCAGGACTTAGAGTCAGGCAACAGAGCGCCAGAACCTCTTCTTAACCACCAAAGGGATCTTAACATATTTGAAGGAAGAAAGGAAGAATTCCATAGAGTAGGAAAAGCAACAAGCCTAGAACCTGGAGGAGTACTTACAGAATCATATATCCTATAAGATAACAGGAAAGGAAGACAGTTTTGAAAAAATGGTTGAGGTAATATATTTTATATTAGGTTGGTGCAAAAGTAATTGCTGTTTAAAAGGTTAAAAATAATTGCAAAAACCACAATTACTTTTGTACCAACCTAATAATAGAACTCAGATTTCATGGTTTCAGTCTTTTTGAAGTTGAAGACTTAAGTCTGCTTGAAATAAAGACAAAATAGTTGCAAAAAGAGAGGATGAGTCTTAAATTAGAGAGAACACACTGCAAAGAATTAAAAAAGAATCAAGTATACCATCCCTCTGAACCTCCATCATGAGGAACTCTAATTCACGAAAAGGACCACGATCATTTTCAAAAAGAATTTCTAATTCTTCCCTTTTCCTGGCCTAGATATATGGTAAGGAAGAAAGCCCAAGTAATAATCATTAAATCTCACCACTGATCCTCAGTTCCCACACCCTTCTCTTGCTAATAAAACCTATGATTCTACACGTATGTGGAAACAAGATTTCATTAAGGCATCACTCCTAATAAAGGAAGCTTCACCAAGGGAACATCTAAGGTTTTTTCTTTTGTGCTAATGGCCAGGAGACCCATGAAAATTTGAGCTCTACAGATATTTGAATATGCATTGTAAAAGTATGCCCCAGTCAGTTTTTTTAAAGCTATTAAAATCCTTAACACAAAGTCATCCCTGCTGGCTCTTCCAGGTCACTCTGGTTCCCAACGTAACTTCTCATGAAAGCAAATACAAAATTAAACTTTAGTACGTATAATTTGTCATTAGGCTAAATTATGCCTCTAAAAACTTTCTTTTAACAGGAAGTACTTTTGCTTCTCCCTTTACTCCTACACAGCAGACCCTTTCCATCAGTACAGCTCCTAACCCTCCAGAATCTCTGTGCCCCCCACAGAGCTTTAACCACAAGAGGATGCAAGGCCATTGTCCATGATTATTTACTGCTTAAGTGGCAGTTTCCCTCCCACACAGCAACCTTGCAGTGTGGTGTGATTTAATTTCCTAAGTCAGGAAAATTACCAATTACTACATGACATGGACTTTCACTCCTTTATTCTGAGACGTTCAAAGTTATAGGTGAATAGTTTAAACTGTGACTGCCAAGAGTCTACCACACATTCTATAAGAATCTTTTCATCAAAGGGGATATAGAAAAGAATAAAAGAATGCTTACTTGGATTCAACAAAGTCAGGTTCTCACACTCCTAGTTCTACTTAATACCAGCAAAAATACAAAATAAAAAGATTGGACTAGATGAAATGAGAAGATCGGACCAGATGAAATAAGATCTCCAGAAGAAGAAAAGTCTGTTGAGATCTACTTAAGCTAAGGTCTCATCCAGAAAACTAGAAACTAAATTTAAAAACACCTGTGAACATGTGGGAGTCAATCTGAATGACAGACAACTGGCCCTAAACAGTTTGTAGAAACAGCGGCCTCCACATTGCCTCTGTTTTATTTTGCTGCAGGTCGCTTTTTATTCTTTTCTTTCATAGGCACTGCTCAATGGCCCTCAAAATTCCAGCTTCAAAAAAAATATTAGCTGATGATTATATTTTTTTTAATATCCAGGTTAGATAGTCATTATTCAGAATGTTTTATTTTTACAAAACGGAATCTCACAAATATTAAGTTAACAACACTGTGACCTAAGGAAAGTTATTAAAGTCATTCAAGTCAGACAAGAATAAACCAACCACAATGTTGCATACCTACATTTTTTTACCGCTAGGATATATGGGATTTAAGATATTGCCATGAGTAACCTACTGCTGACATAAACAAGGATGAGAAAAAAATAAGTTGTCCATCTCCAGTGACTGAAGAACTATATAATTTATGAAGATTCATTGTCTCGTGCTATACACTGGGAGAGCTCTACAGGTATGCTTCACTACACACACACACACACACACACACACGTCTTCTGTATAAAAGTTTCTTAGCTTTTAGTTAAATTAGTTTTAATATTAAAAGTAATACATGCACACAGTAAAAAAGTCAAACAATAAAGAAGGGTACAAAATGAAAAGTAAAAGTACCCTTTATCCCATACTACTCTTACTAGGTTAATTACTAACAATCAACCTCTATTTTAAATATGTATGACAGGGGCTTCAATATTCATAGTATCTGCTTTCTAGTAAAAAAATAATTGTCTTATGTAAATAAGCCCCTCCCAATTCTCTGATTATATTTTGATATTCAACAAGAGGTCTGTGAAGTGATGCATAGCTGTATAGCTCCATTCTAAGGGTTGCTGAGATATTCCTGCATACTGCAACACAAACAACAATTTTGGCATCAAGGTGTCTGGCAGTCATGGTAGGAAGGCTTTGGAACTCCTACTTCATGAGATCATTTCAATATATATCCCTGGGCCACATACTGTCTCCTGTGCCTCAAGATAAGTAAGGCAGCGATAAATTCAAACAAAGGATATTTTTTAATCAAATTAAATTCTTTTGAATCTTCCAAATGTGCCTGCCTATGTATCACGTAGGTTAGAATTCATTAAGATTGACCAACAGTTGGTTTATGGATCAATATTTATTCTTTAATGACATCATTCTATTTAATCTACATCAATATAAAAAATGAGTAACCTGTTTAAGTACTTTCAAAAGTGTGTATCTAGCTTCTGAGTTTGTTTGGGTAAGGCATTCCTTATATGAATTATGCTTATCAAGGCAAAATCTATGAAAAGCTGGTCCCAGAGAGCTAGAATTTAAAAAATTTAAAGTATGTTTTTGATAGACTTTATTTGAAAATTAGAAATCTTAAAATTTTAGTTTTCTAATTGCTATATAAGCATATTCTTACAAAGATCCTTTTGTGCCTCTGTAGCAATAAAATATTTGTTGTTGCTTTTCTACCTAAAAAATAAAACAAAAACTAACTCTGGAAAGGAAAATAATTACTTTTGGAAACCACATAATAAGATAAATGACTACACTTAAAGTTTCCGTATGTTAACAAAATGCAAATTGCCTATATATGCATAAATCTAACTACAAAGTCACTATATAGCAGAAACATGCACACCAAAGCCAAAACTATTTTCAAATATCCATTTTAAAACTTAAGGTAACTTGGAAATCTTTTACAAATCAATATATTTCTAACTTGAGCTCAAGCATTGCATTTCCCAGACCATTGCCAATGATTTCAATTTTAAACTTACTACAAGAAGGAAACAAGTCTAGCTACTTTTTCATGAATAACTAACTTCAACTTAATTATGTGTTGATTCAGCTCAGCTCCCACATTTAGAACAAGTTTTAACTAGGAAGGTAGCATACCATAATAGTCAAATACCAGCAAAGTAATGGGAAAGACAATACAACCTATCTCGTGAGTTACTATAAAGTGGTCCATTGTTTCTCACCCAATCAACGACATATCTCACTTATATAAACTTCCCCTCTTATCACTGCATAAAATTTTCTTTTCCTACTGGAACAGTTCCTCAACATTAGAGTACTTGAATACCTCCCACTTTGAATAAAAATTCTCTCCTGACACCATGTTCCCACTGTTATATTTCCTTCATTTACAGAAAAATTCATCAAACACTTACTATCTATACTCACTATCTCCATTTATTTCCCTTTCAGATTCTTTCTTAAACGACACCAATTGTGCTTTCATCCCCACCACTCCAAAGAAATTGTTCTCATCAAGGTAATCAGCAATCTCCACATTGCAAAATCCAATTATCAAGTCTCAGTCCTTATTTGAGCAATCAGCCGAATTTGACACAGCCGATCAGTTTCTCCTCCCTGACGTGTTTTTCATCCTTTTGCCTCCCAGGGACACCACCCTCTCTTAGTTTTCCTCCTTGCTCACTGGTCCTCCCTTCACTATATCCTTTATAAATGGTCATCTTCATCCTGACCTCTAAATAAAGCTGGCGTCCCTGAACCTCTTCTCTACCTTTATTTTACTCCCTAGGCATCTATAGCCTGTTTAGACTTTAAGTGTGATATATCCACCAACACAACCTGACCCTTCTTCCCTATACTACAAGATTTATGTAACTAGCTGCCGATTTGAAATCTCCACTTGGATATCTAATAGGCATCTCAGCATTAACATGGTCAAAGTCAAATCCTAGTTTCTACATAAACACTTCTACTCCCCACCTCTATCCGTTTGCTCCTTACCAGTATAAAAGCAATTCCATCCTTTCAGTTTCACAGGCCAAGACTTAAGAGTCATCCTTAACTCTTCTCCTATTTTATTGGTCCTTCCCTTCGAAATGCATCCAGAACACGCTGCTTCTCATCATCTCCACCAGTAGCCCCCCGAGTCAAAGCGACCATAGCCATCTCTCCTCTGTAATAAGCCTCCTAAACCGGACTCCGTTCCCACAAAACAGAACATCCACATTGTAGGCAAGAGTAAGCCTTTTCAAACCTAAGTCAGGTCATATAACTTTTCTGCTCACAACTTCTCATGACTTGCCATTTCACTTGGAATAAAAACCAAAGTTTTTCGGACAGCCTATACCGCCTCTCCAAAGCCCCTGCTGCCTATCTCATTCACTTCTTTTTCTCTCACACATACCACTCCAGCTACACTGTCTCCTTGCTCTTTTCTCAAACACATTAAGCATATTCTGCCCCAGAGCCTTTGCACTTGCTGTTCCTCATCTTAAAACCCTCTTTCCCTGGGTATCTGCCTAACTTCTCTCTCACATCATTTAGGCTCAGATCAGGTCAGGGAGACCTGTTCTTACCATCCAATGCAAACTAGCAACTCTCTAACTATCGTGTCACTCTCAATCCTCCTAATCCGCTTTACTTTTGTTCTTAGCACCCATCAGCACTTGACACAGAATAAATTATTTAATTGTTTGTCTGTCTTCCCCAAGTACTAAAATGCAAGCTCTATGAGAACAGTAATTTGATTTATTTAAAACACAGCACAAAGAAGAGCACCTGGCATTTAGCCTGGTATACATTTGCTGAGTGACTAAATAAACTGCAAGTCATCGCGCTAAAAAATAAAAAGTTTTATAAAGATTAGCTCATTTAATCGTCAAAAAAGCTGTATGAAGGTAGGTACTATTATTATTCCAAATATACCAATGAGACAAAGACACAAGAGATTAAATAACTTGTATGTCACCGAGCTTGTAAGTGATATATATAGACAGCCACCTGTATCTATTAAATGACATTGTTAGATAATATAAATGGAGTAGTTAACAAAATGTTTGGCATATGAAACACCTAACATTTACGGAATACTTATTATGTGCCAAACATTAATGTAGGCTCTTAATGTGTATTTACTCATTTAATTCTCATATTGTTTAATAAGTGGTTGCTATTATTATTTTCACTATTATTTATCAGGGTACCAACCTTAACTCAATAGAAGTCACACAAAAGATGCTACTGTGAGAGAAACAGCACAAACTCCAACCTTTCCTCTTCGAAGAAAAATGTTAACATGTGCGTAAAATAATGTGTTTTGAGGATTAGCACTGGAAACCAAATCAAAATTAACTGAATTCTTATCATACACAAACATATCATTAAAGATATATTGCTAACCTGTAGTTCTAAAAAGTCCTCTAACATTCAAAGATAAAATAGTCACAGATTTTCTTCATTACGAAAAAAAAAGTCTATTCCTAAGGTGAAGGGGTTAAGAAGTACAAATGGGTAGTTACAAAATAGTCACAGGATGGAAAGTACAGCATAGAGAATATAGTCAATGATATGGTAATAACTACATATGGCGCCAAGTGGGTACCGGACTTACCGGGGCCGGGGGATCACTTTGTAAATTACACAAATGTCTAACCACTAGGCTGTGCACCCAAAACTAATATAAAACAATATTGAATGTTAACTGCAATTGAAAAATTTTAAAGAATAATAATCACTGAAGTATTTTTTAAATATCTACTCCTCCCCCAAAACTCTGATTGCTACTCCATACTGCACAGTATTATGCTTAATACATCTTTTTCATTATAAGTTACAGATTATCTAGATTAAAGTAGATCTTTTTAATGTTTAAAATAGAATTTATTCACTTACACCAGTTATTACTGAAATCACCAAGTTTACTTAATGTAAACAACCCTCTGCTTTAAAAGTCAGTTTTATTACCAAAAATAAATTTTGAAATTACTGCATCTGAGAAAATACAGTAGCCAATTTCTTTTATCCTGGAGTTAAAGTGAAAGGTCACAGGAATCCTGAAAATTACTGAATATAATTTCGTCAGCTCAATATAGCATTTGGTTTTTGATTTTTAGTTTAACCTGTAGACATTCATCCTTCATTAATAATAACATATGAAAGATTCTAGGTAAAGACCCTTAATACTTACGGTGCAATAATGGCTCTAGCAGGTCTTTTTGTAGACTGTACTTGTGAAAGCCAACCTTCTAGCTGTGCATTCAGCTGCGGCCCTATAAAAAGAGAAAGAGGGAAACTGGAGTCAGCAAAACATTGTACTATAGATAACCATACATGACACAAAGCCCTCATTGAACCTATTTGGAACTAAAATAGCTTAATGGGCAGTGGGATCATCAGTATGGATGTTAAAGTTTGAAACTTAATCAACTACATACAAAGTCTCAAGCAAGCCACATGCTAAGGCCAAGTTCTGATTAAACAAAATTTGCCTTTATTTGCTTATTTATTTACTACTATCTTCATTCCAGAACAAGCACAACAATACGATCTACAATTTGAAGTGGTGTTCAAGCAAAACAAGAAACAGAAAACTGTTAGCACATGAAAAGATAACAATTGAGTGAATATTTCTTAGAGCACCAAAGTCTGCTATAGTCACTAGATCACTCCCACACCCGATGACCTTTTCTTCCATCCACTCCAGCCTGCTCCTCCCACAATCAAATCAATAACCAGTAATTACATTACCTCCAAAATCTGTTTCAAGCATCTCACTCTCTTCACTTCCTATCTTTCCAGTTCACTCCTAGAATTATGTTGGTTCAAGGACTCTGCGCTCTTTTATCTGCCCCAGTCTCCTGCACTAACTAGTTCATTAAGTACAAACATGCAACACTAGCAGATTGATTCCTCCCAACTACCACCCCATTTGCCACTATCCATCATCCCCTCTTCTTCACTTCTTACCCAACCTGAGACCTATCATTCCCTTACCTATGGACTCACTCCTTTGCTCATCTCATCTTCCATCATAATCAAATCACAGTTAAAACCAACTTTCCACTTAACACAGTACCTCCACCACCTGAACAGGTGAGTAGGACTGAAAAGAAACACAACCATATGAACTATGAAATTATACCTATAAATTTCAGCAGACCATTAACAAAGCTCAAAATTCACACCACATTAACCTACTGAATTTGTTCTCCCATCTTCAAGATAATTACCTCATATAACTTCTCCTTTTACCTTATACCTTGAACCCTTTCCTCTTCTCATTCCCAGCAGATAATCACACTTTTCATTTTGTCAAGGAAAGACAAACAGTTGTAGGGTGGCCAGCCATCCTGATTTGTCCAGGACTTTCCCAGTTTTAGCGATGAAAGTCCTACAACCTGGGAAACCTCAGTCCCAAGCAAACCTGAACATTAGTCACCCTAAGTTCAGAAGAGAACTACATGCTCTTCCCACCATTTATACCACTTTCCCTCCTGTTTCAACAAACTGTCCTGGCTCCTATCAAAAGCCAAACAATTTACTTCTGCACTGGATCCACTGTTCTCTTACTCAAGGACTCTGCTCTTACAACAGTCCCAGTCTCCTCCCCAAACTTGTCCTTTTTTACTAGATCATTGTCATTAGCCTGCAAATTAGCAGACTGATTTCCCCCCTAACTACCACCCCATTTCTCTGGCCCCCTTTTCCTCTGGCTCTCTTTTTAAACTTTTAATCATAACATTTAAAAATTACAAAAGAATCTAGATAATAATAATAACAAATACCCATGGACCCACTCCCCAAATAAATTAAATCTTAATGTTATATCTTATTAAGATCTTCCTTTAGTAAGAAATAAGACATTAAAAACACAGTTGAATCCGTTGCCGATCCCATTTATACATCTACCTCCGTAAAGGTAACCACTTTCTGATTTTGGTGTTCATCACTACATTATTATACTTTTACTAATACATATATCCATAAATAATATGTATATTATTTTGTTCTCCATGGTTTTAAATGTTATATAAATATGCTGTATATGTCCTTCTGCAAATTGTTCCAGTCACTTAACATTATTTTTAAAAATTATTCATGTTGATATATGTAGCTCTAATTCATTCATTTTCAATACTGTATAGTATTGTAATGTACGAATACACCCAAATTCATCTATTTATTCATCGTCCTGTTCACTGACATTTTAATTGTTTCCATTGTTTCACTGTTAACTATAAGCCTCTTACGAACATGTGTTAAGAGTTTCTCTGGGATTTATCTAGAAGTAAAAGGACTGGGTCATAGGGCATGCACATCTTCAGCTCTACTAATACATTGCTCAACTGCCCACTAAAGCAGTAGGATTCATTTACCCATTAGTTTAAGGGCAAATAAAGAGGTTTAATTCTTCCAGTTAAAAATAAGGAGACACTAACCACAAACTTCTCATAGAGCATTTTCGTTAGAAAACTTGTAAATTCTTTCTCTGCCCCTCTGAAATGTGTATGTTTGTAAAAACTAAATAAGCTTCTAACCAGCAATCCAGAACTGTCTTTCTCAAGGACCTGGTAGCCGTCTCTTTGAAATGCGATCATTAAGGAAGACAGTGCCCCTTTCTGCCAGGTTTTGTGGGAGGATAGGAGACTAACTTGAGCTAGCCACCTAGCTAATTACAAACTTACCTCCTGTCATAAAGATAGTAAGTCGATTTTTCCTATGGATAAAGCCAATTAGCTAAAGACAATATGGTCACCTCAATTACCAAGTGAATTTAGGAGGAACTACGTGTGACACACGTTGCTATCAAGTTTTCCTACAGTAGTGCATCTTGAAAGCGTGTAAGTAATGAGTTTTACCTACTTAACTACTTAAAATGGTGACCTCTCTTTAGGTCTTTGCAATCTTTTAGCAGATTTCCTATGATATGCACATTTTCTAGATCAATGCTTATTCAAAAATAAAATTGTTTTCTTTCTCTTTTTCCTTTGAAGAGAGGCTTTATGAGATGGCAGGAAGTTTTGGTTTAAATTATTTTTCCAACATCAGTAATGGTTAAAATGGTAAATTAATTTACTATTTCCCTACATCCTTACCAATATTTGATAATTCTCATAATTTTTAATTTTGCCAAGTTGATGGGCTGTCTTTTTTCCTTCTAATTTCTCCAAAATCCATTGAGATTAATCATCTGCTGATTTGGAAATCCTTTTGAATGTGTATGTTTAGGACTATACTCACAAACATTTAAAACGGACAGCCCATCTGTAAATTGCCAGAGTACAAAATAACTCTGATTCAGCAATCAAAAATGTAGTTTATTTTTAAAACTTAAATTTAAGATCGATTACCAAAAACATATGAAATAATCTCAATATTAACAAGGAAAAATAGTTCCTATTTTCAAAGTAAATTAAATTTTTAGCTGCCTAAATTTCACATTAACTTAAAATAAGGATTGCGCTAAATATTTGCATATTACAGAAGTTTGCAAAACAGAAACTGAAAAACAGCTAAGAGCAAAGAAAATAATATCTCTCAATTCAAGCATCCCACCATAACCAACTTCACTGATTTTAAGCAGTGAACCAAGCAGGTTTAATCAGTCCTTCTATAAAAGAACCAATTTCTTTCAGAAGCATCCTAAGGTTAAAGCCAAGTTCCAAAATATAAAGTCAAACAAAAGCAGGCTGTCGGCATCTAGTATTTTGCTATTAATCACTGTGTGGAATCTGTTCAAATCAAACTAAGAAACTTTGATCTGTGGTGGAAAATATACAAATATTACAATAAATATGCTAGACTTTTTGTAACAGTGGCTCATGGATCTCTGAATTTCACAGGCCAATAAAATTTCAAAAGAAATCTGGAAAACCAATATTGGGTTGCCAATTTTTTATTTTACTAAGAATGGACATTTAAAACATATCAACCATTTATCTATGATCACCATGATTTCATAAAATAAATATAACACCAAAAAGTAAGAAGAGCACAACTTTAAGATAACCTCAATTCCTTAAACTGAATAAATTAACCACATTTCATTGACTCCAAGATACCACCAATATTAAGGTACACCATTATTTTATATACCACTACAAAAGGGAAAAAATACCTCCCAATTAAACTAGAACATATGGTTTCTTATCACTTAAAATTTTTTTACTTTATATTTATTGGAACAGCTCTTTTAAACATACTTAGACATGATTTTTTCATATAACACTTATGTTTATATAAAAAAAGCAAAATAAATTCAACATATTCTTAAATTTTTAATATTCACAATATCTAAATTCCTTTTAAGTCAGAGTCATCAGTAATCCTTCTTTTTCTTTTCTTTCCTTTCCTTTTCTTTTTCAGTTTAATAGACATTTATTCCTTCAGTTGAACAACCTCTACACACAAAATAGATGGTTTAAGATTTTTGAGTGGAAAGGAATTTAGGTCTCAAGAGGTTTTATGAGTCTGCTACATGATATCTGGAAATCATTTCACTGAGCCTTTTAAGACCCCTGAAGAAAATAGAAAAATTGGTTCAAGGAAACCAGCAATTGGATTTTGGAACCAAACTACCTACTCTTAAGTCAGCAAACCCAGAATTGCAAATTGAGGCAATTCCTCTTCTGTATTTCCTACACACTCTAATTCACCCTGGGATACAGAAGCCTAGCCTAGAAAATACGGGGCAAACAGAATGTGCTAGTATGCTTTGACATTAGGGTGGGCACAACTGAAGGCGTGGAAAGTTTGTGGAATGGTAAGAATGTTTTTCCATTATGTCATCCTCTGTACCATTTAAAGAATTAGTGATGTAATACTTCTTCCTCGATTGCCTGTGGGACTCTCATCCAAGCCAACTGACATTGTCCAAATCTTGACGCCATAACTTTTTTGATCTTATCAAAAGGTATCACTAGAAGATGTAACTAACAGAAGGTTTCAGGGGACAACTCAAAAGTGGTAATCTCTTCCATAAATGGTCCTTAAACGGTATGTTAATTGAATCATCAGTGGGTTGCAGTTGTCTAGTCATACCAGCAGGATCAATGATTGAGTTCACAGGCGGGTAGGCAGTGACAACCATTTCACTACTGACAATGATTTTATCATGCCATTGACTATAAAATACCTCATTTCCAGAAATGCTAAAATATGGGAAAATGTACATCTTAAAATCAATGAAATACAGTAGCGCTATGTAAACTACACCCACTACAATGTTCTGGTGTTTATTTCAATGCAGAACAGTGAAAAATTCATCAAAGACCAGTATTTGAGAACCACTACTTCTCACTACAATGAAAAGTGTTTCTGAGAAGTCTTACCAACTACAGTAATCTCATTTACTTTAAAAATAAATAACATTTCAGCAGTTTTCCTGAAATCCTTTCATTACTGACACCCTTTTGTGACCACATAGTACTTAGAATTTATTGCTACGTTATTTACAAAATTTACTATCTTGTTTTTAGATACATCTCAAGGGGTGCTGTTTGTTTTTATGTATTTATGATAGGGCTCCTCACATAGAAAGGAATATGCCTTTGGGAACACAAGAACTGTCACACTGAATCTGACCCAAAACCCAACCAGAGCAGTACTGCATCAACCCAAAAACACTTGCTGTGAAGAACACTGATTGTTCTCCTTGATATAGACCTCAAAGGGGTTATTAGGCCAAATTCAAATATCTTGGATTCCTTATTATCGCCTAATTTATTTAAACATTGTAAAAATGTATTTACATTATTAGCTAAACTTTGTAGCTCAGAATATAATCGATGGGGGCAATTGACCATCCAAATGAACAATCTTTATTGTGTACCAACCAACTTATAGTTGGCCAACTGGAAATCACTTACCACTTTTCTGCCCATTCATATACAGTTTCTCAAAATTTTCATATAGTTAATCCCAGACCCACTGGCATTTCACACCTAAAAGGGCTGCAAATTTGGAGGCTCACAGGGTAGTTCTACTCTCCAGGTCACTTACAAAACTAATCTGAAAATAGCTTTAGCATTGATCCCTTTAACAGTCTATTAATTTGGATTCTCTATTCCCACCCCAATTCTGCTTATAAACAAATTTTCTCTCCCTACCAAATGATGCCGTTAAATCCCTTGATAGTAGCTGGTTCAAGTGTCTTATCTAAACTTTTTTTAAAGATCAAGATATTAATCTTTGCCATTTTTCATTATCAAAAAAATATGTCGAGTACAGAAAATTGGGGGAATACATACTAAGGGAGAAAAAGTAATAATCCCACAATTATACAAAACACCCAAATTAGTATTTTCCAAATTTTCTTCTAGCCTTTAAAATGATATACAATTCTGTGACCTGCTTTTATTTACATAACATTTTAGCATAAGCATTTCCCCTATATGATGAACTCTTTTTTTAAAAAATTTATTGGGGTGACAATTGTTAGTGAAATTACATAGATTTCAGATGTAAAATTCTGTATTACATCATCTATAAATTTTATTATGTGTTCACCACCCAGAGTCAGTTCTCCTTCCATCACCATATATTTGATGATGAACTCTTTAAAGACGTTTAATGGCTGAGTTAATATTTCTTTATGTGAATGGATCACTGCTTCCTTAAACATTACTTGTATGAATAAGATGCTTAGGTTGTTTCCAATTTTTGCAGTTATAAACAATTCTGTTATGTATCCCTATTTCCGTATTCAAAATTATTTCTTTTGTGAATCTCAGAAATGAAATTACTGTGTAAATCACTGTGATCCTTTTTAAGATTTCGATACATATATTCAAAATGTTATCCAAAATTGCATCCATTCATAATCATGCACTACGAATGACCATAAGCTCACTACTCAAAATAGTATTTTAAAATATTAAGCAATTTAACCCAAGCCCCCATTTAATAAAAACTAAAATTTAATGTCCTATCTTAATTATGTTTGGCCTTTCAAAATAAAGTAAATATCTATTTCTTTAACCAAAGCAATTTTAATTTCTAAGAAAAATGTGTTTTGACTTCTAGGTTTCATTTTCTACTTGGACCATGGAATAAGTAATATGAGTGTTGTCTTCTTGCCAGCCACAAGTTATCTATTACTAATGTTTACCAAACAACTACGATCTATTGGCCTTTACAGAAGACAAATCAAATTTAAAGCCAAGCCCATTATGCTGCTGTTTTAAATTACTCACAATCCTGAAGATTTTTCATATGCTCCTGCAATAAATCTTTTTAACCAATGAGATAGAATTATGGTTTCTAAAAGGATGAAAAATTCTTTCTCCTGTAATAGTCAAAATATGGTCCATAGACCAGGATCTTCTGGTGTGTTTATTTAAGAGAGAGCTCTCTGGGTCTTACCCCAGAGCTATGTCATCACAATCTCTGAGGATAGTGACCAGGAGTTTTTAAAAAGCTTTCAACAAGCTCTCCAAGTGACTGTGATACACACTAAAATGTGAGGGCGCACGGTGCACATGCTACATGAATACATGCAGCTAACAGACTCCTGGAAGGTTTAGAATTGAGATTTTTCATTACAATAAGTAAATTACATAATCTGTAAGTTAGCAATGTATAAACGCATGAATTTTTACCTCCAAACTACCTTGAAGCCATAAGCGATACACTGTTTTTTAAAATTTATGTAAGTTTACATTTTAACAGTGTTTCTAGCCTTTCATTTTGATCAATGCCTCGCCAGCTTTTCCACTCATTCCTGATGACAAAGGAAAAGGAACTCAGATTCATACAAACTAAGTGATACACAAACTCAAATTCTCTTTTAAATCTTATTTTAGCCCCAAAATCCATTAAGAACATAGCAGACTGACAATACAATATCCATAGTCATTTCAAAACTCCTATCTGTAACTTAAATGGAGGCTAGAAGATAACACCATAATTATCTTCTAACACAGGGTCAAGTACTTTTGTGAGGGAAATACAAACCCAGAATGAAAAGGCAACCATCTAAACTAGTCAAATGCTTAAAGATGGGTCTACAATTCTTCCTTAATGCATATCTAACCAGGAATCATTATTTTCTTCCAATTGCAGCCAGCATGTTTTCTTCCCCCCCCCCTTTGGGTTACAATCAGCCAGTTGATACTAGTGGATATACATAATTTGGTACCAAATCCAAACATAATCTGTGGAAAAATAAAACAAGTCTGTCTCATTGGAAAGAATCGGGACTAGGATAACACTTCCCACACAAGGTAACACTTTTCAGGCAATTGCTAAAACATGAAAGTTTCTTAAGATAAAAGGAAAAGTTAGAATGTTCGATTTTCATGTATTTTCACCACAAAACAGATTTGTAGACATTACCACATTCTCACCACCTTATTCTGTGTAATAGTTTTTTTTCTCTAAAGATTTTCGCTTAGAGAGTTTGATCAGAAAAGTGGATCAGACCCAGTGGACTACACCAAATGAAACATGTAATATGGCTGCTATGTGTGAACTGATAGAACAGAAAATGTAAAACAATCTAAGCATCCACCAAAAAACCAAAATGGTTAAATAAATTATGGCAGATCCATAAAGCATATTATTCAGCAACTGGAAAACAAGGAGGCAAAATTTTTTGACTCTATGGAAGATCTCCTAATTGAGGCAAAAAAGCATGGTACGAACAGAAGGTACAACATATTGCCATTTTTGTGCGTGCATATATATCACACATGATTATGTACTGGTTTGTATTTATGTAGAATATCTCTGGACAAACACAAAAGAAATGGATAACAGTGACTCCCTTCCTCACAAAGGAACTAAGAGTAGAAGGAAACTACTTTTCACTGTACACCCTTTTGTATCTTTTGCATTTTGCACTGTGTACATGTACTACGTTTCCAAACATTAAATATAAAAAAGATGGTGCAGTCATATAACATAAAAACCATGAAGTCAAAAACAATGATGCTGCAGACATATGTTTATTGACATGGAAAAAATCTTATAAATGCTAAATCCAACTAACAAACCATTGTTAGACTTAAGACAATACCTATATTACTAATCTAGGTTAAAATACATAAAACCAAACTGCTGACAACTGCAATTTGACCAGTAATATAGAGTATTAGGATATATATGGAGCAATGTGAAAGATTTCCATATTAGTAAGGAGGGATTCTCCCTTTTTACTTCACTCCCATAGGTGTGATATCCATCAGCGAACTTCTGCTAGATAGAATCAGAGAACATAGAAACATTGTAGAAAAGAATGATCTAGAAAAGAGGACATTAAATACCTTATTAACATCTTTCTTTATAATTCTTCTCCAATGAATAAAATGTAATAGCTTCAATAGTTTGTGTTGGGGGGGGGGGCGGACTGTTTGTTTTTCTTTTCTCTAGTAAGGACATGAGTTATTCTCCACCCTGACTTCTTCAACAATTATTTACCAGATAATCTAGAGAAGCTATTTTGAAGTAATTAACTATAATCTAACGCAATTTCTGTTTTTGTACTTTTGTTGTGGCATGTTTGAGGCCTGTTTTCTTCTTTCACTAAGCATTTGTATTACATGCGCCAGCTCATCCATCTAAAGAATTATGTTTCTGATTTTGCAACCATAAACTCAAACAAAAGGAATCTCGGCAAATTCTTCCTTAATAACTAGCCAAGAAAACATGCCTAATGTAGACTGAGAAATGGGAATGCCAGGTATCAGATATACATAAAAAAGTAGTCAGGCATAATAGCCATCAATACAAAAGCTTGCCAAGGAGTTCTGAGATTGATAACATAAAACCATGAAGTCAAAAACAATGATGCTGCAGACATATGTTTATTGACATGAAAAAAATCTTATAAATGCTAAATCCAACTAACAAACCATTGTTAGACTTAAGACGATACCTATATTAATAATCTAGGTTAAAATACATAAAACCAAACTGCTGACAACTGCTATTTGACCAGTAATATAGAGTACTAGGATATATATGGACCAATGTGAAAGACTGGAATACTAAGGAACACACTGGAAGCTTTGGAACACAGTGTGGAAGTTGAGTTGTATGTGTGTATTCACTCTGCCAAACCCTTTCCGTATCTCTCTGGACTGTTTTCACTGAACTGTCTAATGCTGAAGCAAAAGTGTTAATGTAAAAGCTGCCTAAATTGAAGAATACTTGGATTTAAAACCCAAACGGAACCTCTCCCATCCCCACAAGATCATACCAGAAAAGTTCTGCGAGCTGTAGCCTTGCTGAGGCACTGGCAACTTTAAGAGGCCTTAGACAATTGTCACTGGAACCTTCTTTCAAACCACAGCAACCACAAAAATTCTATTAAAGAAAGAAAAACTCCTTCACAAACCCCTCTACAATTAGGGCAATTCGATATCTGATAGGTAAGTAGGCAGATAGGAAAGTAAGTAGGTAGGTAGACAAATAGACAGACAGGCAAAGAGATAGATGATAGACAGATAGATAGATAGATAGATAGATAGATAGATAGATAACCACCCAACCAACTTTAATTCTGTAAGCCAGCACTTCCCAAATTGTATTAATAAAAATTACAATTTAAAGAACTTTGTGCTTAAATAAATTGGAGGAGAGTGAGTGAAAGAGTCAATGATGACTAAACTTGGGGGCTAGAGGAATGATAATACCAGTACCAATGACAGAATTAAGGAAGACCATTAAGTTTATTTTAAGACGAATACTTTGACTTGGACATACTCAAAGTTTTAGGAGACAGTAAGGCAAACAACATGTCCGATTGGTAAAGAATAAGAGCCTTAAATGCAGAAAAAGAGATCAACAATAGAAACAGATTTCAGAGTCATTTAATTAAAGTGGTGAAAGACAAAAGAATGGATACGAACCATCTGAATGTGTACAAACTGATGACAGCACAAACGTTAAAAATGTGAGTCCCAGGGTACAGACACTTAGGCGTACAAGTAACAAGTTGAGCCGATGAGGGAGAGAAAAGAGGAACTGCTCAAGACAGAAGGAACATACGGTACAAGGAAGACAAAGAGACAAAACCTTCAAGAAGATTCACAGAATCCGGTGCTCTGTAATGAAGAGAACAGAAAAAAATGCCTATCAACATATTTGGTGATTATGAAAAACCAGGAACTTAGATTTGTTTTCAGTGGTAAAAGGTAAAAACTGAGTGTACAAGTAGTTACAGACAAGATGACTTACCAGAAAATGAAGGTAGCAAAGGAAACCCACTCTAAGAACTGAAAGCAGCACTGCCTCCTTTTCCATCACCTCTAAGTCTCTCAATTTGAAGTGTCCGACACCTCAAATACACTAGTTCACTGCCTTTATGAAATACAATCTTAGGCATTAGCGGTCACATTTTTATACCTTGCAACAAAGAATGGGCAAGTCAACGTGAAGGTATGCTTTTGGAATTTTATCCAAATAGCAAACCACCTGAATATGAGAGTGTATTTTTTGGAACATAGTTTCTAAGACTTTCTCTACACATTCACATTAAACATCTTACGGGTTAACAATCCTGTAGCTAGCTCTATAGAACTCAAGCCAGTATTCCATGTTATAAAAGAAAGTGGTAATTAAAAATACTAGCATTTGGTATCGGTAGCATAGCTTTCACCCAACGACTTCAAAGCAACACTTAAACATCTATTAATTATGGCCTTTGTAAACTATCCTGTTTGCTGCAGCGCAATACAAGCATGAGCATGATTACATTCTATCCTGATGACACAAGAAATGTAAAATATTTGTAATGAATACTCAATAATTACAATAAATGGGGATATAACAAAAGTTATTTAGGATAAAGTACTTCAGAATGAAAAGTAAAATCTTCTTAATCTTAACTTCAATAACGGTCATCCAGAAATCTTTAGAAAAGGACCAGACTAAATATTTTTATTCTACAAATGACTTGTTATGTGAATACGATGAACAAGGTAACAAACACAACAAAAGTACATTGTTTACAGCATTTTAGCTGAAAACTTGAGGTTCAAGGTGATAATACGGCACAAAGAACTACAAACCAGGAGATTGGTTACAAACAGAATTTACGGTACACCTACATTATGTGTAACAGACACAGTACTGGGTCCCTCAAAATCTTATTTTTGGTTAACTGCCATAGGAATCATGACATTGTTATTATTATCTCTAGCTTACAAATACACAAACAAACAATAAAAAAAGCAAGGTTTCTTCAAGTCCATATAGCAAATAAATGGCAATGCCATGACATGGAGCCACGTTGGTCTGTCTCCGAACTGTGGGTTGTCCTATTCCACAACGTGCTGCCTACTCTAGGAAGCAAGTGACCCAAGTTACAGTCCTAGCTTTTCCACATTATCTAGGCCTCATTTTCCTTTTCTGTAAAATGAAGAGGGTAAACTCAACTATGTAAAAAAAAAAATTAAGAAAGTCAAATAGGAATGACAGCAGACACCAAGAATCTTAAATGGAGGTTCTTGGAGAGTTACTTAAATGGAGAGTTATTTAAGAAGCACAGAATTTTACAAACTTGCCAGTCACCAGCCAGTGATAGTTACTACTACTGGTTATTTGGCGATTTATCATTAGAGTTCCAAATGGACCCCTTTCTTTTGAATAATGGATGGTACTTACGACCTTTTTTCTCCTAACTATTTGCCGTTAAAACTAGGCCTGATATTCATATCCCAGAGAAAGCTAAACCGCTTCACCTAGCTCTACATGCATTTCAAGGATCTGACATATGCTGTTGTAGCTAAAATGTTTAAGTTAAAAATCTTTGGAAAGAATACTATATTTAGGCAAAACAACCTAAGTTAGTAGATGTTGCCACACTTGTAAATGGTATAAAACCAATATTCTGTCAGTGGGTATCTATAGGTGTCAAATTACGGATACATACTTATGTTGGCCATCTCTATATATTCTCATTTTTTCTATAGTAACTTAGTATTTTTATGATGGATGCAAAAAGCTTTATATAAATATAGGATAATACAGGACTTCATTCTATAGAGGAAATGGAAACAAAAATACTAAATTGTTTTATAGTTATTAAGATAACTTCACTAAATGGAAATTGCTACTATGTAAGAGACGTTCATAGGTCCCAATCATTTGGTAGTCAATCATTAGTAACATTTTAATAGAAATATAATTACTTAATAAAACTGGGTGGATTTTACTAATGTGTTTTTAGTGGAAGATTTTAAATTTTTGATTTGCTGTTTACATAAAGAATACCAAAAATAGTTATTCTGACCTCTATTCTCAAGTATTATCTTGAAGAGACATCTAACAGATTGACCAGGTACTTAGACCGTAGGAATCAAAACTCGGAAGTGCCAGACAAGAGTCAGGAGTCCTGCCTGTGTGCCTCAATCTGTGGCTCAAGAGCCACATTTAAAAGAGAATCACCTGGTGTGCTTCATAAAAAATTCAGACCCCAAAGCCTAACCCAAAAAGACTGAATCAGAGTATGAAAGTAACGAGCCAGAACCTGGCAAATAGCACTTCATCAAAGGTTATTTTATTTCTTCCTGTAAACCTTAAATATCTTCCCCTAGCCAACCCATGAAACCATCTCACATGATTTAAATAGTTCCAGGTATCTCGTCTTGTGAAGTAATCCTAGTATCTGATTCTGCCTCACTTGGCAATCGGATGCATGTGCGGACTTGAGCTCCTTCTGGCTTCAATTAACACTAAGGGGCCCAGGGCTGCCTACACCCAGGCAGGGCTGACTGCAACAGCTTCTAAATGGCATCACCATGTCTGCTCAGGAGCGCTCATGCTGATCTCCTGACCTGAAGTCTCTAAATCTTGCACTGCTTACAGTATTATCTTAACAATATTAGCAGATTTCCGTCTTCTCATAGCAAACCTCCTAGTTAGTAGACAGCCTTTGTTCTGTTAGTGACCAAATTGCAGAGTGATAAATCCTCCAAGTGCCTCAGATTAATTACAAAGGAGTCCTCCTTCTCTTTCACTTTTTATCTCTTTAATTACAAAACTACCCTCCACTTCATACCCTCGCATTCCAAACTCCACACTTTTTTTTTTAACTTTTATTTATTTGTGTTTCTCCTAGACCCAGCAGCTCCAAGTCAAGTAATTGTTTCAATCTAGTTGTGAAGGGCACAGCTCACAGTGGCCCATATGGGGCCCATGTGGGGATAGAACCTGCAAGCTTGTTACGGAGCTAACCAGCTGCCCCCAAACTCCACACTTTTAACAACGACTTATGAATGGATACGTAAGGTATTATGCACTTTTCTAATGACTCAAATTGGCTGCTAAGTAAAAACCAAAACATATGCACATGCATAGTTTTTCTAATGGCTTCAATATCTCTGAAAAATCCAGCATTTTAAACTACAAAACACCAATAAAGTTATGAAACATCTATGGAAGATATACAGTACCAAAATCTAAATCAACTGAATCATGTGTTTCTAACTGCATGCCACACAGAAAAATAAAACAATGGTCAAGTGTAACAGAAATAGTGAAATCATAAACGTTCTAAGGGGGTACATTGATTTTTCTTTATTTTTTAATACCATAAAAAATAAAGTTTTTCCCATTTAAACAGTTTGCAATAGAAAAGTAAGACTAATGTAAAAATATTAAAATGTTAAAAATAAATAAATACCACTTTGGCAAGTATGACACCTAAATTATGCATTTTCCTGGGACAAACCTCCTTTAACTAGACAAAGCTGGGGTTTGAGGAAAATTCTCATCTTCAGATCTGTGACAGAGACAGGAGTCAGCAGGCAATGTATATACAATTGGGTCTTACTGGACCCAGTTAAGTGAAAACCTACACCACTCCTCCTAAACCCATGCCCTACCACCTAGGCACATGGGAGATGCCACCCAGATCTCCAGTACTTAGCTTACACATCCTTTGGTGGGTATCTTAAAAAAGGCAGTAGTGTCCTAGTTTCATTTCTTCCCCACACCTCATGTGGGCTGAGTACTAAAAAACAAAGCGTCTTTGCCTAGAAAGAAACTATCTCTAGAGCGACTGAAATGAAAGGAAAGGAAGAAAGTACACTGCAATGATGAGCAAAGAAAGAAGTCTCCACTCTCAAGCACGTTAAAATGTGGCAAAACAAAAATCCTGAAAATGTCAAAATATACACACTATAATAACCTAGCATTAGTGGTCACTAACAAGCCACATTTCTAAAAATTGCTAAAACTATATACTCACATATTAAAAATACAGAGCCAAAAAAAGAACCCACAATATCCAGAAAGTTGGACAGCACATACAAACCACCTTCTCTTCAAGTGGCCCATAAATTGTGAGTAAGGTAAATTTAACTTCCAAATTCTTAATATAGGTAAATTTCAATTACTTTTAATAAATGTTTCTCATGAAATTAGTGCTCCTCAACGGAACACTGAATAGGGGGAAAACAAAGTGGCAAATGAAGAAGCAAATTCTCAATTTACAATTTTTAAGTAGAGTTGAAAGTAGAAAAGTACTCATGAACAGCACAAACAAGCTGAGCATAAAAGCCTCCCCATGTACATTCCAAATTCGGAAAGAAATAGAAGTCAAACCTATCAAGAATATATTTTCAAAACGAACATAAGATATTCAAGAAAACGACTCCGAAGTATGAATAATTAAATATGTCAAATGTCAAGGGAATACCTATTTCTAAAAACTCACAAAATATTAATTACTATGATCATATTCTTGCTATTTATACATATCAACACAAAACACAATTTTCCTTTTAGAATTCCAACCTTTCATTTCCTGGAAATTAAACACCAAAATCTTCCACAAGAAAATAAATCTTTAGATTATAAACTTAAGATTTATAATGAGACAAGATGAACAAAAGGAAAATATTTATCAAAAAACTGATATGCATATATGGCTTTTAATCCTTTTTCAATAGCAAGCAATTACTAAGCCCCCTGTGTGTACAGGACACTGATTACAAAAAGGTATCAGTGGGAGCCATTTCCATCAAGAGGCTTAATCTAGTTGAGGAAACAGCTGAATAACACAAGGTGAGATATACCCAGTGCCTGAGGAATGATTTAAGAGTTAAGAAGGAAAAATGCTAGGAAGAAAAATGGACTTAAATTAAATTAGATCTTAAAGTAGAACCAGAGAAGCAGAAGATGGCAGAGTATTTCCAAACAGAAGGAAGCTATAAACAAAAGCACAAAGATGGAAATGACAATTCCAGCTTCATGAAACAAAAGCCTGCATAGCTGAGAAGGGGAGAGCTAAAATAAGTGACTCCAAGTTTGCTTGTTTTCCATATGGACAGACAATGGGGAGCCACCAAGTTCTTATGCTTGAAAATGTGTTTGAATTACAACAGCAACATATTGAAATACGTGCCCTGTATAGTTTATGCAACATGCATGGCTAAAGTTTTTTACATATGTGGGACATTTTTTAAGATTATCTTGCTTTTATTGATCTTACACTATGAAACTTCACAAAATAAAATGTTTCACAAGTCAAATGATTTCCTAACATTTATTTTCAAATAAGCACATATATTTAATAGTCTAGAATGTTAATTTATGAAAAGCCTTGAATGGGAAGCAATGCGGAATGGTGGTTCAAGCTCCAACTGTGGAGTCAGCAGGTAGGAACACCAGCACAAACTTCGTGACCTTGAACAACCTAAGCCTCAAGTATTTTGTGTGGTTGTTGTATTGAGAAATGCAAGTGCAAAAGCCTGACAGATAAGGACTCAATAAATGTTGGCTACAATCATTTAAATAGAATCCAGGTGCCCTACTACTAGTTGTTGGCTCATCTGAATTTTTCTGAGGGTTTATTTGTACTTGTCTTCTACTTCCCAAAATTCTTAGTGTATTTATAAAATATTCCTGATTAACTGATTATGTAGAAACCAACAATTTATTATTATAATAGATTATGAACAAACTGGTAGAGTGAATGTATCCAAGGCCAAAACACAGTCTTCACTCAATTATTTAAAAACATTTTAAAAATTTTTAATTGAAAACTTTTGACTGAATTATATTAATGTTAAAATTCACATTAGCACTGGAATTTAAAACATTTTAAGACCTTCTTAGATTTTTAAGTCACTGCTCTTCATTCACTAATTGTTTTATTATAAGCATAGTAATTCTTGATGAAACTTTTTTGAGTTCTCTCTGCCATTTCACATGGCTTCCCATTATAATCAGAATAAAACCCAAACCATTTTACCAGCCCTACAAGATTCTAGATGACTTAGTCCTAGCCACGTCCTCCAACATTCTTCATTACATTTCAGCTATATATTCCCTCTAACTAAAAAATCTCTCTCCCTGAGAACTTCACAGCATTCAGGATTTCAATTTAATTTTTACCTCCACATAAAGGTCCCCTCTAGCCCCTGTCTAATTTGTCCCCTAGTCATTTCTATATTATTACCTCTTCACCATATTCAAACACAGAGACAGGTAGTACCAAATACAGTAATATAAGGCTTACTACCATATGGACCTTCCAATCTGGTCCCAGCTGCCTAGATCAGGAATGGCAGTCTGAACACAAGAAGAGCCAATTTATAGGCTGGCCTTCAGCCAATAAGTAGCCTCAGGAGTCAAAGAATTCTACAGAGATGGAGACTAGATAAACTAATCAGTTGGTGTCCAAAACAGTTGGCTCCCTCCCTTCTTCTCAGTTTGAATTAGCCAATAGCACCAATTCAAAAAAAAAATCAGATCGTGAATTACGACGGCAAAGCACCAGTGCAAAATATTCATCAGAATCATCTGCAGAACTTAAAAAAAAATAAGTCCAGACTCCCGAATCCTAGAAGAGTCTATACCTGACTCCGTAGTTGTGGTATAGGGCCCCACAGACAATTGTCACATAGAGCCTCCGGTTGAAATCCACTGGGGATTAAGCAGAGGACACGTTCTCCTAAGAGGTCAACAAGATGACCCAGTATCAGAGCTCCCTGGGTCCTAAATGCTCATTTCCTTAACAGCCCTGTCTTTCTTGATACCTTGCTATGCAGCAGTTTAGATTTCTGTGTCCCTTACTTTCCCATAATAAATCTCCATTACTTAAGGAATTGTAAAGCTATCTCTCTGGCTTATAACCTGAACAATACAGTATCTCACTTGTCCTGTGAAACCACATAATCCAGATGTTAAGAATCATCAGATAGATGTTCTTCCTTGAATATTCGGCCTAATTTTTCAAAACACTGTGAAACCTATCAATTTTGTACTCAAACTTCAAATATTTTTACCAACTGGAACCACAAACGAGAACCAAAGGAGAAAGCATCTGCATCGACAAAACTGGTATCTACAAGTAAGTCTACATGTGAAATTCATGCATTTTACTTCCAGGAAAGTTCCCTAGAATTCAATTCAAGACTTACTTTACTTAATCCTAATAAATACTAACCACCCAATAGATGAGAAACAACTCAGAAGGGAGTTAAGAGACTGCTAGAAATAGACATAATAACATCTACAAGAAATCACACACACACACATACACACACTTTTAAAAATAGATTTTATACATTTGTCAAACCCACAGAAATAAAATCACTTAAAATTAACTTAAACATATGCAAGCTAAACAAACAAAAATTTACCAGTATGTCAGGAATATCTCAGGATGATACAGAGGTAGTGACAAACGAATCCAAGCGTATGACACCACCTCACCCAAGAGGTTAGGGGAAAAGCAGCTATAAAATTTAGCAACGTTACTTAACTTTGGAGAATGATATTTTGATTAGAAATCATGAAGCTAAAGACAAAGGAAACTGTACATGTATACTCTACTTGGTAAATTTGTTTCACAGAGAGTTATGGATTAACAATTCTAAGCCTGCTTTACATATATACTGGGGTTGAACAAATGAATAAATGGATGGTAGATGGTGGATGGGAGACAGGTTTCTTACTACTGAAGAAGAAAATTGAAGATAAGCAGTGGAAAAAGGTAAAATAATGGATCAGTTAGAAAAATGAGTATGAATTAATGATTAGCTGAAAATATAGAGAGGGATGGATACAAAAATAGAGATATGTGTGTACATGAGTTAGTAAAAATAAATATATTTCCTGTTTCTACGCAAAAATTGGGTTTAGAAGCAGTGACATCAAGTGGCAATAAAAACATCCAGTGCCCAGATGTTAACCTCTAAATACCATTTCCCAATAATAAAAAGCAAGAATCCTTAAAGAAATGGCACATGCTATGGCTGGGGCAGGAAAAATACAAAACAAGCATAGAGTATCTTATAAAAAGAAGTGCTCAAAAATCAAAAGAATGGGGCATGTCAAGGGGATGCAGGAGCCAACTTGAAAGTGCTTCCAATCACCAAAGCTGGAAAAATTTGAGCAACAAAAATAGTGTGGGATTGGATTACCCTCCAAAGTATGAAATAAATATGCATGTGTCCATATTGATATAAATGACTGAATAAATAAGTGGGAAAAGGGACAATTATTCCATAGAGAAAAACTCCAAATAATATATTGTAGATACTTCCCCCTCCAAAAATGTGGGCTGGACTTCAGTGACTCATATCCAAAGAACAAAATATGGAAAGGGGAAGACAGTAAGTTTACAGTGGAGAAACCTGGCAAATACTACCTTAACCAAATGATCAAGGTTAACACCACCAAGGTTAATATCATGTACTCCCAATATGATAAGATGAGGAGGTCATTTCACCTATACAGTATTTATTCCCCAAAATCGTAACTCCAGTCTTATCATGGAGGAAAAAAAGAAAAAATCAGACAAACCCAAATTGAGGAACATTCTACAAAATCCTGAAAGTATTCCTCAAAACTGTCAAAGACTAAGAATGTGTCACAACCAGAGGAGACTAGAGACATAATAAATAAATGCAATGCATCTTGGATTGGATCTTAGAACAAAATAAAAAGGACACTGGTGTAAAAATTGGTGAAACTGAATAAAGTCTAGAGTTTAGTTATTAATAATAGTACTGACCAATTACTGTTCTTAGTTTTAACAATGTATAATGGTAATACAAGATGTTAATATTTAGGGAAAGCTGGGTGAGGGATATACAGAGTTTGTACTATCTTTGTAACTTTACTGAAAATCTAAAATTATTCCAAAGTAAGAACGTTATTAACAATAATAACATAAATACAAATAGCATAGAAATCTGGGGTCATGAGAATTGAAACAAGTATCACCCAAAAAAACCCCAAGAGTGTCACTGGTTGTTTAAGAAAACCAGAGAGGAGTGATGTCAGCAAAATGGCCAAATAAGATGTCCCTCACTTGTATCCTCCTCACTCAACAATCTGACATCCATCCATGAAGGAAGTTGCTTCGTGGGAGCTATGGGATCCGATACTACATGCAAAGAGAACTGGGAGGAGTCTCGCCTCGCCCACCCAGTTGACATACAGACCTGGGTCCCAGCTGTGGATCCTGCAGAGGCCGGTGAACTAGCTCCAGCCTCTCAAGAGCCATATGGAAGCCCCTTGACGAAAGAGAGGCTTTGTGGAAGTCTAGGAGTCTGCAGAGAGGTTCCAGCATACCATTGGGGCAAAAAAATACAAATTGGGACGCGTGTCACTTGTAACCCAAGGCAGCACAGCTAAGTGCCAGAGAAACTTCTTGGCCTGTGATTTCTCCCACAGGGGAAACAAAGGGATGTGACTGAGCACCCGGCTTCTCCAGATGCTGCCAGAGACCCCACTTCTCCACTGCAGCATTATTGACAATAGCCAAGAAGACATGCAAACAACCTAAGTGTCCACTGATGGACGAAAGGATAAAGAACATGTGGCACACATACATAATGGAATATTACTTAGTCATGAGAAAAAGGTAAATCTTGCCATTTATGACAACATGAATCGACATGTTAAGTGAAATAAGTCAAACACAGAAACAAATACTGTATAATCTCACTTATATACAGAATCTAAAAACATCAAACTCACAGCAACAGAGAGGAGAATGGTGGTTGCCAGGGGATGGAGAGAGACAGAAATGGGGAGTAGTCGGTCAAAGGGTACAAACTTCCAGTTATAAAATGAGTAAGTTAACAATACTGTACTGTATACTTAAAAGTTGCTCAGAGAGTAGACCCTAAATGTTCTCACCACAAAAAGGAAATGGTAATTATGTAAGGTCGTGGAAGTTTTAACGAATCTTTGGTATCGAATCTCTGGTAACCATTTTGCAACATTTTGCAACATAAAGATAACAAAACATCACATTGTACACCTTAAACTTACACACTTTATATGTCAATTATATCTCAATAAAGCTGGAAAACGAAAGTATGTCATTATTTTTTTTAAATAGAAGATGTCATGTATTTCCAAATCCCTAAAATAAAAGCTATAATGCTGAAAGTGGTAATTTATCTAAAATACTTAACCCAAAAGGACTCCTTCTTGCAGTTATAAATAGCAAAGCTTTTATCTTATTTACATACTTATTTTCCACCAAAAATTACTGTTTCTCCTTCTAATATTGGTCTTAGCAACTGTTCAGAATCACACTTATTCACTTATAAAAATTTCTACTTCACAGTTAATTTTATAAACCAGAAAGCCTAATCTTTATGTGACGTTTACCTTAATAATCTAGTAGAACAAAGTTATTAATATAAAGTCCTTAATTATTAACAAATAGAACCATTACCTTTATTTTATTAAGTTTAAGATAGTTATTGAGTAACCAAAATAATTTTCTTCATGTAGTCTTTTCACTTATTCATTCATCTATTTATTTAATAAAGTTTACAAAATGTCTATTACAGGTCAAGACAGTTTCTGGTGCTGGGGGGACAATAAACAAGACAGGCCAGTCTGTGTTCTCATGGAGCATCTACTCCAGAGGACGAAGGCAGACAGTAAGTAAACAAATGAAGTAACTTCAAATTGTGATAAACACTATGAAGAAAATAAACACAACTATTTATTTCATGGCCATTCTATGTGCAATAGAGAAAGAGGGAGTTAAATAAACACACACACACACACACACACACACACACACACACACCCCTCAATCAAGCGTGTGACAACTGTATTGAGACCTAAAGAATAAGAAGACCAGGCAAGAAAAAGCAGGGGAAAGAGATTTCTAGGAAGAGATTGAAAGCAAGTACAACAGCCCTGGGGTAAACTTAGCATGTTAAAGGAATCGGGAGGGAAAACAAACAGGTTCATGAATCCTACAATATAGTGAACAGGGAGGAAAAAATAACCAAATATGAGGTCGGATACATAGGCAAAAGCCAAATCATGTGGGCTATCATAATCAGAAGCTTAAATACAACAGGTAATCATTGAAGCAATAATGACGCAGCAGTACATCACCCGATTAACATACTTTTTCAGTTCTAAAACATACACTTGGTAAAGTAAGCACATTAAGAAACATAATTAAACACATAATTTAAGGCTAACTTTGTTTTCAGATATTTGGCAAGTTGGTCAGACCAATAACATGATAATCTAGTCAGATAATTCATTCAATCATTCATAAAGCATGTAGTGAGCTCCTGCTCTGTGCCAGGCATTGCTTTGAGTGCTGGAAATACACAGATGACAGCAGTGATATCATCTACTCTGAGCGGTAACCACGAAACTGATCGTGGTGATGTCATGTTCTACTGAGCAACCCACTTTTCTTCCTGAAGGCTCAAAGCAATGGTTCTCTACTATATGCTGAGTACTAGAACTACCTTTGATATATGGTAAAAATGCAGATATCTGGGTCCCACCTATCAGCAATTCTAATGCATAGGTTTCCAATAATTCCTCAATGCACTTTGAGAAACAGAGGTGAGGGAGGAGTGTATCAAAATCACTTATGATTTAAAAATCACATCTCCCCATTGTCCTCTTAAGAATCTTGCTAAAATGAGCCACTGTAATTGATGAAAGGAGTATGTAATATGGCGCAGGCTGTGCTAGGCGTGTGTGTGTATGTGTGTGTGCGCGCGCACGTGTGTAGAGATATTAAGGTTGCTAACCACTACAACGGAGAGTTCTGGGGTTTTGTGGGGTTTATTTTTATTTTAATTGCCAAAAAAGAAATAAGGATCTCTACAAACCAGTGGTTCTCAAAGTAACACCTGCGGATTCCTGGGGAACACCAAGACCACCAGGTCAAAACCATTTTCATAAGCATATTAAACATATTAATTGCTTCTTTCACAGTATTAGCATTTGCCTTGATGGTTCGAAAGTAACTGTAGGTAAAAGTGCTGGTACCTCATTAGAAGAAGCACCAAACCATACTAGTAGTCATCACATTATCACACACTCACCAAATTAAAAAACAAGAAGCAAGCTCCATTTACGAATGTTTTTGACATAGCTGTAGCAGTAAATATTACACATTTTATTAAATCCTTCAGTACACACTTTTTAATATTCTGCATGCTGAAATGGGAAGTATAGATGATTAACTCAAGGGAAAGCACTTATGTGACTGACTGCAAGCTGACCTAGCTGCTTTTTTATGGAATACCATTTTTCTTAAAAGAACAGACAAATGATGGTTACTTAATCTTGGATATTTAGCAGCTGTTTTCTTGAAAATCCACAGTGAGCCTATCGCATAAAAAAAAACAACTGTCAATATCTATTGTTAACTATAAAAGTCAAGCTTTGAGAAAATTTTGCAAAACTTGTTTCTAGCGTTATGGGCTTAAAAGCTTTCCAAATCAAAAAATTTTCCAATAAGAATGGTGATATTAATAAATGTGATTCCTCAATAGTGAATAACGAAATGTGCAAATATTTAAAAGATCTGCATAACCCAAGGAACAAATATTTTCCAAATGACTAATACATGGTGTTAAAAAATCCTGCATGGATGACAGATCCATTCAAAGTAGAGGACAGACCAACTGGTCTTAATGAAAACAGAGTATAGAAACTTCACTGCTATGATTTCAAATCGCATATTGCAATTAATCTTTCCAAAACTGCCTTAAGAGGTACACCATTTGATTGTGTTGACAGTTTCACAGATATATTACATATGTGTAACTTATTGTATGTCACCTATATTTCAATAAGATTTTTTTAAATTACCATTTGGATATATATAGCTTCAAAGAAGGATATCCACAATTATGTGAAAAGCCTATTAAAATACTCTGCCCTTTTCCAACTACATGTCTGTATAAGGCCAGAGTTTCTTCATATGCTTCAAGTAAAAGAACCTATCACAACAGAGGGCATGCAGTAACAGATATAAGAACATAGCTGTTTTCTAGTAAGCTAGACATTAGACATTTGGAGAAATATAATAAATGCCAATCTCATATTTTCCTTATATTGGAAGAGACAATGATTTTCATTAAAAATGCTACATATGTTAACATGTAATGGGTTTATTACTGTTACTTTAAATGAATTAAAAGTAAATTTTTTCAGGGGGTGGGGGGAGGCCGGATGGCTCAGTTGGTTAGAGTATGTGCTCTTAACAACAAGGCTGCCGATTTCGATTCCCGCATGGGATGGTGGGCTGCATGCTCCCCCCCACCCGCAATTAGACTGAAAACAGCGATTGAACTTGGGAGCTGAGCTGCGCCCTCCACAACTAAGATTGAAGGACAACAACTTGACTTGGAGCTGATGGGTCCTGGGAAAAACACACTGTTCCCGAATAAAGTCCTGGAAATACACACTGTT
Organism: Rhinolophus hipposideros; assembly: GCF_964194185.1. Taxonomy (NCBI): domain Eukaryota; kingdom Metazoa; phylum Chordata; class Mammalia; order Chiroptera; family Rhinolophidae; genus Rhinolophus; species Rhinolophus hipposideros. Next base: position 56,056,605 of record NC_138058.1, on the reverse strand, counting down.
CCCCTTCCCCCCCAAAACAATCTTTAAAAAAAAAGGAAATATTTTTAAAGTTTCTTAGTTTTAGTTTCTAATTTAATAGACATTGATAGATATAACCCCTATAAACAAAAGTTCTTTGGAGTTATCAATACTCTTCAACTCCAGATCATCTTACTGAATGTATCGTAAATATCTTCCTTTGAAGAACCAGAATAAGCAATGACAAAAAACGGGTATGATAGGTAGAATAATGCCTCTCTGTTATAATACCAAAAGATCTTCAATTATCAGATTTGTTAAGTACAAAAGGGCAAAGAATAAAACAATTACACAATATGCTACTATTTGCTGAAAAGGGAGAAGAAATAATGATGGTGCTTGTATATGCATAAACACTCAAATTGGTAAAAGCAACTACCTATAAGGGAAGGGGAATATGGAATATACAGGGACACTATAGGGATGACACTTCTTAATGAATACCTTTAATTTGTAAAACATATGGATATATTTAAAATGTTTTAATTTATAATTTAATTGATTCTAAATATAATCTATTCAGAAAATAATCCTAAACCAATATTAAGCCATAATTCAAATATTCTTTCTTCCTTCCTTTCTTTCTTTCTTTTAAATACAGAAGGGAGATTTATTAAAGTAAGAGTAGGGTCAGCTGGGCAGAGTCTGCTGGAAACTACTGCCTTCAAATATATTTTCAATTTCTGATCTCAGAAAAACAAAAAATCTTACCCTTTTTATAGTCTCTGAGGCAAAATAGTATTGCTAACAACTAAATACTTATGCCAGAAGAATCAGCATTGGCCAATGTGATTTCTAGCACACAAGAGGGAAATGTTTTTTAAACCTATAAATAAATCTCATCAGGAAAAAAACAAAATAGTAATGAATAATTAATTTTTAAAAATCAGGTGAAAACAGCAGTTGGCATATTAACTCATACTTAAAAGACGTCACTGGTGGAATTAAAAGCAAAATTAGATACTGCACAAGAAAAAATCAGTGAACATGAAGACAAAGCAAAAGAAATTATCCAAAAGGAAGCAGAGAATAAAAAGGGAAAAAAAAAATCTCAGTGAATTGTGGGACAATATTAAGCTGTCTAACATACTTTTAATTGGAGTCTAGGGGGAAAAAAAGGATGAAAAAAATACTTGAGGGAATAATAAAGAACATTTTTCCAAATTTGCTGCAAAGTATAACCCTCAAAACCAAGAAACTTGGTGAATCCCAAACAGGATAAACTCAAAGAAAATTATTCAAAGGCACATGATAATAAAATAGCAGGGAAATGGTAATAAGCAAAACATACAAACAAAAATCTTAAAGCAACCAGAGGAAAAATGACACACTGTATTCAGAGGAACAAATATTTTAAAAATCACAGAATTCTCAGAAACTATGCAAGCCAAAATACAATAGAACCTTTATAGGGCTGAAGAAAAAAAAAAGAAGAAAAAAAGTAATGTCAGCATACCTACTGAATTCAATGCCTCCCAAACTACCTTTCAAAAACGGGGTAAAAAAAAATTATAGTAATCAAAACTACGTGGTACTGGCACAGGATAAACAGACACATAAGCCAATGGAATAGAACTGAGAGTCCAGAAATAAACCCAAACATTTATGTGCAATTGATTTTAACATTCAATGGGAAAAAAACAGTCTCTTCAACAAAATGGTGCTGAGACAACTGGATAGCTACATGCAAAAGAATGAAGTTGGACCCCAAACCACTCCATAAACAAAACTTAACTCAAAATGGATCAACAAACTAAGTGTAAAAGCTAAAACTATAAAACTCAGAAGACAATACAGAGGCAGATCTTCATGGTCCTGGTTTTGCCAATAGTTTCTTAGATATAGTACCAAAGCATGAGTAACAAAAGGAAAAAAAAACAAATGAAATTGAATTTCATCAAAATTAAAAACTTTTGGGCATGCAAGGATATTTACCAAGAAAGTAAAAAGACAATCTACAGGATGGGATACTTGCAAATCATGTATCTGATAAGGGATTAATTTTCAGAACATATAAAGAACTCTTACAACTCCATAACAAAAACACAAACAACCCAATTCAAAAATGGACAAAGGACCTGAGCAGACATTTCTCCAGAGATGATACACAAGTGGCCAATAAGCACATGACATGATTGTTCAACATCATTAGTCATTATTGAAATGCAAATCAAAACCATAATGATGCAACTTTACACTCATTAGAAGGGCTATTATCAAAATAAGTCGGTGTTGACAAAGATGTAAAGAAAGTAGAACCCTCATGCATTACTGGTAGGAGTGAAAAATGGTGTAGCTACTATGGAAATTAGTTTGGTGGTTCCTCAAAAAGTTAAACATATAATTACCATGTGACCCAGCAATTCCACTCCTAGGTAGATCCCCAAAAGAACTGAAAGCAGGGACTCACAGAGATACTTGTGCACCAACATTCACAACAGCACTCTTCACAAAAGGTATAACTCACCCAAATGTCCATCAACAGATAAATGAATAAACTGTGGTATTTACGTACAATGGATATTATTCAGCCTTAAAAAGGAATGAAATTCTGATACATGCTACAAAATGTATCTTGCTTGAAAACATGCTAAGTGAAATAAGCTAAACATAAAAAGCCAAATATTGTATAAGCCCACTTAAAAAAGGCAACTAGAACAGGCAAATGCATAAAGAAAGAAGAACCGTGGTTGCCAGGGGCTGGGGGAAGAGTCAACCCAGAGTTAATGTTTAATGGGTACAGACTTTCAGTTGGGGAAGATGAAAACATTCTGGAGATGGAGTTTGGTGACAACTGCAAATAATATGACTGTTACTTAATGCCACAGAAGTGTACACTTAGAAATTGGTAAAATAGTAAACCTTATGTATATTTTACTACACAAAAAAAGTGTGTGTATATCTGGAGCCTTGCCAGATAGTTTATGCTGACATATGATTTATGATGAACTGTTTTTGTTCAACTGATACCACATTGTTGTCTCCCGAGTCATGTTGTATAACCTCTGCAGGAGAGAGAGGGCTAGTGACTGAGTAGCTCAGGTCAGCCATAAGCGTGTTCCCTGCCTACATGACTGACCCCCAATAAAAACCGTGGAAACCATGGCCTAGGTGAGCTTCCCTGGTTGGCAATTTTTCACACTTGTCACACATCACTGATGGGAGACTGGCACTGTCCAAACAACTGCACTGAGAGAGGACAGCTGGACGCTTGCACCTGGCTTCTCCAGGACGCCACTACATGCACCTTTTTCTAATTTTAATCTGTATCCTTTCTGTGTAATAAACCACATCCGTAAGTATAACAGATTTTCTGAGTTCTGTGAGTCCTTCTAAGAAATCATCAAATCTGAAGGTGGTCTAATGACCCTTGACGCAGATGAAAAAGCATATACCATATAAATACTAACCATGAGAAAGCTGGATTGGCTTTATTAATATTAAAATAAGTTACAGTTCAGAACAAGAAGTATTACCAGAAATATATAGTTACATACACAATAATAAAGAGTCGATTCATCAAGAAAACGTAATCCCAAACGTGGAAATCAGTTAAGATTTAAAATACATGAAGCCAACAAATTAACAAAACTAAAAGGGGCCAGCCTGGTGGCTCAGGTGGTGGGAGCGCCATTCTCTTAACACCGAGGTCACCAGTTCGATTCCCACATGGGCCAGTGAGATACGCCTTCTACAACTAAGATTGTGAACAATGGCTCTCTCTGAATGTGGGCTTCCGTGGGCTACTGCGTGCTGCCAAGAGCGGCCGGTGGCCAGCGTGAACAGCCAGCAGCCGCGAGAGCTGCTGTGACTGGCCAACCAGTGGCCGACTGCCTCAGCCGTGGCGCAAGGCTCATAATACCAGCATGGGCCAGAGAGCTGTGTCCTACACAGCTAGACTGAGAAACAACGGCTTGAACCGGAGTGGGGGGGGAGGAGGTGGAAGAAGGGGTGGAAAAAAAACAGAAGAAAAGACAATTCCAGAATTACAGTTGGAAATTTCAACACTGCTCTCAGGAATTGCCAGAAATAATAAGCAGAAAATTAATAGGAATTTAGAAGCTTTAAATACAATAACCTAACTTAACCTAATTAACATTTAGCAAGCATTCCACCTTACAACTACAAAAAAACATACATTATTTTCAAATGAACAGTGAACACTCACCAACACAGACCATGTAATGAGCCATAAAACAGTGTATTGTTAGTTGTCTGGCCCCAAGGGAGAAAAACAGATGCAACATTTCCTAAACTTATTTGACCATAAACCCTTTTTGCAAAGGCTTCTCCAAGGACTACTACTTCCCAGAACACTCAGGAAAAGCTATGCCATCCATTTTCAACACTTCTTACTATTTCTCTTCTAATTGTAACTAACAAAACAAGGGAATCAATAAAAATAGCCTTTCCTTGACTACCCAGCTAGGATTAGTCAATCTTATGAAGTACTTACAAAAGTCCTAAGGCAGGAATAAGCTTGACATATTTGGAGAACAGCAAGGGAGCTAGAGTGGTTGGAACCGCGTAAGGCAAAGAGTAAGTGGACAGAGATGAAATCAGAAAGTTAAACAGGTCACAGCATGTCAGACCTTTTACACCTTGGTAAGGATTTTGAATGCGATTCTAAGTATAATGGGACGGTTTTGAGAAAAGAATATTATCTTATTTACATTTTTAAAGGATTTCCAGGCTGCCATGTAAAGAACAGAATGGAAACCAGGTAGGCAACTAGTTATGAACCTTATGACAGATGGCTAAGACCAGAATGACTTAGACCAGCCTTAAATGTGTTTGCCAAAGAAAAAAATGCCCAAGCAAATCTAAAAAAAATTGTATTGAGATGCCTTAAAGTATTTTCTTTAGCTGGATCACAAGACATCTCAGTATCCTCCTCATGAATGCTTAATCTGTCTTCCTTACATGATTACCCTCACATCCCCAACCTCTTCAAGTTAAAAATGTTCTAAAGCTCAGTCATTGAACCTCTTTTTTCTAGCTACTCTCATTCGTATGTGATTTTAGCAAGACACTTGGCTTTGAATATTATCTATATAATGGTAATTCCCAATTTTACCTGTCTAGGCTAGACCTTTCCTCTAAACTCCGGACTCATGTACACACTTAACTATATAGTAAACATCCCAAACTTAACAAAAATCAGAACTGAGCTCCTAATATTCCGCCTCCAAATGTATTTCCCTTAAGTTTTCCTTCAGATAATACCATGTTTCCCCAAAAATAAGACCTAGCTGGACAATCAACTCTAATGCATCTTTTGGAGCAAAAATTAATACCTGGTCTTATTTTACTGTAACACCAGGTCACATCATATCATATCATATATCATAAATACCAGGTCTTATATTAATTTTTGCTCCAAAAGATGCATTAGAGCTGATTATCCCAGCTAGATCTTATTTTCAGGGAAACGGTATCAACTTGACTATTGCACTTGCTCAGGGATAAACCTTAAGAGACATCCATAACTCCACTCTTTCTCTCACACTCAACTTCAAGTATGTCAGCAAATCCTTTCAGCTCTACCTTCGATGTATATCTATCTGGTAACCAACCACTTCTGACCCATCACCACTGCTATTATGCAAGCCATCATCATCTCTCACTTGGATTACTGCTTTCCTTTGAACTGGTCTCCCTGGTTCTGCCCTTGCCACTGCCTTCACCATTCCCCAACTGTAGTCTACTCTCAACATAGCAGTCAAGTGATTCTCGTAAATCTAAATTAGATCATATCATCAACTGCTCAAACCCTCCCAATGGCTATCTCTCTCAAATAAAAGTCCTTTCAATGGTCTTCAAGGCCTAATCTCATCTAACCACATCTTTGTGCCTCTGTACAAGTATTTATCTCTTAACCTCACATCGGACTACTTTGCCCTGGGTCACTTCATTCCAGCGGCAATGGGCTACTTGCTGTTTCTCAAATATTCCAAGCTTGCTCTAACCTCAGGACTTTTGAACTTCATGTGTCTTCGGGCTTAAAATTATCTAGCCACTAAAATTATCTAGAAGGCAAGCCTGTTCTTCCACCTACTTCAAGTCTTCACTCAAATGTCATCTCAGTGAAGTCTTCCCTTTACGTACTATTTAAAACTGCAAACTTCTCTCATCCTTTAACATTCCTTATGCACCAGCTCTGCTTTATTTGCTTTATGATTTTCTATACATCACTTTCCTCCATCAAACACACTACATATTTTACTTTTTATTTTATTTATTGTCTGTCTCCTCCAACTAGAATATAAACTCTAGGGATTTTTGTCTGTTTCACCTCCTGCTACACACCTAGTCCCTAGAGCAGTACCTTTCACATAGAATTCAGTTTGTTCAATATTGAATCATTGAATGTTAAATAAAACCTCTCCAGAAGTGCCAAGTTTTGCTGGGCCCAATTCAAATTCTGGGACTAACCTAATTAAAATATACCAATTCCTTTGTCAGCATTTATAGTACATGAATAATATTCAACATTCATAAGTACTTTAGTCATGCTTTTATTATTTTATAATCTAAGATATTTACCTTATGATTATACATTGCTTACTGATTCCAAATAGCTCAACTTCGTACCTACTCTGGCATTACTATAAACAGAAAGAACAGAAGGCCTCAGCTACAAGGCCTAGGTTCAAATCCTGGCTCCACCATTTACCAGGAGTATGACTCAGGCAACTGAGCCTCTTCCAAGCCAGTAAAATACCAAGGTGGGGGTGGATTCAAGACTTGCCTGCCTTACCTATCCTACACCTAATCATGTTATTGTGAAAATCAGAAATGTATGAGAAAATGCTTTATAAACTATAAATAAATGTGAGTTAAATGTCCATACTGTAGTTAGAGAAAAACCTGAAATGGAAAAATGCAGTGTTTGGAGCAGAATATCTCACCATACCTCCCTGCCCCTTCACACTTGACTTTAATTTTGGCGTCAGACTGGCTCTTCCACTCACTTACTGTATCTTAAACAAGTTACTCAACTGCTCTGAGTCACTATTTCCACATCCATAAATGGATACAATACAAACCTTGTAGCATCCTTTTGAAGATTAAAGATTATATACACATCTATGTAATGTACCTATGGAATGCACTTAATGAACATTTTTGTCGCTATCTTGTTCTTTCAAATGGAGAAAAACCCAAAAGCAGATAATACAAACTGTACCACAGAGATAGAAATGATGATTTTGATTTGGAAACTGCCTGTGAAAGAACAAGAAAGAGCTAAACGTAAATCAAACAATAATTTCAACAATTCAATAATTGTTTGCCTATTAAAAATTAGTTCTTTCCTTCTTGCCTTTCTCCAAGATAAAATAATATGATGAGATGCAAAGAAAAATCGGCATACAGAAAACCATATTTAGTAACATAAAAAGTTCAATTCAAAATTAAATATTATATAGTCTTTCCTCTTTAAAGGAGAATATTTTTATTAGTCAGTTTTTCAATTTCTCACACATCATGATATATCTTGACACTCTAGAACCCAAGGCATATGACAAAAAAAAAAAAAATTGTGAGATTCCAACTATAGAACTCTGATATAATGTTATTTAACATGTTTAGAAATAACAAATGAATGAAAACAATTTAAAAAGTCAAAGTGCTATTAAGAAATATATCTATAAACATGTCAAGAATGCTTTTTGAAATCATTAGAGTTTGATATATTTCCTCAATTCTATGACACCAGCAATGATAAGATGTATCATCAATATAATAACCATTCTCCAGGGGGGGAACCCTCCCACATTAAATATACACTTAGATATAAAAAATACCACTTTCAGAAAATACCAAAATGTAATGGATCCTTCTGGGAGGCTGAAAATTTCTATTTCTTGATCTAGGGTCTGGTTAAATAGAGTATGTTAAATTTGTCAATATTCTTCAAAGTGTACACTTTATTTGTATACTTTTTCTACATGTACATTTGCTTCAACAACAAAAAATTATGCAATGTACCACCACTTTGTACAGATACAGCTATCAACCAGATGAATTACTGATCTAAATATGAACGGTAAAAAAAATAAAGCTTTTAAAAGAAAACATAGGAAAGTTACTTCATGACATTGAGGTCGGTAAAGATCTCATAAATGGAAACAAAAGAGCACTAACCAATTGATAAACTGGACTTCTTTAAAATCAAGAACTTTGCCACTAGGCCACCAAGATCCTGAAAGAGCTAGATACAGAGTAGAAGATACCTGCAGTACATATGTTTAACAAGACTGTATCCAGAATATATAAAGAACTACAAATCAACATGAAAAAAGATAAACAGTCTAATAGAAAAAGGGCAAAAGGCTTACCACTTCACAAAAGCAGAAATCCAAATGGCCATTAAACATGGTGTCCCTAATATGAAAAGGTGTTCAATTTCATTAGTCATTAGGAAAATAAAATTAAAACTAATGTAATAACACGACACACCCTTCCAGAATAACTAAAAATAAAGGCTGACAATACCAATTATTGACAAAAATAAGAAACAACTGGAATTTTCATACACTGTTGGTGGGAGTGTAAATTTGTAAAACCACTTTGAAAAACTTTAGTAGAATCTACTAAAAATGAACATACCATACAACTATAAGCAAGACCTAATATTCTACTCTAAGGGATATACGCTCACTAGGGGGGAAAAAGTACAAAATGTTCACAGCAGCAAAAATATAAACCACCTAAATGTCCATTATAATAGAATGGACAAACTGTGGTACACGTATTCACAAAATAGAATACAGCCATGAGAATGAACAAACTACAATACCACGTGGATTAATCTCATAATTGTAACGTTGAGCAAAAGAAGCTCAAATAAGACATATTAGTATATGATTCCACTTAAAACAGACAAAACTTTTCTACAGTATTAGAATACAAGAATCACAAGGGAGTGGGGTGAGAAGTGCAGCACTTAGATGTTTCTTGAGCTGGGTGCTGGTTACAGAAATGTGCTGATTTTGTGAAAATTTAGCTATACATTTTTCCATATGTAACTCACACTTCTTTTAAAATCTTACATTAAACATGGTCCCCAGTTGGTGGCTTGGGATTTCTAATCCTCTCCTATCACAAGATTATTCACCCATACCATGCTCACACTTAACTGAAACAGTCCTATGTCACTCCCACTGCTCTTCAGAATTTAAACATCAATATCTCTGTCCACATCTATTATATGCCAAGCACTTTAACATTCATTTATTCAAATATTTATTGAATATCTACTATGTACAAAACCTGCGCAGAGTACTTAGAGTACAAAAAAAATGAAGAAGACATGGTCCCTAGCTTAAAGGAGTTCTTAATCTTACGTAAGACCACACATACAAATAACAAGTCAATATATAGAGAGATAAACACAGAATATTATGGGAACACAAGGAACATCAAAAACAGCCTGAGGGAGTAAAGGCATCAGGGCTGGCTTCTTGGAGGTGTGAACACCTGAGTCTTTAAAAGGTAAGTAGGAGTTATCCTGACAAAGTGCACTTCAACAGGGGGAACAGCTTGCGCAAAAGCACAGTGATAAGAAACGGTGCAGCCTATGTGAAGAAACATCGAACAGCTGCTAGACGTTGCTTAAGGATAAAGACAAAAACTGGGATGGGTGGGGGGGAATGGCCAAAGAGATAGGAAGATGCCAAGTCACAAAGAGACTTAGACCTTATCCAACCATAAGATGGGACAGTGAGGTTGATGTAAAGAAATTATGTGGTCAGATAAATTATTTAGGGAGCCATGTAGAGGTGGATTTATGGGGGAAAAGGCTGACAGAAAGGAGGCACGTTAGGAGGCAGTTATGTAATTGTCCTGACAGAAGATAGGGGCCTGAAATAAGGAAATAAAAGCTGTAACAAATGTGGAGAAACTAAGAGTATAGACACATGCTGTTGGTCTAGAGATCACACTTTGACAGTCACTAACTTGGCATTGGCAAATTTTTTTCTATAAGGGACCAAATAGTGAGGATGTCAGGTTTTATAGGCCACATGCAGTCTCTATTTCATTTCTCGGTTTTTGTGTGTTTTTTAGACCCTTTAAAAATTAAAAACCGTTCTTAGCTAGAGAACTTTAAGAAAAAGGCAGTGGGCTGGATTTGTGAGTATAGTTTGCTGATCCCTGCTGTACACCATAAAGAAGTAAGGATTAACCTTCCTATGAGATTAATTTTCCTAAAATGCTACTCACACATTTGTCCCCTACTCAGAAACTTCTCCATTGGTCCTAACTGCCTACTGAACAAGACAAATCCCTACCATGCATAGCTTTCACAGACGTCTATACTGTAGCTCCAAACAGGCTCCAGCCCTGTGTGAATCTTCCCTTCTTATTAAATTGACCTACTTACATTTACCTGCCTCTGAATCTTTGTGGTTTTCCTCCATGTTCTTTCTTCCTTTCCAAACCTACACAAATACCCTTCCTTCAAAGCATAACTCAAATCCTACACGGAAGTGATTTCACCATCCTCAGAACTCCTAAGAGCACTGTCTCAATTTATGAGATTTATGTGCTGTCTCCAACTATTACTACTTCAAATAAACTGTAAATTCCTTAAGGGCAGGGAATAATTTATACCTCTATCAATGGATCTAGCATACAACAAGGGGTAAACAAAAATTAAGGCAGGGGTGTGTGTATGTAACATATATGCACACACATACATTATTTTCTAAACTAGCTATGTTGAAGCAAATGGTGATTTCACCTTCATTTATATCAGTAACTAAACACTTTAACTCTATGGATACAATGTAAATGCTGCAGGAACCACAGAATGACAATCCACCAGCACACTGTTCTCCAATTACACATTTTAGGATTAGTTTACTAGGGAAACAGTAATAATATAACCAGAATTTTTCCAATGGTCAATGTTATCAATATAGGTACACTGGGATAATATTAAAGGCATTACTAAACCAAGTCCAAGTTTACTTATCTCTATTTTTACTTATTTTTAAAATACAAAATAAGCTTTTATAACTAAATTGCTTTCAATTCACCATTATTACTCAAGTTCAAGGTCTCTCTCTCTCTCTCTCTCTCTCTCTCTCTCTCTCTCTCACAGACAGACAGACACACACACACACACACACACACACACACACACGCCGCACATGGTCTGAAATTTTTTTTTAATAAGATTTCTCTGCGACAATTCACATTACCAAAATGGCATTATTGATTTCATTCAGAATTTAGGAAAGCAGAATATATTTTTAAAAGATAAGAAAATAGTTAATTTTAGTTCATTAATGATAAATAGCTATAATCACAGAATGTTTTGAGCTGGGTTAAAAGATTCTTCCTCGACTTGAAATTACTGAAGAAGTCTTTTCAAGTCCAAAGTGTGAAATATACCTTATTTGACTACACAAAGAATGTTCAAGACTCTACAAAACTTCCTCCATAATCATTTGCCCACATTTCAGTGCAAACTACAAAAAAAATTAAAACATTTATACAAAGGCATAGAAAACAAAAGCAAAAGAACTTAACCCAAAGATGACCATGAAAGTGAATATTTACTTTTGTAACTCTTCAAAACACATTGAAGAAAGCTTAGTGATTTACAACATGGAAATGAGTAATAATCATTGATAAATTTAATATTAATAATGCACTATTGGAGGACAAACCCAGGAACCAGGGAATCCCATTTCTCAATTCCTGTTCTACCACTGGCTTAGTTCGGTCTTAGGCACATACCCTTAGGTTGATAAGAAAAACTTAACTGACATTCTAAGGTTGTAAGAATTGATTACCTGTTTATAAAGTACTTTAGGACCATGAAGGGGAACCACTGTAACCATTAAATGTCATATGCTTAATACAAAACTGTAGCTACCTGTTAGGCTTGCAAATCCAATCATCATGATTCTTTTGTGTCTTCTGAACAGCAAATCTTCAGTGAGTCAGTAAAGTGCATGTATTTAATGAGCTAGTTTAGCAACCTCAGAGAAATAAATTTTCTTCCAAATCTTTGTTTTCTCACAAACCATGTCACCATCCAACCCAACTATTTGCAAAAGGAAACACGACCCGGTTCACATTAAAGTTAAGTCCAGTAATTGATAAGCCAATACCAAGTGACTGAAAACTATTAGGAATCACAGTGGAACTTTCTTTTGTTAACTTACCAGAAATGTGACTCCTGAAAGTAATCCCAGAAAACAGTCATTCTATCATGAGCTTTATTAAAGGGAAAGTCCCTACACTTACTTACAGAGCTCGCAAATGTTTTTAAAGTGTCGACACAAGACGACATTGACTCAAAACCTAGTTTGTTAGGTAGTCCCAGCACCTGCTTGGTGTTGAGCGACTGGAGGCTGGCGAGGCTGCTCAGCAAAAGTGCTGATCCATCTCCAGCTGCCCCCTTCGTGAATGACAGTAACAATGCAAACACTGACAAAAGAGCTGGGAGGCCACCTCTAGCCTCAGCTTGGAAACACTTCCACCCTACCCCCAACACACGGAGCTGCAAACCCCGGAAAAGGCCCTCCTCTTCCCCATCTCACGCGCGGAGACCTGGTCTCTCGCCTGGCAACGTGGGGAAGCCCTACCCTTCACTCTTCACCGGCAGCTGAGCACCTTAAGGAGCGGGGGGACCTGCTGCCGCTTTCCAGCCGCCCGAGGAAAGGGGAGGACTTCCCCCCAGCCGACGGCGAGCAGAATCGGCGTGCGGGAGACGCGCCGAGAACTCCCCGGGTCTCGCACCGCGCGCGAGGGGAGGAGCGCGTCCCCCCGTGGGCAGGAGGGCGGAGGGTCGCCCAGCTGCGGGGGGGGGGGGGGAGCGGGGCTCGGTCGCCGGGCACACCGTCCTCCCGGGGTGGCAGCGCTCGGCCGCCCGCATCCCGGCAGCCGGAGGCGGCGACACGCAGGCTCGGGTCCAGCAGCGCAGGGAGCACGTTCCTTCCCCGAGCCAGGTCCCAGGGGCCGGCGCCGGCGGCCCGGGCGGCAACTCTCCCGCCGCCCAAGTCGAGGGTGAGCGCGAGGGCGGCCAGCGCGGGGCTGCCGGCGGGATGCCGCCCGGGCGGGGGGGGCGGCGAGGCCGGCCTCCGGGCAGCTCCCTCCCCGCGCGGTCCGCGCCCCGCGGCCGTCCGCGCCCTCGTCCCTCCCGCCGCCGCGCGGGGCAGGGCCGCGGACCTCCGCGAGCCGGGCGCGGGGCCAGGAGCGGCCGCGGGCGGGCGGGCCGGCCGGCCCGGGGCCCTACCTGAGGCTGTGTACCAGCTCCCGGCGTGACTGGCTTCCCGGCAGACCACTCGGTTGGACATCTTGGTGCCTGTGCCGCCTATGGTGCACGAGGATGAATGAGGAGGCGGCGGCGGCGGGAGCGGCTCGGCGAGGGGACGAGACACCGCGGGCCCGGCCCCGGAGGAGGCGGCAGCGGGGAGGGGATCGGCCCGGCCCAGGAGGAGGAGGAAGAGGAGGAGGTGGCGGCGGCCCAGGAGGACGAGATGGCAGCCGGGGCGGCGGCGGCGGCAGCAACAATCACCACAAACTCCGGCGACCGCCGGAAGATGGGGCCCGCGGCGGCCTCGCCGAAGCCCGGAAAGCCCTGGCCCGGCCCCCGGAGTCGCCGCCGCTCCCCCGCCGGGGCTGGTTCAGCCGAACCGCCCCCACGGCCCCCTCCCCGCCCTGCCGGCCTCCCAGCGCCTCCGCCGGTGACCCCACCCCGTGACTCCGCGCCCGCCCCCTCCCCCCACCCCCCGCGGGACTCCCCGCACCCACTCCAAGCCGGGGCAGGGCCCTCCTGCCCGCCCGGCCGCCGGCCCGCGGCCCCGCCCCGCCCCGCTCCTCCTCCGGCCGCGCGGCGAGGCTAACGGCGGAAACCGGACAGGCCAGACGGCATCTGGGGGCGGACGGCCCCGCGAGGAGGCAGTGGCAGCTGCAGCTCCGCGCACACAAAAGCCCAGGGCCGGGGCCTGAACCGGTGAAGGCAGACCGGGGGAAGAGCCAACGGTTCCTTACTCGCCACTCTAACGGGTCCTGCCCACTGAGCATGCCCAGCAGCCGCTGCCAGGCCCTCCGAGGAATCTCAACGTGCTCGCTCCGCTCTCCGGGGTTTAGAGGCAGCAGAAGCTGGGAGGGGGAGGGCGAGGGGGGCAGGACGCAGCCGCAGGGCTAGCCCCCTCCCCCAGCCAACTTCCTTAAATGAAGCGCACCGGGGGCACGCAGATGCGGCTTTCCACCTGGAGTGCTCGTAGCCGCCACACACAGGAATCCTTAGAGCATTCGCACCCCCGAGGTTTCACTTCTAGGGACGCAAGTCTGGCCACGTTGGGAACTTCATTTGTAGAAGCAGGCACAACGTAATGTGCCTGTGGTCCATCCAGCAAATGCTAGTTTTGCTTTACAGGGCCATCCTTACTACCTAATCTTGGCTTTCACACTAAACATTTATCGTTTCATGTTATATTTATGTAGGTGCATTCGTAACTCCCTAACTAGATGAAAGTGATATAGCCAGCCTCAGTTATTCTCATCTATAAAATGGGGATAACAATATTCAAGGAGTGTCCCTAAGATCGACTTAATAAATGTAGAGCCTGACATAGTAGGCATACATACAACATTGTTTCCAATCCTCCATTATTTTAACAATCCCAGTGTTCCACAAAAAATTACTTTAAAATTATGTCAGAATCACAGCAAAGTAGGATATCTTGGACCTCCCAGGAAATGTTATGAAGTGAACCACTCCAAAACTAGGAAGAGTAAAAGTTGCATATCTTCAATGAAAGATTTGGGGTTAAAACAATAAAATGTTGTACCAGAATTTCACAGTAAACAGCTCCTTGGTAGAGTCCAAAGCACATAACTGGCTGCCTAATACTCAAGTTTCCCTAGTGACATACAACATACATTAAAAAAAAAAAAAAAAAGAAAAAGAACAATCTGTTCCTACACCTTTTCAACTTTAAGGCCCAAGGATCTTGTGTGAAATTCCAGTCTTAAAGCCTGGTCAATCACTGGAACATTCCGACTTTCACACTTTTTCTAGACTGTTATCAGGCTAACACCTCCACTGAATCTATATATTTTTTTACTCAATGTTTAACCCTCTCACTTCATCACTGACCTGCCCAAATATTAAGATATGCAGAAGAAGGGGGAAAAAAAGGACAGGCCAAGCAGTCATTTAGGGATTAACAGAAAAAAGAGCTGGGGCTCTGATTCCATGGTACCATTCCTGGAGTACGAAACTTAGTGGTAACTGATGAAATGGTAAACTTTTCATTGTATATTCCAAAAAAGGAAACTGTTGATATGGTGTTGATAACAGTGATAGCTCTTGAAGTTAATTATTGTTGATTCTGTTTCCATGGCCAAAAAAAAAAAAAAAAAGGAGGGGAGAGAACAGTGGATACAATGAACTAAGAAAGTTTCATATTTCAGGCAGGTCAAATTAGAAAATCAGATTTGAGTCCTGGCTCTCAACAACTATGTGATCATGGGCATCTAGTAATATAATCTTTTCAAGCTGCAGTTTTCTCACCTATCAAATGCAAGCAGCAATAATATCAAAGTCACAGGCTTGCTGTAAGAATCATTATGTAAGGTATGTGAAATGATTTATAAACTGTTCTTTGTAAATGTTTATCGTTATCCTCTGCTCCTAGCAACAATCCCAGGTCCCATTCCAAACTAGTAATCTAATTTAAAATTAAGCTTACATCCTATTAAAATGCTCAATTGGAGTTTTATTTATTACTGGTCAAACTCAGCAAAGACCACAATGCCAAGCAAAGTAAAAGGTTAGAAGATCATCTATTATCTCTTGAACGCTCTGTATGTCCTATCATTACTCCTTCTGTCCATTTTATTCTGACTACTTTATTTAAGGATAGACTCTTGAAAGAAATAAGTTGTAACTATTTATTTACCCACCTCCCCTAAATTAAGGTAAGATCCATATAATGCAAAAATACTTAGTATCTCAAAGAAGCCTCTTTGGCAATACTGTACAATTCCCATGTTATTATTAACAATTTCCATTATATCCACTAGGGATTTGGGTTTGACACTCCATAAACAGAATAGTAAAGGGCAAGAAGGAAATGTTCATTAATTGTCTTTATGAAGCACAGACCTTCAATAAATAAGGCACCACTAGACCCAGAACCCAACATTAATAACCCAACATATCTTCTGAAACAGCATGTCAAATATTTACTACAGCATATATTACTTCTGTACTAGCAAATTATCACAACCAACCACAATGTCCATTAATATAAGAGTTGTTAAATTAGGGTGTATCCATCCATACATATAACCCATTAAACGAATGAGGTGGTACTATAATATACTGGTATGTAAAGAGTTAAATAAAAATAAATAAAGCAAGCAAGTAAATTGCAGAACAATGTGTAAAGTATGCTACCATTTGTGTAAAATGAGTACTTACATTTTCATACACTTGTATATATATATGGAATACTTCTAGAAGGATACAAAACAAACTGGTAAGAGTAACTGTTTGGGTGGTTGAGGTGGGGGGGCGAGATTTAACCTTTTCAATGTACATCTTTGTGTATCCTTTGAATTTTGAGCCATATACATTTACTACCTATACGAAACATAATAATTTATTTGCATCTTTAAGCTTGATCTTTGGAATCTACATGGCAATATTAAATGGACTATTTTTAGATTTTACTTATCCACAGCTGCTGACAGCTTGAGGAGCCCAATTACTAAATACCTTATACATACATACATACATATATATATATATATATATATATGCATATATATATATATAATATATACACACACACACATATATATATCAGAAAAATATTCTAGGATGATACCACAGGGTTTTGAACAAATTAAGGTTGAGAGAAAAGTTTAGTATAAAGATGCTCTTTTCATTTCAATTAAAATTGACACTCTAACGCAATCAGTCAGTTTTGCCCCTTTCTTCTTTAGAAGCCTAACTTCGTAAGTAACGTTTATTAAATGCTTACTATGTACCTGTCACTGGGCTAAGAACTTTACATATATAATGATTCTTGTAAGATATTTATAAGAAAATTTATAAGAAAATTTGTTCCAAATTTTTTGGAATAAATTTTGTACATAAAGTTTTTTTCAAATTTATTATTTGTATTATTTAGGATTCCCAGAAATGAAATAGAACTGAGTCAAAGATTTAGTTATTTTTAAAGTCTGGTAAAATTTTTAAAAACTCTTATTCATTACTGACTGCCCCTTTTATCTCTGACGACCCACTTTCCACGAATATATATTTTGCTACTTTCCAATTTAAACCCAGAGATTAAACAAATGGATTCTCAGTGATAGCCACTTACAGCTTTCACCTTTTGTCCCTCTTTGCTACAGTGTGTGACGATATGTATCAGGCTTCCAATTTGATAATGCCTTTGTGGAATCCAGTCCAGGAAAATACCTGGCTACAATATTTTAAGCTATCCCCACAACCATTCAATCACGTTTCTAACAGGGAGTTATCAATCTCAAAATCCCATTATAACTTCTCCTAAATAAGATTTAAAAAAGGGTTCAATATTCTTCCTCTAGTTTCATCAGAATTAGGTAGATGATCACCTTCTATCCAAACTGCTTTTCTTTTTTGCAATTCAAGATCTGTGTCCTCCAGGAATCTATTCCTGATTTACTCTACTGGTCCTCCCACTAACCCACCTAGCAACATAATCCACTCTAGGATACGGTCCTTTACTCAATTTCTGTATTTTTTTACTAAACAGTATCTTCCCTATAAATTAAGTGCTCAAAGAATAGGAATTGTTTCTATAGTTGCCAGCTGCACATCAAACATCTCATCAAAATATACTAGTAGAAACTTTCTTAACTGATTTCTATTTAACCAACTTACTGGAACAATGACCTGTACTCCCATAGTAAAATACACTGAACAATGCCCACCACAAGTTGAACTCTTGAAGCTGGTAGACTACACTTTTTAGGAAACGCTCACACTATTGCACTCTCCTCCTAAATTTGTGTGCATAACAAGGGTCATGTTCTCCAAGCTATTTATACCAGTTATACTAGGTATTGCCATTACATAACGTAATTAAATATTACATAAACCAATGAAATACAAACATACAATGCAAAAGGTGTTTGTACAAAAATCCGGTGGAATGCTTTGGAAAGACTCAATAAAAACAACTGTCAAATTATAGGCAGATGACACAGGCTGGAAAAAATGAAAAAAAAAAAATGTGATTCTACAAATTATTTCTTAAATGTTTATAATCTTACTCTACTTTCAAAAAAGTCTGAAACTGAAATTTGTAGACCACACTTTTATGAGAGTGGTTTGTGGAAAAAAATGATACAGAATTCCAATCAAAGAACCCATACCCAGAGCAAAAAAACTGAAAGTACTGTACTGCCATTTTAACATAGATTGATATTTTTAGGTTTAAAAAAAAAAAGTTCAGTGTCATTTAATTCCCTACTGTGACTTACTTGAAATTTCATCTACCAGCCCAATAAGAGGGCTTTTACTATACACACATAAAGTCAAATCGATCCCCCCAGCCCAAAGAAAAAAATGTAAGCCCATCTGACAGCATTATAGCAGTGTAACACAGCATTAAGGGGAGGTAATACAGCATTAGGCTGGGTTTGATTCCGTCCCAAAGTTACTTCCCCGATTACCTTCAACAACTTAACCAAATCTCACTTCCCTCACCTAAAAATGAGGTATTAAAATTAAACCTATTTCACAGGGTTTTGGGGATTAAATGACAAGTCACAAGAAAAGTATTTAGCATGGTGCCTGGCACATGTTAACAGCCATGTGTACTGCCAGCAAAAGCCATGCCTATTCTCAGCCCTTACTAAAAAAAGTATCAATTTAAAAATTGAGTAATTTAAGCCTTATCTCAAATGTAATTCAATATAACACCATAAGTAATGGAGCACTAGGCAGAATACTGCATTACTTCTGAGTGGTCATTAACCAGAGGTGTATATAAGAATGTCTTGTCAAATTCAGAAGCCCAGATTCTCAATTGAATCAGGCTCTCCAGGGCCCAGACGTATATTTATATATATTATATATACTTCTTATTTGTATATGTATATATTTACATATACATATATACACCTAAGTGGCTCTGATAGAAATTGCTCAAGTACTGTTAAAATTATTGATGCTAAACCAGTCTGGTGGCTCAGGTGGTTGGAGCACCTTTCTCCTAACGCCGAGGTCAACAGTTCGATTCCCACATGGGCCAGTGAGCTGTACCCTCTACAGCTAAGATTGTGAACAATAGCTCTCCCTGGAGCTGGGCTGCCACAAACAGCCAGAGGTTCACATGTGCTGCCGCCGGCTGAGTGCTGCCGAGTGCTGCCGCGGGCTGCTGTGTGCTGCTATGGGCTACGGTGTGCTGCCAGGAGCGGGCAATGGCCATTGTGAGTGGCAGCCGGCAAGAGCTGCGGTGAGCTGCCGACCAACGACTAGTGACCAACTGCCTCAGTGGGGCGGGGGGGATTAGCACAAGGCTCATAATATTAGCATGGGCCAGGGAGCTGTGTCCTATACAACTAGACTGAGAAACAATGTCTTGAACCAGAGTGGGGGGTGGGTGGAAGAAAGGGGAAAGAAAAATGATGCTTTACTAAAAGATTACCCAATTGTACTCACTCAACTATTAAAATACCACTAAAAAGTCAGGCAGATTAACATATGAGTTAGCTAAATAATCAAAATAAATTTGATGAAATGCTTGTGAAAACTACAAGTAGGAGATTCCAGTATTTCCAGGTTTTTCCTATTCAAACATATAGATGTAAATCAAAACCATATCCTCTCCCTTCAAGTGTCACTCCTACTGAAGTCTTTCCAGTATCAAAACTGTAAGACATACCTCATCAGCGTTAAATTTCTAACTTTGCCTTCATGTGTTTAGCTGGGACACAAGTCTTCAATATGCTTCCCAAGCAGGGTGTTTCAAACTCAGCACTACTGACATTTGAGCTGGATAATTCTCAGGGGAGGGGAGGGCACATGCTGTCCTGTGCACTAAGATAGTCAACAGCATCCCTAGCCATTACCCACTAGGTGCCAGTAGAATCCCACCTTATTCCAGTTGGAACCAATATGATTCTAGATATAGCCAAATGTCCACCGGGGAGAGGGGGGCCAATCACTCCAGTTAACAGCTACTGCTCTAATCAATGTTTTTCCTTCGTGCCTCTCTTCAGACAATTTTCTCTTTTCTTAGTGCATTATCTGAATTTCCTCACACAGGACAAAGTGAGCAGACCCAAAAAAAGGACTGGCTGGTGTTTTTTTATTGCAAAAAGAAGCAATGATGTTAACCAGCACAAGTACTTCTCATTTAGCTATAAGCAACACATTGGTAGAAGTGGGATTGAATGCCAGTTCAAGCACTTACCAGCAGTGTGGTCTTGAGCAAGTCACTTAACCTCTCCAAATCTGTTTCCTCATCTGCAAAATGTGAATAACAATATCTACTTTGCAGAGCTGCTATATTAGAGATAATTTAAGTAAAATAATACTGTGCCTGACACGTAGAACTGCAATGATAGCGATTATATTATTAACATAAAGTTTGATAGCATGGGAGGATTTTGTATACTATCTGTAGTGCTTACACCAGAACTCCAACTTTACTGTGGATCAGAATCACCTGTAATAGTTGTTAAACACTGAAGATCTCATCCTCCAAGAGGTACAACACTGAAAAAAACTGATTATTTCTTTAATATTATATTTGACTCTAATGTACTTTCATGCTAATATAAAACTAAAACATTCTAAGACACAAGAAGCAATTCATGAAAACAACTGAACCACATATTTAGAACAAAAACTACTTTAAAATAGAGCAAAACTACTTTCATATAGAACAAAAACCACTTTAAAATAATGACGTTTTTACAGTTTATTTTGAAGTTCATTTTAAAAACAAAGTTAAAGACAGTGAGAAAAAATTGCACAAAGTACTCATTAAATAAGTATGGTGATTAAATCAAAATAAAGGAAATAAGTTTTCTTCTGCAACTCCAGTAATGAGTTGTTGTCCTGAAGGTTCTTATACTTCCAAAAAGGGACGGGGGAAAATCATAGCAATTAAAGCTGCCTCTTAATCATGTAAATCTACAGTAGAAACCAAATTTTTCTGTTCTTCCCAATAAGTCAGTTTCGATCTTCAAACTGTGCCTTGTTTTTTAAAAGATATGACGCTAGAAATTCAATGGGATTTGGTGGTCTGTAAGGGAAAAGAAATCCAAAATTTAGAAATTTACATATTCTAGATGTGTTAATTTAAGTGTACTGTTCCATAATGAAAATACACATTTTAAAGTTTAATTTTCTTTTCTCACTCAAAGGCCATTTGTAGTAAATATAGCAAATGAGATAGGCAAGTGGGTTAACCAAAAATGTTTAAAGAAACTGAAATTTTTGTATGGCTGAAATCTGGTGATGAATTCAATTCTAAAACAGAAGTTTCAAACATGTACTGACAACGCGATGATGATTACCCCATGGTATAATGACTTGAAGGGACCACAAGTGAGGCTTCTGTGGTGCCGGGCAGTATTCAGTTTCTTGATTTGAGTGCAGATAACATAGATATGTTTGGTTTCTGAAAAGTCATCAAGCTACATATGATATGCCTAATTTTCTATTTGAGTATTATCTTTCAATAAGAATATAAAAAACAATATAGGAAAATGGCTGTAGCATCACCAAGACATGTAGATGAACGCCCCAAATGACAAATCAAAGAAAGCAATATTCATTTGAACAAGTTCTGTTGTTTCTTTTTAAGAAGTCACTTTTATTTTTCTTCAAATAATTTAAAGCAATAATAGTTCTAATACTGCCACCACATAGCACACCTGAGAAATTAAACATTTTAAAATTAAAGGGTGTTATTTTATATTTATCACTTTTACATAAATTATTCTTGCTCAGAAAACAAGTCCAAAGATGAAAACTGGGGGAAACATCTATTTAAACCCTACAAGGAAAAGTTATACTGAGAACTGATTTATAATGATCTTAAAACATTCCATTAGCCCTTGAAACAGTCTTTTGAACAGCCTAGATGGAGAACATTTTTCAAGATTAATTTCATGAACAACCGAAATGCCCATCGGTCGATGACTGGATTAAGAAGCTGTGGTACATTTATACAATGGAGTATTACGCAGCCATAAAGAAAAAAGAAATCTTATCATTTGCAACAACATGGATGGATCTAGAGAACATTATGTTAAGTGAAATAAGTCAGAAAGAGAAAGACAAGTACCATATGATCTCACTTATATGCGGAATCTAAAGAAAAGAATATGTGTATGAACTAATCAGAAACAGTTTTGGGGACACAAAAAACCGAGAGTTGTTAGATGGGTGGGGGGGAGGGGTTTGGGAATGGGGGGAAGAGTGAAGGGATTGGGGGGCGGCTGGTGACCACAGGATGGCCTCAGGGTTTTTTGAGAATTACTTTGGGGAACTTATTCAATAGTGTTTGGGGATTTTGTTGGGTGTCCGATGGACATGTGTCCTGTTTGGGAGACCACCTCAGGGATGCTGTGGATGCCTGGTCATGACATTGTACACCAGAGGCTGGACATTAATGAATGCCAACTATAATTTTATGTGTATAATGTGATGGCTCGGTGTGAGGTCGGGGTGGTGGTGGATGGGGTGAGGGGGGTTCACGGTGTGAGGGATGTAAAAATAAAATAAAATAAAATAATAAAATAAAATAAAACAAAAAAAAAGATTAATTTCATGAATTATTTTACCAGACTCCTTACTTAAAAATCGTATTTAATAATACCATGTACTTAAAAACTACTTCAATTTTTTTCTTCCAGTATGTAAAGTAATACTTATAATTTCTATTAGGCTTTTTTAAAGAAAGAACAAAAAAATAACAGATGTCCAGATTTCAACTGTCAGTAGTAGAGCCAAGACATACCATAGTCATAAATGAATCCTATTTTATAAATATAACAATCTAAAACAAATGTTTATCATATAACTTTACGTAAAAAATATACATATTTTAAATCAAGAACTCACCCTAACTGTAAGACGTACTTCCATCAAGTTCCTTATCAAGTTATGTCAGCTTGCTACAATGTTCATTATTATTTGTTGAATAAAACATAATCTACATATAATGTTGACTAATGTAACTTACAAAAAAAATTTTTACTGGATTTTCTTATACAGAAAGGATTTAGGTAGAATTACTGGAGAAAAACATGTACAGAAAAAAGAAAAGCTGTAATCTTGTTAATAAAATGTAAATTATAAGGGGGTGGGGGGTGGGTGATGAGGGTAAAGGAGATCAAATATATGGTGATGGAAGGAGAACTGACTCTGGGTGGTGAACACACAATGGGATTTATAGACGATGTAATACAGAATTGTACACCTGAAATCTATGTAAATTTACTAACAATTGTCACCCCAATAAATTTAATAAAAAAAAATAAAATAAATAAAATTTAAAAAATGAAATGTAAATTAAAACAACCTGGCAAAAAAATGGTTATAACACTCATGCTAGGAAAAACAAAAACCCACTCATGTTGAGGCTATAACATTAGAAGATTTTTAAGAACAAACTTTTGGACATAAATATGATACTATGTGTCAAACACCGTAAAAATAGTCATGTCCTTTGAACTAGCAAACCAATTCTTGGGAATTTATCATAAGAAGGTAATTAAACAAAAACAAAAGAGGCATGAAAACATATAAACTGCCTGGTGATGATGAATAACAAAGGAAATTGTTCAACAATAAGAAAATGGCTAAGTTAATTGTGGTACTATTATAATTTAAATTATAATCATGAAGGCTATGCAGAGATATGCGAAAAGTTTTTTGTTATAACATTAAGTAAAAAGGAGATATAAAATTACATGTATACCATGATTATAAATCTTTATAAATGTACATATAGTCTAAGACTAGTTTAAAAAAAAAAACACAAAAAAACCCGAAAGTGTCTGAATTGAGATTATAGCTGACAAAAAAATCTTTAATATCCATAAATTCTTTATAAATATTAAAAAAACTATATTAACTAATGATATTTCAATTAGCGAAATTTTATTTTGTTTTCTCGGGTAACTCCTTTTGCAGATACTATTATCTTACCTTTCCTTTGCAAGCACAGCAAGTCCTTGTAATAAGATAGGCACAACTGTCTGATCCAGGTAGGCACGAGTTGGCAAAGACTGAAGATCCACTTTCTGTTTTGATGACTTTTCTGCATTAATCTTCTCATTTTCTACTATTCTCTAGTGAATTAAAAAAATATGCATGAATATTATAAATAATTATATTATTTTGAGTACTAAATGAAAATTAACGGAAACATGATGCTAACAGAAAAAGTAAGTCAAGGATTAGAAAACTGGTATTGAACTGCCAATCTTTCTGCCAAAATAAAATCAGACCTATCTCTAAAAATTTCATTCAAGCTTCTTCTCTGAAGGTACCATAATATTTCTTTTAACGTCATATCTTCAGATCCTAACTCTTTCTCCCCTTTCCTCTGGGTTTTGAGAAGTAGAAACAAGTCCTTTTTCTTTTTTTCATAAGAATACCTTCTTACAACGTGCTTCCAAAAATCTGGACATGAACATTAAGTAGCACTGAATCACAGTGAGAAAACTAGTCCTCTTTCAATTCTTTCAGGACAGAAAATACCAGGACAAAGTCTCAGCTTGGTACTAATATGTCTTTAACACTTCTGTAACATTTGCAACACTCTCTTCCTGGAGCAAGGAGGCTTCAAGCTCAAAGTCTTCCACTGGCAATAGAACCCAGCTAAAATTATTACCACTGTTTTATAGCCAGTTTTCACTTTTATAGTTACCCTCTATCGCAGTGAAAATGCTTTTTCCATTTATGTTCCTTTTTTTACACAAATGCATCCATAATTTTTAAGAATGAATAGATTTAAGAAAAAAATTTAGTAAATAGCCAGAAAATGGGGAAATGACTCATGTAGAAAAGATGATGAACGTGATATTCAAATGATATTTAGGAAACAATGACTTGCACTTTCTACTCCAAAGAACCCCCAAAATTTTGGGCCTTTCACATAGATTCATCTGACATCCAGAGTATCAAAAACTACTTTATTGAAAAACTTTGCCTTCTTTTAAAAATTTAGAAAGAAGAGGCTATCTAGAATACAAAACACTATTTAGAACACTTCCATTTAAATGAACTTTTGCTCCAAACATACTCACACTGAATATAAATGAATCAACAACAAACACATTCTTCTACATTTAATTTTTTTACATTTAATTGTATTTTGTAAAAAGTGAGAAAAATTTTAATTGCATACCTACAACGTGTATGCATATATACCATGGTTTCCAAAGATACTTCCCACAACTATGGCAGGCAACTATTCTAGTTTTGCTTACGATTTTTCAATCTAATTTTGGGACTTAGTAAGAAAATAATTTTCTATACATAATTAATGTATAAAACAGCTATTTATTTGCCCATGTATTACTTACTGGTCATCAGTAAATTTCAACAGACAATATCTATATGACAAAAACTTGTCAATTACATGACATTTCAATGCCTTCAGTAAGAAACAGCAAAGCCTAAGCAACACCTATAGATCCTATAAAAACTCCTTGACCAAATCCTCACTTGTTTCACTCAAATATTTACTGAACATTGACAATATACCAAATTGCTATGCTTAATTTTAGTTAAGTCAAAATCCTGAATTAACCTAAAAAATACATATCCAAATTACTACAAAAAAATAAATAATAAGCTGTTGATAGTGTAGAGCAGTGATCACAAAAAGAAAAAAATGAGGTGAGTCCTATGATTGCCCAAGCTTACTGCTTCCTGCCTGGAAAACTTACAGGGTGCAATACAGGGAGAGGGAACCAAAGCAGAGCCGAGCAGTCTCCCTAAGTTGAGAAGAGAGTTGAAAATTCATGGAGACTAAGACATCTAGAATTTGCAGGGCAGGGTACTGATGGGGGGAGAGTTGTTTGGAGAGGACAGAGTTGCACAGAGGACACTAAAGAGACAGATTTCCAGTCTTTTCCTGAGCACTTACCAGCGTGGGTGTGAGGGGAAGTACTCAACACCAGGTAAAACCCCCCTGAAAGGAGTCGGGGCACAAACCCTGGTACTCACACAAGGCCAAGAGCAAACCTTGCAATACATGAAGCACTGGACAGAATACACAAGAGGAAACGAGGCCTAAACTAAAAGGCTGGTGTGGTCCTCCCTAACAAAACTTCAAACTCAAAAGGATCAATTTGTTTCCAAGTAACTTAATTATGTCCTAGAACAAAACTCAAGAATGTTTGAAAGAATATAAAAATAACCAATACCAAACAAAGTAAAGTTAACAATGCCCAGCTTCCTGTAAGAAATTGTCAAGCGGCAAAGAAGCAGAAAAATACTACCCATAACAAGGGGAAAAACCCAGAAATTATACAAATTATACAAATGATAGAACAGGCAATGCCATTAAACCAGTTACCTATTATAAGACATTCCATATGTTCAAGAAGACAGAGGAAAGCACAAATAAATTAACAAAATACTTCAAAGTATTTGAAGCAATGGCTGAAATTTTTTCAAATTTCATGAAAACTCTATACCCACAGACCTAAAAACTTCAATGAATTATAAGCACAAGAAACAAAAACTTTTAAAAAGTATACCAAGACACATCATAATAAAATTATTTAAAACCTGTAATAAAAATTTTAAAGCACCAAGAGAAAAGACATTATGAAGGAGCAAATGACAGCATACTTCTCATCAGAAACAATGTCAGCCAGAAGACAGTGGAGTAAATCTACACCCAGCAAAAATATCTCAAAAACGAATGCAAAATAAATGACCTTTTCAGACATTCATAAGTTTAAAGAATTCCTTAGCAGCATCAGACCTGCATTACACAAAAGCGTTAAAGGAAGCCCTTCAGGTAGAAGGAAAATGATAATAGATGGAGTCTGAATCTACACAAATGAAGAGCCCAGAAATGGTAAATACGTGGGTAAAGGTGAAATACTCTTTTTTCTTATTTGAAGAAAACTGACATTTTAAAGAAAAAATACAAATAATCTACTGCAGGGTTTATAACATATGTAGAAGTAAAATATATGATAACAACAGTACAAAGGCCAGGAGAGAAGAAATGGAAGATTACTGTTGTAAGGTTCTTATGCTATACATGAAAAGATATTATGCCACTTGATGGTAAATTGTGATGTTAAACTTGCATACTATAGATTCTAAATAAACAACTTAAAAAATTTATAATAAGCCAATAAATAAAGTATAATCAAGAGAAAAAGCAGTAGTTGTAGAATAGTGGTTTCCAGACTTGCACATATCACAAACAAACAAAGTAGAAATAAAACAATACAATGAATGAAGAAACTAACATAGGGTTGTTAATTCTATTTTGCCAAGTAAAAACTTACAAATAAACATAATTATTATTTTATTATCACCATTCATAAAAGAACAGGCATTTAAAAATTATAAAATCAAGAAGACCAATCACCAAATAACGTATCATTATTAAACACTCAACTTTACTCTCCTTATTTTTTTTCTCACTTTACCATGGAAATTGGTCTGAGGGTTTGAAAAAAAGCATCTGGGTATCACTGCTCTACAGTAGCATGGCTCTGGCTTCATATACAAGCACCATCAAAAAAAGACTGCTGATACCTAAAAAGAAGTCTCTTAAATGACTATAACACAAACTGGTGTAAAATATCCTCACCTGATGCAGCACAACAATTCAAGTAAAAACTGCATGATCAAGAAAGAAATTCTCTTCCTAATACTGATATCAAAGCAATAAATATTCCTAGCAATTTTGTTAGCACAGAATAGTCATTCCACATGCCAGCAAACTCGGAGTTGGTCAAGACCGGCGATACAACTTAATTGTACTTTTAAAATGTCAACTTGCCTCGGTTTAACACACAGCTCTCCACGTACCTCCTGGTGACTTTGGACAAGTTATTCAACTTCTCCGAGCCTTATAGGGCTGAAGATATATGCAAATTACTTAGAAGTGTTCCTGGCACATAGTAAAAAGGCTAAAGAAATGTTACCAGCTGTTACTATCATTACTCTGCTTGTAAATGCTCCTGCCCTTATTTACCCAAAATTAATCACCAATAATGTCTTTCCTTTTGTAGTAAAATGCACACATCTCCTTCAGGAAGCCTCTATTTTCTTAACAAATTGAACCCAGCTCTGGTTAATTCATTTGTTCCAGCATTCCTTCATTCATTTACAAAGTAACTTCTACCATGCAAGGTAAAAACAGTTTCTATAACGTGTTTTAGGGCTTCCACCTGACTACTGAACTCTGCAAAGAAATCACCATTTATTAAATGTTGACTCCACCAACACACAATTCTACTACAAAGACAATGGATTTCTAAATTTTAATGTACAGTTTTCCAAAGCAATATCCCAACAGATACATTAACAGACCAAACAAAACGATATGACAGTCTCTATTAGTAATGTGTGTTTTTTTGGTATCACTTTCCGAAGTTCAACGTCTTGGCTCAAAAGTAAATTGTACGTCTGTATACCACGAAGAGTTAGTACCACTAATGAAACAAGCTACCCATAATTTGATACTATTTGGTTTATGATCAAGTTTTCTCTTGTGCAGAGCAACTTAGTAAAAATGGATCCCGAGTTGTCTCAATCACCTAAAAAGACGCATTGGAACTGGACACGTTACCTCGACGTTATCTGTGAGGCCGTACTCAGAGTGAGGATTTTCTGCAACCTAGAAAACAAAACACAGGTCACAGAGACATCAGCCACGCTTTCTCGCTGCACACCGCCACCCTGAATCCAAGGCCTACTGATACCTGCGTCTGTCCCTCCAGCATCTGCTCCGGCTCCATGGCGGACCCTGCAAGTCAGTCCCCGATACCAGTCTTGGAAAACAAGAAGAACGGTGAGTTACCCAGGAGATTTCACCACGAAAAAGCCAGGATGGAGTCCAGCCCAGCCTGCGACCCCGCCCCTCACCCCCACCTGGGCGCGGGAGCACCCTGAGCAGGAGAGGAGCAGGATGCAGCAGTCCACGACCGGGCGCCCGCATCAGGTCCGAGAGCTCCACGGTGCCCAGAACCTACAAGAAGTGGGGAAAGGGGGAAGGGGAAAGGAAGATGATTACCCGCGCCCAGACGTCCGTACCTAAGAGCCCCGCACCGCGCCACCAACTCCCAGCACAAACCGCTTCCGCCGTAAGTGACGGATGTCGCACGACTGCCGCGCTTGCGCAGAACTCCCCAGCGGGCCTGGGGCTAGGAGGAATCCTGACCCGGTGTGAGCCTGCTTGTTCTCTGCGGTTCGCAGTGTGCTGGGCAGTCTGGCCACCTGGTCTACGAGAAAATCATTCCTCGACATGCCCAGCCATGGAGAGCACCTGCCCCCCCCGCCCCCCCCCCCCCCCCCCGCTCAGAGCCGGTGACTAGCCCAGCTGGCAGGGATGCGGCCCGACCAGACCTCGGTGCTGCCTGACAGCTTCTGCCGAAGCTCTTCACCGCGGAACCGAGGCCACTTACTGGGTAGTTCTTACTAGAAAATCTCAGACCCAAGAACAACAGTCTTCTAGAAAACGTCAGGTTTTACCCTGAAGCCAAAGGTCGGGAAAGAATTAGTGTTCACGGGTTTCGTAGTAAGCCTAAATCCTTAAATCTATGAATATAATGTTAATGCTACCTTACGTTTGTATCAGATGAGCAATGCAACTAACTGACTTTCCAAACCACAATACTGTTGATACTGTTGTATTTGTAAAAACTACAAAGAATAATATGCCTCCTATACAAAATTTGTAAATAGTAACCAGGATCTGCTAAATCAGATGGTTATAATTCCAATAAATTAAATTATTTTAATGTAAATATAAGTGATAGTCATGAAAGTTCCTGCCTTTGATTCAATAATCTCATTTGTAGTTGTACTTTATGTAAATTTGAAAGCTTCATATCAACTATTTGGCGACTAAATTGTGGCATATCTACATAATGGAATATAAACCAATAAAAGATATGACTCTAGAAATATGGAAATATTAATGATGATAACATTGAGTTTTTTAAAAGGGTAGACTACAACTTCATTTTGCTACTCTACAACCTGCATGGATAAAGATCTAAAGTAAATGAAATTTGTTTAGGAGCTAGACTTGTGGGTACAAGTTTAAAGTTTTGTTTTATAATGTATGCTTGATTAGTACTGTGATTGGTGACAGCCACCATATGGCACTTCGAGGATTTTTCACGTGAGACTGATGCAAAGATGTGGACGCGTATGTACAGGAGGTAGAAATTGACTAGTACGTATATTAACTCAAACTAAGATTAAATACTTTCCAGGAGTGGGAAATAACAGCAAATAAGGCCAGAGAATAATTGGGAAAACTTAGAGAATAGTTATGTGCATTGCTATATTATCATACATCCATATATTTCCCAAAACATAGTAAGCACTCTATATATTTCCAAATTCCAGAAAGTAACTGAGAGCTGCGAATTTACATTTTCTAAGTACCAACAATTTTAGTCACGTAGGAAGCTAGACTGAGCTCCTTCAGGGCAGGGACCTTGTCTTACATATCTTTATACTTCGCACAGTGCCTGGTACGTTGGAGGTGCACAACAATGATTGAGTTGATCCATAGTCAAAATTGGATATTAATGTATACACTGACACTTCTGAAGACAAAAAAAGACAATATAAAATGATTACTGAAAAGGGAAAACACAGGACAATTAACTATCAGCCAGGTTTCTCTCAATCTAGAGAATTATCAGTGTGGTTTACAAAGAAGCTTCACTAGAGTTTTTACATTTATGCATTATTAATTGAAAGATGCAGAGAACAAGCCATAGCAGCAGAGAGATGAACAGAAAAAAGTGACAGCTGGAAATTATATGAGTGAATTAGCAAGAAAGTAATAGGAAGTATAAAGTTAATTGAAGATAGGGCAGAATGCTGAGTTTTGATATGAATTAATTCTAAAGATGATATCCCTGGAAACCATGATTATGACAGAAATTTGCAATAATGTGTACTGTCTAGAAAGCAATAAATTTTAAAAACGAGAACATTTAACTTGTATTTGAACTTGTAGTATCAAACTTTGTTCAGGACTCCTCTCTGCTTCTGTTATGCTCTTCTATCATGGTGCTTACCTCATTCTGCTTTATATTTTGTTTAAACACAATTAGATTTTGAGCTCTTCAAAGGCAAAGATCATACATATTCTTTTGTGTTTGCTTGTTTCTTATATTCGATAAATATATTTTCAAAAGGAGTGAATCCATAGAGAAAGAAAGACTTGAACCAAAGTTCTACTCTCTAGACTTACTGTCTATCTTGGAATTTTTAGGGAGATAGTAGCTATAAATTCTAGAACTACATAGAACTCTAGAATCTAGAATAATAAAGAAAAACTACTGTTGACCCCCTTTTTAAAGACTTGGTGCAAATTCCATTTATGCAACACTAACCTATTAGACAGGCAAGACCTGTTTATGAAGAATACAATATGTATAGCAGTGAAACATTTGATTTGGGAATAAATATTAAAACCTGGTTTCTTCACTTGTTTGCTACGTGCAATTAAGCAAGTAGTTTAACTCTTTGGACCTTCATGTTTTCACATATAAAATTAGGAAACGATTCTTACCTCATAGAGAGGACCAAATGAGATAAGATAGATAAAATTGCTTTGTAAACTGTGAAATTAGCTATTTTATCTATACCTAACTACTTTGTTATAATGTTCAATCTTTTTTGTTGTTTCTATTCTTTTTAAGTAATTTCTGGATAAGAAAGTGCTCAGAGAAAGAACACGATTCAGCGTGCACGCACTCACACGTACACACAGATGTTTGCAGAGAAAAATGTAGAATTTATTGAGTGTAAATGGGCCCTCTGGGCACAGTTTGTGGGGAGAGACACCAACCACCTCTCAAGATGACCTAAAAATATATATATTCCAGATTCAGTAAACACTTTCGAAGGAAGTATCTTTTGGTAGCTAATATAGGAAGACAACTACTCTACCTTTAGTTCCCTTGTCTCCATCACCAATTCCAGACCAAAGTACCCTTACCACCATCCCCATCTTAGAAATGTTGGTATATCAAGGAACATGGCCTTTCTTGGGTGTGTGTAGAGGGGTATAATTTAAGTACAGTTGGATACAAGATTATTAGTTATATTAGTTTCAGTTGTCCAGATGGGCTTTTTGAAGATATTAATACATGTGTTCTTCTGATTTTTATGATACAAACATCATCTCAGCAAGGCAAGTATTAAAAATGAAGAAAAGGCTAACCTTACTATCATTTCTAATTTTTAAATTGTCAATTATTCTTGCCATTTCTCATAACAGGTTATATTTAGACTTTTTTCCTAAAATTTCCTAAATGGTTTTCAATTTTTAAGTTGATTTTACGCTTCATTTTCTTTTTAGAATCCAAATAACTTAAACTCATGTTTATAAATAGGTCATAGGTTAAAAGTAATAGTTACAATATATAACTTTGATATCTTTTAGTTTTAAAACATCCAGAGCCATTCCATGTTAATTTATGTTGAAACCATTTGTCTTCTTAAAAACAAACTTGGGCAGTAAAATAGAAATGGATAGTTATAACACCTAATTTTAATACAATGTTTTTTTTAATGTTTTTCTCTATAATACCAGAATGCATTGATAATGCATTCATATATTGGAGAGCAGAAAAAATTGAATTCGAAGTCCAACAATGTTCAGGTACCCTGAGAAGTAATTTACTTATTCCACCATATAATACTCTTAATACCCTTACAAGGTAGGTATGATTATCCCCATTAAATAAGATGATTTTATCCCCTTCTAGATAACAAAATAGATTCAGAAAAATTGTCACATAATGTTACATAATTATATAGCTAGTGAAATTTCAACCCAGGTCCATCTAATTCCAAACGTTATGCTCCTGGCTGTACATAGAGGACAAATGTATCGTTTAGTATTCTTTTGGTTTCCAATTATAGAAATCCCAACTCAAATTTGTCAAACGGTAAAGGAGACTTTCTGGCTAACAACTGAAAAGCCCAGTAGTAAGGTGGACATCAGACAAGGTTTAGTCATGGCTCCTATACGATTTCTATGTGATTTTCTCCCTTTATCTTTTCTCTGTATAATTAGCTTCAACCTTCAGGCTGCTTTTCTCATGAGTGAGAGATGACTGCTAGTATTCAGGGTTACATGCTTTCTTTTTCAAGTTCAAGGAAAGAAAGCATCACTTCTCATAGGCCTACTGATGGACCAGAAGTCTGAACTTCACTCTGATCTGTCCAACTTGTTCTTTTGATAAGGTAGGTGCCTGTGCAGAGTGACACAGACCTGAATTATTGCCAATCCCTAAACAATGACAAGGACGTGACCTGGTGGTAGTTAATCCCACCCATATTGCATGACTGCTACCGTATGCACTGGGAGAGGCCTGGTTCCACAAGGGAAAATGTTAGAATGGCTAGGAAGAGGTAAGAAAGGGAATGGATTCAGAATAGTTTGTTTTAAAATTAAAAGGGTAAAAATATTTAGATAAAATGTTTTAATTGGGAGATACATGGTTTTTTATTCTACGTAACACATGCAATAATTGCAAAGAATATTTATGTAAGTAATGAGTCTGATCAATTGTGTGATAGTATTAACAGAAAGATCTTCCAGTTCATTCTTCCTTTCATTCAGCTATTTATGAGGAGTGTGCAGAAAAGAGTTAACAAACATATCAGACCTGAGACTACTATCCTTAGAAAGGCTTGCTTGTAAGATTGGCTGATGTCTGGAAATGTAAAAGATAAACAGTTCCCTACACTGACATAAAACTATCCTTAAATGATGAGAGTAGTTCATTGTGCCTAAACTTTTGTGCAAACAACGTGATTTATGGTAAGTACCTGATTTCCTTGTAGGGGTCTGGAACTTTGGTATGTCTTTGACAGAGGGTGCCTACATGATCAGCCCCAATAAAAACCTAAGCACAGAGTTTCTGATGAGTGTCCCTGGTAAACAATATTTCACACATATTGTTAGAATTTATTGCTGGAGGAATTAAATGTGTCCTGTGTGACCCTACTAAGAGAAGACTCTTGGAATCTGGCACCTTGTTTCCTCCAGAGTTTGTGCCATGTGCCTTTTCCCTTTGCTGATTTTGCTTTGTATCCCTTTGCTGTAATAAATCCTAGCTATGAATATAACTATATTCTTAGTCCTGTGAGTCCTCCTAGCAAATCACCAAACCTGGAGGTGATCTTGGGGATGTTAAGCTCTTGGGGAGTTTAAGATATAAATAAATAACAGTGCCTGCCCTCATAAATGTGTATGCTCGTTCAGCAAGAGCATATGTGTGTGTATGTGTGTGTGTGTGTGTATATATATATATATATATATGATTACATATATGAGTAAATGACAATATAAGATAATGACCGATTAAAAGCTTAAGATGAATGATATAGAGCATAAATTCTGAAGTTTGGATAAGATTAACATAAATGTAACTAGTTATCTTTGGATTGGTATTGAACAAAGAATAAGTATTTAAGCAAAGTGGGGAGGGGCGACGCTTTCAGTCTATAATATAGACTGAAACACTAACAAAGAGATAAATGGAGAAACTCAGATATCCTTACAAGAACATAGGAATTGAACTTATCTGACAAGATGAGAAGGTCCTCAAGGATAAAGAAGGCTTCTGAAACCACTGCAGTTAGTAGAAACCATCCTTGAAAACAACTTTTATGTGCCCCAATGTTCACCCTGTGCTAACAATTCCCATTACTTTGCTTTTCATGTGCACTAGAGTAAACACACCCTGCCCACCATAAATATAGAAATGTAATATTATATTTATGTACCCAAGTACTTTGTTTACAGTGATGA
The DNA here is from genome assembly GCF_964194185.1 of Rhinolophus hipposideros. Classification (NCBI taxonomy): domain Eukaryota; kingdom Metazoa; phylum Chordata; class Mammalia; order Chiroptera; family Rhinolophidae; genus Rhinolophus; species Rhinolophus hipposideros. The sequence goes on along the minus strand of NC_138058.1, from coordinate 56,021,542 downwards.
TTGAATATACCCTCTGATGATCTAGACTGCCATTCTAGAGCATTCATTTATAGAATCATTGCTTTAAAATCAAGTTTAGCAGGTTGGGTAACAATTTATGCTCTTACACCTACTACTATTTCAAAACCATGAGCTCATTCACACTTTCACTAGTAACAAATCCTCTGTAACTAGAGAATCTCAAACTGGTATCTGTTTTGTTTTAGTGTGTCCGTTTTTAAATTTTGAACCATATCTCCTAGGCAATAGAAGATTTCACATAAAAATTAGAATTCTGGTTTCTCTTGAAATATTTTTAAAAGACCACACTGAAAGGCAAAAATCAGCTAGAGCTAACTGAGTAACAGCTATCCCATTTTATAAAGGGATGCTACTCCAGTTTCTCATGGTCTCCATCATTCACATCATATGTACATTTTTTTAATTCCACACCCACACATAGGACTCATGTTATATGTCTGACCACTGCTGCTAGTTTTTTATTTTAGCTTCTGGGCCACTGCATTAGACTATAAACTTGATCTCATTCCCAACTATATTCCTGGCACCTTACTCATTGCCTGGCATGTTGTCTAAGCTAAATAGCTATTTGTTGAACAAGTGAATGAATATGTACTACAATGTGAACTCAGTACAGGGAAATGATTAATTTTCCATAATTATATTTTTGCTTATTAACACAGCTATAGGATGATAATCCCCTGATTGTTCCCATCCCTCACCTTCAACCATGTCTTTTGTTTCTTTTAAGTTTTCTGCTTTTCTCAAAATCAGTCATCTCCTCTCTTGGCTCTAGGTATGCCATTTTATTTTACTTACTATTATTTTTTTAATTTAAAAATTAAATTAAATTAAATTAAAATTTTGTTTTAATCCTTAACATCTGTCATTGGTCCCTACTTCAAATAATCCAGCGTATCTCAAGATAAAGATTTAGGGAGTTCCTTAGAAGTAGAGCTAAAATATCCAAACAACTATTTGGTGGTAGTTACTTCGTAAATAGATTAATGGGTTAAAGTGATAAAGTGACCAAATGTCCTGGATTAGTTAGCACAGTACTCAGTTCCTCCTTTTTGTCCTGGTGACACTGGCCCAGATTCCATTCAAGATTAAGTGTCCTGCAAGTTCTTACCATCTGAAAACAGGGAGGCTGTCACGCTGTAGATTAAATGGCTGAGGTTAGAATCCTCAGTCCAGGCAGATTAGAAGGCCAGGGTGACATTCACACACTATTTTTCTTGAGATACATTTAGAAAGATGTTAATTCAGAAAATGGGTTTGACTGGGATATAATTCCAGGAGGCAGAAGATGTGGGTTGCGATTACTAAAACTTGAGATCCCAGTACTTTCTGAATTCTGAAATGGCACTGTAGGTATAAGAGACAAAAACAAATCAATTGATAAAGATTTCTAATGTTACAGGACTTTTCCTGGAGGTTTTAGATTTATTTTTTCATTTTGTAATTTAATTCTTATTCAGTTCATTTTACACAGGAGTTAACCAAAGAACTTGTCCCACATCACACAATAAGTGGCAGAACCAGAATACCAACCCCAGTCTTTCTGACTCTCAATGCCATATTTATACCATGCCAAAAAATAAAAAATGGCCAAGGTACAGAAATGCACAGTCAATATTAAGTACAACTGGATAGTAGAGACTTAACAAGTGGAAAGCCAGAGGCCAGAAACTCAACATCTGGATGACCAGGAATGAAAGATCACTCCTGCTCCAGGAGCTAAAAACGTATTTATTTCATAATTAATAAAATATAAACAGATTATATAAAAATGTTTTTTTCCAGAAGCAAGCCTAGATTTTTACCTTAAGACCTGAAATAAATGTGTCATTAACTAATATATGCTGTTGAGCAAGTAACAGACTATTAGAGTCTCAAATTTCTTATTTTAAAAAATGGAGTAAGAAAAGATGATATAGAAACATTTGTGACAACATGGATGGATCTTGAGAGTATGATGCTAAGCGAAATAAGTCAGACAGAAAAAGAAAACCATATGATTTCACTGATATGTGGTATATAAACCAAAAACAACAAAAGAACAAGAGAAACAAATGAGATACAAAAACTCATAGACACAGACAATAGGTTAGTGGTTACCAGAGGGTAAGGGGGTGGGGGTGGGAGATGAGGGTAAGGGGGATCAAATATATGGTGATGGAAGGAGAACTGACCCTGGGTGGTGAACACACAAAGGGATTTATAGATGATGTAATACAGAATTGTACACCTGAAATCTATGTAATTTTACTAACAATTGTCACCCCAATAAATAAAAATGGAAACAATATCGCTTAACTCAAATAGTGATGATTACATAAGAGAGTAAAAGTTAAACTGCTTAGCTCAGAACATGGGTTCAGTAAATGTTAGTAATCATAGTCATCATCATTGTTGTTGTTGTTGTCTCCTTAAATTTAAGTAAGTTAATTTACCTCATGATTGAAACTAAGAAGGTTTCTATAATTCCGAAAGATGGTTGGGAAATGCTTTCTTAGACGAGTGGTCCATCCTAAGCTCCAATGTGAACCTGAGGTAAAAGAAAATTCTACATGTAATCATGGTGGTAGATTACTTGCAAAGATGCCACAATAATTCTATATGGAATTATATATATATATATGTATATGTATATCCCTTTACAATGTGACTTTGCCACTCCTCCATCAAGATGTAGAATTTATTTTCCCATCTCTTAAACTGGAGTAGGCCTTGTGATTTGCTTTCATGACAGAATGCAACAGAAATTATATTATACAACTTTAGAGTTTAGGCTTTAAGAGGCCTTGCAGCTTCCACTCATACTCTCTTGGAAGCCAGATGCTATATAAAAAAGTCTGGAATATCCTGCTGGAGACATATACCCCAGCTAATAGCCACCACTGGCATCTGGACGTGTGCGTGAGGATACTTAGGTCACCCAGCCCCAGTCAAGCCATCAGATGATTTCATCCACATGAATAACCCCTACGCAAGGCTGGCATGAGAACCATCCAGCTGAACCCAGCCCAAAATGCTGACTCATAGAATTGTAAGTAAATAAATGGCTGTTACCTTAAACCGGTAAGTTTTGGAGTGGCTTATTACACAACAACATATCTACAACAATCACCATGTTTGAATTGTTTTTCAAATGATTAATATTTATTAAATGAATACCAACAGCAAGGCATCAGGCTAGGTGCAGAAAGTGAGACAAATTATATAAAGTTTGGCCACTGCCTTGAAATAAGTTTATAACCTATAACAGGAGGTGATAAAGTATTTAAATAACTATTACACAAGGCACTATATTAAAAGAGCCATCGAGTAACACAACCATATTGTCATAAGAATTGAAAAATAGGATCATTTCTGCTGGAGGTGAGAAGGGAAGGATTAATCAAGAAAATAACATTACAGTTAAGCCTTGAAGGATTTTGACAGTGGAGATTGGAAGAGAAGCAATTCTAAGGGAAAGAAAAATGAATGAGAATTATAGTCCTGGGAAAGAGTAAAGAATGCTCACATTTATCAGTAGTTTTAGTTTTAGTTTATATGTGTAGCTTGTGGGAGAGCCATTCTTCATTCAACAAATAAGCAATAACTTCATTCCAGGCACTGCCTACTTCTCTGCTGTTATGTAATCGATGTGGAAACTGAAACAGAGGTGTGGAAGCTGTCACTAATCCAGGCTCACAGAAAGTGACGGAGCAGGGATTTGAATGCAACCATTTTGATTCCAGAACCACTCTATTGGGCTATGTCTTGATTAAAATAAAAAGTTAGGTACATAAGGAAACAAATATCCTGGCACCAAACTGAATTTCCACCAACAGTTAAATAGTAAAATAAATTGTGGTAAATTTATATAATAGAATATAGCAGTGAAAATAAAAGTACTATAATTATACAAAACAAGGAGAAATCTCCAACACTTAAATATTGAGCAGAAAAAAGCTAACTAAGAAGAAAACATGCAGTATGATTGTGTCAAAATCAGGCAAAATTGTGTTGTTTAGAGATAACTACACACATTGCAAAACTAAAAAGTCAAAGAAATGATGAGCACAAAATTCAGGATAGTGGCTTCCTCCAGAGTGGGAGAAAAGAAATTGAAATTAGGGAGGGGTCACAGAGTTCTTCGAGGAGCTGGTTACATTAGTTTTTCCTAAACTGGATCCTGTGTATCATTTTAAATCACAGAGATGTGACACACATCTTGTTTACATGACATATGTTTAAATGTAATAGACTTCACACAACAACAAAAAGTACTGTGGGGCTCAAAAGAGAAAAGTCAGGAATTGAAATGAATCAGATATTAGAGAGGGCGTTGCAGAAAAAAACAGAGGCAGGAAAAGGGGTCGAAGGGAGGAAAAGCAGGAAAGAAACAGGGAGATGGTTATCTTTTACAGTAGCCTATGTTTGTAGGGAAGAAGTGGTGGGGAAAAAAATTAGATGCAGTTGAGACCAGAACGTGGAGATTCTTGGAAGCGGGCCTGAAGCATTTGTAAACCTCACACTGTAAACAATGGGGACGTTGTGTCAGTTAGCATTCCTTCGTTTTAGGTAACGTAAAACAATTATGACTACCCCAAATAAAACGAGAAAAAAGAGAGAGAGGTGGAGAGATGGAGGGAGAGAGAGGAGGGAAGGAGAAAGGGAGAGGAAGAAGAGAAACAGACCCAGAGAAACAGACTGAGTCCTTTTATTGCATAGGTTACATTATCAAGTGGCCCGTCTAGGAACCTGGCGTCTCTGGGGAGCTCGGCGAGATGAAGTGACAGACCAGCTCTTGCGGGCACTCGGTTCCTACCACCCTCCATCCCAGCGTATGTCCCCCCAAGATTTCAGCTTCCAGGAGAGTCTCAGTGACCCAGGAGGGCTCCTTCTGTGACCGGGGAGGTGGGGTTCTGCGCTTGCCGCTCATGGGGACACGGGCAGCACAGGTGTGTAGGTAGATCCCCAAAGGAAGGTACAGCGAATAGAATTTCTTTTTTTTTTTTTCAAAAAAGGCCCAGTACGGTTTCCTCAGTGCACTATGGGATGATCACGGTCCAAAACTTACGGATGCCCTTCTTCAAGCACATGGTCTTCATCTAAACAGGCACTAATGTATACCTCTGGAATCGTGGACGTCATTCCACGGAGCTAACATTTTTCGTTTGGAGTGACCTGACGTGTGTACGTCTCTCCTACTGGACCCGTCTCGGATAATTACCAGATTTGGTTGGTACCTACTGCTGGAGATAGAACTCAAGTGAATTATCCTTTGCGGAAGATTGGCAGAAAACGCTACAAGAAATACACAGAAGAAAACGATGACACTCCGAGACGGAAACGCTGCGACCTAGCCGAGCGACGCCAAACCGCTGCCGTCCCCACTGTGAGCTGACCAACGTTCCCAGCTGAGGAGCTCCCAGGGGCGGTTAAATCCCGGTCTGAGCCGATTACGTAGAGCCGCACTGCACACTGGGAACTTTAGTTCCTCAGGGAAGGGACCGAGGGGCGGACGCCGCACAGGCGCACTAGGAGCTCAGGGCAACAAAAGACGGGACGGCGTGCGCGCGCAGCCGCCTCTCTGAGCTACCGGAGGCGGCCGAGAGGACGGAGAGAGGGAGGGGCAGGAACCAACGACCGCAGGAGGTGGAGAAGGGGTTGTGCTCCCGGCCTGGAGAGGAGAAAGGGGCGGGGCCGACGAGCCGCGTGTGGAGGTGCCGAGCTCTTGGGACCTGCCGGCGCGCGGGGGTCTTGGCCCTCGCCGTCCCTGTGGCCGCAGCCGTCCCTTGGTCGCCGTCGGTCTGCGGGAGACGGGTTATGGCGGCGGCGGCAGTGGGAGCTGTGAATGAATTCTCCGGGCGGACGAGGGAAGAAAAAAGGCTCCGGCGGCCCCAGCAGCCCGGTGCCTCCCCGGCCGCCGCCCCCCTGCCTGGCCCCCGCCCGTCCCGCCCCCAGGCCGGCCCCTCCGCCGGAGTCGCTGCATAAGCGGAACCTGTACTACTTCTCCTACCCGCTGTTCGTAGGCTTCGCGCTGCTGCGTCTGGTCGCCTTCCACCTGGGGCTCCTCTTCGTGTGGCTCTGCCAGCGCTTCTCCCGCGCCCTCATGGCCGCCAAGAGGAGCTCCCCGGCCGCGCCGGCGTCGGCCTCACCGCCGGCGCCGGGGCCGGGAGGGGAGGCTGAGCGCGTCCGAGCCTTCCACAAACAGGCCTTCGAGTACATCTCCGTTGCCCTGCGCATCGATGAGGACGAGAAAGGTAACCGGAGGGCTGCGGGGAAGGGGCGGCGGCGCCGGGAAGGAATTGGTGGGGTCGCCGAAAGAGGGCAACACCTGCGTCCCTTCCCCGCGGGAGCGCGCTGTGCACCCCCGGCATTGATCCGCCCCGTGAGGCCGCTTCCCCGCGGTCAGCCCTTCGTCCCCCACGAGTCTCAGTTAAAAGCTCTGCCCTTGCGGGGCACTCTCGCTGGCGACTTGGTTTCAGACACCAGCCTTCCCCTAACCCTTCTCAGGACCCGAGTCTCTCTGAGATGTCTGGACGCGCTGATGACAGTGACAGTTGTCCCAGGGTGACCACACGGAGTCTTTCTCGCACTGTAAACAGTGTGTCTTCCTTTGAGCCAGGTTTCTGAAAGGTTTTGATATCGAAGAAGCTGTGCCTTGTTATAGGCTTTTAATGAAAGCAGAGTACTGTAGTGTCAGAAAAAAAAAAAGAACAAATGGTGACTTAATTTTGAAAAGAACAGCTGCATATGATTACAGCTGAATTTGCATTTTTAAAGTTTCACGACAGTCATTTGATCAGGATAATGACTCCTAAGTATTTTTTCAGTAAAGTTTTAGCATGAAACTTCTGCCGCTGCTTACTTTGATTTTATCTAAATCAGTATTCCAAGGTAGCCTCTGAGTTTCTAAATTAAAATGTTAAGTGAATGAACAGGATAAACTTATACATGCCATTTTACGATAAAACTTAAAATGTTTCTGAACGAAAGCAAAGATGCCACATCCTTCAGATTCCTGTTAAGCTAATGCTGTTTAGCCTTTCTGTGTGTCAGGCACTGTGCTCTTAGCTTTGCATGTGTTAACTATTTAATCCTCACAATTACCCTGTGAGGCGAAGGTACTGTTACTGCAGCATGTTACAGATGAACAAACTAAGGCTCCAAAGATTAAAGCAGATCCTTCCAAACCTGTGCTAGTTGCGAAGGAAAGTTTTCTTTATGGAAGATGATAAATGAAATTAAGAATAACATTTTGAAAATTCCTGTTTTCATCCCAACTCCAGTATGCTGAGATTTTCTGTTCCCTCTAACTACCAAAGAATACTGTTCTGCCACACCTCAATTCAGTACTCACTTGCATTGTCCATTAGTTACATTAAAAAAAAAAAGTCAATCTGCACCATCAACTCCAGAAACTGTTCTAGAATTTCAATTTTGTTGAAACCTATTTCTTTGGTGGGGTGAGGTAGTAAGAAGTAGGATATAAGGAAAGGCAGTGATTCATGGTTTTGGAGTGTAAGGACGGAGTGGAGGTTAAGAGGGTTCAAGGAAGGAGACACACTTAAGAAAAAATACCCATGTATTTCTGGAAGGAAGTGTTTTGTTAACTGCTTCATTCTTTACCACCCCTTAGGAACATCCAAGGATCTCTTGGGGAGGATGAAGAAGGGTACCATCGTCCTTTCCTAGAGAAGCACTGTTTGATTGCAGTACCCTATTACAATAGGGTCCTCTGAAGTTGATTAATCTAGGTCAAAAGATGTTTTTGAGTAGAGGAAATATGTTTAAAGGTAGATTAATTGTTGTGTTTAGGAAGAGAATGCCAGAAAATAAAATTCTAGTTAATACTGGGTGGTGGGTGTTGGGAGGTAGGATAAGAGGAGAGGGCAAGGAAAACCTAGGTATGGAAAAGAAAAAAGACCCTAGGCTCTTAGATTTGCAGAAAAATCAGTTCTGTGTGAGGATTCGTGACAGAAGTAGAATTCAGACCTTGAGTTTCATGCTAGTGATTTATCTTTGAGTATCACATATGCATATATTATATTTAAATCCTCCTAAAATATTTCCTTAAGTATAAATATTTCAGCAATCTATGTGCCCCTTATTTCACCCTCTTTCTACTGATGTTTCTATTCAAAGGCTTTTGTTTTATTTATGCATTAATTTCTAAAGTGGACATCAGAATAGGCTATGATAACTTCAGTTTGAATTCTATAACTGATGAATCATATGAGAAAATAAATTCAAACAAAAAAATTAGTATACATTCATTTTCCTATAAAAATGAAGTAAAACAGAGTTCATATTGTCATGGTTCTATCTTGAATTTTTGCTTTAGCATATTGAAAATTTTTGTACTTCAGCCTTAATCCAGTTGTAAGAATTCACATTTGAAGTCTCTTTGCCTCAGAGCCATCCTTGACAATACAGAACTTAATTCCAAGAGAATTTCATTCTCCCTTTTTCACACTGCATTAAAATATATGTCAACAACAACAAACATACATATATGTATAGATATCTGCAAACAAATAGAAATGAACTGGATAGGCAGTCTTCAAAGTTTTCCTAACTCTAATAAACCATTAAGGGTCTTGTAATGTCATGTACTGCCATTCTCTTAGCAACTTGACTTAGCTTCTAAATGTTCTGAGACCCACTTTATTTCATCAGGTAAAGTGAGTTATTTCAGACTACAGTGTTGTTAATTGAAACATTTGGTGCCTTGAAATAATAAAGGCCAAATTAAATCTCATTTTAATAAAATAGTGTATAAATGAGGTCAATGTGGTGACTGTTTATTTTGGATTTCATTCTTTCTTACAGCATACTCAATTTTGATACTGAATTTTCATAAAGGCCTAAGTTTGTCTTTAACCAGACTATCTTAGAGAAGAATAACACAGCAAATTGTATTTACCTAATATAAGGCTATGTGAGGTGTATTCATTGAAGCAAACATTTATTGGATACCAGTTAATTTTCACAGCTCTGCATTCCACATGTTATTTGAGAAAAACTCACTTCCTCTTCAGTGAGATCTGTTAAGACAACATACGCATATGTGATTAATAAATGTGTATATATTTTCATTTATATTATGTATCCCTCATTTTTTCAAGGAATTAAATAGTTTTGTGGATATTGTCTTAAATTGTTGAACATCCTTGGAAAACATAACCCATGATATCCATTGTATATGTGGAGAAACTGAAATTTAAAGAGTAAATTCACTGTAGCAGAACCAGGAACAGCATTTAGGTGAACAGACTTGTGATTTTATACTTTTTGTTTTATACTAAGCAGGTTCTCTGTTTTGTGATGCAGAGTCCCTTGTATACTTGGGAGAAAAGAGGAGGTTGTAACTGGTTCTTTGGATTAACCAGGATATGTATGACCTAACATGTTTCACATGGCTCCTGCAGGTAGACAAGCCTGAGATATCCTGGGTAGTACAGCGGTGCAGGTTCTCTAGGTGTGGTTGGATTACCTCAGGTATGTAGGACTTGACAGTAAGGGTCCAGAATGTTGTATACAGAGAGAGACAGTTTCTCAGGATGTTGTAGGGCTGAAGAATCTGGCATCAAGGACAAAAATTATCTAAATAAAATCCTTTTTGACTTATTTCTAGTCAGTTTATATGAAAACAGCAGGTTATATAAAAAGTTGATTTCCATATAATTTTGTAATTCCATATTATTTACCTTTGGACTTTATGTAAAACACACACAAAATGCTTGCCTAACCACATCCATTTTTAGAAGGTGAAAATAGAGTGCAGAAATCAGAAGTGTCAGATTTGGTATACTTTCTTTTACTCCTAAAAACTACTGGACACCATTTTGAAAGGATTGATTTCAGACAATTTTCTTGGGCTTTAAAGTATACATCAGTAGAATAAGAAAAGAATTATTCTGATGGATGGACATTCAGATAATATACTTTTCCCAGAGAATAACTTTACCTTTTATTAAATACATGATAAACATTTCACATTTCTCTTCAAGAATATTTAGTGGTATTTGCACAAAGAGATAGAAAGGTAGCCACTGTCAGGAGCTTTATTTCTTATTCTGTTTTTAGTTGTTTGTTTATTGCAGTTTATATTTTTCCTAATGTAGCATACAGTTAAAACCTGTAAAACTCATCTGTTAACTAGATTCCTAAGATTATTGTAAGTCATTCTAATAACAAGAGATAATCAGTAAATGAATATTAAATTATTGAAGAAAGATCTTCCCTAACCCTTTCTGCCCCTTTCCACCATGTTCTTCCCCAACGGTGGTTGCTCTACTCAATAGTAGTTGGATTTTTTACTTCTGGCAAAGTATAGATGCTCTACTTTTCTACTATTTTTCCTCTCCTTGACCTATATAATACCAGTGAAGGTATTAATATGCTGATGTAGCCTTTTTTTTCTTTTGCTTTGTGACTTACAATTGCTTATGCTAGATATCCTATAGAATGAAACATCTTTGAGCATACTCACATTCTGCAGTTGTTCATTCTAGTAAATGAGGAAAGAAAAATGTCAAAATCTATTATTTTCTTGGAGACTGTTAAATGTTTGACAGCTATATGGGTATAGCATAGACGTGCTACACTTATTCACATCTTTTCTGTTGTTCTGAAGATGTTTTATGCTACAATAGAAAGGGAGAGAATTAACTGTTGTTCTTAAGTGGGCTTTATCGATCCCTTTCAGTCAGCCGTCACTAGGGACACACCTGTTGTTTAACAGTGGGATCTATTTTACTTATTTTAACAGGGAGAACATACATCTTGGGAAACCAAGATGTGGTGTATCTCAGGAAAAGGGTGCTGGAAAGAACCCAAAGAATTTGGGCTTGTGTTAGGTGATTTTGAAGAGGATTTAAAGCAGCAGCGTTTTCCTCTGGATTGGATGCTGTCAGGAAGTAAGGATAATTCTGTGATTAAGTATCTTAGTAAATCTGATCTAGAAAGAGGTAAAACCAGGGTTAGGCTAAAATTAATTGGTTAAGAAGCACTCCTGAGCCTGAAGAGGGGGATGTTTGGTATTTAATGGCTTGGACATTGTTCACGATTTGTCTGTGTTTAGACATGATTATAGAGTGGCTTTGTGTGATGTTATGTTGTGTGAAATTGTTTATGTTCAACAGAATATGTTCAGCAGAACACCAAGGCCTAGCTGTAATGCCAGGTCAGCTCCTACCGTGTTTCCACAAAAATAAGACCTAGCCGGACAAGCAACTCTAATGCATCTTTTGGAGCAAAAATTAACAAGACCTAGTATTGTATTATATTATTCCCAGTCTTATAGTAAAATAAGACCGGGTCTTATATCAACTTTTGCTCCAAAAGAAACATTAGATCTGATTGTCCAGCTAGGTCTTATTTTGGGGGAAAAGAAGCCCTAGCTGATAGGCCAGCTTCTGGATGTCAGGGCTGCTTTCCTCTTGCTCAGCTTTGAGGGTCCGATTTTATCCTTTTTAAATTGCAGTGCCTCTTATCCAAATTGACATTTGAATTCCAACTACAAAGGATCTTGGGCAAGTTACTTACACTGAGATAATGTTTGTAAAATGCTTAGTGTCTGTGCATAGTAGGTCCTCAGAAAATGGGAACTATTATTATTAATCCAACAATCCTTTAAAGATTATATTAGAGGTTGTATTAGAACACTGTTAAACCTTGATACCTAGTTTACATTACCCTTTTTAGGAAACAGCAGCTGTGTAAATGAGATTTGGGGAAGAATTACTTTTAAAGTATAAAAATACTTTTGCTTATTGTGACCCTTCACAAAAAAGCAGATGGAAGTCTCCCTCTAACTTCACTCCTCACTTAGTATCCTAGCTTTTTATTACAAAAGAGATAAAATGAATTTTTTGTGCTCATATGTGAGCATAATGCAAGCTCTTAGTAAAGAATTTGGAAAATACAGAAAATGCACAGAAGGAAATTAAAATTACCCACCACACATGATAAATTCAAAAGACTTTAAAGAAGATAAATTAATCAACATTCTTAAAGTTTAAAGAAGATGTCCCAAACTGAAATGATTTCTTTACATGGGATTCAAAACAGTCCCATTTAATAGGGAAATAAGTCTTTACTTCAGAAAAAAAACCTTGAAGTTTAAAAATGGAAGCAAATACGACCGTTTTGCTGAATTAGACCGTTTTGCTGAATTAGAAAGTATCCTTTCTGTAATAGAAAACTATGAGAGAATTAAGGGACTGTTAGGCTGATGCTTCATGATCCCTGTGGTTTATTGAGGATTAGCACATATTAAAATCTGCAAGATCTTTAAAGATATCTGTTACTCTGCTAATTGTGACACTTGCAAGTTACTAGCAGAAAATTGTGTAGGAAAATGGATGTATTTGCTACCTGGAATTGTTTGTAAACAGATACTTAAGAAGGACTAAATTAGATAAGGAAAAGAAAGCAGTGGGCTTTGTATAACTTGAATGAGCAAAATTCAGGAACATATAATAGTTCATACAGTTTAGGAGTACAAGGATTTAAATTAGTTAATCAACAAATTTACTAAATACAAGTATGATAAAGATAGTAAAAGTAATGTTTACATACCTCTTTATTATTTAAAGTATTACTGTGTACCCTTTTCATTTGATCTTTGCCACAACTCAGAGTTACGTGAAAGAAATATTACCTTGTTTTTAGGTAAGGAGACTGGAGCTCAGAGATACTAACTTTCCCAACATCATACAGCTATTAAATCATGGAGCAACGACTTAAATCTCAGTCTTCTAACTCACTTGTAAACACACATCTCTCTCTACCCCAAACTACTCTTGTTTTGACTTGTCTCGTGGCTACCACTAATACAGAAATGAAGATGCAGTAGGTAATTCACAAATTAGTCTACTATACTTATCTGTTTAAAGGTGGATGTTTTTAGTATTTCTGTTGCTTGTTCAGTAACACATATTTAAAATATAATGAACAAATATAAAAAGAGAAAATCGGTAATCTTACCCTTAGAGAGATGATTACTAACAAGTTTCCTGACTTTGTCTAATTATACAAAGATAAATATTTATTCATCAGAGGAAAAAAAACGTGTTACATACAAACTAATCTATAACTTTTTTCACTTAATGTATTGGCACTCTTTCCATTTCAATATGTCTGATCTTTTTCCTCTATTTTTTCAGTTTTTAAGTATGCTTTTTTAAAATACACAAAGTGCACAATTAATACAATATATTGCTTAATGAATTTTCAAATTGCACACAGCAGTTTGAAACCCCACCAGGTCAAGAAATAAAATATTACTCCAGAAGCCTGCCTTTCTCATGATTGGGAGGGCCACTCACTCACCTTTCCCCATGCTCTGCATAGACATCTACAAATCTTGTAACATCTTACATCAATTTTGCCTAATCTTGAGCTTTATAAATGGAATCATATGTTCTTGTGTGTGGCTTATTTTGCTGAACATTATGCTTATCAGATTAATTCATGATGTTGCATGTGGCAGTATTTTATTCATATTTATTGCTGTATACCAGGGATCAGCAAACTGCCTATAATGGATCATTTGGTAATTTTTTTTATTGTGGTAAAACATAGATTACATAAAATGTGCCAATTAATAATTTGAAGTGTATAATTTTAGTGACATGTACATTCACAGCATTATGCAACCATCACTACTATCCATTTCTAGAACTTTTCATCATTCCAAACGGAAATTCCATATCTACTAAACAGTAACTCCCCATTTCCCTTTCTCCATTCTCCCCTCCACCAGTTCCTGATAACCTCTGTTCTGCTTTCTGTCTCTACTAATTTGCTGAATAATATTCCATTGTGTGTATATACTGCATTTTGTTTATCTGTTGAACATTTGGGTTTCCATCTATTACAAATAATGCTGCTATGAACATTGATGTACAAGTCTCTGCTTAAGTCCCTGCTTTCAATACTTTTGAATACCTACCTAGGAGTTGAATTGCTGAATCATACGGTAATTCTATGTTTAATTTTTTGAGGGACTGCCAAACTGTTTTCCCTAGCAGCTGTACCATTTTTACATTCCACCACCAGTGCACAAAAGGTTTCTAATTTCTCTACACATGTGTTAGTTTTAAGGTTTTTTAAAAAAATAATATAGCCATCCTAATGTGAAGTGGTATCTCATCATTGTTTTGATTTACATTTCCCTAATGTCCTACGATGTTGAGCATATTTTCATGTGCTTATTTGTCATTTGCATATGTTCTTTAGAAAAATGTCTATTCAGGTTCTTTGCTCATTTTTGCATTGGGTTTGATTGTTTTGTTGGGTTGTTTAGTAAATTTTTAAGCTCTGTGTCACAACTGCCTAATACTCTTTTATAGTGAGTGTGATCCAGCAAAGCTGTATGTACAAAAACTGGCAGCTGACTATATTTGACCCTTGGGCCATTGACCCGTGTTTCCCCTAAAATAAAACCTAGCCGAACAGTTAGCTCTAATGCGTCTTTTGGAGCAAAAATTAATATAAGACCCGGTCTTATATAATATACTATAGTATACTACAATATACTATAATATACTATATTATACTATACTATAATATAATATAATACCAGGTCTTATTTTACTATAAGACCCGGTCTTATGTAATATAATGCAATGCAATATAATATAATATAAGACCAGGTCTTATATTAATTTTTGCTTTGAAAGAGGCATTAGAGCTGATTGTCCGGCTAGGTCTTATTTTCGGGGAAACATGGTATGTAGTTTACTTGTAGTTCAAATTATTGGCTAATATTTTCAATACAATAAGTGATTGTAAGTTTCTTTCATCCCAACTTTCTTGATTTGGTGTAGTCTGGTTAGTTGAGTTTGAGTGTTATTTGGAGCCATAGGGGTAAGAGGGAAATGTGTAAGGGAAACTAGTAACTCTTATTTAAAGTATCTTGAAGGCCTTTTCTGTGCTAGAGACCGTTGAAAGGTTTGATTATTTTCTGCTATAATGTAGTCAGAAGGGTGATCAGTGGAAGTTATGGGCTGTAGTTTCCCCTACCTTAAGGGATTAAATTGATTTGAATATGGGTTTCAGCCCTTGTGCAGTCTGGCCTAGTTCATAACTCTTCAATAATGCAGGTCCAAACCAAAATCCATGGATCTTTGCCACTACTTCTCCTGGGCATGCCCTGGAATTCATTGTTTAACTTAGTTCCATGAGCCTGGTGAAAGCTCTGCTTAGTTTCTCGATCACTTTTGTTTCAGAATTGGCAGTTGCTTCAAGCAGAAAAGTGCCCCAAATGCCAGGCTCACTTCTGTTGGCTTTTCTCCTTTCCACATTTTGGTAATTTTCATTGTTTTGAAAACTCCAATCCTTGAAACAGTATTTTAAAAAATATTTTTCTAGCTTTTCTCTTCTAATCCTCTTGTAATCAAAATTTTAGTTCCGGTATTATAATCTAAATCACAGCGGTTATCCATATACATAAATGTCGGAATAATGCACTTTTTAAAAATCGGATTTATTGAGGTATAATTCATAGATAGTAAAATTTACCCTTTTTAGAGGTGTATAATTCAGTTAATTTTTACAAACAGGTGGGTAACGATCACTACAATCAATATATTGAATATTTTATCACTCCAAAAGCTTCCTCTGCCCTTTTGTGCTCAGTCCCCTCTCCTTCCTTTAGCCCCTGGCAATCTCTGATCTGATCTGTCCCTACAGTTTTGTCTTCATTGAGTGTCATATAAATGGAATCATATAATATGTAGCCTTTTGTGTCTAACGTCTTTCACTTAACATGTTTTTAAGATTCATCCATATTTCTACAAGCGTCAGTCGTTTGTTCCCTTTTATTACTGAGTAGTATTCTTTGGATGTACTACAGTTTGTTAATCTATTCACTAAATGATGGATATATGGGTTGTTGCCAGTTTTTAGCTCTTATGAATAAAACTACTGTAAATATTCATGTATAGGTCTTTAATCTTTTCATTTCTTTGGGTAAATATGTGGAAGAATGGATTGCTGGGTCATGTTGTAAATACGTGTTAATGTCATAAGAAACTACTAAACCCTTTTCCACAATGGCTGTACCATTTTGTATTTACACCTACAAACATATGAGAGGTCCATTTATGCTTTATCTTGTAATTTCTTTTCCATTCTAAATTATGTACATAATAGTATCTTGTAGTTTTAATTTGTAGTTTGCTAACAACTAATGATGTTCAGCATCTTTCTTGTGTTTATTTGCCTTTTATGTTTCTTCTTTGGTAAAGTGTATGTTTCGATCTCTTGACCACTATTTTTTAATAAGTTAATTTTTTATCATTGTATTGTAAGAGTCCTTTATATATTCTGGTGATAAGTGCTTTAGTAGACATATTGTTTTGCAAATATTTTCTCCCAGTATAGGTGTCTGTGGCTTTTCATCATCTTAACTCTGTTTTGAAGAACGGGAGCTTTTAATTTTAGTGAAGTTTAGTTTATCAGTTTTTTTCTCTTACTGTTCATGAATTTTTATGTTCTAACAAGTCTCTGGCTAAGCCAACATTACAAAGGATTTTGTCTATATTTTCTTTTATAAATTTTATAGTTTTACGTTTTACATTTAGGTCTGTGATCCATTTAAATTTAACTTTTGTATAGCATGTGAAAGTTTTGCATATGGATGTCCATTATTACAGCATCATTTTTTTGAAAAGATTGTTCTTCCTCCAGTGAATTACCTAGTCATCTCCGGGAAAGTCAGTCAGTGATAGAATGTAATCTAGCTCTGGACTTTCTCTTCTGTTCCATTGGCCTATATGTCTGTCCTTTCTCCACTAGTCTTCTATTTTTAGGAAAGAAGTATCTATGCATTTTGTATCATGCTGATTTGTGAGATTCAAATAAGGCAGTAAACCAACTACCTGTTACCAAAGAATATTAGGCAATTTGGTAATTGTTGAGCTGTGAATTTATTTGTAATCAGTCATTTCATCTGCCTACAGTAATGTACTCAACTCCTTAAAACTTTTTGTTCAGATGTTGCCAATGAGAACTGTCATACACTGCTGTTAGGAGTGTGAATTGGCACAGTGCACAAGCACTCTCCAAGAGCAGTTTGTAGGTTTCTGGTGAATGGAGACTGTGGTGGACTGTGACTCATCAACTCTACTTCTTAAGCGTATACCCTAGAGAAACTTGTACATTGCAGGACGGGACAGGCACAAGTACATTTATTGTAGCATTATTGGAGATACTGAAAACCTGGAACCAACCTAAATATCTTTTATTTAAGTTGTTGAATAAATTATGGGATGATACAGGATACTGTACAGAAGGCAAAAATGAATGAACTAGATCTCTATACAGCAACAAAAATCTCAAAAGCAATGTAAATTTTTTAAATAAAACAATACAAATAAAACAGGAACAACAGAAAAAGATGCACTAGAAAAGTATGCACTGAATTTATGATGGTGTTTTTTCAAAAGGGAACGGACGTTGGAATGGGAAGAGGCACAAAAAAGGAACTCCTGTTTAATCTGTTAGATTGCAGTTTATTTTTTAAAATTTTAAGCAAATGTGACATTATTAGCAATATTCCCACCACTAGAAGTCTAGAATGCAAATGCTATTTTACTATTTTCTGTCATTTCTCCCCTTCTTTCAAATTAAAATAACAAAAATACATATAAACAGGTGTTTTCTTTATGAAAAATAAGAAGGTAAGCATCCAAACCATTTGAGTTGACTTACAACAAATCTTAATAATTTCTTCACGTGTTGGTATCAAGTACTTGAGCACTTACTTATCAAGTAGTGCTATTATCAAGTAGTTGAGCACTTACTCTGAACTAGACATTATGTAAAATACTAATGGCACTATAATACATAAGAAATTACCCTGTCCCAGGGGCTGAGTTTAGTTAGTGATTTATTTTTAGGATGGAGGAAGGGATAGAGAGGTAGGTGGAACCCCACTTATAAAGGAACAGCATTTCTTAGTTGTGTGTAGTATTCTATGTTTATTCTATGTTATCAAGAGAGTCATGATATTTTATTGATTTTGAAATTTCAAATATTAATAAAGGACATGGGAATTTTTGTTTGATTAAATAGGGAAATGAGTTCAGAAGAAAATGAAACACACAGTTCTAATAGGTGATTCTTACCATAACTTGACTGTATCTCTGTATTAGCCACTTAGAGGCTTTGCAGATTCTAAGGACTAAGAAATTAATTTTCAAAAACAATGAGATTTTCATATAATTGTTATCACTTTACAGAAATATCCTACATACATGTTGATATGTTGAATTTTTAGATCCTTTTTAAGCTTAACTTGGAGTAAGAATTTATGTTATAAACCAGTCGTTTGTTTCAAAGAAAATAGAAATGTGTTACTAAATGCCACATTTGTAGTAATCTCATGTAGCAATTCTCATTTTGCAGTTATTTGTTAAATAAAAGCTATAGAAAAGAGGCATCGAACAATAAACATATTACATCAAATTTAAATACATTTAAACAGTGTTTTTCTCACTATTATTGAGGTCATGTATATATTTTAAAACCAGTTATTTAAAATACATTCTCCCTAGTATAGCATTCAAAATGGTTATAAGTATCAATACCATGAGATGATGAATAAATAAAGAACTTACAGCCTTAAAATTTTGAGAAACATTGAAGTCTAAATGCCCCTTTTGGAAATTCATATCTACATTAAGATGCTGAAAATCCTAAGAAGTCATATAATATTTCTCAGACTTGTTTGATCACAACTGTCTTTTTCATGTATCATCTAATAGCATACTTTGGGAAATATTTAGTGTATTCTTTATACTTGTGATATATACAAATAATTATTTCTATTTTAAAGCAGGACAAAAGGAGCAAGCTGTGGAATGGTATAAGAAGGGTGTTGAAGAACTAGAAAAAGGAATAGCTGTCACAGTTACAGGGCAAGGTAAGGTTGTATGTTACATTTGTTTAGTAGTCATCCCAAATTATATTCACATGATTGCCCTGATTTCAGATCCATTTATCTTAAAGGTATTTAACAGATTTTTAATTGTTATTATTGTAGACTTACAGTTAATGCTTTATTAGTTATGCTAAAAATGAAGTTATAACCAAGTTATTCTCAAACTTGATTACCTATAACAGTCAGGCAAAAACGAGTATATCATCTGTATCCTTCTTGGTGATGTTTTAGCCCTATTTTTAGCCATATTTTTCTTTTTTCCTTTTTTTTCAAGTGTGTTTTTCCAGGACCCATCAGCTCCAAGTCAAGTAATTGTTTCAATCTAGTGGAGGGCGCAGCTCACAGTGGCCCGTGCGGTGATCGAACCGGCAACCTTGTTAAGAGCACACTGCCCTCTAACCAACCGAGCTAACTGGCTGCCCCTTTAGCCATATTTTTCATACTTAGTTTTTTCCTCATTGTTGAGGCAGGGAAGAAGTGGTTAATCTATAGACTCCCCTTTGCATTTATGGGTAATGCTTGAGTGCATGTTAGAATATGAGCTGTAAATGCCTTAACTTTGATTCACACTTGACTTTTTGAAACCAAAGCAGTTATTTCTCATCTTTACTTTTCTATTATCTCAAATAAAACATTAGAGTCTAATATTATCTTTAAATGTATAGATAACATTTGTTGTACACTTACTATGTGCCCAAGCATTGTACGCACTTCATATGTATTATCTCTTAATTTTCACCACAACCCCACACTCTGAGGCTGTTGCTGTTACCATTGTTTTTCAGATGAATAACCTTAAGTACAAAGAAGTTAAGTAACTTGCCTACAGCCCCATAGCTGGCGAGTGATAGAGCCAGGATTTGAACCCAGGTAGTCCAACTTCAGAGCCTGAATTATTTTTTTAAAGATTTTATTGGGGAAGGGGAATAGGACTTTATTGTTTTATTTAGGAATGGGAACAGGAATTTATTGGGGAACAGTGTGTACTTGCAGGACTTTTTTCCAAGTCAAATTGTTGTCCTTTCAGTCTTAGCTGTGGAGAGTGCCGTTCAGCTTCAAGTTGTTGTCTTTTCAGTCTTAGTTGTGGAGGGCGCAGCTCAGCTCCAGGTCCAGTTGCCGTTGCTAGTTGCAGGGGGCACAGCCCACCATCCCTTGAGGGACTCAAGGAGTTGAACCAGCAACCTTGTGGTTGAGAGCCTACGTTCCAACCAACTGAGCCATCCGGGAAGCAGTTCAGCTTAAGGTGCCGTGTTCAATCTTAGTTGCAGGGGGCAGAGCCCACCATCCCTTCTGGAATTCGAGGAGTTGAACTGGTGTGGTTGAGAGCCCACTGGCCCATGTGGGAATCCAACCTGAAGCCTTTGGTGTTAGGAGCTCGGAGCTCCAACCGCCTGAGCCACTGGGCCGGTCCCAGAGCCTGACTTCTTAAATACTATGCTGTGACTGTTGTGTAGTAAGTAGGTACCACTATTAAATAAGTAAAAAACTTCAGTTTATTGTAACTAAAATAAAATCAGAAACTAAAATTACGATACGTAGGCTAGAAATCTTAGCCTTATAGATCAGCCCACCCAGTGGGTGTCTGTTGCCTCGCTGGCTGACTCTACTACTTATATATAACCACTAATCTCCCAATAATTACATCGTGTCCAATATTTACCATGTTTTTTCTCTCCTCTTATTCTGACTACTCTAGCTACTGGTCTTCTGCATAAAATAGAGCAGAATAGAACAAGTAAATATGGGAGGTTAGGCATTAGAGACTTTCATGAGATTATGAGTATGACTTTGTGAATTATATACAAAATATTTTTTTTTTGTTTTTGTTTGCTGTTCTTTGTCAATTTTATAGAAGAGTTCGAAGAAAATGAGTTGGTTATAGGAAAAATAGTATATTACTGAATCAAAAATGCCTTCAATTCTACCACTAATAGGAAAAAGCAACTATGTCAATTAAACTGACACATACTCTTCTTATGACATAGAATTTGAATTTTAAACCTTATTAAATATGCTCTCCTGACCTTATTTAGACATAGTTATAACAGCAGTGTTAATATCTTGTCTATGACCAAAGTTGCACATGCACAGGCAGTAACAAACTGTTAATGATTGTAACCTGGCTGATGGCATTAGTAAGTTGGCAGTGGTTGTAAAATACATCCTGATTTCAGAGATTTCAAAATGTAGGGAAAAAATATGTCTCGAAATCCATGAAATAACCACAGTAGATATGAAACCAACATAAGGAACTATAACCAATTTTTGAAAAGTTATTATTTGAAAATAATATTTTCTTAATTTCTTTATAAAGACTGTGACTCCCCATGAGATTAGTTGGGGTGATATTTTATCCGGAAGCATTATTAGTAGGGAAACATGGATATTTTAATTTTTTTTCTTCTTTCAGGTGAACAGTGTGAAAGAGCTAGACGCCTTCAAGCTAAAATGATGACTAATTTGGTTATGGCCAAGGACCGTTTACAACTTCTAGGTATCAATTAATGAATTGTATAATTGGAATGAGATGTATCTGAAATGTGTGTTGAATGAAACTTTAAATACAGATGGAAATAGACCAGTGATCTTGAAATGTGATCCAGGCTTTTTTTTTCTTAACTTACAGATAATTTCTAACATATAGAAAATAGAAGAGTATAATGATAATTATCCAATACGCAGCTTTAATAATTATAAACTCATGGCCAGTCCTTGATTTATTTATACCAAGGGCTTGCAAACTACAGCCCAAGGGCTAAACCCAGTTCACTGCCCATTTTTATAAATTGACACACAGCTACTCTCATTTCTTTATATGTCATCTGGCTGCTTTCATGCTACAGTGACAGAGTTGAATAGTTGTTACAGAGAGATCACACAGCTGTCAAAGGCTTTTAATATGTAGCTTTTAAAAATATTTAAATATTTACTACCTGACTTTTTCCAGAAAAAGTTTGCCAACCCCAGTTTATATCCCTTTCCACTTTCCTCTACTTCATATTATTTTGAAACAAATTCTGACATGTTTTTATATTATTTATAATTATTTCATATTGTATCCCTAAAGGATAAAGATGCTTTATAAATTGCCAAAATACCATTATCACACCTAAAAAATAATCAATAATTTCTTTCAATATTAAATGTGATGGCTAAAAAAATGGTCAGTGTCCAAATATAATTTATATATAATCTATAATATCCAGCCATTTTGTCATAACTTAATAACTTACTGTTTTTAATTAAATAACTTAATTGTTTTTTGTAATTGTTTGAATCAGGATCTAAAGAAGATCCATATAATA
Source organism: Rhinolophus hipposideros (assembly GCF_964194185.1). Lineage (NCBI taxonomy): Eukaryota > Metazoa > Chordata > Mammalia > Chiroptera > Rhinolophidae > Rhinolophus > Rhinolophus hipposideros. The sequence goes on along the minus strand of NC_138058.1, from coordinate 55,999,285 downwards.
TGTCTCTTAGTACACAAGTCCATCTACTTTTCTTTTTCTCGGAGTTTATTTGTTAATGAAGCAGATCTTTGCCATATAGTGTTTCCTACAGTCTGATTTTTGTTGCATGCTTCTCCATGGTATCTATGTTCTTCTGTCTCTTCTCTGTAATTGATGGTTGAATATAGAGCTTTGATCACTATAAAAGCTAGACATTAAAAGAATTAGTATTTTGGATGTCGTTGTCTCTTGTCATGCTCAAAAGTGCTATGTACCCATTCGTGAAAGATGTTACTTTAAAAAACAGGGATTGGGATAGAATGCATCAACATATTCCTGTCTTCTGAGAGCTCAAACAATCTGGGATTATGTATACCAACGCCAGTTAAAAAAAGAGCTGTGTAAAAGTGCATAGTAGAGCATATTTGTGTATTATGTGCTGGTTAAGAAATGGAGCTTTTCAGAGGTGGCATGCCCAATGGTATCTAATTAGAATGAAGAATGATACTGAGAGTTCTCCATACAGATTGTTTTGAGAGAATGCAGTCTGATGAATTTGTTAAAAGTTTATATATATCATACACAGTAGTTCCCCCTTATCTGCAGGGGATGTGTTCCAAATGGATTCCACCCACCCGGTGGATACCTGAAACCGCAGATAGTACCAAACCCTATATATAGTATATTTTTCCCTGTATGTACATACCTATGATAAAGTTTAATTTATAAATTAGGCACAGTAAAAGACTAGCAACAGTAACTAATAATAAAATAGAACAATTATAACAACATACTCTAATAAAAGTTATATGAATATAGTCTCTCAATATATTATTCTACTATACTCACCTTTTAACTTAAAGGGAGCGCTTTGTGGATTCTCTCTGGCATAGCTGAATTGCCAGCATTACTACTCTTGCAGTTTGGGGCCATTAGTAAGTAAAATAAGGGTGACTTGAACACCAGCACTGTGATACCATGACGATCTGATAACCAAGATGGCTACTTAGTGACTAAGGAGTGGGTAGCATATACAGCATGGTTACACTGGACAAAGAGATGATTCATGTCCTAATCAGGATGGAGCGGGTTGGTGCGAGATTCCATCCCACTACTCAGAATAGTGTGCAATTAAAAACTTATGAATTGTTTATTTCTGGAATTTTCCATGTAATATTTTCATCCATCAGTTGACAGTGGGTACCTGAAACTGGAAAGTGAAACTGTGGGTAAGGGCGACTAATGTATCTTCAATTTAGTGATAGTGAAATTTAGAGCAAAGCTTAACCACAAAATCTACTCTAGATAAAAAGATAATTTCGGCATCAGCATCTTGGTATACCTGGGGATTACCCTTTTTTTCCTTTAGTTTAGCTTCATTCAGTATTCAACTCAGCAAATATTTATTGGGTGATTACCATGTTTTAGTACTTAGGATATAGACAAAGATCCCTCCTTCATAGAGTTTATATTCCAGCAGGGGAAGATTGACAGTTGGCAGTAAACATAACAATAAATAAATAACATAGTATGTTCGAAGATGATAAATATATGGAAAAAATAAAAAGTAAAACACAGTAAGGGAGAGTTCGGGGTGGATGAGAGGAGGTTTGGTTTTTAGTTTTAAATAGGATAGTCAGGGTATGCCTCTTAGAAAAGTTGACATGAGTTAGCCATGCAGGTATTTGGGTACAGAAAGATGTTAAGAGCCACAGTGCAAAGCCTTAAGAAAACACACCTGGTATGTTTGAGAAGCAGCAAAGAGGCCAGTGTACCTCAAGAAAGAATATGTTAGAGATGAGGTGAGAGAGCTAATGGGAGTGGGGATTCTTAAAAAACTCAGGGCCTTGTAGGCCACCGTGAAGATTTGAGCTTCTACCACCTGTGAAATGGGAAGCAATTATATGGATTTTTAGAAAAGGAATGGTATAATCTGACTTAAATTTAGAAAAGGGTCACTCTGGCTACTATGTTGCCTGTAGACTCTAAGGTAGAACCAGGGAGAGCAAGTAGGAGCACTACAGTAGTAAGCTAGGAGGAAAGTCATGGAGGCCTGGACCTGGACGATATCAGGAGAAACAGTAAGTTTTTGGATTGTGATTATATTTGAAGGTTCAGCAAACAGGTTTACTGATAGACTGGATAAAATGTTCCTCTCTTTAAGGCTCTCATAATGGGGGAGGCATATACATAAATAGATAACTTATATCAGTGCAGGATGTAATGTACAAATATGTTGTGGGGATGGGGAAGTAGGTGTCTAAGAAATCTTCCTGGAAGAAGTGAAAACTAAAGTGGGTATCAAAAAAGATAAAAGTTATTAAAGAAAGGGAAAAAGGTGGTACAGGGGGAAATAACAGCGTGAACAAAGACTCGGGCAAGAAACAGCATAGTGAGTAAGGAAGGGTGCTGATAGAGATGGGAATTTGGGATTGCATGGATGGCCTTGTTTATCACGTAAAGGAGCTGTGTGCTAATGTGCGGTCAGTGGGAAGCTGCTAAAGAGTTTTAGGCAGAGTTATGTGATAAGATTTTCCTTTTAAGTAGATAATTGTGTGGGGCTTGCGTGTGAGGGGATCAAGCAGCAAAGTAACTTTTATTTTAAGTCATTGATTACTCTATATAACGTTTAGTCATCCTAAAAAGAAGCATTAAACTAAATCTACATTCTTTAACAAAGATGAATTGAGTAGGTTCACATTAGCGATGTACTGCTATTGTGAATGTGTTTCCATACATACAAATCTAAACCCTACACACCTAAAAAACAAATTCTATGGCCTTTTGTTCCTAATTATTATCAAAACTGAGGATTTAATTTATTATATAATGAATGTTTATGTGAACTTTCTGTTACATCTCATTAAAGGGAGTGTTAATTGATAAAGAAGACATTTATAAATCAGTGTTTTTTCTAATTTATGTCTGTTGCCAACACAAATGGTTTCTTTCTCAGTATGGTGATTTGAAGAGTCTTATCATTGAGAAAAATCAGATGACCTACCTGTTAACTAACAACAACAACAAAAAAAACCCAGCTCCAAGGTATATTGTATCAGCCAGTTCTAGGATACAAAAGCTGTGCAGTACTTTGTGCTTTGTGCAAAAAGGGTAGCTGCTATTTAACCTGTCCCAAAGGCATGTGTGGTTGTACCATAAACCAAGCATGGCGCCTGCTTGTCTGACCTTAGAAATGAAAGTTTAGGGGAGTTAGTATATATGTGCTATATTTTTTATTGTATTCATTGACTTTCTAGTATTGAAGAAAATCATCGGTTATGACAACTTGGAATGTTTCAAGAAAATTAATGTGGCAAAAATTGAGCCCTATTGTGAATGAGGCATAGAGCAGGTACTTTATGTATATTATTTTATTTAATCCTTGAGACCTTCAGAAAACAAGCTAAAGCAAGTACGTTCTAGTGAGGAAGTGGTGGAGCAGGGTGTTTGTCAACTAGCAATGTGGATTTAGTTGAATGGGGAAAAAAGAATGTAGCAGTGATGCAGAGTGGCATGAAAGTTTAAACTGCTACCCTCTTCGCCTTCAGGTGCTAGACATAGAGACCCAGATCACAAGGGTTGAAATAATCCTTTGTTAATTTTTAAAATAAGGAGATATTGGCACATGCCACAAAATTTTAGAAGTTTTAAGTTTTTAACTATCCCATACTATGCCTCAGCCACTCATTTCCCCTCCCAAAGGCAGCTGCTATTACCAGTTTCTCTGGGTCCTTTTTAGAGATAATCTTCTTGCACTGTAGTCCCCCGTTATCCATGATTTTACTTTCTGCTGTTTCAGATACTCGCGGTCAGCTGTAGTCCAAAAATATTAAATGGAAAATTCCAGAAAAAAATTATCTATAATTGCACGCTGTTCCGAGTAGCCTGATGAAATCTCGGGCCTTCCCGCTCCATCCCGTCTGGGATGTGAATCATCCCTTTGTCCAGCGTATCCATGCTGTATATGCTACCTGCTAGTTAGTCACTTAATAGCCGTCTTGGTTACCAGATTAGTTATCAGAGAGAAAGAGACCACATTCACATAACTTCTATTGCAGTATATTATAATTGTTCTATTTGATTATCAGTTATTGTTGTTAATGTTACTGTGCCTAATTTATAAATTAAGCTTTATTATAGATGTGTATGTATAAGAAAAAAACATGTGTAAGGTCCTGTACTATCCTGTTTCAAGCATCCACTGGGGCGTCTTGGAGTGTATCCCCTGCTGCTAAGGGGGGACTACTGTCTAAAAGTGTGCACATGTGTGCGTCAAAAATGATAGGGTATTGTACACACAGTTCTGCAGCATGCTTATGCCAGTCTGCTTTATTACCTTTATCTTTTGCTTGACATGTTAATGTAGGTTAACATGGCATTTCCTAGACATTCCTTATAGTTTTTGTCTGTGTCATTTTAAGTGCTGTTCTCCTTTCCTGAAATGTCCTTTCTTTTTACCTTTCAAATCCTACCCAACTCATAGTCCACTTTTTCTGTAAAGCCTTTTTAATGTTCTCTTTCTTTTGTGCTATACAATCTTCTTTTTTAAAAAAATCGTGTTGTAAGTTGCCAGTTATATTTAAGAAGTATCTGGGTGGTAGAGACCATATTCATTTTTTTAATCTCCATGCTGCTCTTCCTACACAATAATTTGGACATACTAAATATTCAGAAAATATTTGCTGGTGATAATAATAGTGATATGGAACTGCCTCAGGTTACCAAACTTGAATAATGTATATTTTTAACATAGCCATTTACTTGTTAATTTCTGTTGCTATTTTAATGTCTGAGTTTTTACTAATTATTTATTTTAGGAGAATTTTACATAAATGCAAAACCCTTCATCATGTAACAATATCCTTGTAACACTTCAAATCAGTTTTCATTTTTACATGTATCTTTTTTTCATTATGCATTTTTTTCTTTTTGTTTATTTTGTTCTTTCTTACCCCCTCTGTTGCATAGAGAAGCTGCAACCAGTTTTGCAATTTTCCAAGTCACAAACAGACGTCTATAATGACAGTACTAACTTGACATGCCGCAATGGACATCTCCAGTCAGGTGGGTTCAGGTTAACTAACGTAAAATAATAAATCTTGCATGCAAAGTCAAGTCCTACTTAACCTGATAATGTTGATTTGATTTTATAATGATAGATGTGATTGGTTTTCATTTTCTCAGGGCCATGTTAAAAATATAGTAGTATCCTTATCATTCATAGTATCCCCATCATTCACAGTGTATAAACATGTAACAGTAATATATAGTCATTCCCAATATGCTTTATTTGCATATTTTGCAACGTTTTAATTTTTGAAATTATAAAACATGAAGGTTCATTTTTTAGATTATGAAAATATTTTCTTTCTATTATATTTTCAGCTTGTGTGTTTTTTTATTTTGTGGATAGATATATAAGGTTTTTATGAAGTAGTGTTTTTTAAGATAGACTACTTTAAATTTGTTTTAAAATTTTCTTTGTTTTATATCAATTTTCATTGCATATCAATTTTCATATATACTATAGTTCAATGTTTTATCTTAGCACTTGTTAGAAATAATTTGAAGCTCAGTTCACATAGTGAAGAGAAACATTAGAATACAATTATTTATTATGAGTTAAGTTTGTATTCCACTAACTTTGGGGTATAAACTTTGACAGCAGAATAAATGCTATTTTGTTTTGTTTTATTTAGTGGGGAGAATCTTCATTTCTTAGGTTCTCTGACATCTTGGCCAGTTTTATTGGTGACTTTTTCAGCATTAGTTTCATGTCCATACAACTTTATTTAAATTGTAGCAAAAACAAAAACAAAAAAACCTTAGCTCAGACTATAAGACAACTGCCTTCATATTCATATATATATATATATATATATATATATATATATATATATATATATATTCATATATAATACAAAACTTTTACGATTTCAGTATAGAAGAGATAGAGTAAATGGATTTCTATGGACAGTTGGTCATTAACTCTTTCTGTGTGTGGCTTCATTTATCCCTTAAAGAGTTTTCTTTGGTTTGATCTTCCAATGTAAGCCCCATGTCAGTAGCTATATTCCTTTCCTCATTCTTTCCTGTACCTGATTTAAAGTACCATTTCAAGTATAGAGATAAGTATTTTGTCTATTTCTCTTAGCATGGCTGTAAAGAATTGACATTTTCATAGAGAACTTTTTGAACAAACAAAGAAATGTAAGACTGCACCACATATAAATAGTTAAGTTTCCAAAATACAAATTTAAGATCCTAATAATTCTACTTGTATAAACAGCAAAAATTTTCGAGCCTTGAAGAGCTGGTATGCCTTTCCGTTGTTATCTTGATTCTCTTCTACTTCATTCCACATGCAAGATCCCACTGTATTTTTTCTAAAATGCAAAAAATTTTAAAAAGCCACTTTCTCTTTCTGGGACCCATTAAAAAAAAACCAACTATACTATTTCAAATCCCTAATAATCTGTCTGTCCGATTCTGTCCGAGGGAACATTTTGACTTCACAGCTAATTTATGCAGCACGGGTGTTTGTACTAATGAATGAGCTGGCTCACTCAAGCCTAGTTTTTGAGTGTCACCCACTTCTGGAACAGTCTGTGATGTTTCACTGGGATGAGTTACTTATCTCTCTTAGGAAATAGTTATTCCAAAGTCTACTTATTACTTCAGTATATTATCTACAATGTCCAATTTTTTACTCAGAATCACTAGACGTGCAAAGAAATAGGCAAGTGTGACCCTTACTCAAGAAAAAAAAAATCTGTCAGAGGAAACTGACTCTTGACTGGGCCCAGATGTTGAATTAGCGGACAAAGACTTCAAAGCAGCTATTATAAATATATTCAAAGAAGTAAAATAAAATATGGTATCAGTTAACAAACCTGCAATCTTAGTGGATAGCATAAACTACACAATAAAACTAATGGAAATTCTAAAGTTGAGAACTACAGTTGCTGAAATAAAAATTTACCAGATAGCTTCAACAGCACCTGGAGATTTCAAAAGAAAGATTCAGTGATCATGAACGCAGATCAATAGCAATTGCTAAGTCAAATGATTCCTATATTATCAGAAAGCAGGTTAGTGATTGCCTAGGGCCAGGGACAGTCAAAGGGATGGAGTGCTCTGCAAATGGATTCAAGGAAACTTTTGGTTATGATGGAAATATTTCGTATCTTGATTTTAGTGGCTATTTCACCATCATCAAATTGTACTTTTTAAATACTGTTCTTGATTTATCAGTTTTTGATATGTATTGACTTCTTATTCAGGTAGAAGAAGGTTTAATTCTCTTATGCCACCCTTTGTCTCCCAATATATGTATTGCTATTTTTAGTTATATTTTAAAATCATATTTAACACTATTAAGACTTAGTAAATACCATTTGCCCAAAACCAAATAATTTATTCTAATTATATTTCCTTTTTTGAGTTTTTCGTCCCCACATAGTTTGTGATTTTCCTTGTTCTCTAATTTTATATTATAGTTTTTTACTCCTTTCTATGTTTAATATGTATTTTAACAAAAAGACCTCCATTAGTAGTTCTTTTAATGTGGGTTTGTAGATAGTAAACTCTCAGTCTTTCTAATGTCTGAAAATAACCCTCATTCTTATGTGATAAGTCATCTTGATATAGAATTGATGTAGCTTAACACTTCTTTTCCGTCAACATTCAGAATATACTCCATTGCCTACTGACAATGATTTTGTTATGAAAAGTCCGCTGTTATTGTCATAGTTCCATGTGGAAATTTCTATCCATTTGTAGTCTCAGGACTGTATATGTCTGTCTGAAGAAATTCTCCAGTCTGGTTTTTTCCCTCTGAAATGAATATTTATCTTCACCCTACAGAGATCTTGCTTTTATTCACATCTTTGCTTTTGCTGATTGTCATTCCCTTTTCTGGAGTGCCTCCTGCTTCTTCACTTAGGGTCACTATCCACTAGTTCTTTGAACATATGTTTCAGAACTTTACGTTTATTTATTGGAAAAACTTCCTGATCACCTTACTCTACTCTCAATTTCCCTTCTTTTAAGTTTTGTTAAACCATATTAAGGGAGTTGATGAGAAAAGCAAAAATAAGCCTTTTGTCTTTTGTCTAGACTACTGTAATTTGTTGACTGATTTAACATTTGTCTTCACAGTATAAACATTGTTTATAAAAATATTATTGGAAAGCAGTGAGATTTGAACATTTAAAAGCCTGTAATTTATGTAGAAGAGCACTGTAGGTAACTCAGGTAATCTTTTAGACTTAATTGAAGGTATTCTATATTTATTTACATATATACACAGCACATTAAATACTTGACATATTAAAGACTATATCTTTATACCTTTAAATTAAAAATTGATTTTTTTTAGTAATTTCAAAGCAACATAACGATTAGACATTTACACCCCTCACAAAGTGATAACCGAAACAAATCTACTACCCCTCTCACATCGTACGTAGCTATTACAATACCATTGACTATATTCCCTATGCTGTACTTTACATCCCGTGACTGTCTGTGTGTGTGTGTGTATATATATATATGTGTGTGTGTGTGTGTGTGTGTGTATATATATATATATACATATACACACACACACATATATATAATTATAGTTGACATTCAGTGTTAGAAATTGATTGTTTTTTAAAACTCTTTACATGGGCACAAATCATGGACTTTCACATTATCTTATAGTCTTAAAAGTTTGGAACCAAGGTAATGCAGTGCTTTTTTCCCCCCTCTGTACAATAAGAAAATTAGAATATACATCAAGAAATCGAAAATCTAAGTAAACCATAATCTTGTTCAACCAATTGTAACACCCTATGAACACCCTAGTATTAATATACTGATTGAAATCTTATTTTGAAATATTGCTAAAGTAGAAAAACCTATTAGCTTAATTTTGCAAATTTGTATTGGCCTTTATTATTACTTTCATAATTGTTATTATTACAATTTTCTAACCATTTTGATTTTACTATTTCCTTAATAGAAAGTGGAGCAGTTCCAAAAAGAAAAGATCCCTTAACACACACTAGTAATTCACTGCCTCGCTCAAAAACAGTTACGAAAGCTGGATCCACAAGCCTTTCAGGCCATCACAGAGCACCTAGTTGCAGTGGTTTATCCATGGTTTCTGGAGTGAGACAGGGACCTGGTCCTTCAACTGCCACTCATAAGGTATTTGGAGGCAGAACTTAATTGCTCTGCTTTGCACATAGAAAATTTTGAACATAATATGCCTGCTTAAGTTTATTTCAAGTACTTTATAATACCTCAAAGAATTGATAAGTTTCCACAAAGTTGAATGTAATATTTCTTTTTTTTTAAATCTATAAGGGCATCTTGCTGTTAAAAAGCAAATTTTATTTTACCTCCTTTTGGACCTAATTAGGCTTTTTTTATAGTAAGTTTGCTTATCCAATCTGTTGTATAATGCTATGTAGTTCATTTTAAATTTGTTATTTTTAAAATTATTTAAAGCTATGTAAATGTTATGTGACATTAAACATACCTAGAGTTTTGTTACAATTCTAACAAGGATCAAAATTACATGACTGTATTGTCATAGAGCCTTTTTATTTTATAGTAGCTTAATCTCTCTGGACAAAATACTCTATAAACCCACTTCAAGGCAAATGTAGTTCTCTGGTGAATACCTTTTACCTTGGAGTAAATAATACATCTTGGGGATTCTTGTATTCTTTTTCCCAGTTTTAAACCTTTAATTCTGTGAACTTAAAGGTTAATTTTCTTGTGAAAAGTGTAAAGGCTAGGTTGTATTTTCACATTAAACTTTTGTGTCTTTTAAGAGTACACCAAAAACAAATCGAACAAATAAACCTTCCACCCCTACAACTGCTGCTCGTAAAAAGAAAGACATGAAGAATTTTAGGAACGTGGACAGCAACCTTGCTAACCTTATAATGAATGAAATTGTGGACAAGTAAGTTTTGCCATCTAAAGTGTTTTGTTTTACAGTTTTTATTTATAAAATGTATCATGTGTGAAATAGATAATAAATACCTTGTCTGATTTACATATTTAATTTTTATGTTGGTTTTCAGTTACTATAAATGTAGAAAACCATTGCTTTCTGATTTAACTATAGTTTCACCGTAAGTTCACTTAAAAATGACTATGTTTCATAGAGCTTAGACTTCATATTATAATAACTGAAGCACATTTCTATTGTGGAGCTAACTAAACTTCTATTTCTTAGTGGAACAGCTGTTAAATTTGATGATATAGCTGGTCAAGAATTGGCAAAACAAGCGTTGCAAGAAATTGTCATTCTTCCTTCTCTGAGGCCTGAGGTAAGGAGGATATTATCACTTTCCTATAGCGTCATCCATTACTGAATCTAGCAGCAGTAAAGAAATGTTTGAGCTATATTGGAATGATTAATTCATATAACAGTAGAGATAATGATTTTTTTAAAAGAAAAAAACACTAGCAATTGATGTCGACTAGTTAATACAAGAGAGGCGAATGACCCATTTTTTTTTTTTTTAAGATTTTATTGGGGGAAGGGGAACAGGACTTTATTGGGGAACAGTGTGTACTTCCAGGACTTTTTTTCCAAGTCAAGTTGTTGTCCTTTCAGTCTTAGTTGTGGAGGGCGCAGCTCAGCTCCAGGTCCAGTTGCTGTTGCTAATTGCAGAGGGTGCAGCCACCACCCCCTGCGGGAGTCAAACCTGCAACCTTTTGGTTGAGAGGACATGCTCCAACCAACTGAGCCGTCTGGGAGCTCAGTGGCAGCTCAGCTCAAGGTGCCATGTTCAGTCTTAGTTGCAGGGGGCGCTGCCCACCATCCCTTGCGGTAGTTGAGGAATTGAACTGGCAACCTTGTGGTTGAGAGCCTACTGGCCCATGTGGGATTCAAACCGGCAGCCTTTGGAGTTAGGAGCATGGAGCTCTAACCACCTGAGCCACCGGGCCGGCCCCGAATGACCCATTTTTAGCATTTATAGGAAAAGTAGGTAACAGGAAATAATTTTTACATCAAGGTAAGAAGGATTTAAAGAGACAAATCATACTGGAGAAAAGGGTAATTACGATAAAATTATTCTTTAAGTCTAAATTTGAAGAACAAGTTTTAAAAGAATTATTTTCAAGGAAATTAAGTCATGAAAGTAAGTAGAGAGCCAGTGAATAATGGGTAGGGATATAACCTTCCATGCCATATTTTTATACCACTAAGGAAATTAGATAATCTTTCAATTGATAATAAGTATTTGATTTTCCATACTTAGCACTGTTTGGCATTTTTTCAATTCACAGATTGAATATTTGGTGTTATTCTGATAATGTTGCAAAAAATAAATCTGAAGATCCACTTCTGGGTCAGTTATTTATTTTCTTGAACCTTCAGGTCTTATGGATTCATTTACAACATCTAGTGAAAGTAGATGTTGTATGGCACATTGGGATGGATGCACTTTTAAATGAATGTGCAAAGGTTATGTGGCTTTTTTTTCCCATAGTCTCAGTCATTTTATTACTTGATGGTGTTTACAACTCATGAGTACCAACTATACTGGAACTTACTGAATATTTTTCAATCTGCTTCCTTTGTTTTACTACTTATTCATTCTAAGCAATGTACATGAAACCAATGGTTTGATAAACTAATTTAAAGTTTGATAATATGCAATAAAATAATTTGAGAATTATTAAAATGGAAAGTATTTTTTCTTACATAAACCAAATTTATCTTTTGTACCATTTCAGGCCACCTTGGGGAAACATATGGTAGCCTTCATATTGGGCTAATTTTTTGTTGGAGTTATATAAGAGTAGTAAATACAGCAGGCTGAGTATTGACCAAAAATGCTTGTTGAAATGATTCATATAGTTGTAGACGTGAACAGGATCTTAGCAATTGTCTAGTCTGTTTGTGGATAAAGAAATTAATCCTAAGACACAAATTACTTGCTCAAGATTATAGTTAAGTGGTGGACTTAGGGAATGAAATAAAAAGAAGTTTCCTAAGATAAGAACTGCCTCCTTAATGCTATAGCTGCCACCTAATTATTAAATGTGGGTTTTAGTATTTGTTAAGTGCTGTGCTTTTTAGGGTACAAAAAATACATGTAAAATTGCGAAGGCAGTACTAAGGAAATTTTTGGACTATGCTAGAAAAGTCATTCAGCTTCTGCTTTACCCATACCTTAAAAGAATACATCTAAACTAAACAGTGAGGTAAAAAACATGAATTTGCATTTAGGCATATCATGGTAGTGGCACAGTGTGTGATTAAGAAGCTGGGATAATGTGAAAATGCTAGATGAAAGTTGAATATCCTAGACTCAGGAAGGGCAAAAAACCTTAGTAAATGTACTAAATGAACAGGAAGACAAAATGTTATCAAGATGTCAGTTCTTTCCAAGTCAATATATAGATTCAATACAATACCAGTCAAAACTCCAGCCAGTTATTTTGTGGATCATGAAACTGATTTTAAAGTTTATATGGAGAGGCAAAAGACCCAGAAGAGCCAACGCCATATTGAAGGAAAAGAACAAAGATGGAGAACAAAGTTGGAGGACATTACCTCAAGACTCACTATAAATCTACAGTAATCACACAGCATTATTCACAATAGCCAAAACATGGAAACAACTTAAGTGTCCATCAATGAATGATTGGATAAAGGAAATGTTTTATATATACATATATATATATATATATATATATATATATATATATATATATATGTATATATAAAATGTTACAAAATGTTTTGTATACATATAAAAGAATATTATTCAGCCATACAAAAGGAAATCCTGTCATTTGTGATAAGTGAAAATCCTGCAATGTATAAGTGAAATAAATCAGACAGAAAAGAAAGATACTGTAGGATCTCACTTATATGTGGAATCTAAAAGCATTGAACTTATAGAAACAGAGTAGAATGATGGGAGAAACAAGGAGAGAACAGTAAAGGGTACAAACTTTCAGTTAGAAGGTGAATAAATTCTAGGAATCTAATGTATAGCACGGTGACTATAGTTCACAATACATACTGTATACTTGGAAGTTGTTGTGAGAGTAGAGCTTCAATGTTCTCACCATAACAACAACAAAATGGTAACTATGTGAGGTAAAGGATGTTAACTAACCTTATTGAGGTAAACATTTTGCCATAAATGTGTATCAAATCACATAGTACATCTTAACCTTTTACAGTTATGTTGACTCTATTAGTAAAGCTGGAAAAAATATTAAAAACAAAAAAAGCTACAGTAATCAAGACAGCATGTCATTGGCAAAAGAATAGAGAAGATCAATGGATCAGACTAGAAAGTCCAGAAATAGATCCACCGGTCCACTTATCTTTGACAAAGGAGCAATGGCAATTTGATGGAGAAAAGATAGCCTTTTCCACAAATGTTTCTGGAACAACTGAACGTCTACATGCAAAATAATTAATAATACTATAATAATTAATAATGCAAAATAATAATACTGTATAAAAATTCAAAATTGGTTATAGACCTAAATGTAAAAGGCAAACTAAACTATAAAAATCCTGGAAGATAGCATAGAAGAAAATGTAGATGATCTTTAGTTTGAGGATGACTTACTAGATACAACACCAAAAGCATGATCCTTGAAAGAAAAAAATTGATAAGTTAAACTTCATTAAAATTAAAAACTTCTTTGTGAAAGACTTCATTAAGAGAATGAAAAGACAAGCCACAGACTGGGAGATGATTTTGGCCAAACATAAGGTGTGATAAAAAAATAGGGTGACTGTTCAAATAAAAAAACGTATTACATGAGGTCGGAGGGATAGTGGATGTGGGGAGGGGGGTTCACAGTGTGAGGGATATAAATGATGAACGTCTAAGTATTACCTTGTCTTGTACACCTGAAACTAATAAATAAAAAAAGAAAAGAAAAGAAAAGAAAATCAAAGTAGAGAGGGAAAAAAAAAAAAAACGTATTACAGAAAAAGACACATTGCCATCAATCCCCCTCAAAATACACCTTCCCTCACTTCGAACACACTTATCCCATCGTTCTTGCCACTTTCTGAAGCAGTGCTGAAGTCCTCTTTCATGAGTGTCTTGTCGTTTTGACTTTGGGGAAGAGCCACCAGCCGCACGGTGCCAGATCCAGTGAATAAGGTGGACGAGGACACACCGTAATGTTTTTATTTGACAGAAAATGTTGTACCAGAAACGATGTGAGACATGGAGCCTTTCTGTTGTGATCACAAAATACAGCGAATGCTGCTGCTGAGTGCCATCCAGTGAAAAGGCAGGGATCTTCAATACGGGAAGCGGTGTGTCAAACCTTAGTAACGGTGTGTGACAGGTTTCAACTTGTTCAGTGCAGTCAGTCGGGTGTCAGCTACAATTGAGAGAAGGTGTGTTTTAAAGTGTGCCATAAATCATCCTCCATCATGACAACACTCCGTGTCACACATTGCTTCTGGTATACGGCAATTTCAAAGTGATTTGAGGCAGTCACGACAGCACAACTGAAGGCATTCACAAAAGAGGACTTCCAGAATTGCTTCAGTAAGTGCAAGAACGATGGAATAAGTGTGTTTGAAGTGAGGGGGAGTATTGAGGGGAATTAATGGCAATGTGTCTTTTACTGTAATAAATTTTTTTAGTTTAAACATTCACTGTATTATTTGATCATACCTCATATATGTTAAAGGACTGGTATCCAAATTATGTCGTGTTTCCCCGAAAATAAGACCTAGCCAGAGCCGCTGCCCTTTGAGCATTGAGCCCCTTTCGAGCCTTGCCTTTGCTCGGGGCCGCTCCAAAGCCTTTGGAGTGTATTTTTTCTCTTAATAATGCTACCTTGAGCCCCAAGCCCTCAGCCGCTCCTCTTGGTGCTCAGCCAGCTCCTAATTTTTTGGAGTGTATTATCTCTTCTAAAAAACTTTCTCACTCCTTTGAAAAAAGACAAACAAAAAAGAAGACCTAGCCGTACGATCAGCTCTAATGCGTCTTTTGGAGCAAAATATATATCATATATAAATATAAGACCTGGTCTTATGTTAAAATAAGACCAGGTCTCATATTAATTTTTGCTCCAAAAGACACGTTAGAGCTGATGGTCTGGCTAGGTCTTATTTTCAGGGAAACACGATACAAAGAACTTTTAAAACCCAACAGTAAGAAAACATATTACTTAGTTAAAATATGGGCAAAAAATCTGAACAGACACCTCACCAAAGAAGATACACAGATGACAAACATGCATGTGAAAAAAATATACAACATCATTCGTCCTTAGGGAATTGCAAGTTAAATAACAGTAAGATTCCATTACACACTTACTAGAATGGCTAAATCTGTAACGTTGATAGCACCAAACGCTGGTGATGATGTGGAGCAACAGGAACTCTCGTTCATTGCTGATGGGAAGGCAAAATGGTATAGCCACTTTGGAAGACATTTTGACACTTTCTTATAAAACTAAACGTACTCTTACTGTGCTGTCTAGCAGTCACGCTCCTTAGTATTTATCCAAATGAGTCAATATATATGTCCACACAAAAATAGGCACACAAATGTTTATAGTAGCTTTACTTGAAATTGCCCAAACTTGGAAAGCAACTAACATGTTCTTTCATAAATAAATGGATAAACTGGTATATTCGTATAATGAAATACTATTATTCATCACTAAAAAGAAATGAGCTATCACACCAGGAAAATACACAGAGGAACCTTAAATGGATACTTCTAAATCAAAGAAGCCAATCTGAAAAGGCTATACTGTATATTCCAACTATATGATATCCTGGAGTCGCAAAACAATGGAGACAGTAAAAGATCTGTGGTTGCCAGCGGTTCAGGGGGAGGGAGGGAGTGATGACTAAATGGAGCACAGGACATTTTTTAGGGTAGTGAGACTGTAATAGTGGACGCATGATATGAATAGTGAACCCTAAGTAAACTATAGGCATTGATTAATAATAATGTATCATATTGGTTCATCAGTTGTAATAAATGTATCAAAGCAATGCAAGATGTTAATCATAAGGGAAAATGGGGAGGTGAAGAGTTTCATGGGAGCTCTGTACTTTCCATTCAATTTTCTGTAAACATAAATCCCACCACCACCAAAAAAAAAAAGGTAGTGTTTTTTTAAAAGTTGAATATCATCCACTTCAAATGGTTCACCTTAAAAGTTCATACACCTTCACTCTTCAAGTGTTATCAATCTGGTGCTTCACCCTTGACTCCTGCCACATCTGATATCCTTGAGTCTGGAGACTCTGGTTTAATTTCTCTAAAATATAACTTCTGCCTCCTTTGGTTGTGGAAGAGGAGTACATGCCTAAGTGGTCTTGGAAGGGGGAGTGACGGAGTGATGAAGAGCATAGGTTCAGTAGTTCCTCATACAAACTTTGAATCAGTTTGGCTGCCGACCTTACTGCTGCTTTCTGCAGTAGCCGATGCCTCCACGTCCTAAGCTTTTCCATGGGTTTTCGTTCACATCAGTTTGCTCCTTGTATCTGGATATCCCTTCACAAGCAGCTGCTGCAGCTGTGCTAAATAATTTACCACACTTTATCAGTTCTCCATCTACAAACATTCATTGTGTCCTCTGTTGTCTCCTTTCCTATTCTGTTTTGAAGATTGTTATCTTTTTTATTCATTTACTGTTCTGTTGGTGAGATTTCTAAAGGAAGCAGAGAAGCATATCTATGTTCAATGTTTAGTTTAACCAGTCTGCTTTCATTTTAATGAGGACTTGGTTTTATTTCATTCTGTTTTCTTCTATCTTAATAATTATACTTTATTATAATATTATAATAAATAATTATAGTTTATTGATTTGTGTTCTCTGTTTGAGAGGATGCTACTGAAAATTGTGCTTTTTAGATGACAAATAATTCTTAAAATGTCTGGAAAAAAGTATCTCCCAAATTATAGTTGTGTATATATTTTTCAGCTGTTCACAGGGCTTAGAGCTCCTGCCAGAGGATTGTTACTCTTTGGTCCACCTGGAAATGGGAAAACAATGCTGGTAAGAATTCTTTGTAAATTTGAATGTTCTTTTGAGATATTTGGAACAATAATATATATTTTTAAAACTTTACATTGTTCCTGATTCTATTATTAATGGCTTGCTTTTTGCTATAATATATTTCTCTTTAAGTTTTTAAACTAGTTTCCAATGGAAAAAATAGATGGAAAACCATATATGTTATCTTCAGTCATGTTTTGGGCTAAATTGATCAGGGTAGTTATTATTTTCCCAAGTTAAATAATAAATTTTTTACTTTAGAAGAGCTTACCTTACTATACTGTCTTCCTAACCCTTGACTTTTTACTATCTTATTTACTTTATTTAAATAATCTGCGTGATACAGATTTTTCTTTTAAATTGAAGTATAATTAACATACAACAGATTTTTTTTCCCCAGTATCCTTTGTCAAAAGTTTTTACTAGGATCTGGATACTTCTTTCTCTTGCATAGCTCTTCTAGAGGGAAAAAAAGTAAATAGGGAAAGAGTAACTTCTTTCCTTGGCTGTTTATCTTTCTCTTCAGCCAGTTATCTTTCTAAAACTAGGAAGAGAGTAATACTTCTTATTTTTTAATCTCTCCCTATCCATTCTCCCTTACAAAAAAAGAGAGAGGAACGAAGCCCAGCTCTTCCTAGATTTTCCTCATTGCTAAGAAGGAAACACATTGATTGCCATGTACTGGGAATTGTGTCATACCTTATATTTTTAGAAAATCTTTTCTAACACTTAAGTTCATCTAATGTGATTATCTTTTTAAAGCAAGATATTGAACTAACGTAATGTTTGCCCTTGTGATTTTTAAAGGCGAAAGCAGTAGCTGCAGAATCTAATGCAACCTTCTTTAATATAAGTGCTGCAAGTTTAACTTCAAAATATGTGAGTGCTTTTTCCAGTATTGTCATATTTTAAGTTACTGTTTAAATGTTACTGTGTTAAGTAATGGTAAAACATTATACAAAAATATTTGTGTTTAAGTTTTATATCTATTATATTATTCAGAGATGATGAATATCACTCTTCATGGTAGAAAGTCATGTGCATTTATCAGGTTCATTTAAAATAGAATTGTGCTGTCAAATACTCTATTAGCTTACTAGGGCTGTGTAACAAAGGACCATAAACTGGATGGTCTAAATAACAGAAATTTATTGTAGTTTTGGAAGCTAGAAGTCCAAGGTCAGGTATTGGCAGGGTTATCGATTTTGTAATTAAAAGTTAACTATAAAATGATACCACTTGTTTTATAAGTAAAATTGTTATTAGAGTAGGTTTATCCACATTATGCATATAGTATAATGGAGAACACTGTCTTAGAAGTTAGGAGATAGGGATTCCAACCTAACTTTTACACACTGAGCTGGCCTTAAAGTATCACTTCAGATACTTCAGTATAAATCACTTCATTTATAAAGTGTTGATGTCATGAGGTGATCTCTTGTGGTTCCCTCCATGCTCTGATAATATTAGTTTTGATGATTCTAAACCTGGAGTCATTCCTTTTTTTTTTTTTTAATGAAATTTTCAATAAAAAAGAATAGGTGCCACCTAGAGGACAGAAGAGTTTTTACAGCAAATTACCTCAAACCTCATGACCCTTTCATTAAATGCTTTGGTGTATAGAATGGTTTTAGTATAGGGTCTCTAGGGGTGTTCCTAGACCTCCTGGACTACCTAGAAATATTTTTGATACTTATTGAGAGTGATACTGTGAGAATGCGTTTTCAAGGTGTTCTTAGTAGAGCAAGGTTTTTTCAGGAGGGCACTTTCCAACTTACCTTCCTCAATAAATACACCCTGCAAAGGGCTTAAGTAACATGTACAGCATCTTTCTCTCCCTTAATATTTTCTCTTTCCACTAGTTATACCTTTGACAAGCAGCTGTTTCATTCTCAAGTCTTAGGAATGGAGAAAATATTTATTTTTTAAAGTACTTATCAGACTATAGTAAATAATAGCCTATTTTCTAAAATTATAAGGAATATTTCAGTAACCTTCCTTGCTCCCTTCCCAATTCTTTAAACCAAATCTTTGGTTGTTGCAAAGAAAGGAAATTGAATTCCTACGTTCTAGACTTTCAATCATTAAATTTTAAAAGCTAGAATAATGTTACATTTTATATATATATATATATATATATATATATATATATATAGATATATATATATATATTATAATGTGTATCACGTCTTGTTCTAGGTGGGAGAAGGAGAGAAGTTGGTGAGAGCTCTTTTTGCTGTGGCTCGAGAACTTCAACCTTCTATAATTTTTATAGGTAAGAACATGTTTACCAGCTAAGTTAGTTGAGCCTTTATGAAACTCCCCTTTCCATATATAAGACGTATGATAGGAAAGCTTACTCAGAATGAAAAAGTTTTAAAGAAGCGCAAGGTTAAAGACTAATGAATAGAGTAGGACCCATTACATGAATAACTGAAATAGTACACAAGATTAATCTCAGATGACTCATATAGGTTGGCTTTGAATTCAAGTATTTTCCTTGTATTTCCTAGATGAAGTGGATAGCCTTTTGTGTGAAAGAAGAGAAGGAGAACATGATGCGAGTAGACGTCTAAAAACCGAATTTCTAATAGAATTTGATGGTGTAAGTGTTGATTATGATATTTTTAATGTGAAAGCATTTTAGTGTATATATTTTCCTATTAAATGACCCAAACTAGAGAAAAAGAGATATCTTTATTATGTTTTTCTTTGTTATTTATCTAAAAGTACTGAGAAAAACATTTTTGTCTTATAGGTACAGTCTGCTGGAGATGACAGAGTGCTTGTAATGGGTGCAACTAATAGGCCACAAGAGCTTGATGAGGCTGTTCTCAGGTAGAGAGATATATGTAGAAACACACATGTTTATTACAACAGATATACTTACTCATGTGTTCATTTCACATATTTCTTATTTCCTTCCTTCTCGATTTGAAGGCTAAATTCGGTATTTTCTTCCCTATATCCATACTCTCGCCTCTTGTTTACCACCTAAAGATTTTGAGGACAGGGCCAGCATGATAACAGGAAGATGACTCTTCATTTTATGGTTTTAGGTAAATTACTTATTTCTTCTGGGGTGCATTAAATCATCTTAAACCTCCAAAATTGATTCTTACCCTTTTTTACTGGGCTGTATTAGAAGCTGATAAAAGAAGGGTGTCATGTTCTCTGTTCTTGTGTGTTTGAGCAAATTTGTCCCCTTCCTATGAGAGGACAGTTTGACTCAGCATAAAATTCTTGGGCTTCCCTTTCTTTTCCTGAGGAATCTGTAACATTGACCCATTGTTTCTAGGATTGGATGTTGCAGTATAAAAGTGAAGCCAGCCAGCTTTTATTCATACTTACGGATTAACTTAATTTTTTTTCTTCTTACTGGATACGGTTTTCAACTATTAAAATCCAGTTATTTGAAAAATATGTTGATTGATCTGTGTTTATTTTTCCTAGGATTTGGTGTTTGTTTAAATTGATAACTTTAGAATGTCCTTTTTCGGGGGAAAGTTATTTTAAATATTATCTTTTTTCTTTTCTTTTTTCCCTAATTTTTTTTTTAATTTTTTTCTTCTACATACTATTTATGTATTATGTTGCAGCTTTTTCTCTTCCATGTCTGTAATTTCCTTTCTAACCCTTTTTAACCTTTAGGTCTTTTTTATTTTGTTTTGTACGTTTTCCTGTTTGTTGTACTTATTTTTTATTGGTTAGTGTCTAATCTTCTTTCTGCTACTACTTTTGTAACCTTTGTTTCTGTGGTGGTTTTGTTTTCTTTTTCATTGCTTTTCTGATCTCTGTGATCCCATTTTTCATCTTCTTTTGTTGTCTCATTAATTTGAGCCATTGTGTATGTCATTTTCTTGAGGCCTTATATCTCATTGAGCTCTTGTTTCATAGAAGACTTTTTTTTCATTAAATTACTGTATTTCGTGGAAGATATTTGGTTACAATTTTATTTTGCTTTCTGGCAAAATCCTCTTGTGCATGTTCTTCATTTTATCTATGTTACATTTTTTGTATTCTTTTCCTCTATTTTGACGCTATTTGTTTTTTAAATCCTGTGCTTTTGCCTGTTTTGCTTATGATTTTTATTTGAATAAGGAGAATTTTCTTGGAATACCTAGTTTTGGGATGATGTTATAAGAGCTAGAAAAGTAAGATACTAAGCAAATATTTTGGGTTGGCCTATGAATACCTTGGACTAAAAGATAGTCTCCCTGATTCAACAGTAAAGCCCTGCCTGGTGGGTGTGTGTGGGTGTGTGTGTGTGTGTAAATAGGTTGGGTTGATTTAGTTTTCAATTTACAAAGAATGATCACTGCAAGACAATTTGTCGTCTTGCCAGACTGACTGATGTCTTCTTACAAAGAAGTGTCCTTGAGTTTCTGTGTTCAGCCTTGCCTCCCCAGCCATTACCCTCCTCCTGGCTAGGGTTCACAGGCTCTGTGGAGCCTGTCCTCACATGCTTGTTTAAATGTGGGGAGACTGGTTTTATTACCCCTCAGAGTGGCTTTCTTTGCTTCCTTTGAAAATTCTTTGCTCTGATATCCATGTCTTTAATCTGCAGTGGCATATCCTGTGTGTATCCTCCTTTGTCAGTGTAATTGTCACTGTCCTAGGCAGCTGTTCTTCATACTTTTTAGTTCTGTAAATGTTACTTAATTTCTTGATGATGAAGTTTTCTGTTTCTGTTGTCCTTGTTGGTTTTAGTTGTTTTTAGTTTCAAGAAGACAACAACGATCTCTTTATTAAATTTCTTCTATCAGCTATTTTGTTTTAAAGCTGTGCAATATTTTGCTTTATTGCTGTTAAAAACATGTACATACATAAATGGTTAATTTAATTCTGACAATATTGAATTAAGGGTTTTTAAACATGAACTAGAGAGTTTTAAAAGAGTAACTCTTAAAAATAACACTTTATACTTATGACTACTAAAATGTATTCAAGTGGCTTGAGAGTTATGCTTAAAGGTTTTTTTCTTATTAGTTTCTACTTGAACTGAGTTACCTTTAAATTCAAAACTGTATTTCTGAATTGCTTGAATCCTTTTTTTAGGCGTTTTACCAAACGGGTATATGTGTCTTTGCCAAATGAGGAGGTATGTATCTATGTTAGAATTTTTTTTGTTTTAAGCTGAAACAAGAAGTACCACCTTGACAGTATTGAGTCTTCAATCCATGGTACAGCCACATTGCAAGACAGTTTGGCAGTTTCTTAAAAAGATAAACATAAGCTTACCATAAGACCCACCAATTCGATTCCTAGGAATCTACCCAAGAGAAATGAAAACATGTCTACACAATAACATGTATAACAATTTTCATAGCAGCATTATAAGTAGTAGCTCAGAACTGCAAAGAATCTAAAATACTCATCAACTGGTAAATGGATAAATACATGAAGTATATCCATTTAATGGAATATTGTTTATCAGTAAAAGGAACGAGCTACTTTTACATGCTATAATGTGGGTGAACCTCAAAAGCATATTAAGTGAAACACACCAGATGCAAAAGATTACATGTTATACGATTCCATTTATATGAAATGTTCAGAAAGGCAAATTTCTAGAAACATAAAGCACATTGTGGTTTGCTAAGGCTAAGGGTAGGAGTAGGGTTAACTGTAAACAGAAATGAGTGAACTTTCTGGGCTGATAGAAATATTCTAAACTGGATTATGATGATGATTGCACAACTCTATATTAAGTCATTGAATTATATATTATGATGGGAGAGATTCATATTATATGAATTCATACCTCTCTAAAAATGGTTTTTTAAAAATTGTGGTTGTCTTGCCTCAGACCCTTAACATCCTTGGTAGTAACCACAGCTACGTACTTAGTGCCTTATTTAGATTATCTTTTACTCTCTCAGGAACAAAATAGGCATGAGTGAGGCTCTCAGAAGTAGAATGATTTGTGTAAGATCACTCAGTTCCTAAATGAGAGTCAGGATTTGAGCCTGATTCCTGGTATCTTATTAAGCTAATTCTTAGGACTAAGAATTCTTCAATATTTCTTTTGCAGACACGACTACTTTTACTTAAAAATCTATTATGTAAACAGGGAAGCCCATTGACCCAAAAAGAACTAGCACAACTTGCTAGGTGAGTAATTTAATTTGGTCTATCTTACAGTTTTTTCACAAAGAATTCTTTTGCTGTTTTGTTTAAGCTCAAGTATGAAATGAGTAATATATCAGAAAACTTATCTCATCCTCTACTTCCTTTAATTCTTTCTTATCTTTTAGTCTTATATATATATGGTATCTAATTTCAATTTCTATATCCTTTATAAGACATGACCTAAATATCTAATGATGATAGTATATTCTTTTCATAAACTTATTAAAACTTGTAAGTGGTATAAAATTTAAAAAAAAAAATTAAATCTCACATCTGCCCACACCAACATAGATATTTTTGTATAAATTTGTTCTTTTGCATTACACATAATTTGTTATAACTTTTAGGTCTTCCAACTTTTTTTGTATACTTAAATAGAAACTGAGTATGGGAGATGAACTTTAGTCACTGAAAAATCTCATAAAGTAATTTAAAATATTTAACAAGTGTGTGAGCAGCTAGTAATTTTAGTAAAAACTGAGTTTCCAGATAACTGTGAAAAAAGAACAAATCCAATACTTGGAAATATTGAGATCCTTCTTTGTCATTCCAGTAAAGAATTCTGCTAATAATGTTTGTTCTGTGTACTTATTTGACATAGTACGTGATAGGTAAATGCTTAGCTCTTAGTTCACTTTGATAATCTCTTGGCTGCCCAAGATTCTCCACTGTGGCATCCCGCTTAGGTGTGCCTATTTTTATCAGTGTCTTCTACAACAGACCCTTCCTTCACCCTGTCTCCTACATTTAAAAAAACTCTACTTTGACTTGCCCCCATTCCATCAAGGCAGTGCTCTTTGTGCAAACAAAGACTTACGAACTTACAGAGAAGTATAGTGGTTATGCGTCAGGCGGCCAGCAGTGGCTTATAGATGTTACCTTCCAGGGGACATGTTTATAGTTTCATGGAGCCTCCTATAGATACAGTATGCGTTAATCTAAAGGAATGATTCTAATGATGAAAATTTGAGGCATTATATATAAGGTCTACTGAGCCAACAGTAGACTTTTGTTTGTTTTTAGCAAGTGGGCCTTTCTGGGCCCTTAAAATCAAATCACTTAGCAGTCTGCTTGATGTCAAAGGCAAACTAGGTTTTACCCTCTTATTGCATGGAGATTTTAAAAATCAAAGATAAAAATAATTTGCTGTTTTTGCCCATTCTCAGAATGACTGATGGATACTCAGGAAGTGATCTAACAGCTTTGGCAAAAGATGCAGCACTGGGTCCTATCCGAGGTAGGTATACAGAGCTTGAAGCATTTGTAACTCTTTATTGGACCACTTAAGAAATTTAAGAGGCCCCTATTGAGAGATCTTTATTAGTAGGAAAACAGTATAGTTGTATCAATGATACAAAGTAGTTTCTAGACTTAGGGCCAGCAAACTTTTCTGTAAAGGGCCTGATAGTAAATATTTTAGGCTTGGGGGCCACATATGCTCTCCATTGCATGTTCTCTCTTTTTTCAACCAAAAAAAAAAAAGCCCCAAAAATGTGAAAACGTTATTAGCTCACAGACCATACAAAGACAGTCCATGGGTCACTGGACCATGATCCCTGTTCTAGACAAGTTTTCACTTCTTCATAGCTTGTAAGCAGCAGAAAACACAAAGGAAAAGAAAACTTTTTTAAGCAAGCAAAAAAGAATCAAAAAAGAACATTAAGAAAAAATGTTCTTAACCTTTTTTAGCTCTTCATTTCAGTATTCTAGTATCACTTGAAATTAATGTATCTAAGAGAACATAACTATTTATACTTTTATCATTATATGTTAACTTTTGAGGAATTGAAGCAAAATATATCATTCATTGCTATATTTTGATTCCAGGTAATTTTATTGATTCTGAAATGCCAAATTTATCATTTTTAGGTGAGATTAGTAAACTCATTATGGTATCACTTTAGAATAGATGTTCTAAGTTACTTGTCCACAGCCAGCATAGGCAGTGGATGGGTGACACTTTCAGATATACATCAGATTACTGTCAATGATGATAATAAAGAACATGGAATATGCAACTTTCAAAACACATCTCCTACAGTGAAACAGGATACTGGTTAAGAACTGCTGCTCTGGAGAATAAAAAATGTAGTTTTGAGAATATAGAAACTCTGGGTAAAACGTTTTAGTCAAACTTTCTTGCTGCCAGAGGCATGAAGTCTCGTTCACATAGTGGACTCAGAAACAACAGCTAATGTATAAATCATGTGTACTTTTTAGAATATTTTAGCTATTTTCTGAAGCAGACAAAAGTTGTTACGTTAAAAAAAAAACAACTAATGCCTTTTATAAAGACCAAGCTGCATTCTTTCAAATTTATTCTCAAAATTTAAAAAATCAGTTGTTCTTGGGCAGTATGCAAAGAAATTGAATGCTTTCCAGTTACACCTAAGAAAGAATATTATTCTCAGCATTTGTAAATTATATGCTCTTAATATTAATGTGTGTCTCTCTCAATAGAATGCTTTCATTAAGCACATGCTTTTAGATCATTTTACTTGGTTTTGCTCTTCAACAATTTAAACTTCAAAAAATGGTCTTAAGTGGCTGACTTTTATATTTTACAGAACTGAAACCAGAACAAGTGAAGAATATGTCTGCCAGTGAGGTATATTATTACAATTATTTTCTCTTTGTTTTGGTCCTCTCTATTGTAAGACATATCTTTTGTCTGGATTTTATAATTTATTTGATTAGAAACTAAAAAAAAATTAACTGTTTTATTTCATAATATGGAGGACTATCTAATTAAAATCTCTTACGGTGTTCACTGGTAATGGACAAAAAATATACACAATCATCATTTTCTATCAAATTATATTATGTAAATACTAAACAAGAAAACTATAGGAAACAAAGATTTTAGACATGAAAAAAATTGTTAAAAATTAATTCCACATTTTTCTATTTTTTAATATATCAATAATGTACAATTTGTATTCCCAAAATGTCTTATGGGTTTTTTAATAGTTTAAGTATAATTAACAATATCCAATAAATATATTAATTTTTTAAATATTCTTAAACTTAGCATAAATCTAACAGTACTTATCTACCCGAAAAGTAAGCACCGTGCATGAATTATTTCTTCTCCACACATCACTCCCCCATACTTGGATCTGGGACAGGTAAACTTGACATCGCATATACTTTGGCCCTCTAGATTAAAGTCGAGGAAAGGCCCATTGGGTGACATTTTAGGCCTCTGTTTGTCCCTTTGAAAGACCATACAAAATAAAGGAACCAATCAAGCCAATAATGAGCTTAAAACCACCAACTGGCAAATAAATTGCAGTAAGAGACAGTCAACAAGTTCTTAATTGACTTAACAGGCAAAATCTACTCAGCTCCATATCTACTAGTAGTATTCTTCACTCTATCTCAAGCTCCTGCCTGGGCCATGGCATTTCTTGGGAAGACCCATTGGGAAGGTCACTTGCTTGTACCTATAGATGGAATGCTTTGATACACTTTCATTAATATCTTATAATAATTTTGTGAAAGCAAATAGGTGGCTGCTTAGGGAATAGTGCAAATTCTTAGAAATCTTCCCATCATTAGTTTGTGAGATAAGACACGTGTTTTCCATTGATAGTGGCCCTCTTTTTGTTTTTTAAAAAGGGAGCAAACTGGCTTTTTTAAAAAATTTTTATTGGAGAATATTGGGGAACAGTGTGTTTCTCCAGGGTCCATCAGCTCCTAGTAGTTGTCCTTCATTCTCATGAAGGGCACAGCTCAGCTCCAAGTCCAGTAGCCGTTTTCAGTCTTTAGTTGCCGGGGGCGCAGTCCATCAGAAACTCAGCTGCAGCTCGTTGTCTTCAATGTAGTTGTGGAAGGCACAGCTCACTGGCCCATGTGGGAAGCGAACTGGCAACCTTGCTGCTCAGAGCTTGTGCTGTAACCACTGAGCCATTCAGCCGCCCCGATAGTGGCCCTCTTAACCTTTGTATATGTTTTACCCATCCTAAGAATGTACATGCAACCAAACTTAAGCATTTGTCTTCTTTACTGAACAAAGTCAACCTAAATATAGTTCCTGTTTTATTTAAAGAGTAAAGAAATTTTGAGTCTATAATGGTTTTTTTAGTAACTTTTACATTTTCATGATTATAAAACAAGGTAATTCTGTTGCGATAGGTATCCATTGCTGTACAATAAAAATTTACCCAAAAACTTAGCAGCTGAAAATGACACATATTTATTACCTTACATTTTCACCAGGTCAGGAATATGGGCGCAGCTTAGCTGAGTCCTCTGCTCAGATTCTCTCCCAGGGCTGCAGTCAAGGTCTTGACCCAGGGTCTCTCACAAAGCTGGAATTAAGAACTTGGCTGGGGCTATCGTCATTGCAAGGTTCAACTGGGAAAGATCTGTTTCTAAGCTCACTTACATGATTATTTGCCAGATTCATTTCCTCCTGGTTATTGGGCTGACAGCCTCAGTTTTCTCTGGAAATTAGCTGAAGTCCGCCTTTACTTCTTTGCCACATTAACCTCTCCAACATAGTAGTTTGCTTCATCAAAGCCAACAAGCCAGGAAGACAGAGAGTGCCAGCAAGATGGAAATCATAGTCTTTATTACCTAATCCTGGAAGTGACATCCTATTACTTTTGCTGTATTCTGTTCTTAGGTCCAGTCCACACTCGGGGAAGGGATTACACAAGGGCACATACAACAAGAGGCAGGAATCATTAGGTGACATGTCAGAAAATGTCTGCCACATCTGTAAATTCAATTATAATTAAAAAAAAATATTTAAAGGGTCACACTTGGCCAGTGAAATTTGTTTTTATATTAAGATGAGCCCTCTCAACACTATTTTAGAACTTTGAAAAGCGTTCTTGCTTTCTGGGAGCAAGGCATATCCTGAATTTGTCTATCCCAAGACATGGAATCAGCAACTCTATAGGAACCTTGGTTCATTTTAATGAAAATATTAAGAATCTGAATATAGAAATGCATGCTACTTTGTTTTTTATTAGTACTGGTGTTAAGTTAGCCCACTCCAATGATAAGAGCCTGAAAATACACAGATTCTTAAAATACCACTAATTCATTCTGATAGAGTACATTTCAGTATTATAACATATTTACTTAATGTTTTTAAATCCCACACCTAAAATGTAATTGTATCTATTTTAGAAATATTAAGCCATAACATTATTTTAAACTAAATTTCAGGTGACAATGCTAGAATTAAAACTTAAAACTTCTGAATGAATTACAAGAAGTAAGATTACTGGTACCATCCCACTAATTATGTATAGTCAGGTTACATTGTTATAATTTTTGGTTCTAGTGTATTCTTTTATACAGTTTGTTACTTTTAATCTAATGGTTTTATTGTTAATAATTTGGTAGTAGCTTTTAGCTGTGAATCCTGACTTAATTAGTTAATATTTATAAAGTACTTAAAACAGTCTGGCAATAGTAAACAATATATGTGTCCATTAAATAATTTTAAAATACATAAATACTCAATAATGGCATTTTATTATAGAGATTAAGGAAATTCATTCTGTCAGTCCCATTTATGAGATGAGAGGAAAATACAAGTACTTTGGTTTGTAAAATTGTATACTAGAATTTTGTCATTATTTGGTACAGCTTTATTGACTCAGTGTATTGTCAGGTACTGGTGTTTATACACAAATTTAGGTGAGATAGACCTATTTTGTCTTTAAAAGAATAGCAACTCAAATAATTGTGTTCAAATTCTGTCTTTTTAAGAGGTAGTACTGGAAATTGTTGACTATAAATTTAGGGTATAATGTACTTTGTTTTTAAAGCACAGTCTGTATCCAGTTTAACTTTAACTTTATTAAATATTTTATTATTTTTCAAGTGTTTTTTTTTTTTTTAATTGGGGAACAGTGTGTTCTAGGCCCCATCAGCTCCACGTCATTGTCCTTCAATCTAGTTGTGGAGGGTGTAACTCAGCTCCAAGTCCAGTTGCCATTTTCAGTCTTAGTTGCAGGGGGTGCAGCCCACCATCCCATGCGGGAATTGAACTGGCAACCTTGTTGAGAGTTCGCACTCTAACCAACTGAGCTGTCTGGCCGCCCCTATTATTTTGTTTTAATGTGACATCTTTGCAGTTTACTTCCCTCTGTGCTGAACTAGCTACCAGTTGCTTTTTCCTGTTGTAAACATTAGTCTCTTACTTTAAATTGCTATATATAAATTTCATATATATATACATACACCAAACTATACACTTAAATTAGAATTTCATCAAAAGCTTTTAAAACCCTAATTTCTGTAACAGATTTTATTTAGGAAGGTCATAGAAAACACTCACATTACATTCATCATTCTTCTACACGTTGGGCTTTAGGAAGAGCCACTGTATATTTACAGTTAAAGACGAAATATATGGGGTTCATATGGTGATTATGTGGTAACATATCCTTTTTCTTTTAGACTAGTTTTTCAGATTAGGCTACAAGTATAGGTGATTGTCTTATTCTGTGCTTTTGGAGATATCAGAGAGGATGTGAAGTGATAGTTAGACTGGGTTTTATAAGAATAATAAAAATCTATAGGGCAACCGGTTCGCTCAGTGGTTAGAGCGCAGTGATCATAACACCAAGGTCACCGATTTGATTCCCACATGGGCCAGTGAGCTGCGCCCTCCACAACTAGATTGAAGACAATGACTTGACCTGGAGCTGATGGGTCCTGGAAAAACACACTATTCCCCAATAAAAAAAAAGTTAAAAAAAAAAAAAAAGACTGTAGATAAGTATCACTTGTTGAAGTTTTGTCTCAAATTCTCCTTTAACTTGTTATTTTGGGGTTAACTATATATGTATTTACTGATGACAATTTTTAATACTGGTCATTTTGTGCCAGACTCCATGTTGCCTTTTAAAAATCCTTAGGTAAATGTAGATATTTATTAATTCAGCTTTGTTGTATTCTACATGCTCAATTACAATGTCAGGAAAGAAGACCAAATTAATATTAAAATACTTTATAATGCAATATTAATATTGGAAAATTTAAGCTACAAGCATCCTACATGTTGTAGTTAAAGACAGTGTTTTCTTAAATATCCCATGTGCTTCTTGTAAACCCCCCCTTTCCTTTTTAATAAACCTAGCATGAATTTTAGCTAGAGTATGTAGTGAGTGAGACTTGAAAATGCAAAATTCTGTGAAACTATAAAGAGAAAAAAACAATGGAAGCAGATAAGGAGTAGTTGTATATCTGAATGGGGGAACTGGGAGTGATTTCTTTTTTCTGCTTGTCTATATTTTGTCAAATTTTCTACGAGTGTGTCTTGTTTTCATAATGGGAAAATATTATGATTTCAAATGTCAATACCTTAAGAAACTAAACACATGTAATGAAAGTATATTAGTATAGCATTTTTATAAGATTTCTTATATTAATAACAACCTTGCCCAGTAATAATATGTAAAGTAAGATGATTGACATGATTTTCTAAGATTACAGCTATATATGTTTATAACATTAATAAACAGCATCTTAGTAAAACTCCATTAGTAAAAACTTAGTAAAAACTCCATTATTGAGTTAACTACTGTATATATGTTCATCACTTGTATTGTCATGTGCTTTTTTATAATCTAGATGAGAAATATTCGATTATCTGACTTCACTGAATCCTTGAAAAAGATAAAACGCAGTGTGAGCCCTCAAACCTTAGAAGCATACATACGTTGGAACAAGGACTTTGGAGATACCACCGTTTAAGAAAATACCTTTGTCAGCCTGCAGAAAATGTTACTTTCCAAAAGAGAAACACCATCTTCAACGCATAGTCATCAGCTACAGAAACTCAGCCTAAGTTTACAGGACTTTTCAAAGTCTTATAATTATTTGTGCATCCCAGAAGATGAACCATAAAACAAATTTAAATAAAATATACAATGCAAATGGAATATTTTGTTTAAGGCTTTCTTGCCTTGATGGTCATGGTTATCCCGATGGGCACTGTAAGTTAGAGCACAATAGAAACTGATTCTGGTCTTCTTTACCAATATAATCATAATGTAAATAATAATTTTGTGTATATTGTGTTGCAGACGAAAGTATTCCAGAGACAGTAAGTAGCAGAAGACACAAGAGCTATTGGTTGGTTGTCTTTTGACGTTTTTTTTCTTAAAATAGTAATTTTTCCTTTCCTGCTGTTGTCTTTACCACGGATGATTGGAATGCCAAACACTCTAAGATTCTTTTTCCCCTTTTCTTTTTTACAAATTGTGTGCCAAAATAAACTTTTTTCTGTGTAATAGTTATAGCAAAAAGAATTTTAAAGACTTTTTCTTCATAAATATTAAACAATTATTTTTTCTTCATAGACATTAAACAATTATGTTCTTTTTACTTTTTATTTTTCTAGTACCTTTCTACCAAACAATTTAGAAAACAATATGATAGCAGCAAAACAAATCTAGTAAAATAGAGAAGCTTGGAAGTTTTGAGTCACTCTGTCGTACTACATGTAGATCAATTCTTATGTGACCTGCAGTATTTTTTTTCTAATATGTTTATCAGAAATCTGTTGTAGACTGTTAACTTTCTCCTAATGGAGTTTATGTTCTGCTATATTACTCTAATATTTTAAAAAGCCAATTTCAACAATTGCAAAAGTGATCCCTGTGCAAGAGAAGGGAAGTACTGTGAACTAAGACATTTCTAATTTATTGCTTATTACTTTCTTACTGTTTACAGGATAATGATAAGCCAGTGGATCTACCATCTTTTATTCCTAATAATTATTAATCCCTTCAATGAAACTTTAAAAACTTACTGAATTTTTATATATTGAGTACATTTTATAGCTTTCTTGTGCTCACTTTGTTAACAGAAAAGTTTTAGTCTGTTAATCTGCCTTTTGTTCCCTCAAAATGTACAGTAATTTCATTTCTTGTTTGTATAAGTATGCCTGGATTTTTATTATAAAAACGTCGTTAGGAAGTAGAGACTCATATCATGGCCTTTTAAATATTGTAATAAAGGCAAATGGATATTTGCCCTTAGTTTACTGGTTAAAAGTTTGTTTACAGAAATTTTCTTTGGTGCTTTCATGTGAAATGTCATCGGTGGAAAGAATAATTTTAGAGTAGCAACAAAGCTTTTTCATTTATCAAAAATATCTTTGGTTTTGAGAGAACAAATTAAAGTTAAAATCTTGCCCCTATTAGATAAGAATTTTATAATGAAGACATACATTCTTCTTAATTTTACTCTTGCTATTGTTAAAGAGCATACAAGATGTGTGATTTCTTAACATCATATGGAGTTTGTAGACATAACTTAAATCATGTCTCTTCTAATCATGACTTTAGAACACCCTGGATAATAAAAATGAGGGTTAGGGTTGAGATAAATAGAAAAAAAACAATTTTTAAACCACAACCATGCATATTTCTGAGGTCATGAGTGGTATCTTTTTATAGTCTCAAAGAGTAATGCATCAGTTACAAAATACTGATAATCAAAGGCGATGATGAAATAATTACATGATGACAAGAATTGGGAACCTCCCAGATTAAAACATTTTCAGTAAAGCTCATAAAATTTCATTTTGTATTTTCATTTAGAAAAGGATTAACGTTATTCATACTTGGATAACTGTTTAGTCATAGTAAAGGTTTGTGCTTCAAGCTCAACTTTTAAAATATAATCTTTAAAATTATCATAATTCTATCTGCAATAATTTAATGTAGCTCACTATTTTATTGGGAAAGTTTATAAATAACAAAGATTTCAAATGTTAAAAGATGTAAAAGTCAAGTTAATATTGCCATAAACATTGAGTCAGAGAATTATGACTATCCATCCATTTACATGTCCTGATCAAGTCTGAAGTTGAGCTTAGTGCTAGAGACCTATTTTCTATGACTTACTGTGACCAAGTTTTATTTTAAGCTATGTTTCTTTCATAGAAGGGCCATGAAAATAGGATAATGATATGTAGTGGAAGGCGTAAGGGATTAGTTTGGTCTTTTTCAATAAAGATAGAAGTTGCTGAGGTTTTCTGAATTAATATTAGATGTAGATTGTAAACTTTTAGATTTTGCAATGAGCTCTGAGTCATATTACTTCCTAAAAGGTAATGCTTAAACATTAAATTTTAATGTGCTCTTCATGTTAATATGGCAGAGTTTTATAAACTAAATTAAAACTTATTGATGTACTGAACTCTAAGCCAAGGGAAAGAATCAATATTATCTTTCAAGATATCTTAAGGGTAAAAGCTTATTCTAAGACAGTTTGCCCATTGAGGTTATCAGATTTCTGACTTGCAAATATGTTTTGTGCTTGGGAGGAATTGGAGAAAAAGCAGATGCTAGAATTCTAATTTAAGTAAATATATGCGGTCTTTGTTTATAATGTAAAATTCTTTATATTTTGTACAAAAACTAATTCTTTTGGTAGAATGAATCATTTACAGTTTGTTTTTGGACTTGAGTCAAAGGATTTTCCTTTAAATGCTTGTCTCAATTTTAATCTGGTCTTTTGTACTTTTCTTCAGAAAAATGAACTAAAAAGGTTTAGTTGCATAAAGTGGGTTTTATCCTAATGGATTGGAAATAAATTGTAAACTTTATTTTGCCTTTAATTTTTTAATTTGAAACATTTTGAGATTGCAGATGATGTAGTTTGGTAATGAAGGAGTAGCTTGTATTAGACCAACTCTCTTGCCAATAGCAGTTATAAATTCTGAACAAAATATGAAAGTGACTAGAAGACGAGAGAGCAATCAAAACAGGTAGAAATTGCACAAAATCCCATCCTAAAAGAGATCCACATTAATTAGCTTTTATCCTGAGGGCAATTTCCAGTTTGTGCAATGTGCTTGGAAATAGAACTCAAGCAGAATGTGACAGACTTGCTGGGCTGAGGAGTCATTTGAGGCTTCTACTGTGTTTCCCCGAAAATAAGACCTAGCCGGACCATCAGCTCTAATGCATCTTTTGGAGGAAAAATTAATATAAGATCCGGTCTTATATAAGATCCAGTCTTGTAGTAAAATAAGACCAGGTATATTATGTTTTATGTTATGTTTTATGTTACGTTTTATGTCACATTTATTATACCTGGTCCCGGGACTTATATTATTTTTTGCTCCAAAAGATGCATTAGAGCTGATGGTCCGGCTAGGTTTTATTTTCGGGGAAACACGGTAGAACAGCTGGAAATTAGGAGGAAAATCTTGAAAAG
Source organism: Rhinolophus hipposideros (assembly GCF_964194185.1). Taxonomy (NCBI): domain Eukaryota; kingdom Metazoa; phylum Chordata; class Mammalia; order Chiroptera; family Rhinolophidae; genus Rhinolophus; species Rhinolophus hipposideros. The sequence continues at coordinate 55,964,947 of NC_138058.1, read as the reverse complement.
GAGAAAGCTTCAAAGACACAAGCCCCAAGATCTGCCTACAAATTCCACCTGTGCAGTGTGCTATTCAGAGGAATCCAACAGAAAGCAGTAGTTGAAGTCTAAGGAACTGAGGAGAGATAGCAACTGCTGGATGAATACAGAGTTTAAAATTCAAATTCCACTAGGAGAGCTTTACACTTCAGGTTTCCCACTGAAACCCAAAAAGGGCCATGCATAGGAGGAAGGACAACATCCTGGAACAAAGGGCTGTACTTTAGGACTATGGGCGGAATGGAAGGAAACTCAACTGTCACAAAGCCTGAAATCAAGCTTTCACAGCATCAAGGTTATCCATTAGTAATTTAACAGCTAGCCAGAACAAAACAGTCTTTAGAAGAAGACAGAATCCAGAGTCTTCACAACACCAGCCACAAAGCCCAGTACACAGTAAACAATTCGTAAGCATGCAGGGAAATTATATGAACCATAATCAATAGAAAATATATAGAAGCAGATGCACAGATGACCCTTATACTGGAATTAACAGAAAATTATTTAAAATATGTCAAAGAATTTACAGGGGGAAAAAAGATGAAGGACGAAATGCTTGGGACTCAGCAAAGAACTAAACTAAAAATCAAACAGTTCTGGTAATGAAAAATAAAAATCTGAAATGAAGCATACAGTATCTGAAATACAGTCACTGGATGAGCTTAACAGTAAAGTGGACACAGCAGAAGAAAGACAACTGGAAGACAGCAAATACAATTATCAAACTGAAGCAGAGAGAATAGCAGAGGTTTGAGACCTCTGGAACAATATCAGTACCTGTAATTTGAGGTCCAGAAAGAAAGGAAGAAAATGGGGCAAAAGAAATGTTTGAAACAGTAATGCCTGAAAATGTCCCAAAATTATTGAAAGATATCAACTTAGACATTTAAGAAGTCCAGTGAACCCCAAGTTATATAAACACAACAAAGATCACATCTGGGTACATCAGACTGCCAAAAAGAAACAGCAAAAAATCTTATAAAAGCAGCCAAGGAAAGGAAATGACATATTCAAATCAACAGTAAAAGTGATGGCTGACTTCTTCAGGAATAATAGAATCCAAAACAAACAAAAATGAAGGCTACCGAAGGAAAAAAAATAACAGAATCCAGGAAATGATGGAATGACATCTTTAAAAATTAACAAAACTTAACCTAAAATTCTATAGTTAAAATATTCAAGCAAAGCAAAAGCTGTTCCAGATGAACGAAAACAGTAAGAATATGTTGGTAGCATACTGGCATAGGAAATGCTTTAAGAAATTCTTTAGGCTGACGGGTCGGCCCAGTGGCTCAGGCAGTTAGAGCTCCATGCTCCTAGCTCGGAGGGCTGCCGATTCGATTCCCACATAGGCCAGTGGGCTCTCAACCACAAGGTTGCCGGTTCAACTCCTCGAGTCCCGCAAGGGATGGTGGGCTGTGCCCCCTGCAACTAAGATTGAGCACGGCACCTTGAGCTGAGCTGCTGCTGAGCTCCCGGATGGCTCAGTTGGTTGGAGCCTGTCCTCTCAACCACAAGATTGCCGGTTCAACTCCTCGAGTCCCAGACCGAAGGGACAGCAACTTGAAGCTGAATGACACGCTCCACAACTAAGATTGAAAGGACAACAACGGGGCTGGCCCGGTGGCGCAGGCGGTTGGAGCTCCATGCTCCTAACTCTGAAGGCTGCCGGTTCGATTCCCACATGGGCCAGTGGGCTCTCAACAACCAAAAAAAAAAAAAAAAAAAAAAAAGAAAGGACAACAACTTGACTTGGAGAAAGGTCCTGGAAGTACACACTGTTCCACAATAAAGTTCCTATTCCCCTTCCCCAATGAAATCTTAAAAAACAAATTCTTTAGGCTGACCGAAAGTTATCCTCAATGGGGACCCGTATCTCCTGGAAGGAATTAAGAACTTTGGAAATGATATATATGTCAGTTAATATGAAAGATAATCTTTTTAATTTATTGGCTGTTTAAAAAAAATTACAGTGTGTGGTATTTATATGTAGAAGTAAAATAGAGAACAAAAATAGCACAGGACAGGGGAGAGCAGTAAATGGAATTATATTGAAATAAGGTAATATTGTACACAAAGTGGTATAGTATTAATATAAGGTAGACTGATAAGGATGCATATTGTAATCTCTCACCCAGGAAAGGAAAAAAGTATAGCACAAAGTCCAAAGGAAACCAAGCACCAGCTTCCAAGACTTCTCTTCCAATGGAATTACACAGGGTAGACTTAATTCGTCTAGCATCAAGTTATAAAAACATGTGAAAGTGTTAGGCATGTGTTAGGCAATAGTGAGCCACTTTATCAGTTAAGCAATGGTAGGAAATGTACTACCCCAAATCCAAGTTCCCAGATGCCAGGCAACCACCAACCTTGCAAACAGGCCTTTTTAAGGATAGCAATCTCAATCCTGCTATTTCACAGTGGTTCAAAACATGGTCACAATGGGGAGAGTGGATATATGGTGGCCCAAAGGGGGGGTGTCAAGAGACCAAGTGGGACAAGGAAGGTGTCTACAATGATGGGCAGCTTGTTATGGGTTATTAGGGACAGAGTGAGGAAATTACTTGCAAGGTGAGCAGGGACTACCTCGAATGAGGAATAAGCACTCATGTATAGAGAGGAGAGTGTGTGTGAAATATGGCACATTGGTTACATACAGGAGACATGATAAATATTAACTATAGCAGAGCCATATTTCTCACTGTCAGAGAAAGTTATGAATTATAAATACAGAAAGGTTATGAATACAAGGGTTATGAATACAGAAAACAAAAAAAAATGAAACCTGTGGGGTTGGGATAGGATTTAAAAGTATGAATTCGTGATTTAAGTTATATAAAAATAGATGAAATGTAAATATGTGAATATCTACATATATATAGTTCCTAGTTCTCTCCATTGAGAGACCTGGGAGCAGTTACAACCCCAAAAGCAAGGAGCACACATAACACCCATGTCTTGCCTTCCAAATTCTCCACTTAGTCTGCTAAAGCTGCCACATTTTTAGGTCTTTTTTAAAGAGCACCTCACTTCTTTTTTTATTTTTTTAATTAATTAATTAATTTTATTGGTGAAGGGGAACAGGACTTTACTGGGGAACAGTGTGTACTTCTAGGCCTTTTTTCCAAGTCAAGCTGTTGTCCTTTCAATCTTAGTTGTGGAGGGTGCCATTCGGCTTCAAGTTGTTGTCCTTTCAGTCTTAGTTGTGGAGGGTGCAGCTCAGCTCCAGGTCCAGTTGCTGTTACTAGTTGCAGGGGGCGCAGCCCAACATCCCTTGCGGGAGTCAAACAGGAAACCTTGTGGTTGAGAGGATGCGCTCCAACCAATTGAGCCATCTGGGAGCTCAGGGGCAGCTCAGCTCAAGGTGCCTGTTCAGTCTTAGTTGCAGGGGGTGCTGCCCACCATCCCTTGCGGGACTCGAGGAATTAAACTGGCAACCTTGTGGTTGAGAGCCCACTGGCCCACGTGGTAATCAAACCAGCAGCCCTCGGAGTTAGGAGCATGGAGCTCTAACCGCCTGAGCCACCTGACTGGCCCCAGAGCACCTCACTTCTTGGTATCAAAGTTTTAGTCTACTTGAGCTGCCCTAACAGAAACACCATAAACTTGGCGACTTAAACAACAGAAATTTATTTTTACAGTTATGTAGGGTAGGCAAATCAAGGATCAAGGTGCCAGCCTATTTGGTTTCTGGAGAGAGCTATCACTGGGCTTGGAAACAGCCACCTTCTCACTGTACCCTCACAAGGCAGAGACAGCAAGTTCTCTAGTATCTCTTCTTACAAGGGCACTAATCCCATCATGAGGGTCCCACCCTCATGACCTCATCTAACCCTAATTATTTCCCAAAGATCCCACATCCAAATACCATCACATTGAGGTGTAGAGCTTTAACATGTGAATTTGTGTCTAGAGGGACACAAACATTCAGTCTATAATATCCACTAAAGGAACGAGGGCTCCTTGGTGAAATGGCCCATTCCACGACCCATTTTGTCCGCAACCATTCCAGGGTTGGGGACAAAACATATATGATGAACTTGAAATATCTTGTGCCAGAAAAGAAGAAAGTGCTCAAGACTGTTGATGAATCATTGGAGTGGCTCCCACTAGACAAATGTGAACATCAAAATTAAATATAGCAATGGATTATGACCCATCAGATAAAATAAGAAACCATAAGCCAATGTGAATATCTAAATAAGTAAAAAGATAAATCAAAAGTGTGATGAAAAGGGGTGGCCAGTTAGCACAGTTGGTTAGAGCGTGGTGCTGGTAGCACCAAGGTTGACGGTTGGATCCCGCATGGGCAGCTGTGAGCTGCGCTCTCCTTAAAAAAAAAAAAAATGTGATGAGGATTTACATGGTTTCAAAAATACATCCCCACAAAATACTAATTAGAAAGGGGGAAAGAGTTACTTTATAGTGGAAAAACCTGGTAAATGCCAATGAAAGTTATTAATTAATGGGTCAAACTTCACATAATAGGGTCAATGAGAAAAATGCAATAATCACTTGCAATGTCCCCGTCAAAGATGCATAATCTAAATTTACTCCATAAGCATTCTACGAAATAACTGGTATATAACTTCAAAAGATCATGAAATTCAAGTAAGAAAAACTAAGGAACTGTTCCATAGTGAAGGAAATCAAATAGAATGACAACTAAATACAAGGTGTGGGGTAGAACGGGTACCTTCCGCTCTTTAACGCTCCACCCACTCGTCTGAGTCTCAGGCTCTGAGTCGTTCTAGCCACCGCCTTCCCTTCTGTAGAACGCAGGGGCTGCCGGGAAGGGGGTGGGGCTGGAACAGGAGGCCAGTACGTACTTCCGCCCCCGCGTCGCTCGCCGCCAATCCGCTTCTCACGCCCCACCCTTTCCGCTCTACGGCAAAAAACCAGCTCTCAGAGCGTCTTCCGAGGGGAGCTGTGCGGCTCCTTATCATGGTGAGTTGTTGGGGGCGGGGGGCGTGAGGGTTTCTCTCGTAAGTGATTCCTCTTACCGTGTATGGTCCTGAAGCGGCCTTGAAATGCCACGGCTGCCCACAGGAGGGGTCGTCTGAGTCCTTCCCGAGTGCCCCGGGAGAAGCGGCTGGTGTCCGAAAGATTCCCCCCAGCGCTGATTTCCGCTCTCCCTCACTCCGTTACTTTGCCGCCCGTGATTCGTGATTCGTGATTCCGGGATGGCTCCAGGCCGAGTTTTCAGCTCCTAGCGAGTTTATGGTTTCTCCCACTGTGATTTACTCTGTATCGGAAGTAAGTCTTTGCCGGAGTCCGCGACGACAGCACCAACAAAAGACCTGAAAACCAGTGCCCAGCAGCCACGACCGCGATGGTGATGCTTACGGCAGCGATGCTAACGCTGGCGTAAACAGGGTTGTGAGTTGAGTACTGAGGCGGACCCCCTACCTCTGCAACTTGGCTTGCTTGAGTTCCAGATAGTCTGATACAGCAGCAACTTTCAGAAGGCCAGTGGCTGGAGAAAGTCAGGGCGTTAGTCAGGCATCTTACTGCAGCTTTGTTTCTGCGATTGTAGATGCCGGTATATCTTACGGTTTGGGGGATACGGTGTTAAATCTCAATTTTGTTAGAGGAATTGGTCGTTTTATGCCTGTGTAAAGCATATATATAGTTCACTGAATCTTGTGTAAACATAAGCAGTTCATTGATTCTGATTTCGGTGTTAAAAGAGGTACACAAAATTTTATCAGAAAAATTCATGGATCTTCATTGGATAGCCTACAGAGAAAAGGACCACGTTTCTGTGCCTAAGCTATTGTCACTGTTGTTTTTTTCTTTTTATTGAATGAATATGGTCAAAAAATTAGTCTTAACTCCTTTTGAGTCATTTCAAATGATCTCTGAATCAGCTCTGTTTTCTCTATTTAAAATGTAGAAACATAAATTAGTATCCTATTCTCAGAAATCCAACTCCATTTCTAACATACGGGTTATATAGTATTCTAGTATACATATAGTATACACTGGGTTAACAGTAGAAAGTCCAACATTAGGCACCATAACAGCACATAAATTGCAAAGGTAAACAGGCCCAGTTGCTCCACGCCAGGAATTGAAGTCTAATCCTTCCGTTGATATGAAGTCACTGAATTTTAAGTAGTTAAGTAAAATCATCAATTGTATATTTAGAAAGATCACTTGGGTTGCAGGGTGGATAATAGAATGAGAATGGGGAATCCCAGCAATTATTAGATGGTTCAGATGAGAGTGTGAAAAAAAGGAAGGGCCATGGGAACAACCAGAAGGGGATAAATGTGAGAGATTATCAGGAGGCAGGACTAGCAAGAATCACTGACCAGTTTGGACACAGAAAGTACCTTGACCACCCAACCTCTGTTGTGAGGAATAAGTGGAGAATGCCTATGAGCTGGACTTGTGGTAATCACTGATTTGGGTATATAACTGTTGAATAACCACTGTGTACACCTGAAACGAATATAATATGTTAGCTATATTTTAATAAAAATCTTTTTTAAAAAAGTAGTCTTATTCACATACTCTATCTTTTGTAAATTTTATATATAATCCCTATTTATGCACAGAAATTGGGTAAAAGTTTATTGTTTAATATTTTTGGCTTACCAAATACCTTCCAGCTACGTTCTTCTTTAAAACATTTATCATTGTGTAGCAGACTTACATTTTTAAAAATTTGACCATTCCACACCCTTAAAATGCTTCAATTTTTTTTCTATAGCCCTCAAGATAATCCTGTTTAACATGACACACAAAGCCATATGCAGTGAAGCTTCTTACCTTTACAGCCTGTTTTTTTGCACACATCCATATTCCAGCCACAATGAATAGCTTACAGATTGTGCTGTAAGAATTAGGACTTTGCACCTAATTTGTACATGCTGTTCTGTCTGCAGAATTGTTCTCTATCTCCTACCCCCCCATCCTTATCAGCATAATAACTCTTACATGTCCTTTAGCTTTCATGAGCCTTTGCCATGTCTCAAGATCTGTTAGGTGCCTCCTTTATGCTCACGTGATAATTTGCTGCTTTTTACCAATAGCACCTGTAGCCCTTACCAGACTATGTTAAAATAATAGTTGTCTTTCTCACTTCCTAGACTGTAAGCTCTTTAAGAGCAGAACCTGTGTATTCACTCTGGTATTCCCCGAACCTTGTACAGCCTGGCCCAGATAAAGTTTCAATAAATACTTGTTTTATAAAACACTGAATAAATAACTGTGGCACTAAATTTTAAATAGTAATATTGAGAAATAGTAGCATTTAATTTTTTTCTTTCCAGTTTTATTTTTCTAATTTTTATTTTTCAGTTAAAGTTGACATACAATATTATATTAGTTTCAGGTGTACAACATATTGATTAGACATTTATATAACTTACAAAGTGATCAACCCATAAATCTAGTCTCCATCTGGCACCATACATAATTATAACAATATTATCGACTATATTCCTTATGCTATACTTTACATCCCTGTGACTGTTTTGTAACTATCAATTTGTACTTCTTAATCCCTCCCCTTTCTCACCCATCCCCCCAGTCCTCCTCCCATCTGGCAACCTTCAAAGTGTTCTCTGTATCTGTGAGTTTGTTTCTGTTTCATTTGTTCATTTTGTTCTTTAGATTCCACATGGAAATGAAATCATATGTCATTTGTCTTTGTCTGACTCCACTCACAATACCCTCTAGGTCCATCCATGTTGTTGTAGATAGCAAGATTTCATTCTTTTTTATGGCTAAGTAATTGTATATTCATACCATCTCTTCTTTATCGATTCATCCATTGATAGACATATTTTGGCCATTGTAAATAATGCTGCAGTGAACATATGGATGTACATGTCCCTTTGAAGTAATATTTTGGGTTTCTTCAGATAAATACCCAGAAGTGGGATTACTGAGTCCTTCTTTCTCTCTTGTTATGGTGTCTTTTGTGTCTGGTGTAAGTATTGCTACTTCAGTTTTTAAAATATATTTTTTTATCATTTTCATAAATTTCTTTTTCCATCATTTTACTTTCAGTCTTTCAGATGTCTTTCCATCTGAGGTGAGTCTCTTATAGTCAGCATATGTAAGGGTCGTTTTCTTATTCATTCAGCCACCCTATGTCTTTTGATTGGAGCGTTTAATTCATTTACATTTAAAGTGATTGTTGATAGATACATAGTTATTCCTTTTTATTATTTATGTTCTTCCCTCTTCCCCCCTTCTTTTTGTAGAAGTTCCTTTAACATTTCTTGTAATACTGGTTTGGTGGTGATGAACTCTAGCTTTTTCTTGTCTGGGGAGCTCTTTATCTGTCCTTCGATTCTAAATGATAGCCTTGCTGAGGAGAGTAATCTTGGTAGTAGGTCCTTACTTTTCATCACTTTGAATATTTCGTGCTAGTCCCTTCTAGCCTTCAAAATTTCTGTTGAGAAATCAACTGACAGTCTTATGGGAGCTCCCTTGTAGGTAACTAACTGCTTTTCTGTTGCTGCTTTAGAGAGTCTCTCTTTGTCATTAACCTTTGGCATTTTAATTTTGGTGCATCTTGGTGTGGGCCTCTTTGCATTCATCTTGTTTGAGACTCTCTGTATTTCCTGGGCTTGTATATCTATTTCCTTCACCAGGTTAGGCAAGTTTTTGGTCATTTCTTTAATTAGGTTTTCAATTCCTTGCCCTCTTCTTCGGTACCGCATTGATGCAAATATTGGTATGCTTGATGTTGTCCCAGAGGCCCCTTAAACTGGCCTCAGTTTTTTTATTCTTTTTTCTTTTCTGATGACGTATTTCGCTACTTTCCCAAATTGCTGACTTGATCCCCCGCTTCATCTAGTCCACTGTTGATTCTCTCTAATGTATTCTTCATTTCACTTATTGTATTCTTTATTTATGACTGGTTCTCTTTTATGTTTTCTGTGTGTATTTTTATGTTTACTGTCTCTTTGTTGAAGTTCTCCCTGAGATCATTGAGCATCCTTATAGCCAGTGTTTTGAATTCTGCATCTGGTAGATTTCTTGTCTCCATTATGTTTAGTTCTTTTTCTGGAGCTTTGTTCTGTTCTTTTATTTGGGACATGTTTCTTTGTGCATTTAAGTTTTATTTGAAAAGTTTTTGGGAAGAAAGGTTTCATGAGTCATCCATTATGAATTATTTATTAAGAGCATGCTATGTGCAAAGCACAGTGCTGTCTTAAAAAATGTAAAGGTACTATAGAGCCCTTGTCATTAGTGAAGTTACTAAAAAATTAACCTACAATGTAAGATGAAAAGATGAAGACTATCCTATAGTTACATACAAAGTAAATGGCATAAAATGCGCTATAGTTTGGAATAATCTAAGAAGTCTTCATGTAGGAAGTGAAACATGCTATTGAATACTTCCTGCCTTACTCTAGTACTCTTAATCTATTCATTACTCCCATTTAGATTTGGAAACAGACCAAGTAACTTGCTAAGTGTTATAGGGCTATCGGAGCTTGGGTTAGACAAGACTGGCCTTTTCACTCTATAGAGTGGTATGATCATGAGACCTGGGTACACCAATCTAGTTGGAGTTTAGGATTTCTATCTGGAGCAAGAGATAAAACTGGAAAGAAACTGAGGCTAAGTCATTGGAGATTTTGAATTCCAGATTGTAAAATGTGGAGTTGATCCTGATAGTGATGGAGAGCCAATATAATTTTGGAAAGAGTGACATGAACATGGTATTTTTGTGCTTTTGTTCAACATCAGAATGGCTTCAGAAATGGCCCCTGACTTTAGGAAATCCCTCATTGATTGTCTTAACTTGAAACTTAAAGCAACTTAAATAATTTAAGGTGGGCTGAAGTTAGAAGATATCCAATGATAGTAAGCAGTAAGCAGAATTATCTGTGGGATGAAAATGTAATTGTTTAAGAACAAAGTAAAAAAAAAAAAGAAGAACAAAGTAGACTCATTAACATTAGTAATTATTAACTTCTCAGAGGAAAATGGCATATTATTCCCTTTCATCTGAATTGGCTTTGAGTCTTAGGGTTACACACATACACTGGTCCTTATTTGGATACCAAAATTAGTAACACTTTTTCTGATGCTTTATTTTTACCTTTTAAAGTATTTTTTACGTTACTACTTTTTTATTATGGAAAATTTCAAACATACACAAAAGTAGTAAAGAGTATATAATATAATGAGCCTCTATGTTGCCATCACTTGATCTCAACAATGATAAACTTTCTGCTGTTTCTTATGTCAGATTTCTACTACTAGGCCTTATTTTCTGCCTTTCCTGAGTCACAACATAATGCAATTAATGGTATATGTAAGCTTTGAAGGAATGAGCTGTGCTTTTTTATAACAACTGAAATGTTCCTAGATGCTAACTATAGAAAAATCGTGCCTCTGCTTGAATTGGATCTGAAAGTTTTTCACATTTTTAATCTGTTAACACCCAGTTCTACTGCTTTCTGTGGAGCTTTAGTGTTTGAGTCAAATTTGCCAACTTTAGTGAGGTAGAAATGTACTATGATTGTTACGGTGATTGTGACATTTACCACTTAGGAAAATATTTTGTTAAACTTAAAACCCAAATATTTAAGTACATGACACTTAGCAATAAAATTATCAATTTTTTTTCATAGATTCTTGGTTTTATGTCCTACTAAAAAAAGTTTCTCCAACTCCAGAGTTATAAAATTATACATTCATAGTTTCTTCAAGTACTCTATAATTTTACATTTTAATTTTAAAATAATAAAAAAAATTAGAGTTAAGGAGTATAGTGAGGATCCAACTTTTTTTTCTAAACACCATTTATTGACTAACTCATATTTTCTCCCACTGATGTTGGATACTCATAAGCTAATTTCTCACATGTACTTGAACTCTTTTGTACTAAGACTTTCTCACATGGTTCCCTGTTCTTGAGTAGCAGTCCCACTCTAGTGGGATTTAGATACTTAAATACTGATTTATGTATTTTTGTTTGTTTTAAAGGGGACAATTCATCTCTTTCGAAAACCACAAAGATCTTTTTTTGGCAAGTTATTACAGGAATTTAGACTTGTAGCAGCTGACCGAAGGGTAAGTTATTTTTATTTCTTAACCCTAATTTTACTTATTGCAAAAACATTACAACAATGGAAAAAAGGTACTTTTTAAGGCAAATAGAGATCATTCTCGATCCCACCACACTGTCTTCATTTTTTTATGTTGGGTAAGTAATTTTTTAATGTAAAATTACAGTAGTTTGGCATATATTTGTTTTGCTTGGAAGGAAGCTAGGCTTCAGTTACTTTTTATTCTAATTCTAAAGAGTTTTAAAGAAAAATTGTTTTGTGACTGCCTTATGTTATTAATTTTTTAAAAAAGAAAGGGATGTAGTCTGAAGCCATGTTTTCTCATCTTTAATATAAGGCAGGAAAAATATGGTTTGAGATTGTAAATGAAAAGATATAATTGGTACCCTTTTGGTTACCAATGTTGACTTTCTAATTATTGTTCTGTTTTCATTGCTCTCATTATTGTCTAAATTATAAGTTCCCCGGGGGCAGTGATTATGTCTGTTTGCTCATTTTTTATAAAAGAAAATAAGCACCCAATAAATATTTGATGAATTTTAAATAAACTTAGCTTCAATGGAACATAATAAGCAGTGCTAATAGTATTGACCATGTATTGTGATACTAGACTAGAGACTGCTTTGTTCTTTACCACTATATCCTGTTTCTAAAACCTTGGAATACAGTTAGAACTCAATAATTCTAGTATTTGGAAATATTATCATGTCCTAAATGTTAAACTCAAGAGCCAATTGTAGGGGATTCATCTGCTTCTTGTGTATCTAGTCCATTTAGGATGATCTCTTGAACAGATAGAACAGATAGATATAGCTCTATGATATTGATGGAAAGCAACTGTATTACAGAAGTAAATAGGAAATTCGTTAATAGTGTACATTACTGAGGCACAGTATACTGCAGAATGTGTAGTAGAAATAAAACTGATGTAGAAATCCAGAATTATGCAGATAATCTCGATCATAATTTAAATTTTAAGAGCTATATCTGGTTCATTTCTTTACTACTGTGCTAGTTCTTGGTGATTTCATATTTCACGTGGAAGATCCTTGTAACTCTCAGTTCCTTACTTCGTCACCAGAAATAATCTTGTCCTCCATCCCTCCCAGCCATCCACTCCTATGATCAAACCATAGACCTTATCATTTATAATAACCATCTTCCCATTCTCTCATTTTCAGGCATTTCACTCATTACTCACCATCTCTTGTCTTTTCAGTTCACTCCTATTACCCCAATTCCAATAATTCTTCAATTTTTCTAGGACTTCTAATTCATTGACTTTGCCATATTTTCACTGTTTTTTGCCTCGCTTGTCCCCATTTGCTTTCTTATCCTATTTAGATTCTGTGGTCCATTATTACCATTTTCTTGCATGTACCTTCAGCTCTTTTGTGCCTCCCTTCCATTTGTTATCCTTCCTGTCATACTTCCTTGGCAAATCTTAACCTCATTAAGTTCACTTTCTTTCACTCTGTACCTGCACCCAAGCAACTAAATGTAGCCTGAGGAAACACAAAACCATGCTGACTGGTCTCACTTTAAATTCATGGTTACCATTAGTGCTGCCCTACTATATCTTCTTATTACAGTTCCTTCAGTTTCCCACTTTCCTAACAACTGTTTCATACCATTTCCTCAGACTTCCAAAACTTCATTCATTCGTCACTCTAACCTGTTGGTCTTGCTTCCTGTTTCACTAAGGAAAAGAAGTAATCAGAAGAAAATTTCCACATTCTATCATCAGCACATCTACTAACACTCTGCCTTCTTTCCTGTATCTATGAATGAACTGTCTGGTCTGTTATATAAGACCAATCTTTCCATTGGTTGTCTACTCAGGAACAATATTCGTATAATTTTTCCTTCTATCTCTTGCATCAGTGGTCCTTTTTTCATCATTCTCTTTCTTGCATCATTCTTGTATGCCATATATTCCACTGTCAGCTACCAATCCATTCTCTGCTTCTTTCACTACCACATGCTGATGACCCTATATTTATATCTCAATCTCTGACTTCTCCCCTACCTCCGATTCCGATATATAATGGCCCTCTCATCATTACCACTTGGCTGTCTACCAGGCATCTCAAATTTAATATGATCAAACCTTAACTTTGATTTTCTATTACTTCCTCACTAAGTGGCCACTCTTTTCTTCCAAATGCTCAGACCAGAAACCTTGGAGTTATTCGACCCCTCGCTTCCCCTTACATCTCAGGTCCATTTTGTAAGTAAATCTTGCTAGTTCTATCTTCAATATAATACCCAGAATCTGACTCTCCAAATACCTTCTTACCACCTACAAAACTACCATCAGTTCTCACATGCATTATTGCAATCACATTCTAAATAGTCTTCCTATTTCCATCCTTGCCCCCGGGCAGTATATTATACATAGAGAAGCCAGAATGATCTTTTAAAAATGAAAGCTAAGTCAGTTTCCATTTGGAATAAATCCCAATTCTTTTCCTGGCATACAAGACATTACTTGATTGATGTAGCCCCAGACTCCCTCTCTCCTGTCTTGATTAGCTGACCTTAGCCAGGTACTCTTCTATCAGGGCATTTGCACCGTGGTTTGCATTTTCTCTCCCAGATATCTGCATGCTTAGCACCTTTGTCTCTTTCAGATATCTGGTCACACATCACCTTACCAAAGAGGTCTTTTCTGGACATCCTATCTGGAGCACCTCTTCCATATCTCCCATTACTGTGTTCTTACTGTACTTTATTTTTTCTTCTTGGCATTTATCACCACCTGACCTTTTGTATTTGCTTATTGTCTGTCACCCTACCTGGATTAGAAGGTCTGTGTTTTGTTCACTACAGTATCTCTAATGCCTAGAATAATGTGTCTGTTACAAAACAGACGCTCAAATATGTGTTGATTTAGCAGTAGAGCTGCAGAGAGTATCATTTTCAAGTTACATGCTTTATCCTCCTTTCCTGACTATTCTTGAATCCCTGTCCTGACTAGACCCCATGTCCACTCATTTCATTAATGTCCTCACTAGCATTCAAGTCCCTTGTCCCATTACCCTGTCATATCAGCTCTTAAGTCTCAAACACCCCTACCTCACCTGCATCCCTGGTTTTGCTCCTGGGTGTAGAGGAAGTTCCAAATGGTGTCTACCATAAATTCATGCTGGTAATTCTTGTTCTCCTCTTTGATGCTTTAATAGTATACTCACCACAACAGCTATTCTGCAGATTTTCCTCTGGATTTAAGTTTCCAGTCCTACTTTAGCATATCCCTTAATTTTGGAAAATGGCCTTGCTTCTTGTTTTCTATAACGCTACTTCACAGTCACTTCTTTCTATCTCACAATTTTTCTATCCCTTCAGTCACATTTTTATCCTCACCTTTCTCAGAGGTGGTGCTCTTCCTTTCTAAACTACACCTTCCATCTGCGATCTAAAACCATCTTATACCACGTTTGACCTTTGCAATTTTATCTGTTTAATTTTAACACCTCTAAATAACTGCCCTTTCACTAATTTTTTTCACCTCTGCTTTCAAACAAACTAGGTCCTTCTTTGTAGGGAGTGGAGCGGAACAAAAATAAAAAGCACTTCATTTCTTGATGTCTTCTTCCTTTATGTTTAGAATGCCCTTCCTCTGACTAAATCCTAGCTATTTTTCAAGGTGTATCTCAGGTCTTCCCTCTTCTATGAACTTCTAAACTATAGAAGTGCTTTCCCTCTTTTCTGGTCCTGTTTCATACAATTTATTTGATAAATAATCAAATACTGCCTTCTGTGGGCTAACTTTATTTTGATATAATTTCAAACTTACAGAAAAGTTAACAAGATATAAGGAACTCCTTTATGCCCTTTACTCAAATCCACCAATTTCTTACATTTTGCCCCATTTGCTTTATCATTGTTTCTATGTACATATTTATAGAAACAAAATGATATTTGAGTTTATGTGTTAGAGTTTATTTTCTTTTGAATAATTTCTCATGTAGAATTATTCTTTTAGAAACAAGTTGATGATAATTTTCGTAAATTTAGAAAATGTGAACTGACTTTTTTGAAGGAAGTTGTGCTTCTTCGTTTGAATATCAAAAATATAAATTAGATTAATTTGAATAGACGCAGTGAAGTTTATCAGCAATGTGCAAATAAAAATTATTTTCTTTTTCACAGTCCTGGAAGATACTGCTTTTTGGTGCAATAAACTTAACATGTACTGGCTTCCTGCTTATGTGGTGCAGTTCTACTAACAGTATAGGTATGTTGCCATTCTTACTTTCTGGAATTAATTATTAGTTTCACTGTTATTTTTCTGATTTAAAATAAAGATATATCTTCCTTTACACAGAATATATTATTATGAAATATAACTCAAAAGATTTAAATGAGAGAATCTATTTGAAAAGTGCTTTGTAAACTATAAAGCTTGGTTCAATTATTAAGCGTTATCTTTTTAAATGAGCTTTTTTTTTTTTTTTAAGAAAAACACTTTAAATCTTTTTCAAAAACTGAGATTCCTTCTTTAAAAAACTTTTATTTATTTTAACTGTGTTTTTCCAGGACTCATCAGCTCCAAGTCAAGTAGTTGTTTCAATCTAGTTGTGGGAGGACACAGCTTACAGTGGCCCATGTGGGGATCAAACCAGCAACCTTGTTGTTAAGAGCACCATGCTCTAACCAACTGAGCTAATGGGCTGCCCGCTGGGATTTTTTTTTAATGTGATAGATTAGTACTTCAATTTATGGCATTTTTAAATAGGATTTTGAGACTTATAAGGGAAATCTGTAATGTTTTATTGTCTTGACCTCTTATATTTTTATGTACTATTATTTTCATCCTGCTATTCAAAGAATTCATTTAAAATAGTACTCAAATGACAGAAGATGGCAAAAAAATATGGTCACAGGTCTTTTGAGCATATATTGCTTTATTTTTCCTGATGGACAAATCAGGTTCTAAAGTAAGGTTTTGGACTAACCAACTTTGGCTACATATACTAATCAAATTTACTGGATAATTAATTGCCAGCATATGAGGTTAATCAGTGAGTCAGTTTTTTTGTTTTGTTTTGTTGTGGTTTTTTGGTAATGGACGCTCCTGGTATGAACAATTTCAGTGTTTTGCTATATTTTCTAACAATGGATTGAGTAACTTTTTTTTTCAGTAACATTTTAATCAATGTGTTTTACAGCTTTAACTGCCTATACTTACCTGACCATTTTTGACCTATTTAGGTAAGTTTTAAAAAATCTCCTAATGTTTTAAAGCTAATGAAGAATTTGTTGCACTAAATTTATGGTTTTCTTTGCTTAAAGGAAAGTAATCTGCAAAGCAAGTAAAATTATCAACATAGAACATATAATACAAACAATAAATTAATAGATATCCCAGTTACATAGCAACAGAAAAGAGAATACCTAGCATTAATTAGGTCAGCTGCTCCAGGTGCCTACCTGTGTGGGAGTCATCTGTGGCCAGAGAACAGGGTCATACAACAACATACCAATTCCCACTTTAACTGTGTACATAGGAAAAAACTGAAGGGCATTAATAGCTGCGAAGTGAGTAATTGTGAGCTAGGGAGACCACCTGTTGGCTCCATGCTTCATGGGGCTTTTCATATTTCCATATAAGGATTGCGAAATGCTTAGACCTTGGTGTCTTCAAGCTCCATGCCATAGGAGGATGTTATAAGGATGTCTTTTCATTACTTATGTAACTCTACTTTATTGGTCTAAAACAATCTGAACTGAATTACCTGAATTTCATATGTAGTAAGGTGTTTTAGAGTGAATCTCCACTACGAAAAATGAATATAGTTTTATCCAATCCAGAATGTTGTCATGGTGTTATTAATATTTAGTTTAACTTTTAATGAAGATTAAATAAAGTTTATCAAAGTTAAAATGTACTGTAGATGCCTAGAATGAAATATATTATAATTATTGTGTCTTTTTTTGCATGCTCAATTATAGAAACCATTTAGGGTGGATAACTTACTGAGTAGAGAAAATATGGGTTTAGGTTCTATTTAACTGACTTAATGATGTGTCATAATTTATTTCAGTTTCTCCACATGTTAAAACTGTCACATATTACGATGCTCATTGTGAATAGATTATAAATTATTACATAACTTATTAAATTAGTGTAAGTACTGATAACTTTCAGCAACTTATGAATTCTGAAAACTTAATTTCTTTCTGCATGGTCTCTTCTAGCAATAGTTCTAATGCTAAATTTATTTTTCATTTTACTTAGTTTAATGACATGTTTAATAAGTTACTGGATAATGATGAGGAAACCTAGCCCTGTCTATTCATTTGGGTAAGTTCAAATTATTTTCTGCTAACTTATTGCTATTAAAATAGTTGTTATATTAGGCAGTAATGAACTAGGTAGAGTATTTCTAGAAAATAAATGCTGCCTACGTAGTGGAATGATGATCAGATAGTGAAAGTTGATAGCAAAGGCTCCTCCAAGAGGATTCTAGGTAAGAAACATCAGTGTTTAAATTTAAGACATATTAAAATAAAATGTTCTTTTAATATGACATCAGGCTCTTTTCTGTTTTATATAACAAATATTAACATAAAATGTTCAAATTAAATTAGACTGGATGTTTTGATAGCAATGGACTAACAAAGAATTTGAGATTTGTGTTTCTATAGTTTTAGAAATTACTGAAATGTGGAAGATAATCTTTTATATTAGAGGTTTTTAAAATATATACTAGAAAAATATGAGTTGCTTTCAAATTTAAGGAAACCACTTGAAGAAGAATTTTACTTTGGTAAAGAAACTCTTGGACCAAATTTATCCTTCTTCTTTACCATGCCATTCATTGTGATTATATTCTTTAAACAAATCAGATTGGGTTTTTTGTGTGTTTGTTTGTTTGTTTTTAACAATGGGACAAAGTAAACATAAAATGTTAATGCAAAATGAAGATATAAGGATCACTGAAATTTGATAGGGCGGGACTCTTACTATGATAATCATTTGTAAGGTATAGATATGTGTATATGGAAATCTTGACTCTGAGTCAAGGCTTTTGGTTGTCAAGTGACAGAAATCCAACTCAAACTAGCTTGGGAGGAAAAATGGGGACTTTCGTATTTTATGTAACCAAAATATAGAAAAACTAAGATAACTGGCATAAGAACTAGAACTCTCAGGATTGCTGTCTTTCTTTTACTGCTCAGGCTTGCTTTTCTCTGCATTTCAGTTTCAGTTTCTCAGACCACTTTACCATCCTGCAATGATGAGTAGGAGATAACAAAGTTAACTCCTAGTCAGACCTTAACTCTTACCTTCTTACCTTCATCCTAGAGAGGAAAGGACTCTTTTCCAGCTCTAGTTCAGAAAAGTATGAGAAAGAACTGTTGATTAGTCCATGTTGGAACAGATTAGTCTTTGAATAAGTTACTGTGCCCAGGAGACAAGGTCAAGTAAGGACGTGACAGCTTCCATTTTGGCCCACTTGCTTAGAGTGAACAGGAAAATAGGAAGCAATTGAACAATCAAATTAATCATTCAGATATAATTGCAATCAATCACATAGCTTGAAATATCTATATTTAGTAACTCCAAAATCCAGTTCTGCAGTTCTGAGATCTCTCATTTCAGACTACCTTTTTGATACCTTCATAGGGGAGTCTAATTGGTATCTGAAGCTTAAGCTAGAATTCTTGCTTTCTTCCCCAAAAACCTGTTTCTCTGCAGTTTTTCCCATCTCAGTAAATACACCCACCATTCAGTTGCTCAAGCAAAAAAATCCTAGGTGTTATCTTTGATTATTCTCTCTACCCACATTTAGGCATCAACAAGTTATGTCACGGTAATCTAAAAATACATCCAGAATCTGCTCCCACCCCCATTTCTATCGACACTACTACCATCCTAATTAAGCTACCTTCATTTCTTGCCTTAATCAATGGCCATCATCCTGCTTGCTCCCCATGTTTCTGCTCTTCCCCATTACAGTTCATTTCTTCATAAATCAGCCGGAGTGTTTTCCTTTTTAAACCCAAATCGTGCTGTCACTCTTCTTAAAACCATCTATAATTTCCCATCATACTTAGAATAAAATCCTGAATCCATTCCCTAATTTACAAAGCCTTTATATGAGCTGGATCCTGCCTACTTCTCTTATCATTCTCATGCCTTCTGTACCACACTTTCTTTCTGTAATTTGAACACAGCTAACTCATTCCTGCCATAGGGGCTTTGTACAAGCTATTCTCTTTGCTTGAAATGCTCTTCACCTGATCTTTGCAAGATAAGCTCCATCTTATTCCAATCTTAAGATTACTAGATGCTAATGTCATTCATTATGTGACTAGGCCCAATCTAAAATAGATTGTAAAATAAATCACCTAGTTAGCTTCTTGTCACATCAGACTAGTGTAATTTTCTCAATAGAACTTACCAGAACTTATAATTTATTATTTCCTCTGCCCCTTTAAAATATAAATTTCATGGTAGCAAGGACTATATCTTGTTCTGTATTATATCTTTGTGTATGTTTGTTTCTATATAGCTGTTCAATTGATATAACATCATTTATTGTAAAAAAAATCCATTCTTGGGCGTGGGGGGAAGGAGATGAGGGTAAGAGGGATCAAATATATGGTGATGGAAGGAGAACTGACTCTGGGTGGTGAACACACAATGGGATTTATAGATGACGTAATACAGAATTGTACACCTGAAATCTATGTAATTTCACTAACAATTGTCACCCCAATAAATTTTTAAAAATCCATTCTTTTTCTACTCCTTTTATGGGTGACCTTTTTCATAAATCAGGTGACTATGTATGTGTAGGTCTGTTTCTGGATTCTCTTTTCTATTCAATTTATTTGTCTGTCTTAGGTTAGTACAGGCATACCTCATTTTATTGTGCTTCACCTTATTGTGCTCCACAGATTTTTTTTTTTTAATAAATTGAAGTCAAGACACTCCACCAGCAAAAAGATTATAACTTTTTTGTGATACTCTCTTTATTGTAGTGGTCTGGAACCAAACCCGCAATATTACCGAGGTATGCCTGTACTGAACTGTGTTAATTACTGTAGTTTTGAAACAAATCTCAATATCTGGTAGTCTAAAGCCTTGTTCTTCAGATTGTCTTTGCTTTCCTTCATCTTTTGCAATTCCATATATACTTTAATATCAGCTTATCAATTTTCACAAATAACTGCTGCATTCACATAGTTCATACTTTTATACCTCACTTTTTTCACTCACATCTTTCCATGTCAAATACATTCTATTATATTTTTAATAATGCATAATGTTCTGTTGTTAATTCCAACACTTATACTTTATAAACAGCAATGGAATGAACATCCTTAATTATGTTATTATCTTTTCTGAAGATAATTATTTCTTTGAGAAATTTTAAGCATTCATACTTACCACAAGTATTGAATGTCATTAAGCTATGTGTTGTGGGAAAAACTAAAACAAGTAAGACAACAGCCCTTGACATCCAGCTGATAGTTTAGGGATTATAAAACATGCTCATAATTAACTGCAATTATATGTATAAGTGAGAGGCAGTATTATTGTAAGTGTTTAAAATTATGAAATCTGGAAACAGAATATTCGAGTTCCAAATCCTGGCTTCTCTACTTGCTATGTAACTCTGACTCTAAACAGTTAACTTTTCCTTTGTGTGTTTCTAGTTCCTTATCTCTTTTTGTTTTCTTTAAGTGGATAGAGTAACCCTCAGTGAGAGGTCGGGAGATTTAGATGTGGTGAAACGAGGTCTGACAATTAAGTTCTTGAACTAGTTGCAGTGATGTTGCTAACCTCTTTTGATGTCAGAGGGATTATTCATTATGAATTTGTACCAACTAGACAAACACTTAACCAATTTTACTGTTTGGAAGTGCTGAAAAGGCTGCGTGAAAAAGTTAGACGACCTGAACTTTTCACCAACAATTCATGGCTCTTACATCACGACAGTGCACCAGCTCACAGGGCACTGTCTGTGAGGGAGTTTTTAGCCAGTAAACAAATAACTGTATTGAAACACCCTCCCTACTCACCTGATCTGGCCCCCAGTGACTTCTCTCTTTACCTAAAGATAAAGGAAATATTAAAAGGAAGACATTTTTATGACATTCAGGACATCAAGTGTAATATGACAATAGCTCTGATGGCCATTCCAGAAAATAGTTCCAAAATTGCTTTGAAGGGTGGACTAGGCGCTGGCATTGATGCACAGCTTCCCAAGGGGAGGACTTCGAAGGTGACCATAGAGATATTCAGCAATGAGGTATGTAGCAGTTTTTCTAGGATGTGTTTGCAAACTTAATTGTCTGACCTTATATGTTTAACACTTTGACTAACACAAGATTAGTCAATTAAGTGTTAGTTGTTAATTAGATAATGGTTATTCTAGATAAATAAGAGCCATAAGTGGGTCTGGGGAATGTATGTTGTACAAATAGGCAGTCTTTTTAATCTGTGATTTTCAGTTTATTATTCTAGAAACTCTGTAGTCTGGTCTAACAGTGTTTGGCTTATAGTAGGCACATACGTAGATTGAGTGAGTGAATAAATGAATGTAAATGTCTTCTAGAGGTATTGGTTTGTGAATTGAAAGAATTATGCTGATCAAATTAATTTTCTGATTTCAGGTTTGAAAGATTAGAAGTCCTGGCTGTATTTGCCTCCACAGTCTTGGCACAGTTGGGTGCTCTCTTTATATTAAAAGAAAGGTACCTTTGTGTATGATATTACTGTCATTCTAAATTCCACCTGTGCCACCTTTGGGAACATAAAGAATCCAGTGAGAGACACCCATCTGGTTTGAAGGGTATTAAAATGAGCAGTGATAGAGTTTTAATGGTATAATTTATTTATGTCTCAGACTTTTCTCCCTTGTTGAGGCTACTAAATCCAATCGTAGATAGGTGTGAAGGAAAGAAAGAGATTCAGTCAGATATGTTGTAATGCTTACTTAGTACAACCCCATTGAAACAGGTTTGGTAGAGGAAGATTGACATTACATATTGGGGTAATTTGTGAGTCTCATTGCCTCATTACTGCTACTAATTAGCAGTTGGTTATCATATTTTTAAATGTTGTGAATTTACTGAGTTAAAGCTTTAATAAAGCTTCTTAATAAAGCTTTTTGATTTTATAATTTATAGGACTTAACATAATACATTATTTATTTCTTTCAGTGCAGAACGCTTTTTGGAGCAGCCTGAGATACACACGTAAGATTTTGCTTTTGGCATAATACATAATTTGCTATTGAGTTTAATTCCCAAGTTAATTGGTATTTTATAAATAACGATTACTTTGGCCGATATCAGAGTTCAGAGTGTGGCAGTATACATTTCACTGATATTTCACAAAATCCCCAAATCTCAAGACCCCCCCCTCTCTCCACCCTTAACTGTTCCCAAGCCCTTATACTACAGAGGAAGACCTCTCTATCCTGGCTTCAGGTCCCTCATTGTTTTCCAGATCCAGGTCAACTCACTCAGCCAGCCTCATCTGGTCTTCTATAATTTAAAATTTGATTTTCAGAATCTTTTAGTAGCACTTATGGACAAGATGAATTGTTATTGTCTACCACATAGTTGCGAACTATATGGACTTGAGCTGTTTTGGACCAGCTTAATTTAGGGCAGTCTCACCTGTGCTGTGTACTGTAAACCAAATACCATTGGCATTCATACAAATTTATAACAGCAGTTACCTGTAAGAAGATAGTGTTAATGCTAAGAGTCTTTTTTTTGTCCTGTATAAGATGGAGCAACAATAGACAGGACACAGATTATAAGACTAGAAACCAAGTTCAGATTCTGGCCTTGCTAATACCAAACCATAGAAGCAGACTACTCTGCCTTCCCATCTTTTAGTTTTTTTACATGCTGAAATTACATATTGCTTTTACCAAGAAAAAAATAATGGTGAATATTATTATTTTTTTTTTAGGGGAAGATTGTTAGTTGGTACCTTTGTGGCTCTCTCTTTCAACCTGTTTACAATGCTTTCTGTTCGAAATAAACCTTTTGCTTATGTCTCTGAAGGTATGTTTTTTATTTCTCATTAATAAAATTTTCAATTAATCTCTCATAAAAATAAGTTTTATTTCTTTCGTTGTCTGATAAATCACCGAGAAAGCATACTCTGAAGAGAAAAGAGAACTACCCCAAAAGTTCTTGAGTCTTCTATAATCAGAGAATTATAAAACCAAATAACATTACTTAAAAACAGGTAAGACTGACATATTAGTTTAAATGTGATGAAAAATCACTTTTTTTTTTTTTTGAAAAATTACATTTTCCAAGTAACATGAATGAGATTTTAGATGTATAACCTACCTACAAAAAGTCTATTGCAAGCATTTTAGGAGCATCACGATACTTAGAATAGTTGATAGGCTCATTGCAAATAATTGAATTCTGTTAACTAAATAAGTTCCCAGGAACTACTCTTTGGCAATTATGGGTGGGCATATATTTGAAAGTAGCAAAACTTCTTTTTCTTTTGAAGTAATTGTTTTATTTTCAAGTCTTTATAAATTCAGACTTTTTCTTTTTTTATTACTTCAGTGGTCTAAATTATTGGCGTTTTTCATTAATTTTACTGTTTTGGAATCCCACTAACCCCCAAATGGTTAACCACTGATGAAGAAGTGAGATAAAAAGAAAAATGGGCTGTGTGCACAGACCTACATTTTGAAGCAGAGATAGGTGAGGGTCTTTTTAGGTCTCATTGACTTGAACAGCAGTACAATTAAAAGAAGAAAGCTTTCTGACATGCCTATTCAAGTTTAAATAACTTGGTGAGTGTTGTGAAGTATGAGTTGTGTTTACGTGAAAGAGCTTAAGAATTTACTGTGTGAACTCGAAAATTAAGTATTTGTGATGACCAGAATTATTTTGAAAAAACTATAAATTATTAAAGTAGTATGTTGGCAACTCCAGAAATTTTAAAAAGATGCAAAGGTTTAGAAACAATATCTCTGTAAAGATCAGGATACAAGAAGAAAATACTGATAATCTCACAATCCAGAGATAACATCTGTAAACCTTTCTGTGTTACCCCTTTCAATTTTATATGCAGTTATGTATATCCTTACATACTTAGTACAGTTTTCTGTATTTTTTTTCAATCAATACTATGTCTTGAGTATTGGCTCATTAAATACTCTGAAAAAAATGTTTTTTGACTGTTTGCATAATATTGTCACATGAACATTTTTAAACATTAGTCTATTTTTACACATTTCCAACTTTTCCTTTTACGAATAATGCTCTAATCAGCTGCTTTCTATTTCATGTGTGCATTTCTCATTCTTCTCTAGGATACATTCCCAGAGAATAAATTATAAATGGGTTAAATATACAATATTTTTAATGGCTTTGATATATATTGCCAAATTTATTTTCAGAAAGGTTACCTAGTTTGTTTTTCATCAGCTGGAAATGAAAGTTCCCCAAAACATCAAGATTTGTGACATCAGTTGAAATTTGAGTAGAAAGTAATATTGAGAGCTTGTGGTCTGCTGGCATTGTGCTAAATGATTTACATAAAATAATCCACTTAAGTTCTTCCTGTAACCATACAAGGTAAATAATTTTATTATCCCCATTTTACACTGAAGCACTAAGAGATCAATTCACTTGCCCCGGGCCACACATCTAGTTAAGGGCAGAGGTGGAATTTGAAGCCAGGTATTCTGGCATCAGAAGCTGCTCTTAACTGTTCTATTATGCTGCTTTTATGTAAGACGTGCTAGTCTTATTTATGTCATAATACACATAAAAAAATGAATGGATGAAGTAGCACCCTGGGATAAATAATAGAGGATGCTTCAGCCTGGAGGCCACTTGTCCAGGGACAGTAACTGACAGGTGTCTTTGGATGTAGCCAGGTCTCTACCTGGCCTTTGAGTGCTGCAGGAATTAATAATTGGTATACCTATAACCCATTCTCAGCATACTGGTTAGGAAACTCTGCTTTACAGTAGGAAGGGCCTTTAAAACGTCAAATTAACGTAACAATGACATAAGTTCACTAATTCCTCAGGTCAACTGTATATTGTAGTTGCTTTTGATTTAGTATCTTGAAGGCTTAAAAGAAGAAACAGTTCTGTAATTAAGAAGTAATGTGTCCTTTTGTAATGTATGGATCATTACCAAACTTATTTTTAAAATTAAAGAAATCAAATATTTCTGATATTTTATTCTTCTGTGTAGATAATATAAGTATTTTCTCCTTAAAGCTGCTAGTACGAGTTGGCTTCAAGAGCATGTTGCAGATCTTAGCCGGAGGTAAGATGTTACGAGATTTCATAATATATAGGATTGTTTTTTCTTTTAAGGTGCAGAGATCTACAGCCTGCAGTGCCTTTCTGTTTTTAACTTTTATTTATTTTTAAGTCTGTTTTTCCAGGACCCGTCAGCTCCAAGTCAAGTAGTTATTTCAATTGTCAAGTAGTTGTTTCAGTCTAGTTGTGGAGTGTGTAGCTCACAGTGGCCCATGTGGGGATTTAACCGGCAACCTTGTTGTTAAGAGCACCGTGCTCTAACCAATTGGGCTGACTGGCCACCCCAAAATATGAGACTTTTTAAGGATGCACAAGGAATGCATCGATCATGGGAACTTCCGTGATTAATTGCTGAGGTTAATACATGAGTCTCAAAGATAAGATTCTTCCTTCACTTTTTAATTGATAATACAAAAGAGACTTTTATGAGTGAGAGATCTTTGATCCCAAATCCTTTTTGCTTTCTTTATAAGACAAATGATATTAAAATACAAGTCATTTACAAGATTTTCATCAGTATTACATGAGTTCTGCTAATGAATACTCTTTTTGTTTGTTTTTCTCATAGCTTGTGTGGAATTATTCCAGGACTTAGCAGTATCTTCCTTCCCCGAATGAATCCATTTGTTTTGATTGATCTTGCTGGAGCATTTGCTCTTTGTATTACATACATGCTAATTGAAATTAAGTAAGTATTTTTTATTTTTGTGAAGTGTGTTTCCAATCCTGGGGCCTGATTTTTAAGGGCATTGACAGGAGGATAGGGTTAAGCTTATAGCATGTTTGCTTTTGACCTGTGTAACTTTGGCCATGTTTTGTCCTCAAGTGTCTTCATCTGAAAAAGAAAGGGTTGTATTCAATAAATATTTTTCACCACAATCAATAATGCCGAATTAATTCCCTACTGCTTACCTGATGAGTGAAACTGAGAAGAGGACAGTAAAAGAGAAATAAGCAACAGCTTGCTATCACTGACAGAGAACAGAAGAGGAAGTAGGTGTGAAGTAATTTTTAAAAAGCAAGCCTTTTAGGAAATAGACTTTACAGCTGCTACAAGCTTAACACTTATGGTATATGATTCTTTGACTCCCTACCCTTTAAATGTTCATGTATACTAGATTTTGTCCTTAATATTCTTTTTCCAGGGAGATCACATACAATTATTCATTTTTATTTACTACCTCTGTGTTTCCCAAACCTTTATTTCTAGCCCAGATCTATATTGAATTCCAACAGGTATTATCTAACTTTTATCCATGCCTGCCTCAACAGAACCTATTTTCCCCTATCTCCAAAATTGTTTTTTGTTGTATATCTTGTCTCAGTGAATGCTACTACCATCTATTCCATTGCATTCTTTTAAAAAATTGTGTTAAAACATACATAACATTAAATTTACCATTTTAACTATGTTTAAGCATACAGTTCAATGGCATTAAGTACATTCACAATGTTGTACAACCATCACCTTTATTCAACTTCAGAACTTTTTCATCTTCCCTAAATAAAACTCTGTACCCATTTAACAGTAAGTTTAATGGGTACAACACAAAGTTGTTTCCACCTTTTGTCTATTGTGAATAGTGCTGCTATGAACATGGGTGTACAAATATCTGTTAGAGTCTCTGTTTTCAATTCTTGTTGCTATGTGCCCAGAAGTAGAATTGCTGGATCATATGATAGATAATTCAATTTTTGACTTAAACTCAAAAATTTAAACATTCTTAAATACCTACTTCTCCTCCCTCCTCCCCCCACCACCTCTTCCAAGCCAATTCTAATTGGTCACCTAGTCTTGTGGGTTTTTTGTGTTTTTTTTAGTTTAGTCACCATGCTATACATGCCCAGAATTAATGTGCCTTATAACTGGAAGTTTGAACTTTTGCACCTTTACCCATTTCCCCGCCTTCCCCCCCTCCCTGTATCAGACAACCACCAATCTGTTCTCTATTTGTTATGAGTTTAATTTTTTAAGATTCCATATATAAGTGAGATCATACAGTATTTATCTTTCTCTGACTTCTTTCACTTAGCATAATGCCCTCAGGATTCATCCATGTTGTCTCAAATGGCAGGGGCAGGATTTCCTTCTTTTCTTTTTTTTTCCAAATTTTCAATGTAGTTGTGGAGGGCGCAGCACACAGTGGCCCGCCCATGTGGGGATAGAACCGGCAACACCTGGTGTTATGAGCATCAAGCTCTAACCAACTGAGCTAACTGGCTACCCCCTTCTTCTTTTTTTATGGCTGAATATTCCTGTGTGTGTGTGTATGAGTGTGCATGTATACACGTGTACACATACATGCCAAATTTTCTTTATTCTTTCATCTGTCAGTGAACACTTAAGTTGTTTCCATGTTTTGGCTATTGTAAACAATAGTCTTGTCGCCTACCCTTGTTTAATTTTTCTTTTTAATATTTATTTATCTGTTCCTTTTTTCCCATTCCCAGTGCTGCTAGCCAAATTGAAGCTTTTATTATCATTTACTTGGCTGAATTAGAATAGTCTTCTAGTCACACATCTCTAGTTATACTCTATTTTGCTGCTGATGTAACCATTCAAAATTGCAAGTCTGCACATAATATTTTCCTGTTTCAAAATCCTCCTTTTTGCATATTTAAAAAAATTGCAAGTTGTTAGCACAATAAAACCCCTATTAACCTTGCTAGCCATCCATTAACTGTTTTTAGTTTCATTGCTGCATCAGGATTTTCATGTCCTTGAACATGCTGCTTTCACTGTCTGCAATGTCTTCCATCACCTCGCTCCTCTGACTGGTCAGCTCAAATGTCACTTCTTTTTATATGTGGCCTTTCTGGATTGTCTCTACCCCAGTAGGCTTGTCATTCACTCACTTTGCGCATCCATGATACCCTGTAGGCCTTTTCCTTTGCACCCAAAGTGCTTTATTATGTTTTCCACAGTGTATCTCTTGTTATTTTAAAAGCATGAATTGTGTCTTAACTCATGTTTCTATTCCCAACAAATGGGGAAAAGTTAAAATGTGTGCTTGTAACCGTTGCATTCTGTTCTGTCTTGTTAATAGAACAGTCTGAACTACTGTTGAGATGGTGCACTTCAGTCACAATATTACTATAACAAATTTCTGGAGGATCTCACCTTGTGAAATTCCTGGGGAATTTTGAAAAAATTTAACAGTAATTATTGCAAAGTTATTAGTTATAGAAAAATTGATAGAATCACTGATGAAGTCCATTAGTGTCTCTGTATCAGAAATTACTAGTTGAAGGTTTTTTTATTTGTCACAACAAATGAATATATATGAAATCTTTCTATATATATTTTTTCTATATATATCAAGTAGACTGAAAATATATAGTGAGGAAATGCTCACTTTTTTTTCTTTCATCATCTCTCTTCACACTGATAGACATATTTACTAGTTATTTTCCACTAAACTTTGGTGAGAAAGGATTCTGAAAGCTTTTTGTTTTCCTTTAAGATGCTCCCATTGCCAGTAGTGGCCAATTGTGATAAAACAGTTCTTTTGCTTTAGGTAATTAACAGTAGGTAGATTTAATTGTAAGGAGCTGAGGGAGGCATTCATTTAAAATTTAGAATTTTTTTTCCTTTTAGTAATTATTTTGCTGTAGACACTGCCTCTGCCATAGCCATTGCTCTGATGACGTTTGGCACCATGTATCCCATGAGTGTGTACAGTGGGAAAGTATTACTCCAGGTAAGGATCTTCTTTCAGTGTACATGCTTAATATTAGCTGTGTTCTTTGAACCGATTATAAAATTGTGTGTGTTCTTCTACCAGACTGCAAAACTTTTAGCTATTGGAGGGCCATATTAGAAATGAAACCAAACAATAATCCCTGAAATTTGTGTACTGAGTACAGATGAAATTATATGCCCATAAATCAGACACAAATTATATGCCCATAAATTAGACACACAATATGAGACAAAAATCATAAATGTTTTTTGCCTCTAATGTTTCAAGTGAAAAACGTTACTTTAAAAAAATATTTAAGATAACACATTTTCCCCCAGTAAATGTGCTTTGGCTATTGTATAATCTGATTATGATTGGGGTTTTTTCTTGTCATTGGATCAGTGACACTTTTAAATTTCAAACTTAAAATTAAAAATGACAAATTATTATTTATTGAAGCAATGGAAACACCTATAGACAAGCACCTGAATCGAGAGGTAGTTTCCCAGGGCTGGGTGTGTCTGTAAGAACTGCTTTTCCTTCTGTCTTTCCCTCATGCCTTTTCTTAAGCTTATGGGTGGTATATCCATTTTCAGGAGCAGTAATAACAATAAGATAATAGTTGTATAGTGCTTTGCCCTATATAAAATGTTAATTTCTTAAATATGTTTTGTTGCTTGGTTGATTCTTTAAAGCTTAATTGGTTCTAGAGATAGCAGCTTCTTTGTGAGATAAAAACTGAACAAGATCTGATTCCTAATGTTGTCCCGCTAGGGGAGCCCAGTGAATCTTCTCTTCCCTAAATCATGACACGGCACATGTCAAACAAAGCGAAAGTTGGTATGAAACCCAATGTTTTAAAATTTCAGGAGCACTGTTGCAAAAACCTTTTATTATCTCCTTAGCTTCATATTTTATTTTATTTTACTTTTTCCTCAGACAACACCACCCCATGTTATTGGTCAGCTGGACAAACTTATCAGAGAGGTAAGATGGAATAGTAAATAAAATTATTTTAATTTATAACTAGAAAATGAAAAAGTAGATACAAATAATACTTTATTCAACCCTATCTGGAATTTTATTTTAGGGGACTTTGTATTCTTAATACATTAGGAGACATAGCATAACGACAAAAGTAGAAACATTTGAGGAATTGCTTGGCCTGGAAGCCCAGTTCACTTAAAATAAATATGGATGGTAATCATCTAAAGAACACCCGATTACCCATATAGATGTGATTTTTATGATTCTGTATTCAAACCTAGGGTTTTGATTAAGTCAAGGCCCACTTTTACATGTCGATTTCTTCACCACCTAACATCTTGATCTGTGGGTTTAGATTTTGTGTTGTTGTAAATTTCTACTTGTTACCTGATGAAGGAGTAAGATAATTGAATTATTTGGATGTTGAGAGTATTTTAAAGTCTTGGTTGTCAGTATCACAAAGGCCACTTTTACCAATATAGGTGGCTATTTGTCTCAGCTAGTGGAGCAAGTGCCATTGTACCAATGGGCCACAAACTATCTATTTGGGCTTGGAATTTCATGTTGGCCCACATCCAAGTAACATCTTTTCTTGTGCAGAAATGTGTTACTAGAAATATGTCTCCTCATTTCAGAGGAAGAAATTATTGAGAAGAAAAAAAAATCTGATACCACAAGTGTTGGATATAAATATATACTATATTGATAAAATGAAAAGAACCATGCACTGTTGAACAAGGTGGCAGTGTGGGGAGAGGAGGTGTAAAGACCTGGTTTTAGAAGGATTGGTGCAGAGAAGAAACCAGGAAAAGTAAGGCCCTGGCTCAGTACTGAACAGGCAGAAATGGTATTTTGAGTGAGTGGTCTGAGACTTCTCTTGGCTAATGAGTATCCTCATACAGGTTTTGGGCATGTCATTTCTAGGCTCAGAGCAAGTCCATAGTGTGGTTGAACTGTGTGGGGTATGTCAAATGCAAACAATCCTATTTCAATGTTTTTGATCAGGTATCTACCTTGGATGGAGTTTTGGAAGTCCGAAATGAGCATTTTTGGACCCTAGGTTTTGGCTCATTGGTATGTTTTCTACATGTTACTTTAGTTATAATTTAAAGCATAGTTTATAATTTTCAAAACTGAAAAAAATACTTCTTTAAAATTTTTATGAAGTCTTTGATTCCCATTTCTGCTGAATAGAGTCTAAAATGTTAAGTGGAATTGGTAATCTAATTGAGATTGTTTTTCTTTTCTTTCAAACCAAATGATCTTAATATTGAACTGTCCAGATAAGACAAATTCATAGTCACACATTTCTAAATATGAAAATGTTGCAAAAGAAAAAAGTACGGTTATTTTCTTTTTAATTGCAGTTCTAATTTTGGAGATTTTGCTGAATATGTTAAAGAGATAATAACACAGCTTACTTCAGCATAAAATTCCATGTTTCCTAATCCAATTTGGACCTCCTTACCAGAGAGACTTTATTATATATAACATGGATTCATTCCTGTATCAGGAATGATGAGTAAAATACAGAAAAGTACCTAGAAAAAAATTAAATCACCATAATCCTATCATGTAGAGAAAACTTCCATTGATATTTTGGTTTTTATACTTACATATTTACTCTCTTTAGAAAATGAGATCATACTGTTTTATAATTGCTATTCATACAACATACCATGAACAGTTTTTCATGTTACTAAATATTACTCTTCTAATTTTTAAAACAACAAATAAGATTTGATTTTTCTAACGTAACACAAATTCCAGAAGTAGACAGATTAGGACTGGTCCAACAGCTCAATCATATCATCCTTTTTGCCGTCGTCAGTTTGGATTTATGCTCTTTGGGTGGAAAATGGCTGTCTCATCTCAATCTTCCCCTCTCTAGTCATTCAGGATATCTAAAACTCATTCTCTAGTAAATTCTTCAGGAAGAATCCTTGGGAACATCATTCCCTAAATTATTGAATACTGAAAACAGTTGTGGACATTATACTTGAAAATTGTTTTGGCTGGATATAAATTCCTGAGCACATATTTTTGTTTCTTTGTTTCTTAAATATATTACTCTATTTACCTCTGGCATAAGGCATTGCTGAAATAAAGCCTGATGACACATAATCTGGTTTTGTTTTCCCCCCTTTATATGTGACTTGATCTTATGCCTGGATGCCCAAAAGTTTTATTTTTTTTAAAGTCTGTTAATTTTACTAGAATGTCTTGATGTTCGTCAGTTTGAGTCAATTGCAGGCATGCATATACTCTTTCAGTAATATTATTTCAAAAACAATTTTTTTTTAATTTTCAGGAAAGCTTGAATTATAGTTCTTAATAGTTATTCTGTTCTCTTGCTTTGATTATCTTCTTTGGGAACTTCTATTATAATCATGTTGGATCTTTGCCTTTTTTTCACATTTGTTATTTTCTTTCAATTCCTTGTTCTCTGCATTTCTTTTTGATTTTTAAAACTTTCCTTTTCACCTTTTATCTCTATTACAGTATACTTGTATATTTATTTGTTTTTGTATTCTTTCTAGTTTAGTCTTCATTTCTGAAGTAGTTTTTTCCTTATTTTTCTATCACCTCATTTCTGAGGTTTTCTGATTTTGATATATATTATTCTTGTTTCTTGTCTTTTGGCTTGTTTTGAAAAAGTGGGATATAGTTCTCATCAGTTTTGTAGGTAAATCTTTCTGGTGATTTTTAATGTGTTCTGTATTCCCTTTTTTTCTTATAATAACTTCGTATGGGATTTGGATTCAGTCCTTTTCTCTTGCTCCTTTTTATGTGAAATTAGTTTTCCTAAACTTGAAAATAAGGAGTGGTTTAGGGCAGTGTGTCAATTCATGGCTCTAGAGTTAGTTCCCTCAGGTGATGAGTCTGTGAAGTGAAAGTTTTTCTCTCTCCTGGCTCTTTTCCTCTCCCATTTGTATCTGAACCTTCCTTGTCCTTTGTCTCTACTCTGCTTTGGGGTTTTTAGGTCAGTCAGATGCCCTATTGCCTCTTCCTCCACAGGTGCTGATATCTTGCAGGTCTTATGGCTTGTATTTGAGGTGTCCTAGGAGTACCATGTTAGCTAGTTTTTCTTATATGTTGTTCATAAGTTGTTGGGTTTGCTGTCTTAGTTTGTTTTTATGGAGATATTTGGAGCATTTCAAAAAAGTGCCATCACTGCTGCTTCTTCCAAGAACCTCAACATCATTTTTAATGGCTGCAGAGTTTTCCATTATATGAATATGCCATAATTTATGTAATTATTCCTTTATTGGACAAGTTGTTTTCCATTTTTCTTACATAAACAGGGCTGAGATGAATATTTTTGTGAAATAATCTTTGCATGTACTCTTGATTATTCCTTAAGATTAACTTTTAGAAGGTGTTTTCGTGAGTCAAAGGATAGCCCAGTTTTTATGGGTTTTGATGCCAATTGCCAAATCACTTTCCAAAAATGGTCATACCGATTTATATTCCCCCAGTAAGATAGTTCATTTTTAATCATTCTTTTAATTCAGTAAGTTAGGTGTTTATTTAGCTTGGTGACTTTTAACCACAAAGAATACAATCATCTCAGCTAACAACCAGCTAAAAACCACACCGATGTAGTACCTAAGTTGAAGGAGATTAATAAAACAAGATTTTGAACTGCCAAAAATAGTTGTCACAAAGCCATAGATTATTGCAAGTACCATAATCGTAGCAGACTCTGTTCAAGCTCATACTCAGAAATAGTTTTCACTTACTTTAATTACTTTGATTTCCAAATCAGACTGAAAGAGGATACAGTATCTTTTATAGTTTTGTCTAGTGACACCTGTGAGATGGTAGTGGCAAACAAAAGACATTAAAGACGGCTTGATTTGTAGGCATTGCTTGACTTTCCTAAAAGTAATAAACTAGAAGTCAAATTCAAGCAATATAGATATTGTCATGATTGACAATAACTCTTATTATTGCTCAAGTCCTAGTTTCAGACACATTGTCACTAAACCAACTGGCCAATTTATGTGCAGTTTATGCTTTGTTATAAGTTTTTCTTTTTTGAAAATCTGAGTTTATCTAGAAGTCAAGATGGAATATCTGTTGGATATTTTGTTTATTAGATATGTATTTTAAGTTTTTAGTATACAAATAGTACCCAATTGGTTGAAAAATTAGACATTACAAATAAGTAAAAAAGAAGAGAATAAAAATCCTTAATAATTCTATCATCTACAGAGAAGAGCTATCATTCTTGATATTTTTCTGTATGTGTTTCAATCAAAATAGGATCATTGTTGTACCTCCTATTTTCTTATCTATTAATACTTTAAAAAGCATAATATATAAAAAACGTCTTTTCAAGTTAATAAACATACTTCTAACCTTCATTATAATGCCTAGTAACCTAGGCTGGGAACCTTGAGATCATCTTTGATGAGTTCATCTCCCTCATCTCTTACATCTAGCTGGGTGTAAAGTCCTCCCACTTCATGGAATATCATGAGTCCATCTGTCCCTTTCTGATCTCACTATATTTGTTCTATCTCAGCCATCTTCATTTCTAACCTAGACCATTGCAATCATTTCCTACATAATTAACAATTATCCATACCTAGAATTTTTCTGAACTCTGATTATTTTATTGCTGTTTGATTGCTGCTATTAAAACATGATATTTAGAGCCCTCTGCTATCCTCTTTTTAATCTTATTACCTATTTAGCTTCCTTTCTTCCTTTCCCTCTCTCCCTCCCTCCCTTCCTCCTTTTCTCTTTCTCTCCCTCCCACTCTCTCTCCCTTCCCCTTCTTTCCTTCCTTCCTTTCTGCTCTCTTTAATTTTTTTCCACTCTTTGAAATATTTGTACTCCTTGAAACCTTTGCACATGATTGATATTGTTTAGTCTTGCCCAAACTTGCCCTGCATTTTCATTGGTATTCCTTCAGCTTGTCTTCACTTTTTGAAATTTCATTTAACCATCAGCCCTAGATCAAATGCCATTTTCCTTTGAAGTCTTCCTCAATTTGAATTAATACCTTTTCTGCCCTTCCATTGCATTTTTCATATACTTCATTTATATTCTGCTTTGTTTTAACATGCCTGTCTTCCTCCTACAGGCATTTCTCTTCTTTCTTTTTTATGTATTTTAAAAGGTCACGTTTTATTTAGAGTCACGAATCATTTCATTAACACTTTACCTTAACAATCACTACTAAGTAGTCTTTAAGGAATATCAAGGCATTAAACTTTCTCTTATTTTAAAGAAAATACCAAGTACTGTTAGAACAAACTCATAAATAAAATGTTCATTTCTAATGGAATTTTTAGTAGTTTAATTCTAAGCAGTCTCTTGTGATTTTGCCCCCTTTAGGCTGGATCAGTGCATGTAAGAATTCGACGAGATGCAAATGAACAAATGGTTCTTGCTCATGTGACCAACAGGCTGTACACTCTAGTGTCTACTCTGACTGTTCAAATTTTCAAGGATGATTGGATTAGGCCTGCCTTACTATCTGGGCCTGTTGCACCCAATGTCTTAAATTTTTCAGATCATCACGTAATCCCAATGCCTCCTTTAAAGGGTACTGATGAGTTGAACCCTGTCACATCGACTCCTGCTAAACCTAGTAGTCCACCTCCAGAATTTTCGTTTAACACCCCCGGAAAAAATGTGACCCCAGTTATTCTCAACACACAAATGAGACCTTATGGTTTGGGTCTTAATCATGGACACATACCTTACAGCAGCATGCTTACTCCAGGACTTGCAGTTCCAGGGATTGGAGCAACCCCAGGATTCAGGACTAACTTTACAAATCTACCAAGTAGATATGGAACTAACAATAGGATCGGACAACCAAGACCATGACGTACTGTAACTTAATTTATTTGCATGGGGAATATTGGCTCCTTTACTTCCAATTTATTTAGTAATCCAATTTTGCATTGACTTTTCAATCATTTACTCTAAACGTTAGAGAATAGTAGGCTAGTTCACATGACATGAAACCAATGAAACTTTATTTTTGTGAAATGTGTTTAGGACAGTGTGAACCTTCTAAATGCTATTGGCTTTAAATAGGCTTCCTTTAGAAAGCATGTTTCTCTAAATTTGAATTTTGCTATCTTTGATTTTGTAGCTGACTGCAGTGTGATATGAGGTTATCTTTACAGGAGAACCACTTGATGAAATGGATCTATCACATTATGTAAAATATAATATTTCAGTGAAATTTATAAACCTGCTTCTTGAATAATGAAACACATTTTAGGAAAGGAAAAAATATCCATTCTAAAAATAAAAGTCTTTTTTATAGCTTTTCTAAACTTAATTGTTACATTTCTCTTTGAGGGCCTCCTGAAATATATCTTGCAAAGTAAAAGCAAAAATTTTTATCAGAAATTTTGGAACATTCTACGTAGCATAATTTAAAATTTTTAATTATCAGTTTTTTAATAATTTTTCTCATTTAAAAATTTCAGTACATTTGTAAATAATCCATAGTTCTCAAAGTGTTTTATTCTGGTGAAATGAATACCAAATCCTTTGGTGATGTGCAATAAAGTTATCCCAGTTTTCTCTCTTATATTTAATCAAATACTGACATCATGATGGAATTTATCAAAGTGACCAAAAAATGTCTCTTTTTCATTGGTTAGCTTTCAGTTACTCATTTCATTAACGAAACATATCAAATACATTATCAAAATATACGGAATTCCATATATAATATATGATTTGATATATTTTCAAAGTTACATAATCATTATATACATTATGTAATTTTACCAAAACATAATGGACCTTAGATTATAAAGTACAGTAATTTTAGATCTGTTACAGGCAGTTTCTAACTTATTCTGTTTTGTTTTGTCAAATATAGTGAGTTGTTAACTGTGATTATGAAAATTATATAGATTATTTTTTTATTTTTCAAATGCAAATGTAAAGGACTTTCCAACATGGCCAGTATTACTTATAAAAAGTATAATAAGCAGCAGTCACAAATTACCTATGAAGTTGTTTTCATTTTACCATGAGTTTTATGATTAGTGTTTTCAAAAGGGATTTTAAGAGTGGATTCAGCTTTTCTGGAATCTAGTGGAGATTTGTGAGTTTTCCAGCCATCAGCCAGTTATCTAGAGAAGATTTTTATATTTGTGGAATTTGCAACACTTTCTTCAATCAACTCATCCTCTTTTAAATATGAACAACACTTCCCAATCCTATTTCTTCACAGTGGAATAACAAACATCTAAGAAGCCATCTCTTATCAAGGAGAATCGTAGTCATCCTGTGATAATAAGTGACCGTGTCCCAAATTACTTGTCCTTGGTGAAGAGTTGTTCATTATCTTGACATCTGCAACGCTGGTCAGACATTTGAGCTGCTAGAAAAATAGAGCCCACACTACCTTGACTGCCTGGGAAAATGAAACTTTGTAAAATGTTATTAGGCAACCTGTTCCTTTCCTTTGTCTTATGTTCTCCAGTATTTGTATATCTACTGTTACAGGGTAATTTTTCCTCCATTTATCTATTCTAAGTGTGAATTTGGGTCATGCATGAAATCTGAAGAACTGTCAGGTACTGAGTGATGATTAAAAAGTCTGTGCCACCACCCTATGCATGTCTTCTCCATCCTCGTGGGATTTGTAAAGTGTCTAGGTACTGAACATAGTTCTGCATGAGGTGGAGTGCCTACTTCTTCAACACCCATTCACAAGCAGCACATGTGCAGTTGTCCCGCCAAAGGTGCTTTGATACCCATCTACACTATTGGACAAGTTACCTGTGGATTCTGAAGGAATTGGCTCTACATGTTGACATGCAGGAATGCCAACTGCTGCAGGTGACTTTGGTACATGCATCACATAGAGAAGTTGCATTAGCCAAGCTCTGGCCTGCTTCTGGAGATGAAAACAAATTTGACCAGCATAGGCCTATACGCAATAGACTTACTGGTAAATCTTGCCACGGAGTCACTTGAAGCTAGACAGAAAAGGAAATTCAAATTAAATACTTGACCTGTGGTTTGTGATTAAGAGCCAGCTTCATGGAGTGTGATTAACCCTGTATGAGAAATCACTATGTTATAATGAAAAAAGCAGTGGACTGGAAGACGAGATTTGGATTCCAATCCTGATGCTGCCAGTATGTAAGTAGTTTTGTAACCATGGGTAAGTCATTTAACTTCCCTGAGGTTTCTCATCTGTAAAGTTAGGGTAGGGAATGAATTAGTTGATCTGTAAACTATCAGGTCTAATATTTTATGACTAAATCTGTATAATATTTGCCCACTTGCTAAACAATACTGTGCCCAGAATTTCTTTCCAGTGACTACCTCAGTGTACAGGCAATATGTTAACCTTCATCAACACCCAAGCCATTAATTTGAGGTGCCATGAGAATGGAAGGTGAACTGCAGGCTAACCATTTAGGATTTTGTTTATATCAGACTTGCCTTGACTTAAATCTGTTTAAACAGATTTTTTTTAGACTTCTTTCTTTGTGGGGAAGGATTGTTTGGGGGATGTTGGAGAAAAAGATGAGGACAGGATGCCCTTAGCTTCCATAGGGTACAAAAGCATGGGATACATTTTTATTCCTTTCTTAATCTTTGAAGTCACAGTTGGAATTACATATATGTATCATCAACTGGAGAGGACCTGAATTTCAAGCCTCTGATTTAGCTCCTCATAAAACTGCCAATTTTTTGCTTGACTAAAGGATCTGATCTTTTGGGGGAGTCTGGTCTGCTTATATAAGGAAATGCTTCTTACATTCCAAATTGTTTGAATTAAACTGTTTGAATAAAGAACATACATGGAGTTTTCACTCTAATTTTAAGTAATTTTGGCTTGTTTCTTTATTCAGTAGCTATTGGTAATTAAATTATATCATTCAGGAAATATATGTTGAGAGTCTGGTACATGCTAGGCATAGAATATATAAATTTTTGTGACCTGTTATTCTTGAGGCCAAAGGGAACACAGGGATGAACAAGAAAGAGTCCCCTTCAAGTAGCTGATAACCCTAGTAGGAATGATGAGATATAGAACTATTGCACATGTCATCAGTAAACTCCTTCCCACTTCCTCTTCTTTGATCTTATTTCCCTGGCATCTTTCTCTTTTCCTTTTTCCCTGAATGATGAAACTAAGACAGTAGATGTCAATGGACGAGGCCAGCTAAGGAGTGATGGTGTTATACATCATCCTGGTATCAGTAAAGAAGACAAAGTTTAGAAGGGCGAGTTACGCAGACATCACTGACCAGGATAATTTTTAGGGTATAATAGATTGCCACATACTTTCAGACTCGCAGACAATATGAGCAAAGATTTTTCAATCACCAGGCTGAAAGTAATGGAGTTCCCCGGGGCATTCATGGGTTCAAGGTGTCCTTTATTTATCAGTTACTAGTGTAAAAGCACCTTTAATAACACTGATATCATCATCATCCAATTGCCACCCAACAAGCCTAGCTTCTTGCAATAAAGTTAACTTAGATAACACATGGCTAAGTTTTCTGACTAATGCTGCATCAGGTAAAAATTTTTTAGTACTGAAGTCAAAAAACACTAATTGCTTAAGATTCTCAAATACACCCATGAAGTTAAGCCATCCATCACTGCTCACACAGTTTCCTGCCAAATCCAGCTGCTGGAAGTTTTTCAGCGGGTTCTTTTCAAAAAATGCACCTGGTAAAAAGATAGAAGTTAGTGTGTTAATTGTAAACAAGACAGTTTTTTAAAGAAAAATGTCTATGTTTGTGCCAGTGCTTTGCTTTAGAAATTCTCTATAGATAGGGTAGTGATTGTGACTCTGGTCCATTATATTTACAAATTACATTCTTCCTAAAGTGTAAGGGAATCTGATAAATAGTACTTAGTATTTAATCAGTATTTAATGTAATTATAATTGATTTAATTTATAATAGTAACATTTAAAATAATTATAATATAAATAGAATTGATTTAATAAGTATAATTTATATTAGCAAACCAATATAAATGGATTACATATTTTTTCCCTTTTCTTGACTCTTCCAGGAAGTAGAAGATTGCTTAAAATCTGAGGTGTGAGAGATGCTATCAAATGTTCAGCACTTGTTTTCAAAACTGGAGTCAAACTTTGGCAACCTTAGGTCATTTTTTCTGAGAAGCAAATACTACCTATTGTTTCTTGGGTTTGGAATGTTCCTAACTGTAAACTTGAGTAAGTAAGACTCCTTGAGCATCTCAATATTTGGGTTTTGGGTTTGTTTGTTTGTTTGTTTGCTTGCTTGTTTGTTTGAACCCTCCCTAGACTCTGTGAACTTCCTCCATTCCTTACAGAACAGGGCACTCTAATGTACCTCCTACAAAGAGAAGGCGGATGTCTTAGCCATGACCATGAAGTCAAAGATAACACGCTAAGGAATAGAAGAGTAAAAAAGGAAGGTTTCTGGGTTTGAAAGACTGCAGAGCCATGGCACCCCACCTGCTTGGACTGCTCCCCTCTGGACTGTCAGAGGACAGAGAAATCAAGTTCTGTCTTCTATAGTTGGGTTTCTTGTTATATAAGCTTAGCCTGTGCTTAACCCAGCTTATACATAGGGCCTCACTTTCTCCTCCCTCCTTCCCATAAGGAGCCCTTTATTCTTTGTTGGTAGGTAGCATTCTCCCTGCTCTCTCTCTTATACCTCATGTTCATGTCCTTTCTGCCTCAGCCTCTGCCTCTTTTTCATTTACTTCCCAGCATGGCAGGCACTCAGTCAAAATGCTGGTCATCAGTGTATATATAAGGCTCTTTCCCCAAAGAGCAATTTCTTTTGTCCTCGACTAGCAGAACAGATTTCACCACCTAAAAGGAACTTAACGGAGACTTGAAAGCCCATTCTATACTCGGAGGGTGATATATAGTTACACGGGTTATTTGCTAAGGTTTAAGGATGGTATCTATAAGAGAGCTTCTTGGATAATTAGAAGTGTGCAAGCCAGGAACCAAGAACAAGCAACATGCTCCAAGGGCATGCATTTTGTTCATTTAACCTGCAGTATTTTTGTCATCACGATGAGCAGACTGGTTCTGAGGAAAAGGAATCTGACATTTAGAGCTGTGGGCTGTCTGTGGGCTGGGGACAAGGCAAGCGGCTTGATCCATATTCCAGGCAGAATCTCAAATGCTCTGGGTAGAAGGATTCTGATGCTTGAAGTTTCTGTATCCTAAACAAAACCAGTATTGCCAGAGCTCTTACGAGTTTTTCTTTCAGCAAACACTTTTGAGTGCCTGCTATGTACTGTGCATTGTGCTGTGAAAACATACATTATCAAGTAATTAGATGGGTGATAGGTGCTGTGGTAGGTCAGCATGCCCTGGGAGCACAGAAAGGCACCATTTTATTCCCAGAACACTGGCAATTGGGCTTATATGCTCCAGGAGGAAAACTGAAGGATCCTTTTCAGGGGAAAGTGAACTGCCTCCAAGAAAAGGCCCTACAAAGGAAGAACCATTTTGCTTTCCTGATCACCCACAGTGAAACTGACCAGTTGAAAAGTCACCCTTCCTCAGGCACACAGAGCTTCTTATCAACTTGTGTCTTACTCTAAAATGTCAAGGCAACAGTACAGAATACCAGACATTTGAGAACAGCCTAAAAGCCAAACGAAAAACTCCCAAGAAATGAGGTAACATAGGGAACAGGAACAAGCTTCAAAACCTTACTTTGCAGGGACCCTAAAAAGGTACTGCATCTACCCAACATGAATAAGATGCTATTTGTTTAAAAAGTACAATTGGAGGAACAAGAAAGAGAGCTTGGAAAATAAAAATACAATATCAGGATCCATGTGGCAGAATGATTGGGTCCAGGATTTACCAAAGAGCTTCTGGAACATGAGTAGGGTTGTGATGGT
Source organism: Rhinolophus hipposideros (assembly GCF_964194185.1). Classification (NCBI taxonomy): domain Eukaryota; kingdom Metazoa; phylum Chordata; class Mammalia; order Chiroptera; family Rhinolophidae; genus Rhinolophus; species Rhinolophus hipposideros. The sequence goes on along the minus strand of NC_138058.1, from coordinate 55,923,037 downwards.
GCTTGTTTTGGAGCCCTGACTGGATAACGGAGTTCAGATGCAATGGCTCCCTTTTTTTTATGCTAATGTGAATTACTTTTTTTTAAATTAAACTTTATTGGGGTGACAGTTGTTTAGTAAAGTTACATAGATTTCAGGTGTACAATTCTGTATTACATCATCTATAAATGCCATTGTGTGTTCACCATCCAGAGTCAGTTCTCCTTCCATCACCATATATTTGATGCGATGGCTCTCTTTTTGAGAACAGGCTGGATAATAGAGATTATCCTCAAACATTTAATTGAAAGAGGCCATTTAAAAAAGGATTTTGTTAGAACATAGGAAATAGATCCTTGAGCTATTATAGTAACAATTTCTACCTGGTAGTCCCAGATTTCTGATGGGCTAGAAAAATTTGAAAAGTCATAATCAAAAACAGCAATCGAAGCTTGCAATTATCTGAGGAAGAACAACAAAGAGCCTGGGACCAAGTGCTGAGGAAAGTTGGAAGGTTAACATCGGGTAGAGGAATTGCCATTGTAAAGGTGGCATGTAAGTCAAGAGACTATTTGAAAAGGAGAGAGTGCTCACTGTCAACTACAGAGGGATCGAGTAAACAAAACACTTTTGAAAAGTGTCCAGTACATTTTAATCACCCCAAAAAAGAAATTCAGTAGTCATTAGCAGTCACTCCAGTCCCCACCCCAACCTTCCCAGACACTGGAAACCACTAATCTGTTATTTGTCATTATAGATTTGCCTATGTTGGACATTTTACATAAATATTATTCTATAACATGGTCTTTTGTGACTAGTTTCTTTCACTTAGCATATTTTCAAGGTTCATTCATGTTGTAGCATGTTCTAATACTTGATTCCTTTTTATGGCTGAATAGTACTCTGTTGTATGGATATACCACATTTTGTTTATCCATTCATTAGTGATGGACATTTGGGTTGTTTTTCCTATATGTAGAGGTAACCATCTACATTACATTTATATTAAGGTAATTACGAGATGCATTCATACTGATGTCTCCAATTCTAAGCCTTTACTATGGGTCATTCTAGCCCCCTGCTCTTGCTGTAAATTTCCACCTCAACATGGAGAAACTAGGCTCCCATCATCTGCCATCTGTTTTCATAATTATTCAGTTCCAGCGTAAATGTATAGCAGTATCAGAATTGTTAACCTGTACCCCAATTGGATATAACTGTATCAATTACAGTACAGTGGTTATGTTACCATTTATTTTCCCTTTAATTTTACAGATGACTCACTTCCAAAGTTATTTAGTTCAATTTCTTTTCCCCACATCCCCTGCAGTGAGGTTGTTTCATAGTTTGTAATACAGTTCGATTTTTATGCATTCTGCATTCCATCCTTGGGTTTCCCAGACCTCCTAAATGATTTTTTTTTTAGTTTGCATACATTAAGGTTCACTCTTTGTGCTAGAAAGTTCTATGGGTTTCGACAAATGCATAGTGTCATGTATACACAATTGGAATATCATACAGAGTAGTTCCACTGCCATACAAAAAACAAACACGTAAACAAACAAACCTGAGCTATATCTGTTCAACCCTTCCTCCCCTCCTCCTGAGTCCCTGACAACCACTGTCTCAATAGTTTTGCCTTTTCCAGAATGTCATACAATGGGAATCACGCATTTTGTAGCCTTTTCAGACTTGCTTTTTTCACTTAGCAATATTTAAGTTTCCTCTATGTCTTTTCATGGCTTGATAGCTCATTTATTTTTAGAACTGAGTAATATACAAAGGTATGGCTGTACCCCAGTTTGTTTATCCACTCAGCTATTGAAGGACATTTAGCTGCTTCCAGTTTTTGGTGATAATAAAGCTACAGACCTGTGCTTATGTCTCCATTTTGACTAATGAAATTAATATACTCTTTTTTTCTTGAGCAGTCTTGCTTGATTTTTACCTATTTTGTTACTCTTTAAAGAACCGATTTTAAGCTTTATTGATCTTTTTTAATTTTTATTTTCTATTTCATTGTTTTATGTGGGCAGACTATTGCGAGTTTGGTTTCAGACCACCGCAGTAAAGCAAGTTTCGCAATAAAGCAAGTTGTAATTTTTTTTACTAGTGGAGGGTCTTGCCTTTAATTTGTAAAAAACTCAACATCTGTGAAGCACAATGAAGGACAGTGCAATAAAATGAGGTGTGCCCATACTCTTATGTTTATTATCTTAAGGCTGTGAGGATCTCATTAAAGCCCTGCTTTTGCTGCATGCCACCAGTTTTACTTTATAGTATTTTCTTACCATTTGGTTCTCAATATTTTTGTTGAAATTTGTCACTATGAACTTGTAATGTATCTATCTGTCAAATTGTGTAATATTCCCCAGTAGCCTGAGTACAGCTACAGAAAAAGTGTAAAATTAAGGACAGTCCAGGCTTGGCGTTTTTCCAGAAGGCACATCCCAACTATAGTTATCTCATTTCATACCTCATTGTTATCTCATTTCATACCTCACATCCGCATCTCGTTTTCTCCCTGCGTTTCATTAGGTAGTCATTCTTTAATTAGAGACTCTGTCTCTCATTACACTGTCTTCATTTCACTGTTGTATCTATCACATGTATCCATCACTAAATGTCATCGCCCAAATTGACTCCTGATACGAGTTTCGTGGGGGACTGGAAGAGATGGACATGGGAAGAGAACAAGGCAACTAACAGGCAGCCGGAGCCTGAACAGGTGGAAATGATCAAGCATCTCTTGAAAATGTGGAACTAACAATGTTAAATTTAATAAATCTGCTCCTCAGAACTATCATGTAATCACGTCTTTCACAATTACGCCGGAGCACTCAGTAAATAAGCTATATCCATAATTATACCAAGGGCTTCTTCTAGAAATTAAGGATAAGTGACTGTTCTCCCCATCCGAGTCACTTGGAGACTAGGGAAAGGAAGCACTGTAGGAGGCAAGATGACACAGGTCAAGAGACACATGGGAGCAGACATTCAGAGCCAGAAGTGACCATAGAAACAGGAACCCCATACCTAGGCTGACACCCGGGGCAAGATATGCATTAGGGCAGTGTTTCTTCCTAAGCTACATGGATCCCCTCTTTTAGTGGAACATGAAATAAATTTAATACGTTGCAAACAGCATTTGTTTTAAGTGACATAGGATAGAATGAATAGAAAGTAAAGTGTATCACACATATAAGATGATTTTTGTGAAATTTTTAAAATGTATATATATGTATGTATGTTTTAGATCATGAGATAAAATGTATTTTTAACTGTAACTCATAGCCAAAAGAAAAGTTTGAAAGACTCTGGATAAGAGCCTTAAATCAAACATCTAGGTTCCATGTGGGGATGCAGAGGAGGGCACATAGGGAGAATATTTCACCAAGAAAAAGGTATTTAAGTTAGGTCTTAAAGGGACCGTAGGAGAAAGGGAAGGACATTCCATAGGGAGTTCATTTTCAAAGGCATTTTCAGGGAACAGCAAGAGGTCCATGAGGGTGGAACTTCATGTAGGTGAGATGGCGTGACAGATGATGAAGGTGGAGAGGAAGGTGAATTGAGACTCCATTGTGAAGGGTTTTATACATCAAAAGTGAGCAGGTTGTACTTTTATTTCGCAGGCTGAGAAAGATTTTTTTTTTAAAGGAAGATGACCGAATAACCCTGGTTCTGGTTCCGCCTTGAAGTCCACAGAGGATAATGTCCACAGTACCATTTATTGAGCATATACAGTGGGTCAGTGTTGAACTCTTTATATGCATTAGCTCAGCTACTGATTAGCACAATAACCACTAATATGGGAGGCATTATAATTATCCTAATTTGACAGATGAGCCCACTGAGGCTCAGAGACTTTAACTAAGTTGCTGCAGCTCATACATTTATCAGGTAGAAGAGGAAGGCAGGTTGTCTGACTCCAAAACCAATGCGTCTAACCATTTCTTAAAGATGGAGCCTCTAGAGGGGCCGACAGATAGCAGTCTCATCACCTGGCTGGAGACCAAAGGCAGAGAACATTTGGCTCTGCAGCCTAAGCCTCAAGCACTTTTTATGCCTTTGGGAGGTGGAGGGAAGGAGCAGTGCCAGCACGTACACTTTCTCCCCAATTTCATCAACTCTTCCTCTTCTGACTCCAACCCTTTTCCCTGTTTCAGTATGACAACCTTCATATGTGTTTGCTTCTTTATAAAACTGGGATAATATTGTTATCTTTTGTTAGAGGTATAGTGATAGCTCCACAGATTCTTTTCTAAAAGACTTTGAGAATAAATTAGTTACCACTATTGAATTGTTCATTTTATTTTTTTATTTTTTAACTTGCATTTTAGGGTACATCTTTACAGCTGAATTTCCAAGAGTCAGCTGCCTTCTCTTATTTTTCTCATTTACATCTGGAGGCTATAAAGCACTAGGCAATTAAAGTAAAATGGCAAATTACTGCCTAGCTCAGTTCCTATTTCATTAAACACACCATCTCCTTCGCTGGTCTCAATGGCTTGCCTCAGAAGTAGGCAAATTAGGCAGCTATCTGAAAGATGCTGAAAGGTCAGTACCTAAAAATACACCCCCACCCTCCACATAATCCTAATTCTATAAGTTTCCCAATAGCCTCCTTGAAAAGACACATCCTTTCCAACTCAAGGTATGAGGTTACCTGAGAGGGATTATTTATTAGCTAACTAATTAGTCTGTCATAGAAGCCACCTGCCTCCAGTATCACTCAGAATAGAGGAGGGGCCTGAAAGAATGACACCCAGGATGATAAATTAAGGGAGTGGGTAGAAGAGATGGAAGTGGTGTTAGGAATTAAGGGAAGGAAAGATCCAGAACTTGAAGCACCAGTAGGAAAAGCAAAACCCTTCAGGAGCCCAACGACTGAGAGACACATCTCTAAGAGACAAGGTTTTAAAAAGGAGCAGGTGGGGAGTTAGTGTTTAATGGGTACAGAGTTTTAGTCAGGAAAGATGAAAAAGTTCTAGTGATGGATGGCGATGGTGGTTGCAAACGAATGTGAATGTACTTAATGCAACAGAACCGTACACTTAAAATATGTATACTGCAAATATATTCTAGACAATCTGTGAGGGAAATCAAGGCAGTCGAGGCTGTTTTTCATTAATCCTGTGCCTTAGACAGTACGATAGCCTTCAAGATAGCTCCAGTGATCCTCACCTCCAAGTATTCACTCCCCTGTGTTATCCCCTTCCACACCAACCTGGGTAATTAATAGGATACAGCGGAAATGACCAGAAATGATCTTCCAAGACTAGGTCGTCAAAGACACTGCAGCTTCCAACTGGTTCTCTCTTGGATCTCTTGCTCTAGGGGAAGTGAGCTATCATGTTGTGACGACACGCAAGCAGCCTATGGAGAGGTCCCAGGATGGGACACGGAGGCCACCAGTCAACAGCCAGCATTCACCTGCTGAGCAAGTGAGGGGCCACCTTGGAAACAGATCCCCAGCAGCCCCAGCTGACATCTGGAGTGCAACTTCATGACACAGCTGAAGCCAGAACCATCCAGCTAAGCTGTTCCCAAATTCCTGACCTACAGAAACTGTGAGATAATGTTTTATAGTTGTTTTAAGCCACTGCGTTTTGGGGTAATCTGTTACACAGAAATTGGTAACTAAGACAGATAGCATGAGGACCCGTCATCAACTGCCTGAGGCTAGTGGTGTCTTCAGTCATTTATATATCTCAATTTGTTCCTGGGATTACATCACAGGTACTTACAGATATTCTGTGACCCCATTTAGATAAAGTTGCGTTAATCTTTATATTAAGTTTTGAATACCTAACAGGTGACTTAAAAATATTTCCCAAGATTGGAGGGGCAGTGCTGAATTTCAGACAGTTAAGGCTAGGGAGAGCAATTCCCAACATAATACGCCTTGTCAAAGAATGTGAAATGTAGGTGAAATGCTTAAAAATCTGAAGGCAGGCCAGTATTTTAAATCATTTTACTTCTTAATATATGTGAACTCTCTTTAAATATATTTTTATAATCAGAAAGGGAAGGGAAAGGAAGAGAAGAAAGGGAAGGGAAGGGGAGGGGAGGGGAGGGGAGGGGAGGGGAGGGAAGGGAAGGGAAGGGAAGGGAAGGGAAGGGAAGGGAAGGGAAGAGAAGAGAAGGGAAGGGAAAGAAAGGAAGGAGGAGAGAGAGAGAGAGAAACAGAGGGAGGAAACAAAAAGAAAGTCAACTTAACTTCCTTAGGACCAGCTTCTTTTCTCTTGGCTCTGTGTGTACCTACCTAGAATTCTAATTTCTGCATCTGTGAGTCTCCAGTGTTTCAGCCCAAGTCTGACCAGTTGGGGGGCCCCCTCCAGTTGCTCCAACAGCCTTGTCAGGCTGAGCCGTACATCACTCCACCAGGGCAACATCAACACAGTGAGCTCTTCCAGGATGTACAGCCTGCCAACTTGAAACACCAGAGACTGGTTCAGGAATTGGATCCATCACAAAACTGATGAAGGGATGTGGGAGCCTACTCAGTGTGCAGTGAGAATCGACTTGTTTTTCGATTAATATTTTTACAGAAAGTGCTCAAGAATATACAACCATTATTCAGGATAGTGTAATGAAACTGTACATACGAATAGGCCAACTTTCAGCAAACATCAAATCATGGACAATCTTGCTTCATCTTCACCAAATTCCTGCCCTTCCGTGTTACTTCGAAGCAAATCTCAGATAGTAAGTATAAGTTCTTTTTTAGAAAACATAATCACAATATCATTATTAAACATTAAAAATCTTATCACTAACTCCTTAAGCAAATTTGTCTTAAACATCACTTACTCTCAGACACTAGCTGCCTAGAAGGAGCTTCAGGGGCAGTGAGCAGGTGAAAACTTCTGACTCAAAAGCAGTCCGCCTGTGTTCCGTAAGGACAGTTTAAGAAAGGGCTACATGACTTCCTTAAGGTGCATCTAATAAGGCAAAATTGTCATTCTTACTCAGTCCATGTAGAGCTTCATTTCCACCGTTTTCCAAGTGATTTTCAGATAAATCAAGAATGCTCAGTTTGGCCAAATTGTGAAGATTTTGAGCTGGAAAAAAATTTTTAATCCAAAATAAAAAGACTATCAGGAAACTATATGTCCATTTTAAAATATCCTTAAAAAATTCTGAGCCTTTGTCTTCTTTGTTGATAGTACACAAGTCATTATTTAATTTGATTCATTGGATTATTCCCAAAGGTATCTGGATAGGTATAACCCCTAACTCCCATGATTGTGACCAAATGGATAGATATTTCCTAGTTCTAAGTTCTGACTAATAGACTTCAGCTCACGTAAAGCCTGAAGCATCATGAAATATAGTTGTTATGTCACTATAGGAAAGTCACTCCATTTCTCTAAGCCTCAGGGTCTTCATCTTTAGAATGAGGAAGTTAAACTAGATTTAACTGTGAGATTGTTTCCAATTCTTAAATGCCCTTATTCTTCAGTAGAAATAAAGGGACAAAAAAGATGCGATGAGCTGTTCTTTGTGTACCTCAGTTTAGATGTTTTTGTTACTGTCATAGTTGTGATGTTAACAATAAAAACTTAATAAGAAAATAAAAACATGAATCATAAAATGCGATCACTCTAGCTAAGAACTGCTTAGTTCTATTCTTCACTCCAGATGACAGGTATCCCCCCTTTTCCAGAATTAGGTTACACCACTTCACTTTTACAAAAGACCTACATTAGTACCTGTTTTTGCTAACTGAAAGAAATCCACGAGGATTTTTGCTTTTACAAAAAAGGAGAAAAGCAAAAATAGTGTTCACCATTTGTTCTGCAGGGAGCCTTACAGAGGCAGCGAGAGGGGCCCCACCAGCTCCTTCCTGGGAACCACACTCCACATCTCAGCATCAAGCCACCAGAGCTTTGAACTATGTCGGTGAGTATCTTTGCTTGATTTCGATTTATTTTGTGCATATCTGCGTTAGCAAGTGAGTCCTAAGGTGTCAGAAAAGCCTAAGAGAGGTTATGTTTTGGATCTGGGAAAACGCTAAAATATTTTCCATAAAAATTGCTTCTTTGCTTAATGCCATCTCGGCTTACCAAAGTTTTCGTAGGAATACTATACTTTCTGACAGAGGGGAAACTTGTATTGATCATGGTTTCGTAATCCACTTGAAGTTTTTCCTATCAAGACTAATTAGAAAAATCTCCTTTAAAAAAATGAGTCAAGTTTTTCATGAATATATACTCTTGTTACAATATTAGCTGTTATTATTTTTAATCAATCATATGAATCCTTTTCTTAGAGTAAAATATCTTTGAGGGGTTGGTGCTTTAAAATAAAAAGAACCTATGGAATTCCTCTTAAAAGAGTACATTTGATATTTTTAGTTCTAAACATGTCTCTCCCCAGTGACAAGTAAAGAAGTAAAGGAGGAGTGTGCTTTTCATTCTCAGACTCCCAGTGCTTTTCCAGCCTTTTCTATTCATGGGTTTCTCTAGTTTTTGGTTCATGTTAGCATATAAATAATCTTAGTATCCTTACAGACTCCCAGCAGTTTTATATTCTATTTTTAAAAAGGTTATACCATCTTTTTTCTCAAAATCTAAATTTAATAAACATCTGAATTGAACATATCCAGTTTATCCAGTAATATGCAAAGGTCTTTCCATACTTGGTATGCATACCCTTGGGGAACTCAAAAGACTCAACTCTTATATTAGTAATAGACATCAATGCTATTTTAACAGGGCAGTGGGTAAGAATTGGAAGGTCTGAGAACATTTAAGGAAATTCTTCTCTCTGCTTCTCAATCATTTATCTATCTATTCATCCAAATATTTATTAAGCAATTATTATATAACAGGATATGTGCCAAGTTTCAAGTACCTACTTATTTTCTTCCTCTTCACCTTATCTTAACATTATAACATCTTCAATTATTCTGAAATTCTCTATTATCCATCTATAGTACATTTTCATTTCAACCAGAAAAATCATTAAAAGTAGGCTAGATATTACCTAGAAGTCTTTATTGTCTTTTCCAGTTTCTCTAAAACTGAAATTTCCTCTTGAGAGGAGCATACATTACTATAAAAGTATCACATGTTCTTGTTCAGCTTACACTGTTCTTGTTCAGCTAATGCAGGCAATAGTTACCTAGGATTTTCACAGCATTTGCCGACAGGCAGCAGGAAACTAATTGGATTTCTTCAAGATCACAGGGTTTGGCTGACAGAGACTTTACTATATAATCCATTCCCTCCCCAATGTCAGACAAGTGGGTCAAACGAAGTAAACACATATTCTTCAGGTTTGTTAGACCTTCAGCTGCAAAAAGAAGGAAAGGAAAGGCATTAAGATACCAAGTTAATTTGATTTTACCACCCATTAATGGGCTGAAAAGAAGACCAAGAACAATTGCACAAGCCCTTGCCATGATCTTTTTGTCGAGACTTTGAGTTATAAAAATCCAAAGAGAGTAATTTTTCTTTCAACTATGACTTTCACACACAAAGATCACTTATGTGGAGATCATTCTCTTAGTAGCATGATAAAAACTATAGTAAATGTGTAGTATTTTAATGGGTATCAATGGGTACCTTTACCATAACTTTTTTCATAGAATGAAGTCTTCTGAATGAGCACTCTCTCCTTAGGATCTCCAAAAATTTTAGAAGGGGTGGAAGCTGAATTCAGAGGGGCAGCATGGAGTCTTCAGTTCTTAGGTATGCTTCTTGCATAACTGTTTACAGCCTAAAAAGAGCCCTGCCTGTGATTGCAATGATATAGGGTCTGCATGATGCTTTACAGTGAACACCACATCCAATGCAGCATGCTCCACCAGGAGAAAGATTTATCTTATGTCAATAGTACAATAGAAAACATTCTAAAATGCCCCTCATTATTAGGTGTAAAGCTGATGAGGACTTGAGGATTGATTAGACATACATTTGTGTCATTAAAATATTTCTTTATCTTGATGGTACTCTAACCTAGAAGAAAGAAATATACTGTTTTCATAATATCTGCCTTACAGAACTTTGAACTTTGGGAAGGTTGCAAATAGTGTATGTAATGCATTGAGTATAGTGCCTAGTACGTAGTAAATGAATATTAATTGTTGTCTTGGGAGAACACATAGCTCAGAGGTTGTGAACATGAGCCCTGAAGTCATTTTCATTTCATACACAATAATAATTGTGTAACCTTGGGACTATTGTGAGGATTCAATGAGAAGAATTATGTAGAAGTGCCTCGTATAGTGCTAACGTATTACACAGTAATTCTTTAATAAACAGTAAATTTAGACTAGTTTATTCAAGTCCAGACTTCGATTCCTTAATAGTAGAACCAGATTGTCTCAGATAGGTGTTTTTGAACTCTTTCTACCAAATGGTGAGAACTTAGGCAAGTCAGTAAACTTCCAGTTTCCAGGGGCAGTAAAATGAGAAAGTTAAAGTAGGTGCTCTCAGGCTCCTTCGAGCTCTGATGGTCTGTGTAACTCATAGGCATGCAATAAATGTTTTCTGAACTCTGAATTAATTTCATTATAAGAAGAATGAAAAAACCAAGGGGGAAAGAAAGAGCCAATAAAATAAAATAAAGAAAATGAAAAACAGCCCCGCTCCCCGCAACCAAAAAAGGCAGGGACATTGGGGGAAAAAGTTTCAACAGGAATCCTCCCTGAACTGGAAGACAAATCATGTGTTCTGCTTGTGTTCCCGAAGTTTTCTTGGTCCACATTCATTCTAGTGTTTCATTCCATCAGTGAAGTTTTATTTAATTAAAGTTAAAACCACAGTATAAACTTTTTATATTGTTGATATGCTTTAAATACAAATATAGTCAATAATTTATGAAGTTTTATTTAATTATGAAACCACAGTATAACTGCTTTACATTGTTTCTATGCTTTTAATCTGCAAGGAGATAAAAACGTATCATGGCTTCTGTCCTAAAAAGGGTTACAATATAGTGGTGTACAATTTACATAAAATGGTGCTGAAGGATTAGAATGGGAGTGGAGAAAATTGTCTAGGAAAACCAATGTAGTCACAAATACATAAAGGCATTCTTGTCTTATATAGATACAGCCAGCATCATAGTCCTGAGTTAACTGTTCTTACTATCAAACTTACATTGATAAAAATTAGAGAAAACAAAAATCTGACCTAGTTTTATAGCATCTTCCTCATTCATCTTAATGTTATCCAGTGTAAGCTTCATAAGGTTCTTCAAATTACCCAAACTGTCAGTTAGACCGCCTGCCAAAAGAAAAGAAATTGGACTGTGCTCAGCTGATATTTACTAAATTTCTGTTACCAATTAAAAGATTTTAGTTGTCACCATCAGCAAGAAATGTTCATGAAATTGACACAAAAATGTATGTTTTTGGTCAGAGATGGACATCTTCCTTAGCTAACAGCATGTTCTCCAAATATAATGGAATCAGATTGGAAAATAATAACTGAAAAATAGCAGGGAAATCTCCAAACACTTTACACAACACACTTCTAAATAAGTATGAATCAAGTAGGAAGTCTCAAGGAAAATTAGACAATATTTTGAAAAATACAGAAATTTTAAAAATATATCAAAATCTGCAACTAACAGACTGCTTAGAGGGAGGTTTATGTTATTGAATACTTATATTACAGATGAGGAAATGTTTCTTCTGAGTCCTTACTACTTAAGAAATAAGAAAAACAAAATAAACCCAATGCTGGAAGAAGAAAGAAAATAATAAAGATCAAGACAGAAATCAATAAAAATTGGAAACAGATAAATAATAGGAAAAAAATCAATGAAAAAAGTTGTATCTTTGAAAAGATCAATAAAATAGATAAAATTCTAGCAAGACTAACAAAGAAAAGAGGAAGAACAAATTACCAATATCAGAAATGAAACATTCAAAGAAGAAATAACACCAATTGTATAAATCACTTCCAGAAAATAGAAGTAGAGGGAATAATTCCCAACTCATTTTATGAAGCTACCGTTACCCAATATGAAACCCAGACCAAGATATCACTACAAAGACTGCAGATGTTAAAAGAATAGAGATTAATGTGAACTAATCTACACACATAAATTTGACAACATAGAGAAAATTGCCCAATTTTTTTGAAAACCACAAACTGCTAAAACACAAACATGACTTAGGTAACCTGAATAGTCCTATATAATTATCAAGGAAATTGAATTTGTAGTTTACAATTTTCCACAAAAAAAAATCTGCAGGCACAGATAATTTAACTTGCAAATGCTACCAAACATTCAAAGAAGAAATAACACCAATTGTATAAATCACTTCCAGAAAATAGAAGTAGAGGGAATAATTCCCAACTCATTTTATGAAGCTACCGTTACCCAATATGAAACCCAGACCAAGAGAATAAAATCAAAGGAAATCAGGCCAATATCACTAATGAACACAGAAGTAAAAATCCTCAACAAAATATTGCCAAGGAATCCAGTCATATATAAAAAGAAAATTATACTACCACTAAGTGGGCTTCATACAAAGAATGCAGGGCAATATTTGGGACTTAATCCATGTAATTCACTATATTAACTGTCTAAAGAAGCAAAACGACATGATCATATAAATTGATGCAGAAAAAATAGTTGACACAATCTAACATCCATTTATAATAAGTATTCTCAGCAACCTAAGAAGAGAAGGAAACTTCCTCAACCTGATAAAACACATCTACAAAAAAAACAAAAAACAAAAAAACTACAGTTTTTTTGTAGTACAGTTAACATCGTACTTAATGGTGAAAGTCTGAATACTTTCTCCCTAAGATCAGGAACAAAGTAAGACGTTCACTCTTACCTCTCCTATTTAACATTGTACTGCAAATTATAACCAGTGCAATAAGGCAAGAAAATGAAATAAAAGCACAACAAATTAGAAAGGAAGAAACAAAACTGTTATTTTTGGAGATGACATAATTATGATAATTATGATAAAAATTTCAAGGAATCTACCAAAAAAAAAAAAAAGAAAAAAGAAAATCCCCCCAAAACTCCTAGAACTAGTAAATGAGTTTAACAAAGATGCGAAATACAAGATGAACACACAAAATACCAATTGTATTTCTAATAGCAATAAATAATAGGCAACCAAAATGTTTTAAAATACCATTTATAATAGCTTCAAAAGAATGAAAAAGTTAGGTATAAATCTAATAAAGCATATACAGGATGAACATGATGAAAACTACAAAATGATGATAAAAGAAATGAAAGAAAATATAAAAACTTGGAAAGAGGAAACCATGCAAATGGATCAAAAGATTCAACATGATAAAGATGTCATTCTCCCTAAATTGGTCTGTAAATAATGTAATTCCAACCAAGATTTCAGGAAGTTTTTGATGATATAAACAATATGATTGTTTATATTTACATGGCAAGGAAAAGGAACTAATATTTAAAAAGTTTTTTTAAAAAAAGAAAGAATAAACTTGGAGAAATAACACTACCCAATTTTATGACTTATTTTAAAGCTACAGTTACTATTACAATGTGGTATTGGCAAGAGGTAGACAAACATACTGGCAAGTGATAGGTCAATAGAAGAGAGTCCAGAAATACATCCACATAATTATAGCCAAATGATTTTGGACAAAGGTGCAAATGCAATTCAAACATGAAAGAATAGCCATTTCAATAAATAGAACAACTGGATATCCATATGCAAAATAAATGAACCTTGATAGAACCTTCACACCTTATACAAATGCTTACTCAAAATGGACCACAGATCTAAATGTAAAACATAAAACTTTGAAAAGATAGAAGAAAATCTTCATGATTTGGGGTTCAGCAAAAAATTCTTAGACATGACACCAAAAGCATGACTCATAAAAGAAAAAATGGACTGCAACAAAATTTAAAACTTGTCGTATGAAAGATACTGTTAAGAGAATGGAAAGACTAGCTAAGATTGGGAGCAAATATTTTCAAATCAGTTGCGATTTGAATGACAAAGGACTTGTATCCAGAATATATAAAGAACACTCAAAACTCAATATTTAGAAAACAAGTAACCCAACTGAAAGATGGGTAAAAACTTGAACAGACACTTCACATAGCGGGATATATAGTTGGCAAACTAGCACGTGATAGGTTTTCAACTTTTATCAGCGAACTATGATGAGATAACACTACACACATAATTATAGTTGCTCCACTTCCTCACCAGCATTTAATATTGTCTGTTTTTTTTTTCCCCTATTGTAGAATGACAAAAATAGAAAAATACGGAGAATACCTTGTGCTAGTGAGAATGCGGAGCAACTAAATCTCTCATATATTGCTATTGGAAATGTAAAACGATACAAACTGGATAATAGTTTGGAAGTTTTTTTAAAAGTTAAACAAGCACTTGTCATATGGCTCAGCAATCCCACTTCTAGGTATTTGCCCAGGTAAACTGAAAATTTATTTTCAAACAAAAATCTGCATGAAAATGTTTATAGTAGCTCTATTCATAATTGCCCAAACTGGAAATAACCTACATGTCTTTCAATGGTGACTACAAAAACTATGGTACATCCATATAATGGAATACAGTTTAGGAATAAAAAAAGGATGAACTAGGAAGAATATGAAGAGACTTGGAGGGCAAAAATAGAAACAAACTTTGGGTATAAATGACAGGGAACTGGATTTTAGCCAGAAGAAAGAATAAGCACTGATTACAATCAAATGCCAAAGGGGACAGGGAGATAATGTTATTACAAAAAGTAGAACAGGTGGGCTCTGTGCCCACCTGGAGATTTCGTGTCTCTTCCAAAGAGCATAGGAGCAAATCACAAGGCTCTCACAACTTGTTACCAAGTGAGGATGTGAGATCTCAGTTGCCAAATCTACAATTTTCAAGAGAAATGAAGAACTTGTATTTGCACATGATACCTCCCAATTTCAAAATGCTGGCAACTCTTTCAGGAAGAAGAGTCATGACTCGGGGATGGGGAAGGGAAGGAGACTTTTCATTATAGGTTTTTTTTATAATTTGGACCACAAGAATTTATTACTCAAAACATAAATTTTAAAAATTAAGGCAAAATATTGGCAAATATTAAAAAGAAAATTCAAAACAACTCTTAACTCACAGAAAATTTCATCTGCAGGTGACAAGTGAGGCAGAGCTTGTGATTGGAAACTAATCCTAGATTACAGTCTAGCAAGGGTCCTGCCAGCCATAGCTTCTTCCCACCTCACAGCAGCCCCTGCTCCCAGCAACAGGGCTGATCTACGCAGATAGGACAGACACTCATCTTTAGAGCTAGTCTGAATTTGGGGAAAACTCCCCTTTATCTAAAAAGATTGCCCCGCATGTGTGTGTCTGAAGTCGGAAATTTCTTCAGGTTAGACAAAATCTACACTTTTTGTTTCCAAAATGAACAATACTTGGGGCTGGGGTTTGTTCTGCAATTTTCCCAGCTGAGAATCTAGTAGCACAATTAGTGACTAGCTCCAGTAGGTAACTAGTTTAATGGCTAGATTTCCTCCCAGATTTTAAGGGGGGAGGGGTGCCACTGGCAGGAAGCAATGGGTGCTGGGTGGAGATAGAGATGCTGAGAAAGGGGAGAGTTCGCTGAAAACAAGCTTAACCACTAAATACACACACGCAGGCACGCACACACACACCCTTTACTACCGTGTTTCCCCGAAAATAAGACCTAGCCAGACAATCAGCTCTAATATGTCTTTTGGAGCAAAAATTTATATAAGACCCGGTCTTATTTTGCTATAATATAAGAGCGGGTCTTATATAATATAATACTGGGTCTTATATAATATAATATAATTTAAGACTGGGTCTTATATTAATTTTTGCTCCAAAAGACGCATTAGAGCGGATTGTCCAGCTAGGTTTTATTTGGGGGGAAACACGGTATATAAACTATATAACTATTCAATCAAACTATATAGCTTCACCTCTGGAAATCCTCCCAATCTGACAGCCTTCCCCCACATGGACCTCTCTCTTCAGCTCTCCCACTTTCCTTGCAAATCTTGACACCTGGTAGAAGCTGTTAGAAAATTTAAAGCAAAATTATATGATATCTAGTATTTCCATGATACTTAACCAGATTGTAGTATAGCTTCAACTTCTTATGTTTACAATACCTGGCAGCCGTTGAGTCTGTAGGTTGTGAATACTCAAAGTTTGCAGGTTTGTCACAGACGTGATGTGCTGCTCGTCTTCTATGGTGAGAGGACTGGCTTCCACCATGAGGGAATGAATGTTCTTACAGGTGCTGAGAACCAAACTGAGGCTTCCAACCAAGCCAGCACATCTCTTAATGTACAACCTGAGGCTTGTAGCAGACCTGACTATCTTCCCCAGATATTTGATATCTTGCTTATTCAACTTGCTGAAATCCCGGAGTGTGACCTCCAGAGTCTTGAATTCCTGCTTCCAGTTGAAGAACAGAGTCACGGCCCTGCTGGGAATGCAGGTTTCTGAGGACCCTCCCGTGTGCGTCCTGCTTCTGTCCTCTGAGGTCTTGTCCCGCAAAGCTGTGGCTGCTCCGTAGAAGTCTAGTTTAATGAAGTCCAGAGCACTTGCACAATTAGGCAAGTGTTCAAAGAAGTCAAATAAGTAATCAGGGATGCTCTCTGAGTTGATATGTAAGCTTTTACCACGAAAGAAAGCTTCAAACTCTTCACTCAGGGCTGATTTGGATATACTCTCCTGGAATAAATTGATGCCACACTCTGTAAAGGAATTGACGTTTATGGCTTTCAGAATTTCTTGCATAGCAGTGCTTCGCTCATTTTGTATAGATTCCTGCCTCCAGAGAGGCCTCTTGGGGATGGAAAGCCCGAGGAGGTTGCCATGCTGATACACTGCTGCGAGGTGTTTCAGAACAATCTTGGTGGCTTCGGCAGATGACCCACACGTATAGAGGAGCAGGTTGCTGTACTTGGATGTAATGTCTGAAATGGTAACCATTTTCTGCAAGTAACTGTTTCCCTTGGTCACCTCCTCTGGCTCCTGAGACATCAGCAAACTGCTGAGTCTGCGTCCCGCTATGTACTCCTGGAATGACTTATGAAAGAATTTATACTTTGGCTTGAACCGTTGAGCTGTGTATTTGCAGAGAAGTCCTGTCATCAGTAGGACGTCCTCATTCACACCAGACACGTCCTCTGGTTCAAAATCAAACCTGTGGGAGAACACGCCCTCCAGAGCTAGGTCTCCACAGTGGTCCAGGCTGCGAGTAAAATCACCGGCACTCACCCCTTTACATCTGTGCTTGTTTTTATGGATCAGCAAGTCAAAGAAGGTGCAGAACAGAGTTGTTTGTGTGTGAGAATGGAACTCACTTTCCCCCATCTGGATTGCACAAGTGATGACCACAAAGAGAGGGGTCTTCATCAGATTCCGCAAGCGCCTGGACTTCTGAATTTGGAGTACCAAGCCTTCAGCAAGCTCCTTTATCAGTACTTCCCGGATGAGAGCCTGGGCACTCTCCTCCATCATATCCCCCAGCTCGGCAGTCAGGGCACCGAACTGCCTGATGTGCCTCAGGCACTCAGTGGTGGTGGTGACGATGACCATATTCTTGAAGCGATGATTTTCCTTTATCAGGGCTTCGATTTCTGGGCAGTTCTGGGCCTTGAATTCATTGTAACCATCCAGGAGAAAAAGAACCCTCTGGCGTAGCTTTAGCAGCATGGCCATGAAAGTCTGCTTCCTAATCGTGTCAGGTATGTCTACCAGTTGATCACACAGGGTTTCGAAGAGTCCACCCTGGGCCCTACTCAGACGGAGAAAGAAGACTAATTTGAATTGCGTCAGAGCTCCGCACTTTCCGGAGGCCCAGAGCATGGCGACTCGCTGGAGCAGGGTGGACTTCCCTTTGCCCGATTCCCCTTCAATGATGCAGGGGCTCTGAAGAGTGTCCAGCAGACCAGTCAGGGTCAGCTGCTCCAGACGGTGATGGTGTTGGTCCTTCCTCCATAGAACAGGTTCTGTGAAGGTGCTTTTCAAATTGAAAATAATGTCAATATCTTCACCCAGCGGGTAGAAGTTCAGAAAAGAGGGGGTATGGTATAAATATTTTAAATCCTGAGCCAAATCATCTAAGTCTCCTTCTGACATCTGGTGAAAAAGACCTGCGAGAGAAGAGGTGAGATTAAAGAGGACCCAGTTCTACGTCTCCGCAGATCCTAGAGTTCAGGAGGATGAAGGTGGAATAATGCTGAGAATCTTCCACTCGTGATTTTAATTTCCTTCCCCAGTTCTAGGCCAGCACAAGCGGTTCCAGACATTTACTCCTGCTTTTGCATGTCACCCTTTACCTTTCCACCCCTTTTGCCTTCTGTTTGCTCCTTTCCACCGCCAAATCTTACAGCAGCTGAGTGGAAACGGGAGGAGCCTGTGTTTGGGTTAAGGAAAGTACATGAGAAGAGTCAGGAGATGGCTGAGAATGATGGCTACGGGTAACTTTCAACAGATCAAGACTTAACCTCGATTAAAACCTGACATGAAATAATTTACCAATTTAAAGAAATAGAAAACAAAATTACTATTCATAAAAAGCAGAATCATGCTCCTTCAGTCAGCCAGGCTGTCTTTACCACAGTGCTTGGATCATGGAGCAGGTGGTCACCGAGCCACCCCTCTCAGAGACAGCCTCATCATACTAAGGAGTGGCACTACTGCGTGGACTTAAGTGCCTTTATTGTCCAGCGCGATTTTGAAGTGAGACTATACACGAAATCATTTCTTCCCTGACCCTGGAGTTACTCGCCAGCTTCATCATCAAGCGCTCTAATAGGAGTTTTCTCTGAGCATGGTCCTTACCATGACCAAAGCCCACCACCTGGTGACATGATGAGGGAGGAGAGCAAAGGCTCCGTCGTGGGGATTATGGATCGTGGTCATGGTTTAGGGGTAGAACAGATACAAGCAAATAGATACTTACTTTGTCCATTCAAGTCCTGAAACAGAGGATAGTTCCACTTTTCAAGGGATTGAAGAAAGAGGTTACAGGCTTCTGGACCCTTCTTCAAAATCATGTGGATGATCCCTCTTGCTGCATCCTGCTCCACCTTCTCACAGCAAATGATGTTTACTTCTTCAAAATTCAGAACATTCCATACAAATAGCTCGTCCACAACTTGCTTTATAACAGTCATTCCCATCCTTTGAATGAGGACTTGACTGTTCTCCTTTAGGAAATTCACTGAGGAGATGGGGGAAGTATACATATTTATTTGTGTCCATAAAATGTGCATATGAGCATCATGTTGCCAGAGCACCAGGCTCACACATTTTTTTTCCTTTGGACCCACGCTGAGTTATGGAGATGCCAAATACTTGAATTCCAGGCCCTAAAGAAAAGTTCTGCAAAGCCATTCATCCCTAACCCCTGAGTCCTTGGTGAGCAAATGGTTCTTCTTTAGTAATGAAGTAAAGTGAGCACTCTTACCCGCCAGTATAAGAGGGTTCCCAGGGAGGTCTTAGTGGGCTTTAGAGTCATGAGACTGGCCTAGGATCTGCCCGTTGCTACCATCTGTCTAACCTTGGAAAGATGCTAAACCTCTTGGAGCCTATTCAATGCTGTGCAGCCAAGTGTTGAACACACTGTCTCCCTGGGGGTAAAGGCCCTAATTCATAGCACTTATCAATCTCCATGTTATAAATATTCCAATGATGACTGATTTGAAGCTAGAAATATATGCCAACTAGCTAACAAAAATCATGAAAATTCAACTATTAGGTCTCACAAAACAGTAAGAACCAGCTCCAGTACACAACTGGTTCCTTATCTGTACAGGGGGGTTGAGAACAGTATTTAACTTATGAAGTTATGAGAATTCATGTATAGTAGCTCATACAAAGTCATAGCTCAGTACATCTTAGCTACTATTTTTAGCCATTATTCTGCTGTCACCATTAGAAGGAGTAACATATTTTCTCTCCCTAGCATTTGGTCTTTTGTGAAGACTATCACTGCGAAACAGTTGTCTGTATCCAGTATAAGCCCTCTACACCCCTCATAGTCCCTGGGGAAGCTCTGTCATTTCTGTGTCTGGCTCTCCAAGTTCTAACTTTGAAACACAGACCACGCTGTACCCAGGCAGTCCGTGACAGCTTGGCAAAATGTCTCCCTGGTTTTTCACTCTCAAACGCTGTCTGCACTAGTTTTCTTCCTGGGCTAGGCTGCCCGTTTTTCAAATCTTTCTGGACTCATGCAAGTGGATTTGCTCCTCCCAAAGGCCCTGAGACCTCTCTGGTGTAAAATGCACCATCAGGCACTCCAGTCCCCACAATCCCACCCCAGCTTGCCTTTCTCTCCGTCACCAGTCTCTACTACTAACCTCGGCTGGAATGTTACCACATCCCTGTCTACACATCCTGTCAGCAAGTCTTTTCTCTCTCCCTCTGGGGTCTCATCTTTTCTCTTGGCTTCGACATCCTCCCTAGGGAGATGACTGTTAAATCTGTCGAGTTATGGTCTTCATTTTACAGCTGCAGAAATGTCGCCTCAGAAAGGCCTAGAGACCTCCACAAGGCTTGTTCTTATTACTAACCGTGGTGTATCTTCCTGTGTATGGAACTACCGTACTCCTCTCTTATCAAGTAGTTAGGTGAAAACAGTGCTGCTCTTGCATTCATTCGTTCAGTATTCATTCTTACCAGAATAACTCTTTGTCTAGACCAGTGCTGTACAGTACAATTTTCTGAGACGAAGAACATGTTCTGTATCTGTGCTGTCTAATAGAGTAGCCAGTAGCCACACGTGGCTATTGAGCACTTGAAATGTGGCTAGTGCGACTGTACCACTGAATTTTAAATTTTATTAATTTTTATTTGTTTACATTCACATTTAAATAGACAGATGGCGAGTGGCCACTACATTGGATAGCACAGGACTACATCCAGTAATCAAAGCGGAAAGAGTTACATTTTTGTTGCCACTTAGATCTACACTATGTTTCTTCACAATGATCTTGACAGGTCTAGCTCTCTGCTGTCTGTCTGGCTGGGCAGATACGGCTCAAGAGGTGAGGCAGGGGACCAATATTTTAAAACTTACACCTGGTCATCGGTTGTGTAAGTCCTGTCCTGTGTGTGATTCTGCCTTTTATCACAGGCTGCCACGTTTGTAACTGAATTCTCAAAACCACAGAAGAATATTTATTGGGAATTCCACATATCACTAGTCAGGGGAAGGCATGAATTGATTTTCCATTCAATAGCATAAGTTTTTGGTAACACACTACGTAACCAGGAAGATTTTATTGCTAGTATACTTACTTGTTCTGAGTAAAACCTTTCCACCCTTCTGTATCTCAAGAGACAGTATTATTTCCAAATGGACAGGTCAGAGATGATCCCAATATTGTCCTCTTCTTTCTGTAAAAGTGCTCTTCATTCTGTAACAAAACAGAACCAGAAACAATCAGGCAGCAACCACTCTCACTTTCGTATTTAATCTTGTTTTACACACACCAAATAAGGACACACTATGCACAATATTCAACATCTTTTTTTTTCATTTACTGTGTTTTTTGAGGCTTTTCCGTATCAGTTATGTATTAAACTGCCTAATTTTTGAAATGAACCTCATTCAGGTATAATTAACAAGCAAGGAAATGCAAGGAGCTTTGGCAGATGTACACAACCAAGTCAATAATACTCCAGGTAAGATTTAGAATATTTCTATCACTGCAGAAAGGGCCCTTGTGCCCCTGTATAGTCCATCTCTCCAATTTCCCACCAAAGCAACCACCAATCTGATTTCTTTAACTATGTTAGTTTTGCCTGTTGTAGAAATTGATATAAATGGAAAAATGTAGTATGTACTCTTGTGTCTAGCTTCTTTCACTTACCATCATGTTTTTGAGATTCGCCTTGTTTCCATGTATTAGTAATTCAGTCCTTTTTATGGCTGAGCAGTATTCCATTTTATGAACAGGTCAGTTTACTTATCAGTTTTCTATTGTTAGACATTTGGTTTGTTTCCAGTTTTTGGCTATTATGAATGAAGCTATGAACATCCACGTACAAGTATCTTTGTGGACATATGTTTTCTCTCGCATAAAGTGAAATTTCTGGGTCATATGGTTAAGTGTATGTCAATTTTATAGAAAGTGCCAAACTGTTTTTGAAAGGGGTTGTACCATTTTACGTGCCCTCCAGCATGTAAAAGCAACAGTTCCAGCTGTTCCAAATCCTCACTAGCACTTGGCGTTATCTGTCTTTTTAATTTTAGCCATTCTAGTAAGTGGGTAGTGGTATCTCATTATGTAGTTTTAATTGTAATTTTTTTGATGATTGATTATGTCGAGCATGTTTTCATGTAGTTTATTGTTTCCTCATAAATATTTTGTGAAGTATCTATACAAATCTTTTGCCCATTTTACCAACTGGTTTGTCTTTTTTTAATTGACTTTTAAGAGTTCTTCATAGATTCTGGATGCAAATTTTTGTTAGGTATATGTATTATGAATATTTTATCCTAATCTGTAGTTGTTTTGATTGTACCTAGTATTTAATTTATAGAGATAATGAGTGTCAATGCCAATGAATGAAGTTTTATTACTTACAGTTCCTAAGAGAAGAACGGTGTGCCACACCCCACAGGGCCACACAGGGAAGTCCCAGAGTTGATCAGGAGGCAGAAAGAGCAAAGGAGGAAGCTTAGCCCAGAGCATCTCTTATGGTTTTCTCAGGAAGGAACGGGTGAGGCAAGATAGGCAAGTTTGAGCAAGTTTGGGATTGCATAGTTTGAATAATTTGGCAGACTCTGAGCTATATGGGTGGCCCTGGAATGATTTCGGGCAGAAAAAGATTGGCCTGGTGTGTGTGAGTTAAGATGAAGTTAGTGTTTAGGGATATGGTCTTTGGATTGGTTCGTTTGCACATGAAAGGCACACTCACAGGGCAAGTTTTCTGCTATACCTAGGAATTAGCTAGTCCTGGGAGGGGAAGTCTCTCCAGGACAGCAAAGCCCCCAAGATGGCAAAGCGTCATAAAATTAGAAAATAAAAAACATGATTAATACAATGGTTTTCCTTTATTCTCTTACATATTTTGAAGAGCAAGTCATTTTGTGAGGTCCAACGTATTAATTTTTTCTTCTTTGATTAATGCATGCTATTTGTGTCCTATCTACAAAATCATTGTTAACCTGAGCCACAAATTTTCACCTAAGTTTCTTTGTTAGGTTTACTTTTAGCTTTTAGTTCATTGATCCATTTTGAGATAGTTTTTGATTATGATGTGAGATAAGGAGTTAAGATTCATTTTCCCCCCTTAGGGATATCCAGTTTTTCCAGCATATTCCATTTTATGAACAGGTCAGTTTACTTACCAGTTTTCTATTGTTAGACATTTGGTTTGTTTCCAGTTTTTGGCTATTATGAATGAAGCTATGAACATCCATGTACAAGTATCTTTGTGGACATATGTTTTCTCTTGCATAAATACCTAGAAGTGAAATTTCTGGGTCATATGATTAAGTGTATGTCAATTTTATAGAAAGTGCCAAATTGTTTTTGAAAGGGGTTGTACCATTTTACGTGCCCTCCAGCACATAATATGGGTAAATATTCTTTACCCATAGAATTTGTGTCTATTTCTGAACTCTGTTCTGTTCCATTGATTTATGTGTCTGTCCTAATGCCAATATCACACTGTTTTGATTATTGTATCCTTATAATAAGTCTTGAAATCAGGTAGGGTAAATCTTTCAATTTTGTTTTTTTCCAGAATTGTTTGCATTTTCATATAAATTTTAAAATTAGTTTATTGATTTCTATTTTTAAAAGAAGCTTTCTTAAACTCTGGTTTCTAGGTTGACATGCAGGGAAGTCATTACTCCATCATAACATCAAGTAAAAAAAGCTAAATAAACTGAAAATCAGCAACTCTTTTTAGATCTATCAGGGAATTGAGGTCACAGGGCAAACTGCAGCCCCAATATTTGAAAGACAGGTGGATACAGAGAATTACAACTTACTGGAGCAGAAAACCACAAGGTGCAGAAACATACGAACAAAATCTCTGAGGAACCAGTATGGGGGGAGGAAATCCTAAACTGTAATTGAGAAATTGCTAGAGGCTCAGTGTTGACAAGTCTGAGAGTTTTAAAAACTCCAGAAAGGGCCAGTCTTAGGAGGGCCACAATGCTTTTGTGAGGTTTACCACTAGAAACCCTACCAGGATATTACAGTGAAGATCCGAACGGTCCCCTCGTGCTCCCACCCAGGGAAGGAAAAAAACCATTTTGAAATATACACAGAACATTCTATTTTTCTTAAGACCTGCCCTCAAATGAAATTTCTTTACCAGAGCCTCACCTATTGGAATATTATCAGAACCCAACTGACATGGGGGGAGGGAAATACCCAGCTCCAACCTCCTCTAGCTTTACACATGGGGGAACAGTTTATTTATTTTGCTACGGAGACATTGAAAAGTCACTACTATCACCCCAAAGAAACAAAAGCATGGAAAACATTAACAGTTCTGGAATATAATGTGAACTAGAGTATTTATAAATTTCTGCTAAACATTTAAGACTTTTAATAACTATTTTTTACTTGTTACCTCATGTGAAAGAAACTTTCTGAAATTAAAAAAATTTTTAAAGTGTTCTTCATTCAACTATGAGCAGATATACTGACAATTCTGGCAGTACTGTCTATTGAACACAAATATGCAAAACGATCCATTTGCTAAAGTCATTGACAAAGTTGCAAAAAGTAAAGCTGAAAAGGGATTTTACTGTTCATTACTATGCTGGACCAATATGTAGGTGTACATTTTTCCTGTTTTTTGTACTGCAGTATTTACTCTAGTTTGTTTATTTTTACTGCCATGTTTCTATACATATAAAAGAAAACTCATTACAAAACAACAACAAACAATGAGGTTGAAAAATGGGCAAAGTTTTACTAACAATTGTCACCCCAATAAATTTTTTAAAAAATGGGCAAAGAACTTGAATAGATATTTCTCAAAAAATGATATACAAATGGCCAACAATCACATAAAAATAACGTTCAACATCACTAGGGAAAAGCAAATCAAACCCACAATGAGAAATCACCATGAACCCAACAGAAAATAACATGTGTTGCCCAGGATGTGGCAAAATTAGAACCTTTACATACCGTTGGTAGGAATGTAAAATGGTACAGCTGTTATGGAAAACAGATTCAAAAAATTAAAAAGAGAATTACCATATGATCCAGCAATTCCACTTCTGGATATATAACCAAAAAAAATTGAAAGCAAAATCTTGAAGAGATATTTATACACCCGTGTTCATAGCATGATTCATGAGAGCCAAGAAGTAGAGTCAACCCAACTGTCAATCAACAGATGAATGGATAAACAAAATGTGATATATACATAAAATGGATATCACTCAACCTTAAAAAGGAAGGAAATCCTGTCACAAGCTACAATATGCTCAGCGAAATAAGCTAGTCACAAAAGGATGAATGCTGTGTGGTTTCACTTATATGCCGCAGTACCTTGAGTAGTGGGTCAAATTCATAGAGACAGAAAAGTAGTATGGTGGTTGCCAGGGGTTTAGGGGAAGGGAAAATAGGGAATAGTTGTTTAACGGATATAGAGTTTCAATTTTGTAAGAAAAAGTTCTGGAGATTGATTGTACAACAATGTGAATATACATAACAATACTGAACTATAGACTTAAAATGGTTGAGATGGTAAATTTTATGCTATGTGTACTATACCACAACTTAAAAAAAATTTAATTACTATCATTAATTTTGTTATATGATTATTATCGAAAATAATGTTATATAAGGGAGGGTTTTTTTGAAATGATTTGTTTAAATATCGAATATGCTAGGTATATCCAGCCAAGATACAAATAGTCATGCTCTTAAGGCCAACTTTTCATTAGTGGAAAAATAAATTAAGAATAAAATGGAACTTCATGTTAGATGGGGCACCAAAGTGGGCCGGCCCGGTGGCTCAGGCGGTTAGAGCTCCACGCTCCTAACTCTGAAGGCTGCCGGTTCAATTCCCACATGGGCCAGTGGGCTCTCGACCACAGGGTTGCCAGTTCAATTCCTCGAGTCCCGCAAGGGATGGTGGGCTGCGCCTCCTGCAACTAAGCTTGAACACGGCACCTTGAGCTGAGCTGCCTCTGAGCTCCTGGAAGGCTCACTTGGTTGGAGTGCATCCTCTCAACCACAAGGTTGCCGGTTCGACTCCTGTGGGGGATGGTGGGCTGCGCCCTTTGCAACTAGAAGACGGCAACTGGACCTGGAGCTGAGCTGCGCCCTCCACAACTAAGACTGAAAGGACAACAACTTGACTTGGGAAAAAAAAGTCCTGGAAGTACACACTGTTCCCCCCATAAAATCTTAAAAAAAAAAAATTAAAAAAAAAAAAAGAACTGGGCCCCAGTGCATCTGTGTGAAGAGCCACAGATCTGAGAGTTTCAGAGATGAGAGAAACAAGAAAAGCTGTCAAAGGAAGAAAGAATGTCTTGTAAGTCAGTTTTTCAAACTGGTCAACTCATTAGCGGGTCATGATATCAACTTAAGTGGGATACAGTTAGCATATTTTTAAAAATGAAATAAAACATCAGAATGCACTGTATTTTTTTATGAAAGTTTTGTTTCAGTTATTTATATATCCTGCCACTGGGCAGTGATGTAAGATGTATTTCATGTTGTGACTTGAGGTCAATAAAAGTTTGAAGGTCAGTGTTCTAGGGTAACCCTGCGGAGGGATATTTAATTCTGCCTACAAGAGGTGACTTTTGAGTTGTTCTTGAAGAAAATCAAAGTTCACCAAGAAGTTAGGGGGAAAGGCTACCTCTAGGCAGAGGACACAGCATAGGAAGGAGCATGAGGGAAAGACTCTGAATATCAGAATTTGGGACAGCACCTGTTGTGAACAAGGGCCTATTTTGATGTCAGCATTGTGTTCAAATTTCAGTTCTACCACTCACAAGCTGGGAGTATTCGACTGGTACACAGAAAGGACTCAGTAAATAGCAGCTACAATAGGTTTTTCCCTCCCTTTCTATGCCCCAAAAAGAAGTGGGTCTGAGAAAAATCAGACCTCCACTGCCTGGGTCAGAGTTTAAGTGACAATGGAGAAAAGAGGAAGGAGCCAAGATGTTCCTTATATTCTTGTAAACAGAATAAACTAGTCTGAGAGTTGGTCATGCAGTCCCTTTGTCCGCTAAAACAATCGATAAAAATTGCTACATGGATCATCAGGGAGGCATCTTAGCTGATTTTGAACATGCTAAAAATTCATATTCAGTTTGGATATTGGTAGTATTCTTCCTACCCACAGAAAATCTGTGACCGGATCATGGAACCAAGTCAGAGACAATTGACTAGTTAGTTATTAATTGTTCTTGAGAATAAAATTAACCCATAGTCTGAAGCTCAGGTAGTCCACTCTCAGTTACCCACTGGCATAAAAGACAGGGTTGTGACCAATTTGCTCCCCTGGATCGTGGCTGTGAACACGTCCCCACCTCCTTAAGCAAGCTGTCCAGAGAATAATTGAATTGCACGGAAGAAGTCCTTTTCCAACATTTGTACTTTGGAAAATAATATTTAGAAGTACAGTAATTATAAAAATGGACATTTTCTTCCAAATGGTTACATGAGCTCCTTAGTGAACTGAAGTTCCTCCGGACCCATATAACCCACATTGATGGATTCGTTCCCACAACTTATGGATGCAATGATGGAAAAGTCATATATAAAGGGAGCAGAGAGGTGGCACTTGGAAGTAGAAAGTGTGTGTGGGCTTTGGCATTGCAGTCCTGAATTCAGATCCTCACTCTGTGGTTTATTAGATGAGTACCCCTCCCTTACAGAGTCTTGCTTTCTTTATTGAAACACTGACATAATATTCATCTCCTCAGACTGTTTGAAGATTAAATGGGAAAGTGATTGGGACAGAGGTGATCAGTGGGTGCTGTCTTCCTTTCTAGTAAAAAGGCTCTAGACTAGAATGTTCTTAGCTCTCCAATAGACTCCAGAAATCTCACATCTTATTGTTAATATTAGTGTTGTGGGTGGAATTGTGGTCCCCAAAATCCATATGTTGAAGTCCTAGGCCCCTCAGGACAGCACCATATTTGGAGGCAAAGCCTCTAAAGAGGTAATGAGGTTAAAATGAGGTTGTATGGGTGGGCTGTAATCCAATCTGACTGGTGTCCTTAACAGGACGATGAGATCTGTACACACAGAGACCCCAGAGATGCAAGCTCAGAGGAGAGACCATGTGAGGACAGGGTGAGAAGGCAGACATCTGCAAGCCAAGGAGAGCAGCCTCAGGAGGCAGCCGCAGGAGAAACCAAACCTGTCGACACTTTGATCTTAGACTTCCAGCCTGCAGAACTGTGAGAAAATAACTTTCTGTTGGTTAAGCCAGCAGTCTGTGGCATTTTGTTATGGCAGCCCAAGAGGACTAATACAGTTAGTCTTATAGAAGTGTGCTGAACTGTTAAGGGAACAATGACGAGACCGGTTCTGTCCTAGTTCTCTAGACAGATACCTGCCTGACCTCTAGTCACCCCATTTTCCATCCCTCTAAGCCAAGGTTGTAGGATTCATTGAAATAAAGTGTATGAAGCCCTGATCAACAATAGGTGTCCTGTAAACAGTAACTTCCTTCTCTGCTCTCTCCAGATATCAGGTTTTTCACCAGTAATTCGGGGGATTGGATGGACTAAGTCAGGGGTGTCCAAACTGCGGCCCGCGGGCCAACTGCAGCCCATGATCCATTGTTAATTGGCCCGCAGCAAATTCCAAAAATATATTTACTTTACTTAAATAAACCAGGTGAGGCAATACGTACTTCACCTCGAGTGAGTGGCCCGGCTGTTTGTGTATCTTACCACATATGGCCCTTGGTGAAAAACGTTGAAAAAAGTTTGGACACCCCTAGATTACGTAGTCCCTCCAGGTCTTTTCAGCTCAGCTTCTGAGATTATAACAGTTTTAGGAACTAGAGTAGGTTTTCCTCCCATAAGCCCAAAGTATATTTTCAAAGTCCTTTCTCTCACTTTGTCTCACGGTAAACACAAATCCACTCCTCTAAATGTATATTTAAACATAATTCTAAGTAACCTATTGAAACCCCACTAGGCAAGACTGACCACCCCCAAAATTTTCCCTGCAGGCAAATTCAACCAGCCATGCAAAACCACAGTCTTCAGTGTTAAGGCTTTTATACTTCCCAGACACAAGCTTTAAAGGAATATAAACCCAAATTTTATAATAATATATGGTTCCAAAACCTACTTAAAACTCCATTCTCTACCCCCACAGTACCTGGCTGAGCAATCCAGTTACCCTCTTCTTGGTGGATCATCAGAAGACGCTTTTAAAATTTAGTTTCTTTTAATTTACTTTTGGTGTCAGAATGACGCCTGGTGTCACATAGATCTGATGTCTTCCTTTTCTGTGACCAGGGATTATAAGAGAAGTGCAAACAATGACAAGTTTTTTTTGTTGTTGTTTTTTTCAAAGCATAGTACAAATGGTTTGGACAGAAGCACTACCTATTCAGAAAGGGAAGGTGAGTGTAAGTAGCAGTAGGCAGAGAAAGAAGTATATCTTGAGACTTAAAGATGCAAAAGCCAGAAATTTACATGAGGAAAGGAAATAATCATTTCTTTCCTATTTGTCTTGATATAGGAATCCTATTGCTGTTGACTTATTTATTTTACAGCTTTAAATGAAGCAAAGTATTTTGAACGTTTACTTTGTATTATTTTTATGATTAACTAAGAGAACGAGAGAGAGCAATGAAAGGAGCTGGTTTGGTTGGTTAAAGCCTATTACTACTGTGGTCAAAGTCATGCTTACCACCTGTATCCTGGCTCCTGGCCGACTTCTAGCACATGAGTACTCTCAGTCACCAGGGTCCTGCGGAAGGTTAGCAGGTCACCACTATCAATTCACTCCACATGCACAGTGCAGTCTCCTGAATACAAAGAACCCAGACACCCACTGGCACACCCGTATTCAAAGCTGTGTTCATAAACTCCAGGAAGCCAGTTTACACCAAGCTCTGGAAATTGTGAAATCTCCAAGTACTTCTCTCTCTTTTTCTTTTTTAGAATTTTCTTTTCACTATCGATATACTATTAGGGAGCGTTGACAGCTTATTTGTTTTCAATTACAGTTGACATACAAAATTATATTAGTTTTAGGTGTACAATATAGTAATTAGACATTTGTATAATTTACGAAGTGCTCGGGTACTCCTCTTGAGAACAAAATTCTTGCATAATCTTTCCCCTATCTTTTCACAAATGACTACAAACTTTTTGTTATATAACTTCTCATTTCAAAAAGAACATTCTGACATTAACTTAGATCTGACAAAGAGGGATATCTAAGTTTTCCCATAAATAAGTTTCTACATTTCAGGTTTTCTATGGGAAAAACAGCAGTGTTTCCCAACTTATGAAGTGGGCTTCTCTGAAGTGAGATCAAGGGCTGTGCTATCATCTGGATTTTTTAAACTTTAATGAGACCTATATGTAAATGTATGTTCACAGAGAAAAAAATGTAAAGATAGGTACCAAAATATTAACAGTGCTTATTTCTCGGGGTAGGATTATGGGTAATTTTAAGTTTTCTTTTTTTATGTAGTTATATATTCTAATTTTCTATCACAAACATTTATTATTTTTGTAATAACCAATGATTTAATACAGGATAAAAACAGAAAATGCAGAAATGTGGTTTTAGCAGGCCTCCCAAGTATTTCAGGTCTTAACCCCTAGAACCTGTAAATGTTATCTTTATAGCTGTGATGAAATTAAGAATCTTGAGATGGGGAGATAATTGTGGTTTATCTGGGTCAGCCCTAAATGCAATCACAAATGTCCTGGCAATTCTGAGTCCTTATTGTATGAATTGCCTGTTCAAAGTCTTTGCCTGTTCTTTCTTTGTAAATCAACTATATTGAATTATAATTTATACACATGGAAATACACCCATTTAAAGTTGTTTAAACATTTCCGTTGCCCCAAAACTTCCCCTCAAGCCTACATATTTGTAGGCAATTTCCTAGAACTTAACTACTAATAATCTGTTAATCAGAAGCCTCACCAATAACATAAACAGTTGATTAACACATATTTTGTATGTTATATGTATTACATACTGTATCTTACAATAAAGTGAGCTAGAAAAAAGAACATATTAAGAAAATCATAAGGAAAATACATTTACAGTATTTATTGAAAAAAATCCACATGGGCCGGCCCAGTGTCTCAGGCAGTTGGAGCTCCATGCTTCTAACTCTGAAGGCTGCTGGTTCAATTCCCATGTGGGCCAGTGGGCTCTCAACCACAAGGTTGCCAGTTCAATTCCTGGAGTCCTGCAAGGGATGGTGGGCAGCGCCCCCTGCAACTAAGATTGAACACGGCACCTTGAAAAAGAAAAAAACAAAAACAAAACAAAACAAAACCAAAAAAAAAAAACAAAATATACATCACCCATCAAATTGTCATGTTTTAAAAAAATTACCATATCCAGTGTTGATAATGGAGATAGGGGTAAGCAAAAAAGTACTCTTACATTCTACCAACAGAGGTACAATTTGCTACCTCTTGGAGGACAAGTTAGCACTATGTATTTAAAAACTTTAGACATCTTTACCCTCTTTGGCTTCAGTTATTCCTCTTTTTATAATCTATCCAAAGGAAGTATTCATGAATATGTATAAAGGTACAGATACAAGGCTGTTTACCAAGGTGCTGTTGATAATTATGAAAAATTGGAAAGAAATCCAAAGTCCAAAAGATAGGGAGTTGGCTTTAAGAAACTATAAAATATCCATTAATGAAAGAAAAAGCAACATTAAAAATGTAGAAAAATATATGGGGACATTGGAAAATATTATAAAACAATGTGTGTGGAATAGTATATTTTATATATGAAATACTTAGATAAAGTGTTGTAAGAATTTACACCAAGATGTTAATTGTGGTTACCTCTGTAGGTCACATAACAGGGTGATTTTTGTTTTCTATTTTCTCCAATAGGTATGTATTCATTTTACAATAAGAAAAAAATTATAAACACAAAAATAAACAACAAGCCATTGGTTTCCCACTCAGGTTTGAGGAAGTTTCGATGAATAGCAGAAACATAAAAGTCAGATCAGCAATTTAAACACAGCATTTGCACCCCTCCTAGGAGGTCAATAACCCATTATTTAAAGAACTAAAAACAGGACATGAATTCCTGAAACAAGAATAATACTCTGAAAATATCTTGACCTCAGCTGCCTAAAGTCTGGACGGGAGAAATGGAGGTCTACAATTTATTAGGATTATATCCTCATTGACAAAATGGTTATGAGAGTGTAGCAGGACCTGTGTAACCACATTTAAAAAAATCTGCTCTTTTAAATTTTGTTATGACTACTGCAAGTTGATTGCTTAAGGTGTCAAATTCAGTTGACACCCAGAGCTGTGTGAAGTATCCCACTGACTTGAACAGTGCCCCCCAAAAACAAAGAACAAAAAAACCTTAAGCATCAAAGGGAATTAATGGTTGTTACACTAGGAAAAAAAAATGTATTTACAAGAAGACATATATAGACTGTAAGGATATAGAAAAGCTGAAATAAAAGGATGGGCACAGGATTCTGGCAAAATAGAGTAAGGAGCTCAACAGACACTCCTACATCAATTTAATTGGTGAAAACTGTTTTTAAAAACAGTCGTTTAATGTCTCTGAAAATTGTCCTAAGGGCATACAGCAAGTGGTGTAACAGTCTTTTGAGAGAAATTTATTAAATCGTGTTAAGAATTGTGTGAGAGTGGCGATTCCATTTTGAAAGGGGCAAGCTGTAAAAACCAGGGGTTGCCACACCCCCCGTGCCCATTCATAAAAAAGCAGGGGTGTCACTGTGGGAAGAGCAGGTCTCTGCCTGAAGCTCTGGTGCAGTCACATAGGGCTTCTGCCTAGGCAGAAAAGCAGGCCATAAAGACAAAAAGTTCCCTAACTCTGGAACCTTAGGTATTATTCAGAATACCTAAGACCATGGTTGAAAACCATAGACATCTTGATGAAGAGCAGTAAGAAGAGGTTACCAGCTACCTGCCAGATGGTTAATGGAAGAACTAAGGCAAGAGACATTCAGGAGCCCTCCTGAGATCAGAGCTCACTCTGGAGATCTGGGAGGCCGCGTGCACACATTAGTTTGCACTCACTCGGGCAATCAGAGCCAGACATGGAGGAGATTTAAAAGAATTCCCCAACCCATCAACACAGGACGAAAGCCTCCCTGGCATAAATGGCTTAAATACAACCTATGACCAAACACTTCCTGAGCAATAATATTGCCACTGTGACCGAAGGGGTAATTCCTGGCAAATCACGCTTAAAATCATGTCAGCAAAATGGCAGACCAGGAAGCTCCAAGACCTCATTTCCCCAAGGAAACAATAAAGAACAATCAGAAACTGGCAGAACTAACTTCATAAGAGTTCTGGGGAACAAAAGTCTACAGCAACCATATGAATATCCAATCAAGAAAAAGCTACCTTCAAAACGGTAGGAAATGTCGTGACATTTTCACTTGCCTTTGCCCCAACCCCAAACAAAATCTTGGGATCCTAGACCGGGGCTAACTTCTAGAAACGTTCCTAGTTCAAAAATCCTCCAACCTACCCAGTTAACAAAAACGGAGGAAAGAGGGAAAGAAGAGCCAGAAGACACGAGGCTTAAAGGAAACAAAAACAGCCAAAAAGAAGGTGGAAGCCAGACTAGTCCACGAATTAGAAGGGAACTTTCAGTCCTGCGGAAACTTCCGGAATCAACAACAAGGCGACCCAATCAGAACATTGCTACGGGAGCCAATGGGAGAGCACATTACAAAGAGCCAATCCCAGCTGCGCTGTCACTGTTATGGTCCTGTCAGGGCGCCGGCGTCGTGGTGTTTGGGCGGTCGCCACCGAGAGGACTTTGGCGGGGCAGTCTCGGGGTAGCCCCCGCGGCCCCCTGCGCGTGTTGCGGTCTCGCTTCCAGCCTGCCTCTCCCTGCTTGCGGGCCGCACCGTCGGGCGCGCGTACGGGTAGGCGCCGTGGCCACCTCGGGGCCTGGGCCTGCCGCAGCCTCCTCCACCGCCGCAGGCTCTGAGGGGCCGCGAGATGCAGCCGCCGGGCCCGCCCCCGGCGTATTCCCCCACTAACGGGGACTTCACCTTTGTCTCCTCAGCTGACGCAGAAGGTGAGACTGCCCCCCCCTCCCGGCGGGCCCGTCACCTCGGAGGACACTGGGCCTGACGCGGCGCGGTCTTTCTGCCGAGGGGGTTGTGGCCGGGTGGGGACGGGCAGCAAGCTGACTGGTGACTCAAGCCCTCTGCGTCTGCGGGGCCTTCGGCGGGGCCCGAGCGGCCGAGGGAGGCGCGTGGGGAGCTTTCCGAGTTCTTTGGGTCGGCTCTGGCTTTCCCCACGGCGTCTGGGGCCGGTCTTTCTGGGTGACTCGCCCACCTCAAGTGGATCCACGGAACCCGAAGGTTTTAATTCTGAAATGACTTGTTACTTAGAAAAACGATTGTTTGGCCAGAGTAGGTGTCAAAGGAGAACGAGGAAGGAGCGCAGTGTTCCTCTGTTATTTATCAAGAGGTAACTTTTGTTGGGATTGGATTCGGCGCTGCAAATACATGGAATTTGAGATCTTGGCGACGTCCCACTTTTCCTCCTTTTTTTTTTTTTTTTTTTTTTTTTAGTGTTTGACCTCAATATTCAGAGAAGTAGACCCACCTACATTCGAAACTTCTTGTAATCCAGCGAGGTGTTCCCAGGAGCTTCTGCAGCTTTCCCTGGACTGTTTTGACGAATATTTCTCTCTAGCGTAGGAAAATTTACCTCCTTTTCTCTGTTCCTTACCGGACTCTGAAGCTGCAATCTTTCCTTGCCAGTTATGTTCACATTTTACTTTTATTAGACTTTGTACACCAGTGATTTTCCAGTAACCAGACGTCCTGTCTGACAGGAAAAATAAATTACATTTACCTACAGAAATTGCAGTCTAGAGAAGAATGTGGTATTTCCTCAGACATCTGGTGTCATCGTGCATCAGTTAGTACAGTTTGTTTTCCCTGTTTTGTTTTGTCTTCCTTATTTTGCTTTTTGATTAGTATTGTTTTTTTTTAAATAGTACTGTAGTTTTGGGTTACAATTTAAAATGTAAAATAAAAATGTTATCTGTCATAGAGGACATAACTGATACATTTCTTTTAAATTTAACATGACTATTTGGCGAAATATAGCAAACCAGAATATTGCAATTTGTTTTATCTACGTTTGGTGGCAAAGTGCTTAGGAAGGCATAGCAACTTTAATTTCCCAGGCTTGAAAAAAAAAAAAAAGTGTATCATTGAGTATCAGAACCTGAGATTTGTTCAAACTCCTGTATCTGTGTATAAAGTTTTCCTATCCTCTCTTCCCCCAGGAATTACCTTTCTTGAATACACCTAAGAAATCTGACAATAATATAATGAGCTAACCCACTGACTCTATGCTAAGCCAAGAAACCTGGAATAAGTAAAATCCATAAGGTTTATTCAAACTTCTCCATATAGCCTTCAAGGATATATAGACTCCCTTTACATGCAAGGATATATACACAAGGGTAGATAGATGTATAATAACACTCTCAAGTGTATAACTCTGTACAGCTGAAATTTACAGAGTATTTTAAGCAAATGTCTTGGTTGGTCTCTATAAGAATCCTGCTGAGTTTTATTATTCCTGCATTTTATAATAAAATAGGCTTAAAGAAGTTCAGTAACTTCCAAATGAAGGATCTGTAATGGAGATCTAGTGTTCTGTCTCCTCAGATTTCTTTCCACTAAATCTTGATGCCTCTTTGTTATATTTTAATACATCGAATAGTGCATCTGAAGTGTAGCATTAAGAGTCTTGGTTTTGCATCCTGCCTTTACCAGTTGCCATCTGTGTGATGATATTGGGCAAGTTACTCAGCTTCTCTTAACCTCGGTATTCTCATACACAAAAAAGGAATAATAATACCCAAGTGCTTTTGCAGATTTTGCAAATCTTTTGCAGGTGCAAAGCACTTAGTACAATATCAGGTAGAGTGAAGATGCTGCTGTGTGGATTTCAGTATTAACTGGCCCCACACTTAATTTTTATTGTTCTCCAACATGACTCTGCAATCCAAGTCTTTTCTTTGGTTCCTAAGCATGTCATGTAAATTCTTGCTTCTCCCATTTTATGCTGTTTCTCTAACCATGAATGTTTTTGTCTTAAAGATATTTTTAGTGTATACCTTCCTTCTAGATTCTATCCACATCTCTCCTTAATGGTACCTTTCCTAACTATTTGACCACACATGTCCTTTTGTCCAAAAATCTTCCTTGATGTTTCGTCTCCATATCTATGCATATCCTGGTCCTCATGCTTAAAATGCCTGTCTCCTCTTTACCCCAAGTTGAAACTTAAGACTGAACTCAAATGCTTCTTCTTTGGTGAAACCTTGTTTAACTGCCCCTCAGAAACAGAAACTTCTCTAATCTTTTCTATGTCCCAGCACCTACCACGGAACCCAGAATATAAACATCACAAAATAATTGTTACAGAAATAAATGATTACTGCTTTCTTTTATCTCATGTGACATTGATACTTTGGACTACAAAACTTAGCACATTTTATATGGAATAACTAAAAAATTATTTGATTTAGTGCCAGAAGACTTCAATTAAAGTCCCGACTCCTATAGTAGTTATGTGATAATGGGCAAGTTACATAGCTTCTATAAACGTCCATTTTGTCACCTATAAAATGAAAAACAACACTTTGTGAGAATTATTTAAGATAATCGTTTAAAAGCAGGATCCATAAATATAGTTGAAAGAACATGAGCTATGTGTGAATAAGCCAATAAATGAATAAGTAAATGAACAGTGAAATACAGACCAAATATTCAAGTCTCTGGTATGAAACTACATCCAAAAGCAGTGATGAAATGCAGGTGTATAAATGCAAGAATGTAATGATACTGTTATATATATGTAAAGTGTAGTATAGAAGTCTTTAAAGCAATCCTTTGAATTTATTTTGTATCAGACAAACTAATTATTTGCCTGGTTTATGTCCTAGACCTTCAATCAGCATTGGGTTTACCTGGGCACTTAGTAATGCAGAATCTGCTTTAATTATAATTTGCATTTTAACAAGATCCTTCAGTGATTCATATGCACATTAAAACTTGAGAAGCACTGATTTAGAATGATGGAAGATCAGAAGAGGAGGAAATTTTTAGCTGGGAGATCAAGGACAATTTGATGGAGGTGATATTTTGCCAAACTTTGAAGGATAAATAACATTTTGTATATGTAGGATGGAGAGAGAACCTCCATTTGCAAGGGACTGGATATGAGGAAGTCCCTGACCCCAAGAAATGACCTAATAAAAAGATTTAAAAATTTCATTGTATGTAATAAATGTAATAAAAGTATGGTTCAAAGAAGGAAGTGGTTAATTGTGTAGGAAGGGATCAAGGAAGTCTTCAGGGACAGATGAGGTATGTTTTGAAGAATAAATAGGAGTTTTTCAGATTGGAAAGCTGGAAGAGCATTCTCTTAACTACCTAAGTAAAATAATTGGTGGAGGCAATCCCTGTAGCTTATACTTCTCAGTTTTCACAGACATAAAACAATGCTGATTTAGACCATGCGCTCTTTTGGTTAGAACTGTGCTTTATTCCCAGTATTATACCGACTGCCTAAAACAGAGCCTGGCACGTATCAGGAACTCAATAAATGTTTGATGAATGAATGACTACATGATACTTTTTGATTAAGATAAAGGTGTTGTGCTACTAGAACTGAAGCCAACACTAATTTAACAGAAATTCAACAGTTGGAGAGGACATGAACAGACAACTAAGCGAGAAAGATGATCTAAGCCACCCAATAGCCATTTCCCATCCTCATATTTTTCTACCTCTAAATGTCTTTGTATTTATATTGGAACACTAACTTTTTCCTCCAAATCTTAAAGGGAAGTTTTCTTTTTTCCTTTCCTAGGATAACTCTCTACCAGTGCTTTTTGCTTTTATTTCCGTATCTCTCTGCTTCATTTGGAACCTTTCTTTTCTCTGTTTTTCTCTCTAGCATTTTCTGTTTCTTCTCTGGTTTCTTCCATCTCTGCCATCACTCATAGGTCCCTCCTAATGGACAGAATTTTTAATTAACTCTATTACTTTCCTTTTTCCTTATTTTCACAGCTAAACTATCTTATTTCCTATTTCCTCGGCATCCAGAAATCTCTACCACTCTGCTGGAATTTCACTTGTTTCCTATCATCTACAGAACTATCTTCGACAGTTTCCCCAAAGGGAAAGGTTCCATGACAGCTTAAGTTTAGTAAATAATGTTTAAGCTAAGTTAAACCAGTTTCCTTAAGGCAGAATACCCAGAGACTTTAATATGCCAGTATTAGTTCTGAAACTCGAAGTGGGCATTGTAGTATGCAGGGTCCTCCAAACTTACTGAACGTTAAAAGTCTTCTGTGGAGGGCATCTGGTAGGATCCAGATTGCACAGAACACGCATGAAGAAACACTTGCCTATAAAATGAAAGACAGGTGGGGTTTTTTGGCCTGATACTTAGCCCTCTTAACAGTTTGTCCCCAACCTGTCTTCCACAACTTTTGGAGATGAAATCTGTGCCAATCACATGCCTTTGTCCCTGCCATTTCTTTTCCTTGAAATGATTTCTCATTCCTTCTCTGCTCAGCCAGCCAGCCCTCATAGCCAAATTCAGGTTCTACCTCCACGTAGCCTTCCTGACCACCTCTCTTGATAGCTTAGGTCTCTTTACTCCTATGGCACCTATGACCAGTTGGAAATACTCACTGTTTACCTACAGAAGGGTGTGTTTTCCACTACTGATGGGATTTTGTATCACATCTTATCTTAGATTTTTTTATTGAGATAAATTCACATACCATGAACTTCATGTTTTTAAAGTATCTAATACAGTGGTTTTTGGTTTATTCACAAAGTTGTACCATCGTCACCACTATCTAATCCTGGAACATTTTTGTCGCTCTAAAAAGAAACTACATAACCATGTACCCATTTTCAGTCACTCTCCATTCTCCCACTTGCCTCCCACTAATTTACATCTCTATAGGCTTGCCTCTTTTGGATATTTAATATAAATGGGGTAATATAGTATTTTGTGTCTAGCTTGTTTTGCTTAGCATGTTTTCCAGGTTCATCCATGTTGCAGTATGAATCAGTAACTCATTCCTTTTTCTGACTGAATAATATTCCATTGTTTAAATATACTATCAATTAGATTTTAAACTCCTCAAAGTACCTCACTTCTTTATATCACTCTCTGCATTATAGAAATAAATAATCCATAAATATTTATTGATGGATTAGTTGATTAATCTTGAAAATGAGGGAGGTAGAATGCAGACTGTTGCAGCCTCTATGGAAGGCAGTGTGGAGGTTCCTCAAAAAATTACGAATAGAATTACCATATGACCCAGCAATCCCTCTCCTGGGTATCTACCCAAAAAATCTGAAAACATTTATACATAAAGACACGCGCGCTCCAGTGTTCACTGCAGCTTTGTTCACGGTGGCCAAGACATGGAAACAAGCAAAATGTCCTTCGATAGAAAAATGGATAAAGAAGTTGTGGTATATATACACAATGGAATACTATTCGACGTTAAGAAAAGATGACATAGGAACATTTGTGACAACATGGATGGATCTTGAGAGTATGATGCTAAGCGAAATAAGTCGGACATAAAAAGCAGAGAACCCTATGATTTCACTGATATGTGGTATATAAACCAAAACAACAAAAGAACAAGACAAACAACTGAGAGACAAAAACTCATAGACACAGACAATAAGTTTAGTGATTACCAGAGGGTAAGGGGGGTGGAGGGTGGGAGATGAGGGTAAGGGGGATCAAATATATGGTGATAGAAGGAGAACTGACTCTGGGTGGTGAACACACAATGGGATTTATAGATGATGTAATACAGAGTTGTACACCTGAAATCTATGTAATTTTACTAACAATTGTCACCCCAATAAATTTAAAAAAAAAGAATATTAAAAAAAAAAGAAAATGAGGGAGGTATTAAAGTGAAAATTACTTAATGTTTGTGATAGAGTACCTCTTGCCAAAGGCTAGAAACTTGACTCTAGTTTCTCTCTCACTTTCTGATATTCAGTTGGCCGATAAAATTATTTCAGAATAGCTCCAGAATAACTATATAATTATTTTTCCCTCTCTACTGACACTGCCTTAGTTCAAGTCCTTACCATTTCTCATCTATACTCTTTACTGTTGCTTCCTGACCATACTCCCTGCTCAAATTTCTCTCCTGTTAAGGCAATCCTCCATAGTGCAGCTAAGATTATGTTTCCAAAATTCAAATCTAATTTTGTGTATTTGTTTTATTAAAAGTCTTTAATGTCACTTCTTGATTTAAGCTATATGCAGCTATTTGGCCTACTATTAATTAATTTGTTCAACCAGCACATTGCCTACTAAGGACCAGACTCAATTATAAGTACTTGGGATATATGATCAAAACAAAACTACAACAAAAACACTTAGTTCCTTAGTTCCTAGGAACTTACAAACATTAACCAAGTAATCACAAATATATTATTTTTTCCAAAGATGACTTCCTCTTAAATCCATTTATATTTATTATCTTTACATTTTTCTTACTTAGAAAATGACAAGAATATTATACATAGTGTAGTAAGAAGGAATTAATTTAGTGGTTTTTAAATTCTGGATACCTAAGAGTTGACAAACAAGCCAGCTGGTTCTTACTCTCATTTAACTTAAGACAGCTGTACTCCTGGAGTGATTTGGAATCTTTCTCCTTGTTTTTTGACATGCTTTACTTGTTAGCTTGCTAACATGTTAGGTTAACTACCAATTTTTTGGACTTTTTTGTTGGGTTTTTTTTTGTACCCATGCCTAGTTGTGTCTGGAAGGAGCATATTGGGGGATGTGTCAAACTGCTGTTCCTGGCATTTCTATGAATTGTAAGCTAAAGGTGCCTTTTTGAGGTTTGGGCATCCACATTAGGACAAACTGTTAAACATTACAATTCTTGATCATAGTATTCCTTAGCACTATAATTTATATATCCTTTCTTGGTTTAGATTAAGGACTTTAAGTGTAGTCCTTTCTACAGGTCAGGAAACAGTTGTTAAGGTCCTTTCCTGCCTCATAATTCCAAAACCTTTAATGTCACTGCTGTACTAATGACTTCCTGATCTAAATCTTCCTCTTGTTAAATTGAGAAAAGCACTCTTTGTACCTATTGGAAATGGAATTTTAGTTAAATTTCAACTTTCATTTTCAACTATGTTTAAGACAAAGAAGCAAAAAGTAATTCTGAGAGAATATTTTAATTCCAAGATTCTATGACAGCATCTACAGGGACTATTTTTAAAATTTAAGTAAAAAGGACAGTACATTCAAAAGTACTTGCATTTTATCTCTGAGTAAACTCCTTTATAAAAACTTTTTAGAATCATATGTTAAACCTTGAAAGAACTTTGAATAGGAAACTGGAGAGCAGAAGACATTAATGATTCGCTGTATTAATTAGTAGCTAAGCTGGGACTTGGCTTCAGAATGCACACTTTATTATAATTAATTGCAGGAATTGTCACAACCAGACCAAGATGTGGCTCATAATTGATCCACTCATTGATTGAAGTTTAAGCCAAAATTTTAATGGCTGTTCTCAAAAGCTAATCCTAAAATTTAGGTTAAAAATAGCCTTTCTTTCTCCTGTATGTGATCTCCAGAGAAAATATGTCTGTGTTAAAAATGTCCTGGTTTGCTGTTGCCAAAATTATTTTCTAAAGTACCACTCTAGTCATGTGACTTCTAGTTAACCACATAAAAACATGGTGTTTACTAGTGCATGTTGTCTGGTCCTACACATGTGTCTTTTCTTCTTAATTCCTGTATGACCTCAAGCAAGTTCTTCACTATTCCCAGTTTTTTTCAACCGGAAGATGTGACATTTGTACTATTGTGATTATCTGTAACCTTAAGCTACTGTACAGACTGTGAATGGAATTTATTTTTTAATGTGGGTAACTGAATCTCTTCATCTTTTTTTAGAGCTGATCTAAAAAAAAACCCTTTTATTTTTGCCAAAACTAAAGATGAATGATATAACTACATAAAGAAAAGTTAGCTGAAACAGGGAACTCTTACAAGTCACATTTACCTATAGCTAAGCATTCTTGTATGAAGCATTTAGTATAAATATTTGGTGATTTAAATAAAAGAATGTGTGAATATATACATTAGAAAGTCATGTATAGTTTTAGCAAATAAGTTATGTCTAGTGGTTTGTGTGTGTATGTGTGTGTGTGTGTGTGTAATGCCTTTAAAAAGAATCTATACAATCACTTTGTTCTGAAGCACACAATGTATATAATAATGAAAGGAATCCAAAATGGTGTCATGTATTCTATTTTGTATATATTTTCCATTTAAGATTTACAGTTATTGTTACCAGTCTAGATTCTCGTACCAGTCCAGCTAATTAGCTGCAGAACCTTTCCTATGTCTTCACCTCTCTCATCTTTTCTTTTCTTGTTGTAAAATAAAAGATGGTATTTAGGTATCTCTAACTTTAAAATATGAAGACTGTATGCAATAGACCTTAAAGTGATAATTGTCTTAGTTGAATATACGCTCATATTAGTTAAAATTCACACATTTTACCTTGGTTGATAGTTTTGTTCTCTTTTCTCCTAAGAGCTCAGTGGTTCAATAGGAGCTCCAGATGTCAAATTAAACCTTGGTGGAGATTTTATCAAAGAATCTACAGCGACTACATTTCTGAGACAAAGAGGATATGGCTGGTTGTTGGAAGTCGAAGATGATGATCCTGATGATAACAAGCCCCTCTTGTATGTAAAAATAGTAACGTGTAGTTTTTGGTTTTTCAGGGTTGTCTGTGGGATCATTACAATTTTTCATTATTAATTAAAGATAAATATGGAAAATGTTAACCTTTTTGATCAAAAGTTATGGCTTTTTTCAATTTTACTAGTAATTTTAAAAAGCTGAAATAATAGAATATTTTAACTTATTAAATGGCAAAAATTAAAAGAATCATAGCACATGCATTCGCACACACACAGACACTCACACACACCCCACCCCATAAACTGTTCAAACTGTTAGGGCTTACCTCAAGTAAACATGCAATCTAAAAAAGCAGAGCGCTTGGGTGCTTGCTGTGGAATATCAGTTTAAGACAAATCAAGACTTCCAAAAACATTACCACGCCACAATCTCTCTCACGTAGAAATACTAGAGCTACCACTGAGAGGACTGTAGGGGGGGCCTTTTTTTTTCACAGATATTTTTTATTGGGGAAGGGGAACAAGACTTTATTGGGGAACAGTGTGTACTTCCAGGACTTTTTCCAAGTCAAGTTGTTGTCTTTTCAATCTTACTTGTGGAGGGCGCAGCTCAGGTCCAGGTCCAGTTGTCATTGTTAGTTGCACGGGGTGTAGCCCACTGTCCCTTCCAGGAGTTGAGGAATCAAACTGGCAACCTTGTGCTTGAGAGCCCGCACGCTCCAACCAACTGAGCCATCTGGGAGCTCAGCGGCAGCTCAGCTCATGGTGCCGAGTTCAATCTTAGTTGCAGTGGGCGGAGCCCACCATCTTTTGCAGGACTTGAGGAATTGAACTGGCAACCTTGTGGTTGAGAGCCCTCTCTCTAACCAATTGAGCCATCCTGGAGGCAGCCTGGAGGCAGCTCAGCTAAGATTGCCCTGTTCAATCTTAGTTGCAGGGGGTGGATCCCACCATCCTTTGTGGGACTTGAGGAATCGAACTGACAACCTTGTGGTTGAGAGCCCACTGGCCCACGTGGGAATCAAACCGGCAGCCTTCGGAGTTAGGAGCACGGAGCTCTAACCGCCTGAACCACGGGTCCGGCCCCCTTATTTATTTATTTTTTTTGAAGTGACAGTGTATCACTTGGGGAAAAGTAAAGAACTTAACAATTTTGGAATGAAGAACCTAGAGCTTTTAAAATCAAAGCATTACCGAATTATTCTATGTTGTAATTATTGGTAGATGAAGTGCTAAAGCATCCTATTTCTGTGTTAATATACCATATTTCATCAAGTCTAAAGCACTACGGATTATGAGATGCGTTTATTTTACATTTATCAGTTAGAAAGAAAAAGTGCTTAAGACAGCAAAAGGCTAGGACATCAAAGGGCTATGTCCTTGGTGTAAGGATAAGTAAGAAATTACCCACCTTACAAAGAGACAGCAGGGAAGTTTATTTCTCTCAATTTATGCTCTAGTTTTGGGGTGTTGGAAGAAAAATTTCACCTGAGAATGTAAAACCCACACCAGTGCTCCTACAGGATTATAGTCTGAATTATCGGTATGGTCCAAAAAAGTCTCAACCAGAGAATTTTATTTAAAGTTGTCCCAAATTGGTGGTGCCTCCAGGAGACTGGCAA
The DNA here is from genome assembly GCF_964194185.1 of Rhinolophus hipposideros. Taxonomy (NCBI): domain Eukaryota; kingdom Metazoa; phylum Chordata; class Mammalia; order Chiroptera; family Rhinolophidae; genus Rhinolophus; species Rhinolophus hipposideros. The sequence continues at coordinate 55,878,520 of NC_138058.1, read as the reverse complement.
AAGGAAAGGCAGATCTTGGAAGCACTTGGCTTCACTCCAGGATGACAACAATTGTAAGACACCAACAATTGTGAGAAGCAGCCCAAATTTAGAGATACTGAAATATTGAATATCACTGAATATCACTTGGAATCAGTGAAATACAATACTTCAAATGCAAATTTTTTTTTTTTACCTATGGAGACTATACCATTATATTTAAACTTAAGTTCTACTGCAGCTGTCTTAGTATTCAGAAGTGTGTTTCTTTTAAGAATGTTTATCTTACAATTATAGGGAAGAATTGGATATCGATCTAAAGGATATTTACTACAAAATCCGATGTGTTTTGATGCCAATGCCATCACTTGGTTTTAATAGACAAGTGGTGAGAGACAATCCTGACTTTTGGGGTCCTCTGGCTGTCGTTCTTTTCTTTTCCATGATATCATTATATGGACAGTTTAGGGTAAGTATATTTTACTTTATACAAATTCTAAATATTTTAAGAGTTTTAAAATTAAAGATAGCCAAATATTAACTATAATACTGTATTATTATATTTGAGAAATGCTTTACCTTTACCCATTATTTCTCACTTGTACATCCCTGGAACTATTAATTAAATATGTGGGGAGTGCCTTAGATTAATGCTTTCCGAACTTTTCTACATCATCATTCATGTATAAAATATTAATATTTGTGTAGCAACTAGCGTAAATGGATGGAACTTCTCCCAGTTGAGCAGAAGTAACCAAAAGGGCTGCCCATGCCCTTTCTGATTTCCCCAAGGAGTGAAGAGTTTGAAACACAAAACTTATAGCCATGTTCTTACCTTTTATTCCTTTTTAGTTCTGGTTTTTGAAATGAAACTAACGTTAATGGAATCCTTGTCATTTATTAAAATGTTCATTTTAATAAATGACAAGGATTCCATTAATGTTAGTTTTCATATAATACTTCGTCCTACTCTCAGGGTCTTTATCATCAAAACACAACATACACACATCACTCCCTGATCCCTAGTTTAAGTCTTTAGAGAAGCAAAAATGACTACCACAGAGTGATTTGGAATTGAACTAGTTTCCTGTTGCTGCTGTAATAAATTTACACAAGTTTAGTGCCTTAAAACAATGCAGATTGATTCTTTTGCATGTCTCGAAGTCAGAAGTCCAAAATGAGTGTGAAACTCAAGATCAAAATGTCAGCAGGGCTGGTTCCTCTGGAGACTCTAGGGAAGAATCTCTTGCTTGCCTCTTTCCATGTCTTAGAGGTTCCCAGTGTTCCTTGGCTTCTGGCCTCATCAATTCAGTCTCTGTTTTCATGGTCACATTTTCTTCTTCTCTACTGTAGTCAAATCTCCTGCCTCTTTTTTGAGGGGGTGGGGAGGGAAACGACTTTATAGGGGAACAGTTTGTACTTCCAGAACTTTTTTCCAAGTCAAGTTGTTGTCCTGTCAATCTTAATTGTGGAGGGCGCAGCTCAGCTCCACGCCCAGTTGCCCATCCAGTTGCCCGTGGTTAGTTGCAGGGGGCGCAGCCCACCTTCCCTTGAGGGCGTTGAGGAGTCAAACCAGCAACCTTGTGGTTGAGAGCCCACACTCCAACCAACTGAGCCATCTGGCACTGGCCCAGGTGGGAATCAAACCAGCAGCCTTCAGCGTTAAGAGCACAGAGCTCCAACCGCCTGAGCCACTGGGCTGGCCCCTGCCTCCTTTTTTTAAAGACAGTTTTATTATATTTAGTGCTCATCCAGATAACCTAGAATAGTCTCCTCACAGCAAGATCCTGTTCTATTTATATTTATTTTAGCTCAGTGGTTTATATCAGGTATTCTGTTAAAAGTATAAGGACCATTGAAGAAATTGAATGGGATCTCTGGTCTCCAGCAATCCTTGTAGAATATCTCTAATTTTATTTATTTTGTATAATCTTTCATTTGAATAAAGGGTTCTAAAGCTAAAAATGGAAGATTACTACCTCCACAGAATGTTGCTCAGTTTGGCTTTGCTTGATGTTTTCTTATGACTGGATTGGGGTCAAGAATATTTCTGTGGTATTTTTGTCGAGAATACCACAGAAGTGACATTGTGCCCTTCTCTACGTACAATCAGGGATTATATGATATTGATGGCTTATTACTGGTGCTGTTTAATGTTGATTACTTGGTTAGGTGATAGGATAGTGTCTGCCCAACTCCCTCACTGTGAAATTGCTGTTTTTACCTTTTCAAGTAATAAATATCTTATACTTTGTGACTATGCAAACACCCTATTTCTCATTAAACTTTAGCCCACTAATTTTAGCATCTATTGATGGATATTGCATGCAACAATAATTACTGTATTGTTGACTGAATGGTGATTTTTCTGTTTTCCTCATTTCTTCTGTATGTGTTAATTGGTATTCTCTATGGCACATCTACCCCTTCTTTGCCATTAATTATTCATTTATTTATGTCAGTATGGACTCATGGATATTTACTTTATTTTCTGGATTATAATCCAATACTATCATCATTTGTTTTATTGCTCAGATTGTTGCAGCTTTAGCCATTGGGAGCTCCTTCAGGTTAGCTTCTGTGTCCTTTCGACATATTCCCATCCTTTTTTGAGCACTTCCTTTCCCTCTGATACCTAAAAGTGTTCTGGACTTTTATTTTTAACTGCATCAGCCCTGGAATTAAGGATTCCTAATTCCTTTTAATGCAGAATGATATTTGGAAACCAGAACCTGGGCAACAAGTATGTTTATGTAACTGCTGGGGAATTGTCATTTCTAGACCCTCCAAGCAGACAGAACTTGGAAATATGTGCGTGTGTTATTATTACACTAAGTCTCAGAAGTTAAAATGATCTGAAATGTCTCCCATATTCTATTACTTGGATAAATGTATAATTAATGTAAATTTTAAAGACCTCCTGAGTAGACTGGTAGCTTGTTTCAGGGATGAATTTTCCTTGCAGGATGCTGTCAACCAGGGGGTTGGGAGTAAACACTTTATTCTCTTTTTACAGTAATCATAGATCTTGAAATACTGAGGTTTCTTTAGGTAATTGATCACTACTAAATGTTCAATTTGGATATAAAATTGCATTATACATTGTGTTCTTGTTAGGTTTTGGAAAGATACCTGGGAACCCACACAAACTCTGTGACCTGAAATTGGGTATACCAAAGTATCTTATATGGCAGAAAATTGATTTCCTGGGAAATTATCAGCTTATTTGGTATAAAGATATTAATTGCATGAAATCTTTTTTTCCCCTTAAGGTGGTCTCATGGATTATAACCATTTGGATATTTGGTTCACTAACAATTTTCTTACTGGCCAGAGTTCTTGGTGGAGAAGTAAGTGGTTCATTTTGAAAATAGCCTTTGTCTTTTATGGTAAGCTTTATTTTTGATACTGCAGATACCATCAATAGCTATATTTATCATAAGTGTTTCTTGTGCTAAAATTGCACTTAGGTTATGCTACTTTCTTTAAGATGATCAACATATTAGAATTGTGCATATTCAGTAAATGTTATAAGAAATGAAGCAGAAAGAAAAGATTCCATCCCACTCATAAATACTTAACAGCTTTTTAGGAAAGCATACAATTTATTCTCTGTTACAGCAATTCTCAAACTTCTTGAGAGTCCCCAAAGGATTTCTTTATATGGGATATGGTTATTAATATTTAGCATGTTAGAAACTAAAATAAAAATGTTAAATATGTATTTGTTCATTTAAAACTAAAAAACCAAATACATTTTAGCATAAATAATACCTTTTAAAGAAAAATAACTGTTTTCTAAACAAAAAAGTTAGTGAGAAGAGTGGCATTGTTTTATATTTTTGCAAGTAATTCCCCTTTATCTGGGGTTTCACCTTCTGGTTTCAGTTACCTGTGATAAACTACCATCCAAAAATATTAAATGGAAAATTCCAGAAATAATGCATAAATTTTAAATTGCTTGCTATTCTGAGTAGGATGATGAAATATTGTGCCATCCTATGCAGGATGTGATTCATCCCTTTGTTTAGTATCCACACTGTATATACACCTGCCTGTTAGTCACTTAGTAGCACTCTAGGTTATCAGATTAATTATCAGAGAGAGGGACCACAGTCACATAACTTCATTACAGTATATTATTATAATTGTTCTATTTTATTTTTAGTTACTGTTGTTAATCTTTTACCTAATTTACAAGTTAAACTTTATCGTGGTGTGTATGTATAGGAAAAACATAGCATAGTATATAATAATTTGAAATATAAGGGGTATAATACATCATGATTTCTTTATAGTCACATTTATGTGACTACAACAGAGAATTTATGATATTAGTGATTAAAATGAGTCTCTTGATTTCTATGATATTTATTTTAAAATTTGAAAATTCACAGGTTGCATATGGCCAAGTTCTTGGAGTTATAGGATATTCATTACTTCCTCTCATTGTAATAGCCCCTGTACTTTTGGTGGTTGGATCATTTGAAGTGGTGTCTACACTTATAAAAGTGAGTATGTGTATTATAAAAAGTAGTTAACTATTTTCCAATAACAACAGTATAATAGTTCTCTGGTTAAGAATATTGTAGTCTATACTTATCAAACAATTGGTAGTATTTTGGATTAATGACCTTACTCTCTGATTTTACCAATTGTATTTTTTCCTCTTTTTAATCACCAGAAATTATAATGCATGTGTAGAGGGGAATAAAGAACAAGATCAAATCAGTCCTCAAGATAATTACACTCAGAGAATTTTTCTTAATGTTGAATTTTTCTTCTCTGTGCTTATGAGTTTATCTGACTTAGATTTTATGGGAAATATTTATTTAGAAATCCACTGGACATTTATTGAATAACTGTTACTCCTATTTGAATAGTAACCTCAAATATGATAGACATGGTTCTAATAAATTGGCTTTTCTATATTGCACAGGTAAAGACTTCTTTGTGCTGTATTAAATTTCTATTAACATTTGTCCCCATTTTAAACATTTACTGATAATATTACGTATTAATAATCAGTAGTAATATAACTTAAATTGTGGCATTTATTAATTTTGAACAACTTTGGGAAATAAATGACTACTTTAGCACATGTATGTATGTTATACAGTGAATGTTGTTGTTTTTCTTTATGGAAAAATAGAGCTTTTTAAGACCACCACTTTCGGAACTACCGTTATGTAGCTTTTACACTAAAGTATTTTTTAAGTAGAGCCGTTTAATTTTTATGACATTTGGTTTTATTTAAAGTTTATTATTATTCCAATATAAAAGATGATTCCATTTAGAATTGGGTAACTACAGGCTAATCCTGATAATACAAGCATTGGATATTGAGAAGAATGTGGATTTGGAACCAGTCAGTTCTGAATTCAAATCCTGGTTCTGCCACTTAACTTGCTGTCTGCCTTGGGGAGATTTCTTACCCTCTTCTGCAAAATAGGACTCTCAACAACTACTTTCTTTCTTCTACATTCTAATCCAAAAAAAATTTTTATCGGCGTTATTAGCACTTAGTTTAAAAGTCTTGCAGAGCAGGAGCTAGCCCCATGCTGGCATTTAATTATCTAGCCTTAGTGAACATACCACTTTACTGAAATCGTTCATGATCACTTCCTGCTTGTGTGGGTTTTTATAATTGGGCTAAAGCCTGTTTGAACACTGCTGACACTACACCTACAATTGCTAAAACTGTGTCCTGTACTCATTTTCAGTCGTCAAGTTCAACTGAAAATTGGTATTTAACATTCTTTATGCAGCATATGAATGTATTATTATAGAATGAAAAAGTCTTATTTATATCACTAAAAACTCTCAGGACAAAATTGTTTTTAAGCTTCAGATTTTCCTTTGCCAAAATTTTTTCCTAAGCACTTAATCTTCTGTGTATAGTGAGCTATTATTACACGTTTCTTGTTTCTTTCCAAGGTTTGTTGAGAAATATATTGCATAACTCATCATTTAACTCTAGCACTAGAATACAGTTTAATCTACAACCATTAATTTCTGAAACATTAAATCTATAATTCTTACTAATCTTTAAGCATTTGTTTACAACAAAAAAATTGAATCATGACATACAAATGCAATTTGATCATAATTATTCCATACATTTCCCTATACTTTTCTGTAGGCTTAAAATATTTTGTAGGTCTTTTGTTGTTGTTGTTTTTAGTTTAAAAAGAATGGTAGAAGGTTGGACCATCTCAAATACATTTTCAACCAGTCTGCCAATATTTATTTTTTACTTTTGTGCTAGTGGCTCTCAACTGAGGGCAATTTTACCCCCCCAAATACATTTGGCAATATCTGGAGATATTTTGGGGTGTCTCAAATTGGAAGTGGGGGTGGAATGTTACTAGTATTAGTGGGTAGAGGCCAGGGGGACTGCTAAACATCCTGCAATGCATAGGACAGCTTCCCACAACAGTTATCCGACTCCAAATGTCAATATTGCAAGTTGACAAATCCTGCTCTGTGCCAATGATGTGCCAAACTATGTTTCTATCATAGTTATCCTGATTTCTACCCTTAAGGTCTTCTTTTCATTTTATTCCATAAAAAGTGACTATATCAGTAAGTATTCACATAAATTTCCAGTGGAAAAAATTTAAAATTAATATGTGTATAATCAGAAAACGACAGTATGTTTTTTAAAATTCTTGACCAAAATGTTACGTTTTTCCCCTCCTTTTTATTTAACCCTATACTTCTATCTATTCCTGGGAAAATGTTGTGATACTTAATAAACATTGTGTAAAATTTTCACTTAATCTGTTTTCCTACTCTTTAGAAGAAAATAAAGGAAAACATTTCTACTGTGTAAGGATCAAGTAGTTTTCCTTCAGCAATCAAATTTCTTTCAGCAGTTTGGCCCAATAATACTTTTTCCAAAAGTTGACTTATCTTAAATCACCAGGGACACTTGTTAAAAAGATTAATAATTGGACCCTTTTCTTAGAAATTCTGATTTATTCAGAACTAATAAATTCTGATTTATTCAGAGCGTGAACCCCAGAATTCTCTTTTCAATAGGCACCCCAGGTGATTCTTTTGATTAGACAAGTTTGATAACAAAACACTTCATTTGCAGAAGTCAAGGAGCAGAGCAAGGGCTAACATCCTTAATAAGTTTTAAACATTCTCAGTAAGTTTTTTTACTGTGTACCACAATTGGTTGTCAGGATTGTCTTAATATTGTAAATATTTTTTTTACTCTTTGATACCCAGAATGTTAATTGACTTGCTAATATGCTGCCCTTTTTCTTTTTTGTTTTTTAAAGCTGTTTGGTGTATTTTGGGCTGCCTACAGTGCTGCTTCATTGTTAGTGGGTGAAGAATTCAAGACCAAAAAGCCTCTTCTGATTTATCCAATCTTTTTATTATACATTTATTTTTTGTCCTTATATACCGGGGTGTGATCTAAGTCATGTGAATAGAAAAAGACAATGTTACATCTGTGTGAAGGCTGGGAACTTTTGCTGAAGGGATTGAAGAAAACTCATTACTGGTAAAATTTTACATATTCCAGATGTAAAGACAGGTTTAAGGTTTTTTTAAACCAATATTTTTTGTATTTAAGTAAGCAATTGCAGTTATCTGGATTTTTTTGGTCAGAAGTCTAAATTCTGTTTGATTCTTCATATTCCACTAAATAAAATATAAAAGCATTGTGTTTTTAAGATTGTGTTAATATTCACCTAAATACTTGTGCCAAAAACACCTGGAATGGTAATTATACTTCACTTAAAGCGGAAAAATGACAACATCCTGATAATCTAAAAGTGCAATTTTTTTTCTTTAAAGGGTTTTCTCCTGCATCACAGATCCTGTAGATATATATTTATATTTATACATGTATATTTATGAAATAATTCTTATTATTCACAAAATATATTTATGAATAGCCAAAAAATTAAGATATTTTAAATCGGATGCTTAAACTTGCTTTAATTTGGCCATCAATCTTCTTATTTATAAATTTAAATTTGTTTTTTAAATTGTATATGATTTTTAAAATCTTACACATACTTCAATATGTCCTTGTTAAGAATTCTTAATAACAGCTAATACTAATTTTAACAGTTACTGATGTAGATTTACTTTGTTTGGGTGTGCTTTTAAAAACCATTTTTGAATATCTAAACATCTGATTTAAATTTCTGTTTATATTTCTGACCAAAGGAGCAAAAGTATAATGGATATGGCATTCATTAAAATTGTCAATATGTAGAAAAGCGGTAATATTTATAGCATCAGTAAATATTTTTAAGTAGCACTCCTAAGTCATAAAGGTTGCTGGAAAGAGACCTTTAAAATCTTGTGGTCCAATGTTATATATGAAATAGAAAAAAATAAAATGCTTCCCAGCGGTGTGTTTTGTTTGTATAACATCTTGTCCTGTATTACTTGATATTTTAACAAGTATCAAGTACTCTAACAAATGTACAATACTTGCTAAGGGAAATGGTATGAAATTTTAGCTAATGAAATTTTTGTTGCAGATAATTTCATAGACTATATATGTACCTTTCATTAATATTACTTTGTAAAGTAGATAAAATATTTACATTCATAAAACAGCAAATGCCTAATAGCTAGTAGCAAATTATTATGTTATCCTTTCTGGTCTCAGCTGCAAGACTTACTGCTGTCCTCAATATGATAACATGACCATTTCTTGGTATGTATTCCTTTAGCAACTTTATCAATCAGGAAATACCCAGCAACTCTGAAGCAAGCCTACAAATTAAATTAGCAAGACGTCAAGCCCATCTTTCTTCCTTTTACCCTCTCCCCTGCCAAAAAAGAAATGCAGGAAGTGTGGAGCTACCTTTGAGCCAGAATAATGTGGAAAATTGCATATGCTGATTTTTTATAACAAGTTTAGGAAAACAGACTAGAAGCACCAGAGGGATGGAACTTTTAGAACCTAAAATAATATGAAGTAGTGAGGAACAATCTATAGCTACAGAAGCAGCAACTGTAAAATAAACATTTGGCACACGTAAGAAGTTCCTGAGGTCAGTACTTTGTTACAGTGGATTGTTATATTTGATGTTCATAGTGTTGACCCTGGAATCTTTTCCAAAAAGCTTGGGGGTCCTTGCTAGGGGGTAGAATTTTACTAAGCAATAGTCAAGGCATTTTAAAGCCAACTACATCAAAAAATGGTTAAATTTTTTAAGCTATAATGTTTATTCATAATGATAGAAGATAAAATGAGGTCTTTGTGTTCAAAGAGGTATTTAAAAATAACAGCATTTAATCTTGGGAACTGCCCTGTTTAGGGTATATAATATATAAATACACTTTACAATGTTCTAGGCTCAACTAATATCTTTATAGCTAATGAGCAAAGCAGTTAAAACAGATTCAGATGGAAAACATGATTAGTAAATGTGTAAAAGATACAGTACTGCTACAGTTAACAATGGTAAGCTGACCATAACAATGTTCTCTTCTTGAATTTTTATATAATGTTTTCTAAATCATATTGATTTTTAAATGATGATTTCCAACGTAATTATTAGTTCATTAGTATTTTTAAAACAACTAGCTAGATAGTTTCTCCTCGTTTTGTGTGTGTGCGTTTTAAGTGTTATCAGTTATAGTAATCCTGATGAACGTTAATCCTCAATTAAAAGATTGAGACATACTTCTGTTTCAAATTGATTGTAAAACAATTTAAATTTTGATTAAAAATCAAAGTCTATATATAATTTTCATTGTATTAAAACACAATTTAGGAAGATTTGTAAAGTTTTATGAACCATTATTGAACTTGCTTATTTCTAAGGTCTGTAAGACAGTTTTATATATAATAATGTATCTGTTTCCAAATATTCCCCAAATGTTAATATACTAATATAGAGTTCTAAATTAGTGAAAATTTTCATTGACTTAAAATGAGACAGATATTTTTGTTTAAATATTGTTTAAAATTTAGTCAGTTTTAAATTTTTGATGTAATAAAACATTGAATAAAATAATGCTTCTACAAACTAATAAAACAATATTTTTCATATTCATCAAAAATAAGTGAATATTTTAAGATGATTGTTATTTACCTTTACTTTATTAAGGCATATTTTAGTCAGTTTTAAAATTTAGGGAATTGTGACACTTTTGTTAAGTTTTGTTAAAATATGTTAAAATATCTAAGCTAAAAAATCACCCTCTCACACCCAGGAGTTCTCTGTCCTGATATTTTAGTCAGAAAATAATAGTGTTTTGTTATCCTTTTTCATAGATAGTTCTTTAATTGAACTCTGTATTATATCTTATCCTTGTATTTATTACATTTTAATTTTCCTTTAGAAACTTAAGTACAAGTGCTCTATTCCTCATTTGTACAATTTCCTGATACTAGTTTGAGAATGTGTTGCCACTTTTTAAGTATATCCCAAAATATGATTTTGAAATCAGTAAAGACTAGACATTCTTATATCTTTGCTCTTGAAATCATGATATTTTTCAGAAGAAAGTTGCACTTGTGAATACATTTTCTTAATAACAAACTGGTATAAATTTTCGACCCTCCTATGTCTTTAATGGGGTATAGTGGTCTGAAAAGAAATGGTTAAGAAAATATTCCTTGTACAAGACATACAAGGATTAAATATAAAGCTTAGGGTTAGGTTTCTCATTTGAAATTCTGTCGATGTGCTGAGGTTGCACTTTGGAGGTTAATTTTGGGAATGTCAGGATGAATAAGATGGCATTAATAAAATAATTCCCTACATTCATTTTATATTGGTAGTAACCTTAGTTTCAATTTTTCTACTTTTCACCAAGATATTCGTAAGTTGTTACTTTAACAGTATTTAGTTTATAGTTTGCAAGTGCTTGAAAAAAATTCATTAAACATCCCTTCTGAACAGTTCAGTGGAATGCTGATGCTATCAGTAAGATTTTGTATAGATACTAATACGATAAAATATTTTTTATAAAATATTGGGACATACACAGATTACTAATACTTGGTGGGAGTGTATATTCTTTCCTACCTGTCATTTGTTAAATTAACAGTTGGAATATAAGTAAAGTAGGTTTATCTCGAGAATAGAAATCTTGTTTTTTTCATTATTGTCACTGAGCAATTTTTATTAAAAACCAAACAAACAAAAAAAAAGCTTACCAAAGTATTTAAACAGGATCAAGTGAAATTACACAGAATGACTTGTTATGGGAAAACTCTGTCATCTGTTGATAAAGAGAAAATAATATAAAAGTGGTTTGCTGGTATTCACATAACCACTCCTTGGTGAAGATAAATAATTGATATTTTACATTTTTGCTTGATTTTATGATGATCCTACTTGCTTTTGTGGAATTAATTAGTTGCTATGTAAAGTATCATTTAAATAGTGCTCATCATTTGATAGTGAAACAACCCATATGTTTTGTAATATGATAATTATAGTCTCTCACAGAAAACAGTAAAAATATTCTTGTTCATGATGATGGGCTTAGGTGCTAAGATTGTATTCAATCTTCTTTGCCAAATGGGACTTAAGAAAATCTCTTGCCTAATACAGATTTATCTTCAAAAGATAGTACTGGTGGTAGCCTTAAGAATGAAACATTCAGAAGAAATAGCTTTTGAATTGGGAACCCTGAATGTGAAGGGATAATAGATATTCATCATTTATTTATAGAGCCCCTTCCTCTGTGCCAGGTACTGTGCTAGGTGCAGTGATATGCAAAAAAGACCACACATGCACACCCTAAGTGCAATGAGCCAGTATTAAAGAGACAGCCAGTTCATTTCACAACTTATGCAACAAATGGAAAAAGAGAGGTCTGGTGGCAAAAAAAAGTGTACAATGGAGGAACAAGATGAGAAAAACCTTCCCTGAGGCCATGATGCCTAAACTGAAATCTTAGGAATAAGTAAAATTAACTAAGCAGAGGGAATAGCAGGTGAGTAGAAAGAAATGAAAATCCATTGGGCTAAAGTTTAGTAGTTTATGAAATTGAACAGGTAAGTTGGCACCATGCCATACCTGACATTCTAAATCATGTTTTCTTTGTCAGAGGTTTTGATTAGAAATGGTATCAGAAACATGTGCTTTTAATATTATAGGCCAAGATATGCAATGCCAAACAGAAATGCATGTACGTGGGGCCGGCCCGGTGGCGCAGGCGGTTAGAGCTCCATGCTCCTAACTCTGAAGGCTGCCGGTTCGATTCCCACATGGGCCAGTGGGCTCTCAACAACCAAAAAAAAAAAAAAAGAAATGCATGTACGTGTGCCACAACAGATATGTGGCACATGTCTATTATAATAGCCAAAAATTGGAAACAGCATGCTCATCAACATAGAGTGGCTAAATAGGATAAGGTGGAATCCGTTACAGTGAAAATGAATGGCTAGAGCCACATGCAAGAACATGGAGAATGTCTCAAGTGTTATATTGAGTGAAAGAAGCAGACACCAAAGAACTTGTACTGTGTTACTCCATTTATATGACGTTTAAACAGGCAAAATTAAGCTATCGTATTTAGGGATACATACGGAGGTGCAAAGTCTTTTTTATTTTAGTTTAGTTTCTTGCACTTAACAGCCTTTTAATTGTATATTTTATTTCAGGTGTACAAAACAATGTAAAAGTTAGTCATTTACACTCCTCGCAAAGTGATTACCCCTCCTCCCCCAGCAAAGTCTTTTTTTAGACGGCTTTATCATAAACACAGTATTTACCCACCACAAAATTCACTAGTGTACAGTTTGATTAATTTTTAATAAATTTGGATACCACAATCCAACTGGCAAAGTCATTCTCATAAAAAACAAGGAACTGCTGCATGGTGACAAGCAACCACCATAAAAGTCAGGTTAGTGGTTACCATTAATGGGGAAGAAGAAGGGTTGTATTTGGAAGGGGTCTTGAGGAAGACTCCTTTCTTGGGTGTTTGGTTTGTAATAATTCATTATGCTATATGTTTTACGTATTTTGCTGTATATGTATTACAGTGTTTCCTTAAAATTTTTTAAAAATTGTTTTAGGCAGGTTACACATTTAACAGATAAATTACTTCACATCTTACTCTTTTCATGTATTATTATTCCATAGCTATCTTTTGTTACACAGACTTCATGATCTCCTCTTCAGAGAACTCTCTTTTTTTAAAAAAATTTTAATTGGGGAGTATTGGGGAACAGTGTGTTTCTCCAGGGCCCATCAGCACCAAGTCATTGTCCTTCAATCTAGTTGTGGAGGGCGCAGTTCATTGGCCCATGTGGGAATTGAACCGGCAACCCTGTTGTTCGGAGCTCACGCTCTAACCAACTGAGCCATCTGGCCACCCCTTCAGAGAACTCTTCTGAATCCTCTATCCAACTATGTGTCCCAGCTAATCTCTATTGCATCATTGCTTTTTTTCATTCATAGCACTACTACTCCCTGTAAGTATCTAGATTTTTCACTTTGTCTTTTTATTTATTCCTCCACTATAGTGCAAGCTCCACTGGAGCAGGGACATTTTCTGACCCATTCATCAGTGTACCCCCAATACTTGTGTTGAATGATTATATGAATCTGGTCCCAGAATTCTGAATTCAAATCCAGACCCAGTAAATTTCAAAACAGCCTTAATAGAAGTCTTTCCATAGAGTGTTAAAGTTAGGCAAAATCTTAGGGGTCAGCTCATGAGTGTACTCATACCTCATTATACAGATGAGGAACCTAAGGCCTAAGGGAGAACTGCCTAAAGTAGCACTGTTGACCTGCAAATACTGTAATACTCCTGGAATAAGAGTTTAAGTCTTAAAACCCCAGTCTGGTGGTCTTTCCATTAAAATATGGAACAACGTGACCAATCAGATAGCAACATAGTTGTCTTCTACCATAATCCATCACATAATTGAATCATTTTACCTTCTCTTTCCTTTTTAATCCTTTCTATTCCACTTTTAAAAGTTAGTTTTAGGCTTGCAAGTACTACACATTAATATTAAATAATTAAGCCTCAAAGGGCTATTGTGAGGATTTATCAAACTAGTTAATATAAAGCATTTTGAATTGTCCTATTCAGTAAACATTAGCTGTCATCATTAACTATTAAACTGAAGTCACTTAGATCAAGGAAGCAGGAGGGTTTCCAGAAATACACACAATTATATATGGGAAGTTAGTATGTGACAGACGTAGCATTTCAAATTGGTATAAAAAGATGGATTGTTAAATTAGTGGGGATACTACATCAGATAGAAACATACTTGGTTGCAAGAAACCCTATGATCAGTGGCTTCACTAAATAGGAAGTTTTTCCTCACATAATAAGAAATCCAAGTGTATATAATCCAGGACTAATATGGCAGCTTAATGTCATCAAGGACTCAAGACTTTTTACCTTCCTACTCCCATTTTTGGTGGGTGGCTTTTACTTTCTCAAGAGAGCTGTTTCACCTCTAGATATTACATCTGGATTCCAAGCAGGAAGAATGGTGAAGGCTACAAGGCCAAATGGAATATGTCGGTGAAAGTTGCCCTTATTTAAAATCAGTCTGGAAGCCAGACTCAGTGACTTCCCCCTATATCTAAGGACAGACTGAATCACTTGGCCAACCCTTGGTGTAGGAGACTCTGAGAAAGTATTTTAAACTGGACACTATTGCCCAAAACAAAGTCACAGTTGTAAGGAAGAATGGATGCCAGATAGGTCACTAGCAGTGTCTGACAAAGACGTGAAGGCCACTTAGAAAAATAGGCTGGATCTCTACTTCACTTCTTACGCGTAAGTAAATTACAGATATTTTAAAAACAAAAAGCAGGAAAAAATTAATCTTTCATATGCTATGAGGAGATAGGGCTTCCAAAACATGACATAAAACACAAAGCTAAAAAGGAAAAGATGAAGAAACTTTTTGACTGCATATCATTTAAAACAATTCTGGGGAGAAAAACTACAAATTGAGAAATATTTGTAAGTCTTATGTAGGCAAAGGACTAATTGAGAGGACATAAATTGGTAATTTAAAATAGGCAAAGGATATACATGGCTATCACATAATACTAAAAGAATATGAATCAATTAAAAATGGGCAAGGAGTATAATGAGCAACTCAAGAAGGGAGAAATGATAAAAGCAACAAATATATGTACAGATGGCACAAATTCATTCGTGATTAAATACAGTTTAAACAATAAAGTTGGCCACTCAGATTGCCAAAACTTTAAAAGGCTGATAATATCCACTGTTAGTTGGGATTATAAACAGATACGGTATTTAACTGATAGACATGAGTTCAACATTGTGCAATGGAAATTTCTGCAGTGATGGAAATACTCTGTATTAGGGGCTGTCCATACAGTAGCTAGTAACCATGTGGCTATTGAGCACTTGAAACGGGGTTAGTGCAACTGAGGAATTGATTTCAATTTAATTTCATTTAAAGAACCACATGTGACTAGTAGCTACCATATTGGTCAGAGCAGTGAGTGTTCATAGCAGCATTATGAATAATATCAAAAATTGAAAACAACCCAAACAGACAAATTACACGGTGTTGTTACACAATAGTAAGATTGAAAGATCTATAACTACATGGAAGCTTATGGATGATCTCACAAACCTAGTGTCAAAAGAAGCTAGACACAAAAGAATAAATGCTTTATGATTCTATTTATGTAAAGTACCAAAACAGGATGTTGCTTACTCTTGACTGGGAAGGAAGTGACTGACAGAGGGTACCCAGATTGGGGCTTCTAGGATGCTGGTATGTCCTATTTCTTCATCTGGGTAGTAAATATATGGGTGTATTCAGTATGTGAAAATTTATCAAGCTATACACTTGTAACATGTACACCTTTCTGTAAAGATAATTGTATTTGAATTAAAAGTTGTAATTTGGAGAGAAAAAAACACCTAGAATGAAGTGTCAGCAAAGTGTTAATGAGCTTCCTAACGTTACTTTTAGATGTCATAAGTATTCATATTCTAAAACTGATAATGAACTAACTATAGCTTGGGACATTTTTTGAAACAGTCTGAAGTATCTTTTGATACTGGGCAAGAATTAATATAAAATAAATGATTTTTATTTCTGAAATGAATACGTGACTTACTGTAAGTTATATGAATATTGAATGCAAACAGTGATCAAAAATGTAGTATTGGAAGTTGAAAGTGCTAAACTCATGTTTCATCCAAAAAGCAACCATGTTCACTCAAAGCTTATTGTGGGGACAAAGCCCCAAAAAGTAGTTTCCAGGCTCTCGGCCTCACATAGAAAGGTGCTGGCTCGGGTAGTAAATGGCCATCAACTGTGATCGGATGGCCATCAGCTGTGGCTGGTTGGCTGTCAGCTGTAACCAGTGAGCCATTGGCCACTAATATAACTGCTGTGGCTACGCTAGCAGAAAGGAATGGGGGCTAGCAAGAGCGGATTGCAGAGAGGCGGATGCCGCTGGTGAGAATATAGTGATGACTCCCCTACTTATGGCTCTGTGGGTGTTCCTTTTTGGCCTCACCATGTCCTGCTTTCTTATGTGGGGAGCGGGACCAGAGACTCCGCCGGAAGCCCTGCGCGACAAATGGCGCAGTGAGCAGGGTCCCCCGCACAACACTTATGGTTCAAAGATTCGCAATTATCAGTGAGAAAATTAAGACGATTTCATAAATCACTTTAAACAATAAAGAATTTGAAATAACGATTTCTGTATATTTCACCTGAGTTTCAATTGATCAAACAAAATATTTTAAAAGGACCATTCAAATTGTTAACACCATTTACTGTATTGTTAATGATAAGTACAATCAAGAATTTTTAGGAACTCCCTTATGGCTCAGTTGGTTGGAGTGTGGGCTCACAAGGTTGCCGATTCAACTCCTGCAAGGGATGGTGGGCTGCGCCCCCTGCAACTAACGACAGCAACTGGACCTGGAGCTGAGCTGCGCCCTCCACAACTAAGACTGAAAGGACAACAACTTGACTTGGAAAAGTACCGGAAGTACACACTGTTCCCCAATAAAGTCCTGTTCCCCTTCCCCAATAAAATCTAAAAAAAAAAAGAATTTTTAGGCATGAAATAATTAATAAAACTTATAAATACAGATTTATCGCAATTTAGATTTATGGTCTGACTTGTAAAACATCTGACAAAAACATGAAAGAAAATATTCAGTCATTACTACAAAGCTTCAGTTGTTACACATAAAAGTGTTTTAATTAAAAGGCAAAATATCACAATTTAAAAATAGTTTTAACAGCTTTCAATGATGCTGTGGAACTAAAGGTAACATCTGGGGAAGATATCAAACTTTAATACAGATGTTCAGGAAAATGATTCCAATAAGAACTATATGAAAACTTCACTGGGTTTGAACAGACAATACTATGGAGTGCTATGAAAGAAATCTGGAATTTTAGCCAAAGTTTTAGAAAGATTTCCAGATTTTTAATTTGGCACAAATTCACAAATTTGAATCTGTCCAAATGATGCAATAAATAAGTAAATAAATGAATCACTTTTAAGTATTTTCCCAATAAACTGAATATTTACTATCATACTTTTATGATAGCAAAACTTCTGAGAAAGTTAAATAATATCTGAAGGACTCAGAATTGTGATAATGATAATTGAAATTATATTTTGTCTTCAAAGGCAGCCTATAGTGCTAGAACTACAGAAGTAATTTGGATATCGTATCAATTAAGCTTTGTATACATACTTTCCACATTAGAAATTTTGAAATCAGAGCAAACATTTAGAATATGAAAATATTTTTGGAAATTTGATCTTATTAAAATTATTTAGTGAAGATGTCTACTCTTTGCTTAGGTTTTCCAGGTTAATAAGTTAATTTGACAAGAACTGAAAGTGAACATATAAAAAACTAAAAGCATGAAAAAGAAGCAGAAATTATTTCAGGAAATGTGATACTCCATTTGAAATAAAATATAGGACCAATTCAGGGGAAATGTATTATCTAATTGTCTCATAAGGAATTTTGATATATTCCTTTCTGTGGTGGTAAATTTTATGTGTAAACTTGACCGAGCCTTGCTGTGCCCAGATATTTGGTCAAACATTATTTTGGGTGTTTCTGTGAGAGTTTTGGATGAGATTTAAATAGACTGAGTAAAACAGATGGCTCTCCTTAAGGTGGATGAACCTCAATCAATTAGTTTAAGGCCTAAATAAAAGGAAAAAGCTGGTCCTCTTCCCTTCCCCCATCGTCCACCCCTTTGTCTCCTTCAGTAAGAAAATTCCTCCAGGCTGACAGCATTCAAGCTGGGACATCTTTTTCCTGCCTCTGACTCCTGGATCTCTAGCCTACAGGCCTTTGAACTGGAACTACCTGCTTGCCTACTCACCCCGTATACCTTGGGACTTATCAGTCTCCATAATCATGTGAGCTAACTCCTTACAATAAATCTCTTGGCATATTTATATTACATTATATTAATTATATTTATTGTATTAATTATATAATATATGATACGATATGATAGCATATTTCCTATTGCTTGCTTCTCTGGAGAACGGTAATACATGCTCTATCTTTTCTCCCCCATATGCATAGCCTTAAAACATGGACATTTTATGACTTTTGTAGAATCTTATTCTAAGTATATTTTAGTGCTCATTGCTTTTTTTCAGAAACCTATGTAAGAGAAAATAGTTATATAATATTTTCCTTTTTAAAGCACAGGTAATGCAAGGCTTTCTGGAAGTGGGTCAGCATATTTGTGAACAGCTTGTTACAGAATATGGTTACCTGAAAGCTCAACTTCACTAACTTCTGAGTACTTTTTGACTAGTCACTATTCTCAGACCTGGATGTGGTCTGATGCCCTGTGGGATTTCCCTCCATCTGGTGGTCTGATCGTGTAAGTTGGTCAGTTCACTCTGTTTTGGGGTATATTTTCTTGGAAGCTTAGTCACACTGATAGCCCAGTTTCTTAAGTTCCTCTGACATTTCTGTTGTACAAAGCCACTGATTTGGGAACCTAAGTTTCTTTGTTTTACTATTGGTCTGACCCATTGGTTTGGAGGTTATTTTCCTCCCTTGGAAAGGTAGGAATAAAGACTTCTAGCTCAGTTCCTTCCTGTTACCTACTAACAACGTATTATCTTCTCTGTGTTTGGACCTGTTCCTAATAGTCTCTGGCCTTAATTCTATGTGATAGCTATCTCACAGTTTAATGTGTTATCATTCAGGTGCAAGAAACATCCCATTTCTCTGTTTTTCTCAATTAAATGCAATTTAACCTGAGCTTCCTTAGGCCTGACTAAAGGAACTTCCAGTATGGGTGGAAAATGGGGTTCCCTAACCCCTTCATTGGCTCCTAAGGGAAACCCTGGCCTTCGCAGATGCCAGGGGTGCAGTGGGGTTCATCGAGTTTTCCATTGTTCCTTCTAGAGAATGCTTTTGCGGGGGGATGGCCCACCTCCATCTAGTAGGCCCTGTTGCTCTGTAAGGGTCACCAAGATGCCCTCACTGGTGTCTTCCCACCAACAACATGCTGCCACAGCACAGAGATGTTGGCTTTGCTCCCAAAGGCCCTACACTTACCTTGACCACCCTGGACATGGCCACATAAAAGAGACTCATCTAAACCTCTTAAGAAAACCCCTAAACCCAACCCCCTTCTCAGTCCCCAGGACCCCTCCTTTTTCTCTAATCAGGCTACTCCTTTTTCCATCCAAAGCACCAGCGTCCATATCACATCCATATGACATGCTCAACACCAGGTTAACTCCTTTACAAGGCCTGGAAGAATTTTTTTCCATGACATCCACTGAAATACAAAGGAGCTACAACCCTACCCCTTACTCTCCTACAACACATACACCAGTGGAGAAGAACCCAAAGTCTAGAACATAAAAGCTTGTTTGAAAAAGGGGTAAGGGGTAATACTTCTATCATGATACAGAAATACATTCTATCATGATGAGCTTATAGTCAGGAAAATAGGCCCAAGGGGATTTTTGTTTTAACTATGATACATTCAGACTTATAAAAAGATATGCAGATTAATCTACACCTGTGTGAGGAAATAAACAGCTTAAGAAATAGATTGTGGGGCCGGCCCAGTGGCTCAGGCGGTTAGAGCTCCGTGCTCCTAATTCCTAAGGCCGCCGGTTCGATTCCCACATGGGCCAGTGGGCTCCCACCCACAAGGTTGCCAGTTCAATTCCTCGAGGCCCCCCAAGGGATTGTGGGCAGCGCCCCCTGCAACTAAAAAATTGAACATGGCACCTTGAGCTGCCGCTGAGCTCCCGGATGGCTCAGTTGGTTGGAGCGCATCCTCTCAACCACAAGGTTGCTGGTTTGACTCCTGCGAGGGATGGTGGGCTGTGCCCCCTGCAACTAAAAATGGCAACTGGACCTAGAACTGAACTGCACCCTCCACAACTAAGATTGAAAGGACAACAACTTGAAGCTAAACGGCACCCTCCACAACGAACATTGAAAGGACAACTTGATTTGGAAAAAAGGCCCGTGAGTACACACTGTTCCCCAATAAAGTCCTGTTCCCCTTCCCCAATAAAATCTTTAAAAAAAAAAAAAAGAAGCAAATGGCATTATAAAAAAAAAAAAGAAAGAAATAGATTGTTACTAATAGTTTGTACTCCATGATCACATTTTTCTTACTTCCCCCAATAAGAATGATGAAACTCGTAAATTTGGTGTTTGTCATTTCCATGCATTTTGTTACAATTTCACTATTTATGTATATATCCTCAAGCAATATATGTTGGATTATTTTGTATGTTTTAAATGTGTATGTCAATGGTATCTTTCTGTATGTATTCTTCTGCATCCCGCTTCATCTGCGGGGATACAGATGGCTGTAAATTTGTTCATTCCCTGTAGAGATTTCCTTGAATGAATATTGGAAATGTTATTTATCCATTCTCCAGTGGATGGGACATTTAGGTTGCTACCAAATATTTGTTGTTATATACAATGTAGCTATGAACATTCTTTCTCACAGTGCCTTGTACACACAAGTAACATTTCTCTAAAGGAAATTTTTTCTAGAAGGAGAATTACTGGGCCCTAGGTCATGTACATCTTCCACCTCAGTATAAACGGCCAAATTGCTCTCCAAAGCAGGTAAATCAAAGTTCTTTTACCAGGACTTTGCCTTTGCTTCACATCTTTACTAATACTCAACGTTCTCAGAATTCTTAACTTTTGCCAATCTAACTGTGTCTTATTGTGTTTTTAACATTCCTGATTACCAGTGAAGTGGAGTATCTTTTCATGTTGGCTATTCAAGTTTCCATTTCAATAAAGAGCTCTTGTGCTTGTTCATACCCTCTGTCATCCTCCTTCTCCTCCTCATTATTATTATTTTACAATATTGGGTTTGCTTTTTTGTATTAATTTATATGAGTTCTTTATGTACTCAGGAAACTAATTTCTTGTCATCCATTTGCATTTACAAATATACAGAGGCTGCCAAAAAAATGTATATACGTTTTAAGAAAGGAAAAAACTGTTAAAATTGTAATACTCAATATATACCGATAAGATGAATACAAGTCACATTTGACTTCTGCAATTACAAGAGGTGCTCAAAGGGGTTACCATCAGTGTGTCCAGACACTTCTGATTATGGCGAACTACAGCTTGGGCAACGTTGATCATCTCTTAAAATGTGTATACATTTTTTTGGCACCCCCAGTATTATTCCAGGCTGAAGCTTCTCTTTTTACTTTGTTTATTTTTGGATATACCAGTGTTTTTTAGCTTTAGCATTTTCTTGCACATGTACTTTAATTTTGTTTTAAAGAAAACACCAAACAACTCTTTCCTATCCTAAAGTCATAAAGATAGTTTCCCTATCCTTAGCATTCCCTTGTTTAAAATCTTTGCTTTTCATATTTAAGACTTTAATCCTCCTGTTAATTTTTTATGGTGTGAAATAGGACCCAATTTCATTATTTTCCATATAGATAACCAATTGTCTAAGCAACATATAGTAAATAATTCAACATATCCCCACTGACCTGCAGTGTATCAAATTTCCAGGTATATGTGGGTCCATACAGAGGTAATTTGGAGTCGGGTCACCTTATCACACTAGCTTGAGATGAGCACATCCACTGGATTGCTGGGCAGGATCAGCAGAGCCTGTTTCCATGAGGGCCTGAAAATCCTTGAAGGAATAGATTCATCCTTAGGGAACAGAGAACCAGGCATAGCAAGTTTTCATGCAGTTGCAAACCTTTAGTTTTCTGAAGAAAGAAGCAATTCTGTGTCAAGTCTGTTATTTGGATTTGATTCCCAGGTCAGCACAGACTCTCCAATGCCCAGGTACAAAACAGGATATGACATTGAAGTTAAAGAACTCAATAAGAATTTTAGATCATATAGGGAAACCTTCCTTCTCAACCCTGGGAATACTTATATCTTTAAATATTTATGCTAAGAGTGTAGGCCTGGAGCCAGACTGCCCAAGTTCCAGTCTTGGCCTTATCACTTAGGAGACCCTATCAACTAGGAGACCTTTGGCAAGTTATTTCACTTCTTAGCCTCCGTTTCTTCAAAATGAAAATAATAAAAGTAGTAGCTACTTCAAAAGATTGTAGTGATGATTAAATGTTAACACATGTATGTATGTATATATATGAACACAAGTATGTAAACACACACACACGGTGCCAAAATAATGTATACACATTTTAAGAAAGGAAAAAACTATTAAAATTATGCTATTACGCTGATGGTAACCATTTTGAGCACCTCTTGTAACTACAGAAGTCAAACATGACTTGTATTCATCTTTTGTTATTGGTATATATTGAGTATTACAATTTTAATACAGTTTTTTCCTTTCTTAAAATGTGCACACATTTGTTTGCACCCTCTGTGTGTGTGTGTGTGTGTGTGTATGTGTGTATATATTTTCCCCCCAATTGTCTGCTCATAGAGCCCAGTAGCAATGAGCACACATACCATCTGGATGTTGGTTTCTACTCCCATACACCATTATAAAGAACCAATACTTCTTGAAGAAATGGTTGATTCCAGGACTGGGGCAGGAAAAATACAAAATTAGCCTGGAATAGCTTTTTGTGCTGTGTCAAAGTCACAGAAATCTATTTGAAGGAGTGCTCCTTGACCAAATCTGTAACAATGTGAACATCAAAATAAAAAAAGAAAGCAAAGGAATATGACCTATTGAGTAAAGAACAAGAACACAATGATAGAGATAGATGATAGATAGATAGATGATAGATAGATAGATAGATGATAGATAGATAGATAGATAGATAGATAGATAGATAGATACCGTGTTTCCCCGAAAATAAGACCTAATCAGAAAATAAGCCCTAGCATGATTTTTTAGGATGACATCCCCTGAACATAAGCCCTAATGCATCTCTTGGAGCAAAAATTAATATAAAACCTGGTATTATTTTTTGGGAAACTCGGTAGATAGAGTTCATTTTAAAAGTAAAAAGCCATGTAGAGGAAATGATGGAATTAGAAAATCATTTGGCAACCATCATAGTAATAATTATGGATACTAAAACTAGTGGGTGAAAGTTTGAGGAATAACAAGATACCTATTAAGTACAAAGGGTAAACTAATAACTTGACAGTGGAGAAACCTGGCCGATACCACCTCAATCAATGTCAAAGATAATATCACTAATAATGGGACAAACCAATATTATATGCCTCCTGAAGCACTAACAAGAACTCAGCATCACTTCTGTGGTATTTTTGTCAACGAAAATCTTGATTGTGATGATGGTTTCATGGGAGTATGCATATATGCAAATCCATCAAATTGTATACATAAAATACATGCAGCTTTTTGTATATCAATTGAGGGGGAGAATTCAAATGTAAATATATGTAGAAGAGCTTAGGAGAGTGACTGACACATAGTAAGGAGTGTTTGTGTGTTTGCTGTTACTATGGAAGCCTAGGTGATGTGAAGACACAAGAAGGTGAGTGAGGGTAAAGAACATGAAGGTGGGTGACATTTTCCTTAGATACCCAAATCCCAGGAATCCCAGAACTTGTGATAATTTATTTTAGTGTCTAATATAGTCTGGATTATTTTTTCACTTGGCAAGAACCTAAGAGCATATGATCTTTAAGTGGAAAGTAAAAAAAAAAAAAATAGCCTTTTGTTTGAAAAGAGTGGAAAGATCTTGTAGGCAGATCATAAGCACACCATCTGGTTAACTCAAGAGAAATCCTAAAAGCTTAGATTTCACATTTCTACCAGCCAGGCATGTTTTAAGATAGACCCCTAAGCTAAAAATATCAAATCATTCTTGTTCTGCTGTTGATGAGTTAGTTGAAAATGCCACTCATCTGCAGTGCTAAAGATCCCATTTATCTTACCTAAGAATCAGTCCATGGTTGTTTATATTTCTCAAGTTTGAATGTTCAACGGTGTGCAAGACAAATTCATCACATGAGAAATAGGCAAGGTTGGCACAGCACTAGTATCTCTAAAAATAAGTTTTAGTTCTTCAAAAACGTGAGCATGTTCGATAATTCTCGACCAGGAACAATTTTGCCCCCAGAGAATGTTTTGCGAAGTATGGAGTCATTTTTTTGTTGTCACTACTGGGTGTGGGGGAGGGGGAGGGCATGTTTCTGGCATCTAGTAGTAGAAACCCGGGGTGCTGCTAAACACCCTACAATGCAGGGGCAGACCCCCACAACAAAGAATTATCCGGTCCAAAATGTCAATAGTGCTAAAGTTGAGGAATCCTTCACTAAATGAACATAGTTTCTAAAACTTCAAGAAGTTAAAGTGCTCGTAGGGATGGAATAAATGCTTCCTGCTCCTTCTTGATATACAATATTATCAGTTGGCCTAGTGACTGTACATAATATACACTCAATATGTATTTGTTTAATCAATCAGAACTTCGTGCTGCTCTTATTCTATGAGTATTTGTACAGCTTTCCCTTCATTTATATATGTAGTAAAATTGGACCAGAACTTCTTACTAACCTGCCTCATAAGTGTCTCACCCTCATCTCAAAATATGAACAGGGTGAGATTTTTATACAAGATTGTAGATAAACTAGGTTACAGAAAAGTGGAGAAATGCCAATATTCATTAGAGATTGAATATGAAGGAGAACCAATTTGTGTGGCTTCTAGTATAATGAATTTTAAATGTAATAAAGACATTTATTAGGAAATCTCATTAAAAGAAAAATTCAAATGACATTCAAAACATGAAAAGAATCCAGTCCTTCAAGTGATCGCATGCCATGCAAATTTCTAACGCTGTTCAGGCTATAGCTACTTATCATGACAAACTGGGGAGAGGATAAAGTCTCCCCCCATTCTTCTTGCTTATTTTGTTCTTGAGGAAAATGGTGTAGCAGAAAGTTACTTATCACTGCTCCACTCCCTGAGGAGTGTCAGCTTGAAGATGAACCCATGGCCCCTGTTGAAATGGAGATGATATGAAATGCCCAGAGCTCCTCTACACCACTTGTTTCATTTCTCTCTGGCAAAGGAATTGTCCACAAAACTTTCATCAATCTGTGACAAAACCTCAGGTCGTCTGATTGGTTTGAAAACCATGTTTAATGTGTGATATTCAACGACTACCTCATCTATCTAGAAATCTCTGAAGTGAGAAACGAGGGATAATTATTGAGGGAATACAGTGGTTAAAGAAAAAGCAAAACTATAAATATTTTTTAGAAACTTACCAAATTTCTTATTTATTTGTATTTATTTTATTATGATGATATTTAATTGGTTATTATATTCTAAAACATCCTAGATCTAACAGCATTTCTCCACACATTTGATATGCTAATGACAAAAAATTATATCTAAATTCAAGCCAACTTGGTTCTTTTATTTTTATTATTTTTTTAAGAAATTAATATTTTGTAAAAAAAATATATATATTAGCCCTCAACCCAGAGGACTTTAATGAAATGCCACAGCCCCAACACCATTCCTTCTCCACTCATTCCAGTACTGCTTCTCAGGGGCAGCTCAGTTTGTTCCTTAGTCAGTTATCTTTATCACTTGGAATAATATTCCTGTGTTAATATTTCTTGATGTATCAGTTGTAGACATTTACTTCTACCTTTGAAATGTAAGGATTTAACTACTTAAGTTATGCTCCCTCCTCTCCAATTTTGGTAGTTACATTGTCTTTATTGATTCTATTAAAAGTCTTTATAACTTAAAATAAGATAAATTCCTGTTTCTTGTTCATCAGTCTTTTTAATAGGAGCTCTTGTCTCTCTGATATAAGAAGAAGTCATGATCACACCCCCCTTTTCTTCTCTCCTGTTTTTCCACCCAATCTCTGTCAGCTTCACTTTTGCTTTCGGTCTTTTAATGTGATGACATCAAGGTTAATGACAACTGCACTCTGTTCTGAAGCTATAAATAAATATTCAGGATTTTTTTCTATAACATTCTGAACTGCGAACGGCATTCAGCAACATTTGCTTTATGGTCACTATGTAAATATTACTCAGTGCAGAGAGGTACCAGGACAATGTTTCCTCTTTCATGGATCCACTTTTTGACCCCTCTGCCACCTAAGACAGAATTCCCCTTTCCTTAGATTCCATTAGTTGTTCAAAATCAAGCCATATTTCAGTTTGCTTTATATCTGGACCATGGCTTTCTTGTGATTTATTTTTTCCTTTCAAATTTCAATTGCCTTTGTTTTCCCTACTGAAAAGAAGAAATATGTGTCTCCTTTACTCATCTACAGCATGAAATGCATTCCATTCCCATTCTTAAATCCATGCTCCTTGGAATCCACTGACTGTTGTCCTATGGAGACAGATTGCTTCCAGCTCCGCCATATTTGGGCATTCTTCTTCACTGGGCTTTGGATTGGCTGCTGTGTTCTTGGATCCGATGTCTTCATCTTTCTTGACTTTTGCCCTTGTTTTGCTGGCATAACATCAATACAATTTCACAAGGACTTCTTGTTTTCTAATTTAGATCATGTCCTTGATTCTTCTTTCAGGAAAAGAAATTAAGTGATATGCACCCATCTGAATTTCTTCTACTTATCTTTCAACTTCCTTCTTATAACCCCTGCATGAAAAGCACCAGTATTCTTCTTTAACAGGTAAACATACTGTGAATTCTGTAACTTAGAGCAACCATTGGTTCTCTATATGGTGGAATAATAATCCAAATAAAATGGAAAAACCTGATACGTATTTTGCAGCATAAAAGTTGCCAGCTTTTGTAAAGATCGAGTCTGACTGATTTTGTCAAATTGTCTTTCACAATATTTTCCAGTAACATAGATGAACTGAACTTAAGGTTGTAGATGCAGGCATTGTAGCTTTGTAAAGGAAGGACCTAAATTAGAACCAAAAATTTTATCTTTTAATAATGGACATGAGATAAGCTGTTATTTAGCCTAAAGAATTTAAGCATTTTTTAATGTTGAAAATATTTTTTAAACACGGTTTCTTAGAATGTTAATTATTGCTTATAAATACAGCTTAGAATAGGCTTGATTTTGGCATCTGGGACTAAAGGCAGGTAAAGGTTGAGGCTATTCGAAGGGATTCATAATCCCAGGAGTCTTTTCTACAATAAGACAGGAGGTACTGAGGTGGATCAGATCTAAGAGATCTATCAGAAGGATCTGATAGGTAATATAAATGTCCTGGACATCAATGGAAACTATAATCTAAAACCAAGAGTCGGATAATAATGGTTCCCACAGCTGAGCAGTGAAGATTCATGGAATAAATGGAAAGCCAGTTTCGCAGCTGCAAACAAATATAGATATTTGGTTGTTTACTTCTAAGGACAGTATCTGAGTGCTGAGGGACAGTTACTGTAAAGCCCTGTGAACCTTTCAAATTTTGAGCCATATGAATGCATTACCTATTCATAAAATATGTTTTCTGAAAGGAGAAAAGATTGATGAATAAGGTAATAACTGTTAAAAGCAAATCAAAGCCATAGGGATTGTAAACACCATAGAAAAAGATTTGCTCTTGAATTCCGCACCCCTGCACAGCATCTGGCCTCTAGCTGACACCTTCAGTCCTCCTTCCTGTTCCCACAAGGTGTATTTCTTGGTACTTTAAAATTGGTGTGCCATTTTAATGGATAATGGGGATTGGCTCACTCAACCTGCATTCTCTCCTTCTCCAGGATACCTTGCTGTACTGGAGAGACTAAAACACTAACGTCCACAGTTCTGGCTCACTGCAGATACAGGTCTGGATGCAAATTAGCTTCCACCAGTTAGATACATTTGAGTGAGATTTCGTAGGCATTTTTCATGTGCAAGCTATTTTCGCATTTCTCTTGCATATTTCTCTGTGGCAGGCAAGGTCATGGAAGTCTGGGATTTTATTTATTACAGCGGCATCTTCAGTGTTCGTTCCCTCTGTAACTTCCTGAGGCGCCATTACTGTGGCAGCAGGAGCCATGTTGGATTCTTGAACAGTGGAAAGCATCCATAGTATTGTGGTCTTGAACTCAATCATTCCAAATCGTGGCCTCAGAAGGCAGTTCCCTTTTGAGTCAGTTCTGTATTGTTCTAGGAGTCATTCCTGAAGTCCCAGTCTAGAATCTGCTCTTCAGCCCTTTCAAAAATTTTCTAAGCACATAAATATGTATAATAAATCCCTTCATGCTTAATATATTTCCAGTGGTTTCTATTTTCTACACCCAACCCCAGTTGCTACAATCAGTAATATTTCAGAGAAAAATAACATAGTAAAATGTTCCGCTGTTTTAATCCAGGTTATTCTAACTACCACCACCTCAAGCCCTCGTCCCTCACTTCCCCTTCCCCTTTTACCCCAAGCTAGTAAGATATGCAGAGCTCATATTCAGTAGCCCTCTGGCTTTGCTTCTTATCTTGATCTGAACATTTTTCCAAGTTACTCAGCTTGTGGCGTAACCTCCCCTCTGGAGCTGAGTTTTTACACTTGTGACTCGGTTTCTGAAGAACGGGATTTTTGTAGCTGAGTTCTTGCATAGATGGTTAGGGCATTACCTAGATCTCTGATCTCTGGAAGCACTCCAGACTGGAGACCAAGTCAAGAGAGCCAGAACTGACCAGCTTCGCTGTACAGGTGGTTAAAATACTCCAACAGCCATTATCCTGAACACCCCAGTGCTCCCTCACATTTCCCCTCTAACCTGGGGGCCACCTGGGCCCTCCCTATAGTACATCCACTGAAGAAGTCCTCTAGGCGCAGGTTCCAGAGCCAAGGTCAGCCTCTTTCTGATTACTCCTTGACTGTTCCCTATTGGTTGTGCCACAAGGAAGTTTCTCTAGAGGCTTTTAGGGTATATTGCTCAGCGGGATAGATTGAGGGACACGAAGAAAAGTCAGGATTAGAACCCAGGTCCTCTGACTGGAGCATTCCTCTCACTACACCATGTTTCCTCTGAGCATTAATATCAAATTAATAAAATTATACACTTTAGCAGGAAGTTTAGTTATAGTGGCTGAAAGTACACGCAATGAAGTCAGATGGGAGTTCAAAGTTCTAACTCTGATTTCTGCATCTAACTAATGTATGGTCTTCGTTATTCGTTTAACCTGTTCCTTAACTTCCTAGGACGTCAGCAGCGTCATCCATAAAACAGGAACAACAATATTTTGCACTTAGCATCGGTGTAAGGTATGTGCATGGTAATGTTTCTCCTTTAGTCTTCTCAAACTGTGTGCAGCCTACATGCTGAGCTACGTGTTGAAAAGTTCACTGCAGCTGCTGCCTTATGTGAGACACTGCTCATCAGAAGGGCTGTTCTGCATGATGACCAGGGACCAATCAGAATATTAACTATTCTGGCACCATATAGCAGATCAGAACGGTGGAAAGCTACCCAAAGAAATAAAAGGTGGGCATTAGGTAAAGGGTACCGTTCAATTAGACGAGGGAGATCACAGCCACAGAAAAATGTCAGCCATCCAGGACAGGTCACGCTAGCCTAGAGGAGGGTCCTGAGATGAACAGCACATCTCTTCTTTACATGTCATATTATTTTATATTCAGGAAAGTTGGAGTGTGTCTCTTAGAGACATGGATGCTCCTTAACTCAATGGGGCTGTTGGCACTTGAGCTGGGACTTGTGCAGGGTCAAGTTATTGATTCTAGTGGGCGGCCGGTTAGCTCAGCTGGTTAGAGCGTGATGCTAATAACACCAAGGTTGCCTGTTCGATCCCTGCATGGGCCACAGTGAGTTGCACCCTCCTTAAAAAAAAAAGGTATTGATTCTAGGACAAGTACGAGCTGTGTTGATATCCTCATTCTTCTGAATCATAAGTTCTGCTGCACTGAAACACTATGGCAGTCAAAGTATTTACTGTCATACTCTTCCTTCATTCAACCCATTGTGTGGGTCAGAAAATGGGAAGTCTTCCTTGGCAGCTCCCTCTCTCTCACCCCAGTGTTGTTGAACCCAGTATTGTCGATTCTACTTTTTAAAACATCTCATACGAGCCACTGCTTTCCAATTCTTTGCCACCATGCCAGTTCAAGCCACTGCCTTTTAACTCCTGAATCTTACTCTAGCCTACTTAGACATTTCCTCTACCTGGGACCCTGCTCATTTGCTTCTCACCCTTCAGATTTTAGATCCACTGGCCTTGCCTAGCCGCACTCTCTTCTGCTGCTCCCTCCTAGATCAAATTCTGTCTTTCACTTCCTTAATTGCACTTAACAAAATCTAAAATCATCTTGTTTATTTGGTTGTTTATATTACTTTAGAATATAGACTCCATGAGAGTAAAGACTATAATTGTCTTTTTCACTGTGCACCCATACAATGGAGAACAGTGTCTGGCACTGAATGAAATGAATAGACGACTGATCGGATTGGTCTTCCTGTGTCTTCTCTTGTAGGATAAGGCAAGTGAGGCATTTGCCTTAGGTGAAAAATGTAAGGGGGTGCCAAAAACCTCTGTAATCATGATAAATCATATTTTTTTCTTAAATTTTATTGGGGAATATTGGGGAACAGAGTGTTTTTCCAGGGCCCATCAGCTCCAAATCAAGTTGCTGTTTTCAATCTAGTTGTGGAGGGCGCAGCTCACTGATCCATGTGGGATTTGAACCGGCAACCTTGGTGTAATGAGCACTGCATTCTAACCAACTGAGCCAACCAGCCGCACTGATAAATCATATTTTAATAAAATATTTAAAAAATCAAACTACATGCTA
This sequence comes from Rhinolophus hipposideros, assembly GCF_964194185.1. Lineage (NCBI taxonomy): Eukaryota > Metazoa > Chordata > Mammalia > Chiroptera > Rhinolophidae > Rhinolophus > Rhinolophus hipposideros. The sequence goes on along the minus strand of NC_138058.1, from coordinate 55,847,389 downwards.
AAAAAAAATGGTGAAAAAACATCACAATTTTAAGTAAAGACAGGATCCGCTCTTGCATGAACCTCTTGTAATTTTCTCAAGCTAATCCTAGCTTGATTCCAGAAGAATTTTATTGACAGAAACAGGGAGCTGGACTGCAGACCATAGTTTGTAGATTTGATTTTTTTTAAATATTGCTTTAACATATGACTTATCTGGATCACTGAGCAGTTTGGCAGCTCTTTAAATTTTGCCTCTGAGTTGTCTGCTTTACGGGCCGCTCCCTAATTAGGCCCTGCTTCTTGCTTTTAAATTCACTCTTCACATAACAGCCAGAGTGGTCTCATTAAATGCAAATCAGATAATGTCACTCTATTGTTAATACTTCCCTTTGCACAATACGATGTCCAGGATTCTCCATGTGGCCTACACTTCCCAGTTTCTACATAAGATAGCCCCTCCTTCCTCCTGACCTAATTTTGTGCGTTCTTCCCATAGCCTACTGGTTGGACAGGCCAAATGCCCCACTGCCTTCATACAGAATATTCTCTTTTCCAAGATAGTCCTCAACACTTTCCTCTTCAACTGATATTTCCTTTTCAGGGTTTTGATGTCAGCTTGACTTCCTTTTATGTTGAAAAGCCTGACTCAACTCTCCAGTTTAAAACAGTTTCCCCTGACACTTTTTCATAGCATTATATGTTTTCCTTCATACCCTTATCACATTTGCAATCACATATTTATTTTGATGAGGATTTGGTTAATGTCTGTCTGCTCATTGATTGTAAACCCCAATACCTGTGTTTCTTTGGTCTCTTGTTTCTGTCATTTTTGCTCTATCACTAGTGCCAAGTATTTAGAAGGTGCTTAATAAATACCTAACACAGTGACTAGGGTATAATAAATTCTCAGTAAATGTTTGCCAAATTATTATTAGAAAGGTAAATCAGATAGCATATGAAAACAAGGAGGAAAGCAAATGAAATTTTCAGGTACTTTAATGAACTTCCAATTAATTGCCACTGTTTTTGTTTTTAATTTTTTAAATTTTTTTAGTCCATGGCTTTTTCTTTGATCTCAGGCTATAATCCTATGCATGCCCTTATCATATCGATGGCTTTTGAAGGTGTCTATCTTTAGTATAGAACACACGATTGCCTAAAAGCATCAAAGGTAAATCGATCGAGTATCCTTTCAATTAAATGCCACACTGAGCTTTTCTCCATATAATGGCTTCTTGCATCAAAAAGGCACTTCCCTATGGCTTTTCCCTGTGATTATTCTATATAAAATTCAGAAAATAGAAGATGTTCAACATACTACTTCACTTTCCATGAGAGTGGTTCGGTCAAGAAGGAAGACTGAGTCCATGAAAATATAGTGGGTTCTGCATACTTTTGCTTCTGATCTAACTCTTTGCTTCTTAAAATATGGTCTAGGCATCAGCAGCATTGGCTTCAGAGCTGGGAGCTTGTTAAATGCAGAAACTAAGAACTCCGTCCCTAGAATCTATATTTTAACAAGATCCCTAGGTCTTGATAAATTTAACATGTGTTCCTAAGAAGGGTTTAGAATAAATGGATTCTCACTTCAGAATGGGAAGAGACTGTACTCCAAGGAATTCCAACGCTGGCTGGTATCAAACCCCATGAGGTTTTTGTGTAAAATATAGATTCCATGAGATTCTGATTTTATAGATCTAGAGTGGGGCTCCAGAATGACTCTGATGCTGCCAACACCATAAAATGACATTGGGAAACTGCTGATGTTGTCCAGTTTTATAATTTAACACAGGAGACGATTGAGTTAGGAAGCTTTAGCAGCTTGCTCGTAGTTACTAGACAGTGACAAAGCTGCACTGGAAAAGAATTCTTTTGGAGGGAGGTGGAGGAAGACTGTAAATGTTTAATTTTATTTTTTCATTCTGGTATGTCTTTTTAAAAAACACTTTATTATGAAAAAATTTAAACATAAAAGTTGAGAGACTACAGTAAACATCTGTATACTGACCACTTAAATTCTACCATTAACATTTTATTATACTTTATCATATGGCATATCTGTTCATTTTGATCCAACCATCCATCTTTTTTTATGCATTTCAAAATAAATTACACACATCAGGACGTTCTCCCAAACACTGCATGATGCATATGAGATCATCTGTTTGATTTCTCATCTTTATACTGTATCGCACACTTCCAGAGGAAGGGCAAGACAATCATGAAGATAACAGAAGCGAGAAAAACAGTGAAAACATGTTAAAGAAAGAAAGCAAGTAACATTGGCGCAGTTAAAGATGATTAACTCCAGTTTTTTAAGTACAAAAAACCTCACACAAACCTAGTAAGTGTATGCAAATTACTATGGAGAGTCATTTTTAAAAAAACAGTACCAACTAAATATGTGTTAACTTCAAGAAATCTGATCTTGGTAGTAGATGCAATATTTGGAGCTAACATGCTATTGTTCCCCTGACAGCATTTCCCTCCTGTTAATCATCATATTCACATCCTAAATGCACACATCCTGTAACAGCCCTAGCTCTGGCCTCTTTCCAGGACACCAGGATATCACTGGGATGAAACAAAACTGTATCTGGAAAAACTGGAGGGGACTCTAATTCCTTCTCAATGAAGAGAAACAAATGGGGACTTTGCTCTGGTTTCATTCTGACAGTGAATTTTTCTAATCTTTAAAAAAAAAAATTGTGATAAAATTTACCCTTTTAACCATTTCTTAAAAATTCATAGACTGTAATTTTTAGAGCAGTTTTATATTTACAGAAAAATTGAGCGGATGGTACATAGAATTCCCATATGCCCCTTTTCCTGCACTCACTTTCCCTATAATTATCACCTTACGTTTGTATGGCACATTTGTTATAGTAAATGAACCAATACTGATACATTATTATTAACTAAAGTCCATAATGTACATTAAGGTTCCCTCTTTGTGTTGTACATTCTGTGGGACAAATGCATAATATCGTGTATCCACCATAACAGTAACACACAGAATTGTTTCATTGCCCTAAAAATCCCATCCTCCACCTTTTTAATCCCTCCTGCCTCCCACAAATCACTGGAAACCACTAACCTTTTTACTGTCTTCCATAGTTTTGTCTCCTCCAGAATGTCATATAGTTGGAATCATACAGTATACAGTCTTTCAGACTGGCTTCTTTCACATAGTAACACGCACTTAAATTTCCTCGACGTCTTTCACAGCTTGGTAGCATATTTCTTTTTATCACTGAACAATGATCCATTGTTTGGATGTAGGTACCACAATGTGTTTACCCATTCTTTTATTGAAGGACATTTGAGTTGCTTCCAGGTTTTGGTGATTATGAATAAAGCTGCTGTAAATATTTGTGTACAGGTTTTGTGTAGACATAACTGGGTAAATACCTAGGCATGTGATTGCTGGATCATTCGGTAAAACAATATTTAGCTTTGGGAGAAACTGCCAAACGGTCTCCCAAAGGGGTTTTACCATTTTGCATTTTTACCAGCAGTGAATGAGAGTTCCTGTTGCTTCACATCCTTATCAGCATTTGGTTGTGTCTTTTTTTCAGATTTTAGCCATTCTAATAGGTGTGTTGTGGTACCTTCTTACCCATTTTTAAGTGCACAGTTCAGTGGCATTAAGCACATTCACACTGTTTTGTGGCCATCAACACCATCCATCTCCAGAACTCTGTTTATCTGGCAAAACTGAAACTCTGTGTAATTATTAAACAATAATTCCACATACGCTCTTCCCCTCGTGCCCCTGGCAACCAAATTCTTTTTGTCTCTATGAATCTGGTTACTCAACTACATCATATAATTGGAATCATACAGTATTTGTCCTTTTGTAACTGGCTTATTTCACTTACCATAATGTCCTCAGGTTCATCTATGTTGTAGCATGTGTCAGAATTTCCTAAAAGACACACACAGAAGTATTTTCTTTCTCACATCTTATTTTAGGGATAAAATAACTGAGGAGATTTCCAATTTGCTAAAATAACTCAGACCTTTTGGGAAGTAGTTGTTTTTAGCATTATTATTACTTTCAATGGTGCAAATGTGTATCAAGTGTGACAGGGAAGGACCATAATGTGAATTTTTATTCCCTTATTTTTTAGCAGCTTCTGAGTGCTGGGCATTATAATGTATGTTTCTAATGGATATAAAGATGTATGGGCATACTTCTTTCTCTCAAGGAATTTATAATCAGGTAGGATTCATTTTGGTGATGAAATATAAAAACAATGTGTATATACAATCAGATTAGAATTTCAACAGGTAGTTTAGTAAATTGCATGAACTGTGTTAAATAATAAATACAAAGTCATTTCAAAATCTACAAATTTAAATTATATTAATGACAGAATCAGCTGTATGATTTATCTGACTGCTTTACAATTTACTTGCATATAATAGTTCTAAATAAAAATTCACTCTGGGCCAGCCCGATGGCTCAGGCGGTTAGAGCTCCATGCTCCTAACTCCGAAGGCTGCTGGTTCAATTCCCACATGGGCCAGTGGGCTCTCAATCACAAGGTTGCCAGTTCTATTCCTTGAGGCCCGCAAGGGATGGTGGGCTGCGCCCCCTACAACTAGCAAAGGCAACTGAACCTGGAGCTGAGCTGCGCCCTCCACAACTAAGACTGAAAGGGCAACAACTTGACTTGGAAAAAAGTCCTGGAAGTACACACTGTTCCCCAATAGAGTCCTGTTCCCCTTCCCCAATAAAATCTTAAAAAAAAAAAAAATTCACTCAAATTGTACTCTAGTCAACTGAACACAGTTATTCAATGCTATTAATTGGTGTTATTAATATTACCAATTGTACAATTCTATTTTGATACCCAATCAACAGAAACCCATTAGTCATCTAAAAAAAAATTTCCCTGGGGCGGCCAGTTAGCTCAGTTGGTTAGAGTGCAGTGCTCTTAACAACAAAGTTGCTGGTGCGATCGCCAGGTGGGCCACTGTGAACTGCACCCTCAACAACTACTTGACTCGGAGTTGATGGGTCCTGGAAAAACACACTTAAAATAAATAAACAGTTAAAAAATTTTTTTTTCCTTTTCTTTTTTCCCTAATTTTTTTTTTATTGTGGTAAAATACACATACCATAAAATTTACTTTCTTAACCATTTTGAGTATACAATGTAGTTGTATTAAATAATGTGCTGACATTACCATCATCCATTCACAGAATTCTTTTCATCTTGCAAAACTGAAACTCAGTATCTATTAAGCAGTAACTCTCCGTTCTCCCTACTCCCCAGCCCCTGACAACCACCATTCTCCTTTCTATCTTTATGAATTTGGGTGCTCTAAGTATCTCATGTAAATAGAATCATACCGTTATTTATCTTTTTGTGACTGGATTGTTTCACTTAGCATAATGTTCTCAAGTTTTCTCTATGTTGTAGCATAAATCAGAATTTCCTTTCTTTTTAAGACTGAATAATATTCCATTATTATTTATCCATTCTGTTGTTGTTGATGGACCCCGGGTTCCTACCACACTTTAGCTATTATGAATAATACTGCTATGAATATGGGTGTACAAATATCTATGAGACCCTGTTTTCAGTCTTTTGAGTATATACCCAGAAGTGGAATTGCTGGCTCATATGATAATTCTATTTTTAATTTTTTGAGGAACTGCTATCCTGTTTTCCACAGCAGCTGTACCATATTATATTCCCACCAACAGTGCACAAGGGTTCCAACTTCTCCACATCCTGGGCAACACTTACTTTCCATTTTTGTTTGTGCTAGTAGCCATCCGAAAGAGTGTGAAGTGGTATCTCATTGTTGTTTTGTCCTAAGAGTAAATTTTAATGATATACATACTGGCTGTCAGTATCAGTCCAGATAGAAGGAATTCCTAGGAGATTAGCCTTTGCATTAGAAATCATTAGAACTTCATCAAATTCTGCTTTGGGACAAAGCAAATTTGCCTGTATACTTCAGTAGAGAGGTTAACTAACTGGGCATTAAGGGTGATGATTTCTATTTTCTTTTTTAGTTTAGAGATTCCTTCATTGACATCAAAGTTGTTTCTTTCCCCCTAAATTTAGATTCCCTTATTATATGGAGCATTTGTTTTATGCAATGTTTGTATATGGCTCAATTGTGTGTGTGTGTGTGTGTGTGTGTGTGTGTGCGCGCGCGCGCGCGCGCGCGCGCGCGCGCGTAGTGGGTTTTATTGGAGTGTGTTACGCATGCAGATTCTAGCTTTCATGGCATCACCTCCGCCACACATTCAGAGTCCCCCTAGCACTTACCAGGGAATCGTTAGGGGTCGTGTTTGCTCTGTAAGCTCCAGAATCAGTTTTGCTTCTCTCTCTACTTCTAGGTAGCTCTAGACACAGGAGTCTACTGAGCCAGAGCCCCTGCTTACTCCTCTGCCAATCAACATCTGTAGTTCTGGAGTCTCTAGTCTCTTCTAGGCCTCAGCCTCCCCTCTTAAGCAGCAGTTTCCCACCACCAGTGGCAGCACAAAGGAAAGAGGGGTGGGAATGAGAAACTGCTTTCTCTTTTTCTTTTTCTTTCCTTGTATCATGAATTCCATTTAGTTCCAGAACTTCCTTGGAAAGGAGTAGTGAAAGTAGAAGTCCTTGACTTATCCCTGATTTTAGAGGGAAAGCATCCAGTTTTTTACCGTAAATATGCTATTAGTTGTAGATTTTTTTGTAGATTTTTTTTTTTTAATCAAGGTGAGGAAATTTCCCTCTATTGTTTGTTGCCTGAGAGATATTTTTTCTTTGAATGGATGTTGGATTTTATCAAATGCTTTTTGTGTGTCAATCAGCCCTGCTTTCTGAGTCCACATTTCTGATTCCAGCAAATTCCTCTTTTCAGAATGATTGTCAGTGGGACTTTCCACTACCTTTACAGATGATCACTTCCTAGCCCTGAAATGGTTTGGCTGGAGGCCCTCAAAAGGCCATCACTTCAAAACAGATTAGCTATGAAAATCAGTATGTTTTCAAGGTCCAGTGCTCTCAACTCCATATGCAGAAAGACATCGACAACACAGTTAATGTTGAACTTCATCCAGTCTGGCCCAGTTTCATTTTTATGATCACTTTAAATCAAGAAAACTTAACCTGGGTCCTGAAACACTTAACTGCAGTCTTTGAAATCTAAGCAAGTGCTCAAACAAAAATACATATTTACAAAAACAAGCAAGAAGTTACATTAAAGAATGCTCTTTGAAACACTTGTTTTGCAGAATTGGATAGTCATTTGAGTTAGTTAAGAGATTAAACAGTATTCTTCACTATGGGAGGGCTCAGAGCGTTTGATATGCTAATATGTATTATACATTTCCTAAGAGAAGAAATATAGAGGGAGTTGTTTCCCCAAATTCTTTGAGTATGTGTTTTATTTCAGAACATTTTCTGGGTAATTCGTTTTGGAGAATGCTGGCTTATAGGTGAGAGCAGTCTAAATTCATATACAGAAATTTTTCCCCAATCGAAAAAAAAAAGTAACACAGGCTAACAGACTTGATTCTTTCAATATAGTCAACATTAAAGGAAGTTTAAATTTAGAGTTCAGGTTACTAGTTTGTTTTCCCTATCAATAAGATGGGGCTTTTCATTTGAGGTCTCTTAATGGTAACCTTTCAGATTAAAGGTAAAGTTTGTCCCACATAGGTCTTGAGAGGAAAAACTACTTTGAAATGGCAGTTTTTCCAGTTTCTGCTTATGTCCTGAGATTTAAAAAACAATTTTAGGACACTCCCAGTTTTGTTTAGAATTTTTAAAAATTATATATATATATTTAATTTTATGAGGGAATATTGGGGAACAGTGTGTTTCTCTAGGGCCCATCAGCTCCAACTCATTGTCCTTCAATCTAGTTGTGGAGGGCGCAGCTCACTGGCCCAAATGGGAATTGAACCAGCAATCCTGTTGTTTAGAGCTCCTGCTCTAACCATCTGAGCCATCTGGCTACCTCCGATTTGATTATTTGTACTGTGTACCTCAAAGCACTGAAGTTTTGAGTGTGAGGGTTAAATTAGGAGTCTGGCTTCTAGAGTCAAACTACCTAAATTCAAACTCCAGCTTGCTCGAAGCTGTGAGACCTTAAACAAGCCATTTAACTTCTCTGTGTTTCTGTTTTTACAGTTTACAAGTACAAACCTAAGCAGGGCAAGTAATGACAAAGTTATTATCTTTATTTAACACTTGGTGAAACAATCTCAGAATATGTGACTTGCCCAACTTCACAGATAGAGCTGATAAATGAAGCCACAGTGACTCAAAATCAGATATTCATTAAGACTTTAATACTCGGGTATTTTCCACTTTATTATATATACATATATATATATATATATCCTTCCAAACATCAGACAAAAACGCCGTATTTGTCATTCTAAAATGCAATGAATATATCGAATATATAAGTAAAACTTTGCATATGAATAACCAGGCTTAAATTGTAGTTTGAATAATCCATGAAGATTTCTTGAAGGAAGTCCACAGGACCGTGGGAAAGCAATTAACTTTCATAACCTTTAATGAGCACCTACTATACTCATATGTCAGATGCTATTCTACACATTTTACAAATGATTATTCTTACAACAGCACTTTGATTGGGTTTTTAAGGAAAAGGAAACGAGGCGTTCCAAGATAATATGATGCCAAAATATACAGAATATAGTATTTTGATTGTACAGCAGGCATCTACATATGATAAAATGACATAGAATTAAACACACATAAATATCAAATCCCTGCTTTTGATATTGTACTAAAATTATGTAATATGTAACTGCTGGGGGAAACTAGGTAAATTGGACTTCTGTTTTATATTGAAGAAGTACTGGTCAGGGATTCCAGGGAATGTCCTTCAATCTAGGTCTGTGCAATGTTTTTCTCATAGGGGTTTAGGGGAGGCAGACCACAGACGTCTGTCCTATATTTGCAGATAACTTTGAGTCTAGTCATTTCGAAAATAAAAGTTGAAAAAAAAAATGCAGTTATTTTCTAAAGGGGGTGATTAATAAATTTACTTGACTGGAGTCCTCTCAACACCTGTACACACCTATTAGCAATTCACATAACTCGAGTTCTTCGGAACGGATAGAGAAACTAGCCTTTTTACATGCTTCCAGCAGCTCATATTTGGCACTTTTGTTCAAGAACGATTCGGGGATTGGGGTGGGGGCGTTGTAATAGGCACAGATTTGGGGAAGTCATTAGGTTTCTCCAAATCGGTTTCTCCAAATCCAGACTAGAAGTTCTTCGGACTGTTTATTCTCAGATTAGAGTCGTGACCCAGACCTTGAGGTCTCCTTCTGGCCACCGCCGAACAGCGGCTCCGCACGTGTTGGGAACCGTTCGGGCGCAGATGGAACTGCAGCAAAGGTCCTCTGGGCATCCCAGACAGGTAGCGCTGACCGGTGACCCTTCCCAGCCGAAATGCAAGGGAGCCCAACCTCCCCCGGCCTGGAGCCCAGGTGCGGGGCGGAGCCCTGGCTGCGACCACTCCCTGGGCTCGGAGAAAGAAACTGGGCCGTTGCGGACGCAGAGCTGGCCCGACCAGTGGCGCGTGGCACGCGCGAGCCCTTCCGCGCATGCTCACTCGTCTGTCTCCCGCCCCCGCCCCGTCTCTCTCGCTCTCGCTCCCCCTCCTCCGCCAGCGTCCTCCGAGCTCGGCCCGTCTGGGCGCTGGGCCGACGTCCCGCGTGCGCGCCGGCGCCTGACTTCACTTCCGGTTAACGCGCTCCGCTTGCCCCCTGGCCCCGGATGGTGACTGGCGGTGGTGTTGCACCTCCCGGGACTGTCACTGAGCCGCTTCCCAGTGTGATTGTGCTGAGCGCAGGCCGGAAGATGGCGGCTGCGGCTGCGGCGGCCTCGGGCTCGGGCTGTTCCTCAGCGGCGGGGGCGGGGGCGGGAGCGGGAGCGGCCGGGGTCTCGGAGTGGCTGGTGCTCCGGGACGGCTGCATGCGCTGCGACGCCGACGGTCTGCACAGCCTCTCCTACCACCCGGCGCTAAACGCCATCCTGGCCGTCACCAGTCGCGGGACCATCAAAGTCATCGACGGCACCTCGGGGGCCACCCTGCAGGCCTCGGCGCTCAGCGGTGAGTAGGCGGCACGCCGGGCGGAGACCGGGCCCGCCGCGGGAGGAGCCGGGCCGGCGGGTTACCGGGCACGGAAGCCGCCCTGCCCCGGGGCTGGGCCTTCGGAGGAGGGGACGCGGCGGATGGGAGCGGGGAGGCGGGAGGGCAGGGCTGGGGGCTCAGGCCTGCCTGGGAAGGGAGGCCCGGAAACCGGTGGAGGACGACCGCAGGGCTTGGCTTTTTCAGCGGCCGCAGCTGGGGAGGCAGGGCTGGCAAGTGGGCAGTGTTGGGAGTTGCCGCTCGGGCCTTGAGCGTCCGGCGTAGCTTGGTCCTCGGAGAGGAGGAGGCCGCGGAGCTCGGCCACGGAGAAAGCCAGGCCCCGGGGTAGGTCCTGGAAGAGTCGTCTGTACCGCCTTCCGCTGGATCACAGAGCGGAAGGGTCGAAGCGTTGGTCCCGAGTGAGAGGCTGGTGGCCCGAGACGAGCGTCCGCCCGACTTCCACGCCCTCCCCTCTTGTGGATCCTCGGCTGTTCCGAGGACCCGCAGGTGCTAGGATGTTCCGCGGGCTTCGCTCCCGGGGTGGGGGTGGGGTGGGGTGGGGGTGGGGTGGCCCGGAGTGGGGGGTGGGTAGGGAAGTAGGCGGGCTGGCTGCCTGAACTGCTCCGTCGACGACTTTAGGACTTTGGCGGACTCCATGGAAGGCTAGACCTTGTCCTCTAGTTCAGGGCTTCCAATTTCTGTCCCCCCTCCATCCCCAGTGACGATGAACTCGGGACCTGCGGTGTATGAAATGTAGATTCCTTTGGGTTCGTAATGAGGTGAAAAACTTCAGGCCTTCTCTACTTGTTTTGCCACAATGAGCCGCAAGTGGGGATTCGGAAGTATATCTGAGTCTCACCGAGGAAGTGGAGCAGTTCTGGGTGGTGTCCACTTGGTCCAGGGACGCGACTTTTAGTACGCGAGAAGCGGGCGCTCAGCGGACTGCACGGGAGTGTTGTGGGCATTGCCCTGGCCAAGCTACGTTTGGCTGAGATGACCTAGCATTTGCGGTTTAATGAGGAGTGGCTTAATTTAGATGTTACAAACTGAGATTGAAAAGTGAGTACATGAGTGAGTAAATCACGCACAGGTTTATAATGGATACTACTGTCTGCATTTAGTCCAGTGGAAGTAGTTATGTGGTCTACCAATTCACTTGTATTTTAACGTAGACAAGTAAGGAAAGGTGGTTATTTTAGTTTATTGTGAGTAATAAGGCACTTAAGTAAATGGCAATTTAGGGATACAAAGATAAAATAAGGGAATTAATTTTTATTGATGTGAGAGTTGTGAAAGGAAGTAGGTTTTGTGTAGCTATAGAATATAAATCTGGAACATATCTAAGATGAGTCTAAGAGAACATTTTGGGTTGTGGGCTTGTAAGTTTTTTTTTTCATGACTTGAGTAAAGGACAGGAGAGGTGTCCCAGAAATAGCAAGGAGCACTTACTGCAGCTTGGATATAACAGCTTGTAGGAGAGGGAGATACTCATTAGTAATTGAATATCTTCTTAAACTCACTTAAAATTATTTCAAATAAAAAGGTATAAAGAATTACTATGATAATGTATTCCCGAATCAGTTTAAGAAATAAAACATTACAAAGATTTGAAGTCTCTTTTGTGTTCCTTCTGGATTGCATTCCTCCAACCCTCCCTCTCCCATGAGCATTATCTTTAACTTAGTTTTATCATTTTCATACGTGTCTTTGTTTTTTAGTACATACTTGTATCTTTAAACAATGTCTAACACTGTCTTTCATGATTTTAAACTTTGAATAAGTGGTATAGTGTATGTATTTGGATTTCTATAAAAAGCCACATTAACAAAAGTTTAAAAATGTTTTCAGTAGACAGAGGAGTCTCATGGCGTGTTTTTATATCTGGAGGCCATGTTCGAGAAAAATTATGTATGCTCGAATTTGTTATAAATGGTTGGGGAAATTGGACGTATATGTATATGCATGTTTATAAAAGAAAAAAAGTAGTCACTTTAATGGTAGATTACCAAAGGGGAGAGTTTTAGGTGCTTAATGTAAGTATAAATAAAGGTAGATGCATAAAACCTAGCCGTGATTTGTGATCACTTAGTTGGGATTTGTTGTGGCATTTGTTAATTAGAGAAGTATGGGATTGGATACAATTTCTGATGCCCATGACATTGAGGATTGAATGTGATTAAAAATATATGGAAGAGTTAATGGCAAGCAAAAGAAAAAGATTACAGGAAAAGTTTGAAAGTAACAGTGGGCAAATTCTGAAATGTTTTCATATATGAGAAGTGCAGTTTATTAATAATGATTACCAAACATTGTATAGGGTCATGTATATGTCATTATTCAGATGATTGTGTAGGGAGTGCTGCATTTTATATTTTGTCTGGACTATGTAAGTATTTGGTAGGTTTGCTTGTAATGATTAATAGAGGGTGAGAGTCCTATAAATAGAATGAGGAGAAGGTGCCAGTAGTGACCGTGGTCCTAACATGACCCCTCTTTCCAGTTAATGGACAATGAGCCACCTTCTTTTCTACCCCAGAGGAAAGATGTCTTTGTTTGAGGGAATAAAGAGTGGTGTAACCAGAACCAAAGAGTTTTATTGGGTGATAGAGCAGTGTGTTAGATGGATGGATTCTGTTATGGGTAGCCTGTTAGTGTGGATTGAAAATTAAAGGATGGGAACACAACTTGTATGTATATGTATTCAATTGGGTGGCAAAAATGGTGAATTTTTAACTATGTCTACTAGTATATATCTTACTTTATCTGTATGTGACATAAAATGTTTTTAAATACACTTTCATTAGATTAAGGAGCGATATATTTGTATATATGTAGGTTAGGCAAGACTTTTTACTCCCTTAGTGTTCGAGTGTTAAGAATTCAGAGTCCTTACGCTGATTCCTTGGTCTGGAATTAGGTGACCTCCATGATCTGGCCTCTACCAGTTTTTAGTCATGTTTCCCTGTTTTGTTTTGTGAAACTGGTTCATTTAATTTCCTTTCCCAACTCCAGTACTTTCATTCTTTCTTGGAATGCACCAAGTCCCTCCAGACAATTAGACAGATCTTACCTATTTTTCAAAACCTAGATCAGATACTAACTTCTGATTCTTTTGGTCTGATGTGATCCACTGAAAACCTAAACACATGTTGTCCTATTAATGTCTATTTTAGGTTAGTAATTTGGCAACTTAATGTTTGTGGTATGTTTTCTGTCTTGAACTGTTTGTGAGGTCTGACAGTTAAGTTTGCGAACTCATCCTAGAAAAAGAGCTACATACCTCATTGCTGAATATCAATACGGTCACCTTGGATATATTCCCCTTGGGAAGCTATGCACTGACGCCAGAGCCTAGTCTACCCTTCAAAGCAATTTTGGAACTCTTTTTCTGGAATGGCCATCAGAGCTGTCGTCATATTACCCTTGATGTTCTGAATGCCATCCACATGTCTTCCTTTCAATATTTCCTTTATCTTCGGTTAAAGAAAGAAGTCATTGGGGGCCAGATCAGGTTTGTAGGGAGGGTGTTCCAATATACTTATTTGTTTCGTGGCTAAAAACTCCCTCACAGACAGTGCCTGTGAGCTGGTGCATTGTCATGACAAGAGCCCTGACTTGTTGGCGAAAAGTTCAGGTTGTTTTCGTCTTTTTCATGTAGGCTTTTCAACACTTCCAAAGTGTAAACTTAGTTAATTGTTTGTCCAGTTGATACAAATTCATAATGAATAATCCCTCTGATATCAAGAGAGGTTAGCAACATCGTTTTGACTCTTGATTTGGACTGACGGAACTTTTTTGGTCGTGGAAAATTGGCTGACTTCCATTGTGCACTTTGATGTTTTATTATGGGATCATGTCGGTATACCCATTTTCATCAGTAGTGATAACATGGCCCAAAACATCGTCTTGCCTCTCCAAAAGGTCTTGGCAAACTTGAGCTCTCCTTCGGTTTTGTTCATCGGTGAGCTCCTTCGGGACCATTTTTGCACACACCTTTCTCATGCCAAGATTTTCAGTTAAGATTTCCCTATTTCTTTATTGGTGTTTACTTGGCCTGCTATGCTTCTCGCAGTCAGCCGACAATTCTGACACACAATTCAACAAATTTTTGTAATGTTTTTGTCAGATCTGTTCTTTACCTGCTGTCCTGACCTCTCTTCATGAATGACGCGTTTTCTCCCCTCAGAAAAACGTGTAACCCATTTGTACACGGCCGTTGTCTTCACGGCATTATCCCCATAAACTTGGACTAACATGTCCTTGATTTCACCTCCACTCTTGCCAAGGATAACAAAAAAATTTAATGTTTGTTCATTGCTCTAATTCAAGCTTAGACATTCTTACGATGGCACACAAAAACACGCAACAACCGTAATGAATGCCACTCACCAAGACACTGCCCCCGGCGACACGAACTCGAGCTGTGAGACACTGATATACCAAGGTTAGGAGCTGTGTAAGTGCATGGTGGCAAGTTCGTGAACTTAATTGTCAGACCCTGTAAGTTCCATTTTATATAACTTCTTGTGAATATTTGATGTGTGTTTAACTATATTTCAAACTCTTTGTTAATGGAATCTTGTCTGCTTGTTAACCTTTCCCAGGGTGCCTAATACAAAATATTAATAAATATTTTTGACTTGGTATAAACTAATGAGTATGGTAAATGGATGCTTCCTTACATACTAACTGCTAAATAAAACGTTTTCTTTGGCTTTTTTCTTTCCTTAGATTTTTTTTTTTTAGAGCAGTTTTAGATTAATAGTAAAATTTAGCAGAAAAGACTTGAGTTCCTGTATATGTCCTGACCCCATGGGATCATACAGCCTCCCTCACTGTAAACATCTGGCACCACAGTGGTATGTTTGTTACAATCAATGAACCTGAATTAACATACCATTATCACCCAAAGTCCATCGTTTATGTTAGGGTTCACTTTTGGTGGTGTTCATTCTATGAGTTCTGATAGTTATACATGACATGTCATACAGAAGAGTTTCACTGCCCTAAAATTCCTCTGCTTTTTGCCTGTTCACCCCTTTCTCTCTCCTCCCCCCTGCCAATCACTGATGTTTTTATACTTTCCATAGTGTTGCCTTTTTAAAAACAGTCATAGTTGGAATCACACAGTACGTACCGTTTTTTTCAGGTTGGCTTCTTTCACTTAGTAACATGCGTTTAAGTTTCCTCCATGTCTTTTTATGGCTTGATAGCTCACTTCTTTTTAGTACTAAATAATATTCCGTTGTCTGGATGTACCACAGTTTTTTAATCTGTTCACCTACTAAAGGACATCTTGGTTGCTTCTAGGTTGCGGCAGTTTTGAGTGAAGCTACTATAAACATTTGTTTGCAGATTTTTGCTTGGACATAAGTTTTCAGTTCATTTGTGTAGATATCAAGGAGCACGACTGCTGGATCATACGGTAGGATTATGTTTAGTTTTGTAGGACACTGTCTTGCAAAGCTGCTGTACTTACTATATTGTATTCCAGCAGCAGTGATTGGAGTTCCTGTTACTCCATATCCTCACCAGCATTTGCTATTATCGGTGTTTTGATTGTGGACATTTCAATATGTATGTAGTGCTATCCATTGTTTTAACTTGCAGTTCCCTAAAACCATGATGTTGAACATCTTTTCATATGCTGATTTGTGGACTTTGGGTTTAAAAAAATCTAAATAGCTCTCCATCCACCAGGGACCATATTGTTTCTATTATTAGATAGGTCCCTCTTTTTAGCTGTTTGTTCTTGCAATTTAGCATAATAATTAGGAAGGAGCCTGTTTGGGATACAGTTGGCTTGGGGTAAGATCCCAGTTTCAGGTGATATTTTTTTTTCTTTTCAATTTAACTCTGTAGCCTTGACTAAATTACTTAACATTTTGGTTACAGTTTTTTCCCTTTTGCAAAATGGGGATGATAATTGTGAAGTTTATGTGTTAATACATATAAAGTGCTCAAAAATATTCTTTTTACTTACTTGTAAATCTCTGTAAATACCCTTTTTTACTTAAACCTTTTTGAAATTCTCTGTTAAATTTTTTAACCCCAAATTTGAATTTATTAGGAATATTTTTTGATTTACTACCTTTGACTTCTGTTCAGAAACCATCTAGTTTTTGCTTTGATATTGTTAATTTGTTCAGTATTTTATTATTTAATTGCTGGTGGTGCTGTTCTTGAAAGAGCTCCCCACTTTTCCTAAAAGTAGTATATTTTGTTTTTTGTTTTTATAAGCTTGTTTGAGAGCATATGGAGAGAGAATGGGCTTATGTTTTAGATCAGGGGGTGTCCAAACTGCGGCCCGCGTGCCAACTGCGGCCCGCCATCCATTGTTAACTGGCCCGCAGCAAATTCCAAAAATATATTTAGTTTACTTAAATAAACCAGGTGAGGCAATACGTACTTTACCTCCAGTGAATGGCCCGGCTGTTTGTGTATTTTACTGCAGATGGCCCTTGGTGAAAAACGTTGAAAAAAGTCTGGACACCCCTGTTTTAGACAGTCCTGAATTTTGAGTTTTAGCTCACTAACTCACTACCTAAACTTCCTGAATTCAGCATCGTCATTTGTAGATTAAGATTAATATTTAACAGGGTGATCATGCAGATTAAGTGGTAAACATTTAAAGTGTCTAACACTTCCTGGCGTATGTATAGTAGGTACACAGTGAATTCAAGTCTCCTGGGTGCTTGATATCACCATGCTCCTCACTTTTTAACAAATGTTCACTGACTTAGTGTATAAACAGAGGATGGATAGATATCATTCACATGTAGATGGAATACTAATGTTGGTAACAAATGTTATCTACATTTGGAAAATATCTTTCTGTGTATTGGTGTAGCTAAATGTCAGAGTGAAGTTAAGTCTGTTGTATTATTAGTTCTGTGTATATAAAGATTGTTCATGTAGTACACATGGACAAGTAAATGAAGATATGTATGTGGGTATTAATTAATGGATATTGCAGTATTTTGTGTAAGAGGAAGTCCTGTTTCTTCAGTTTCTGAATGGGGGTTCCAGGTCTTTGTCATAGTGAAAAAGAAGAAACTAAAGCTGCTTATTGTTTTTTGGATAAATACTCTAGTTTTACATTTCTTTATTAATATCTCCCTTTATCCTTTTCCTAGATAGATATAGACTTTGATTTGATTTGAGAAGTTTGTGCAGTGGTCATAAATGAGAAAATGTCATTGTACTCTACTCCAGTTACAGTGAAGTTCAGATTAACTTAATTCATACTGATTGATTGACTGATTGATTGGTATGACATCTTCTTATTCAGACTTCAAGCTGACTGCTCCAAGAAGTTTCGAAATGTAGAAAACTAGCTATGTTAGCCTGCATAGTCCTCAAGAAATAAATTTTATGAATAAAACTTATCACTTTGTTAGAGGTAGAAAATACTTTTCTTACTGCTTCTGAATTGGGCATGCATTAATTTGGATCAAATGCAAAATCTTTCTGTAGGTCTCCACTTTGGAAATTGTAAATGTTTCATATTACTTCCTATTTCCTGATTCACCTTGGTACATGCATCTTTCCTAGTCTCAATTATTCTCCTATGAAAATAATAAACACAGTGAGAGTTGGGATTTCAGTAGACCTAGAAGATAGTTGTGTTCTGGATGCATCTGGGTTCTTTGTAAAAACTTAATTCAGCAAATCTCTTTGTGGGCTATGAGCACCTACATTGGCTTTGTTTCAGTAATGCTACACGACGACCTATCCTATGTCAAAGATTTGCTGTTTTTTAGCAAAATATTTTTCTATGATTAGTGAATTTATGTTAAGATTTAAAAAAATATTTTTCTGTTTTTAAGACCTGTATTTATCCAAACTTTTACATTTATCTTCTAAAAGAAGTAGTTTTGCTCTGCTGGAAAATTTATCCTAGTCTTTGTTTTAATAGTTTCAGATTTATTAATGAGAGGCAATATAGGCGATCAGCCTCTGGAACCAAACAGCTTGAGCTTAAGTCTTGGTTCTATTTGATCTTGAAGTTCATCTATAAAATGAGGATAATAGTATCTATCTACCTCATCACATGACTGAGAATTAAAATGAGTTAATATATGTAAAGCATGTAGAACAGTGCCTGGTATTTAGTGTGTACTCTAGAAGTACTTGTATTACTTTTTTTTTTTCTTCTGATAGCAGTGGCTATTTGCAAGGTAGCTGAATGTAGTAGGTGTTTTTGCTACTGATACTCTATTGAAATTGCAGTATTTTCTTTTAGTTTTCCATGTATGTGGGAATGTGACTAGGTGAAATCTAATAGAATTATAAGAGCAATAATTTTTGTATTATAGGAGAGGTATAAACTGTAAGTTAATTGATTTTGGACTTGAAATTGTTAAAAGAGCAAGGTGATTTGAAGTGCTGGTTGATTGGTGCTTACACAGTTATTGAATATGTGCTGGGCGTGGGGGTAAAAAAATAATTAAAGCAACATTTTGGCCTTTGAATGCATGCTTGGTAATGTTTTTAAGTAAATCGTTTTAGCGTAATGTCATAAGTTCTGTAATATAGATGTGAGGAATGCTGTGTGAGTACAGAGGACGGAATTTCTTCAACTGGAGGGAAATAGAGAAGGCTTGCTTCTCAAAGGAGGTTGCCTTTATGATTGGTTTTGAAAGATGAGATAGTGGGAAGGAATGTTATAGGCATGATCATTTTAAGCCAAGGTACTTGCTTGTGCAGAGACATGGTGATTTTTAAAAATATGGTGAATTCAAGGAAGAAGAAGTTTTGGGAAGAGAAGGGTTGGGGTTTAGTCTATGTGTGGGGATGGTTACAGTTGAAGCTGAGAAATAGGCAAGGACAAGATCATAATATGTTTTGCTAAGAAGTTTGAACTTGATGTCAATGGGAGGGAGCCATTGTAGGTTATGAATGATCAAGTTTTTGTTTTTTTTTATATTGGGGAACAGTGTGTTTTTCCAGACCCATCAGCTCCTGGAAAGTCAAGTCATTGTTCTCAATCTAGTTGTGGAGGGCGCAGCTCACTGGCCCATATGTGGGAATTGAGCCAACGACCTTGCTGTTATGAGCACTGCGCTCTAACCACTTAGCCAACCAGTCGCCCCAAGTTTGTTTTTAGAAAAAGTTGGAGCTAATGCCCATGTATGAGAAGCGATGAGAGCATTATTAAGTTAGTTTGAGTGGTAGGAACACCATATAATTTAGTGAATGTGGGGATGAGAGATTGACAACGTGAAAATTATTCATGCTTAGGTTCTTACTTTGAGCATTGAATGGTGTTCAGTAACCCAAATAAGCAATACAGTAGTTCCCCCTTATCCATGGTTTTGCTTTCTGTGGTTTCAGTCACCTGTAGTCAGTCATAGTCTGAAAATTCCAGAAATCAAGAATTCATCAGTTTTAAAATGTACGGTGTTCTGAGTAGTGTGATAAAACCTCAAGCTGTCCCACTCCATCTCGCCCTGGACAGTAATCCCTTTGCCTAACCTGTCCCATGCTATGTATGCTACCCACCCCCTAGGTAGTAGCCTTCTGTGTTATCAGATCGATTGTCAAGGTATCGCAGTGCTGCTGTTCAGTCACCCTTATTTTTCTTAATAATGGCTCCAAAGCACAAGAGTAGTGATGCTGGCAATTTGAATAGGCCAAAGAGAAGCCATAAAGTGTTTTCTTTAAGTGAAAATTCTCTGCTGAAGAAATAATTGAATGCAGAAGTTGCTAAGATCTATGGTAAGAACGAACCTCCTATCTGAAATTGTGAAGAAGGAAAAAAATTTGTGCTAGTTTGCTGAGAGACATCACATGAATTTTATTACAGTGTATCGGTATAATTGTTCTATTTTATTATTAGTTATTGTTTCTGTGCCTAATTTATAAATTAAACGTCATCATAGGTATGTGCATAGGAAATAAACAGTCTTTATAGGGTTAGTTACTATCCTTGGTTTCAGGCATCCCCTCAGGGTCTTCGAATGTATCCCTGGGGATAAGGGGGGGCTACTGTACAAGAAGGTGTGGTGAGTAGCTTTTGTTGGAAAAGGCTGGGGAGCAAGAAGGAGATAGTGGTTTTGGTCACGTTAATTTTGAGGTGCATGAAGGACATCCAATCAGAGATGTCCAGAGGCATTTGGAAATTCAGGGTTGAAGCCTGGCTCTAAAGCCAGACTTAGTTCCAGTCTGTGATACACCACTTTGTAACTGTGCCCTTTGGCAAGATGCTTCCCTTCACTCCGCACTTGATAATATCTAACCCATTGGGTTATTGGAAAGATTAAGTAAACTGATAAACATAGACACTGCTTGAACCACCATAGCACTCAATAAACGTTTCTTTCTGTATTGGTGTTTTTAATTATATAGCTCACTTCAACAAGTGTTTGTCATATGTGGATAATAAGATGAATTTGAAATCTACCCCTCCCCCCAAATTCTGAAAGAGGTGACACCTCAGCTGAGACTTGAAAGGAAAGCAGTTAGTCAGATAAAGGGAAAGCATGAGCAGGAGTAAGGGTGTGAAGTAGGTAATATCACTTGACCTTCCTAGGCTCCCATATTTTTAAATAGTACAAGAACTCCCCAGTTTAAAGTAAAAAAAAAATCTAGAGCCCTATTATGATAGGAGCTACAATTTTAGTATCAGTTAATTGCGAAAATACTGCCAGAGCTACTCACTTTAAATAATTTTTATTTTAGACTTAATATCTAGGAGTATGTAATTTGAAAAATACTATTGTACAACACACATACTTTGGGCTTTCCTCCCTGCTGGCTGGCTTAGCTTTGAGATATTTATGGGAGGAACAAGTCAGTTAACACTCTTCCATCTGCTGTCCAACTTCAAAAATTTTGTTGCTATCATCTCCTCACTTTTCTTTTTGTCTTCGTGGGTTTGGTTAAGCCCTCTTTGTTTCTTTACTGTCTTTCCAGTGGGAGCTTGGGAGGGAGCACAGGTAAATGTGCCTGTCTTACTATATCCTTGTTACTTTACTGGAAATCTGTAGTTTGTAACTGTACTTCAGTTATTGAGTATTTGTTACTCTGTACTTAGGAATGTTGGCTCTAACTGTAGATAGAACATAAACGATAACAGATTTCTGTAATGTAGTATGTAAGAACAGTGGGGAGGTGGGTGGGAAGTACCTCTCTGATATGCACACGGTACTGCTCGTGGTCTTATGCCTCTGGTATCTTTTTGTCATGCATGATCTCTGGTCCTGTTCCCCTCATAAGAACGCAGGACATGGTGAGGCCATAAAGGAACACCCACGGAGCCATAGATGGGGGAGTCACCGCTATATTCTCACTGGCGGCTGGGTTGGAGATACAGGAAGCAGAAGCCACACTATCCACAACCTGCCGTCCTCTTCTCTGCCAACCACCCACCCCCTAGCATAGCCACGGCAGTTGTATCAGTGACCAATGGCTTACTGGTAACAGCTGATGGCCAAACTAGCCACAGCCGACGGCCATGTACTACCGGAGCCAGCACCTTTCCACGTGAGGCCAAGAGCCTGGAAACTGCTCTCTGGGACTCTGTCCACACACTCTATCCCTCCAGGGTCTCGCCTCACAATCTACGCGACAGGGCCCTGTGCAGGAAGCCTGGAGGTGGATGCAATAGTTTGGGCACAGCCAGGTTTCCTGTGCAGCCAGGGTTTCTCAGGGCACCGTGCTGGAATAATAGTGGCTCACAGTCAAGGTGCTGACATATTCTCGACGGCAGCCAGTTGAGACACAGGGAGCAAACATCCGCCTGTACCCCAACAACGGGTTTTCCTGCACCACAGTCTCGCTGGCGGCCGGGCAAGACCCAGGAAGCAAACATCTGCCAGTTCCACTGCATGGTGGTACGTTCCCAAGCACAGTCAAGCGGTCCATCAAATTAGGGATGGAAGGCCATTCCCCATAGTCCACAGTCATTCGCCAGGGCTGTGCGCTGGCCTCACAATGTGTGCCCTCTCCACTGGGCAAGGGCTCCAAGTCCTCTCCAACCTGGGGGTGAGGGACGACCTTGACCTCACCCGCATCTTCCACCGAAGACTCAGCAAGCGTTTCCTGCTGGGACCCGCATCTGGGCCGCCCCAACAAGCAGTTCCCAGCCCACAGGGCCAGAACGACCTTCGCTTTCTCCATCCTATGCTGGTTGGAGAACCGTCCACATCTTCCCACCCCTCCACCGGGGTCCAGCTCATGAGAACAGTGGCCACCAGGCACCACGCTGTGTGGGGGCCACATGTCCTCCTGCCCAGGGCAGACGACTCTGTGACTGGGAGAACCCTGCTTGCTGCGCCATGTGTCATGCAGGGACTTAGCTCCCTCTCCCTGCTCAAAAATGAAGGACATGGTGAGGCCAAAAAGGAACACCCACGGAGCCATAGGTGGGGGAGTCATACCACTCTATTCTCGCTGGTGGCTGGGTTGGAGACACAGGAAGCAGGAAACCGACCCACCCCCTAGGCTAGCCACGGCAATTATACCAGTGGCTAATGGCTAACTGGTTATAGCTGACGGCCAACTAGTCACAGCTGACGGCCATCTACTACCTGAGCCAGCACATTTCCAGTTGAGGCCGAGAGCCTGGAAACTGCTCTCTGGGGCTTTGTCCCCAGTTTGGCAAGACACTTCTCTGAGTTACCATCTTTAAATGGGCTAGTAATTCTTGCCCAGACGACCTCATCATCTGAAAGATAATGAATGTAGAAATTCTTTGAATTGTGGCACTTGAAATGTGAGGGATATAAAAAAGTTAAACTTCTTGGGTATAGAAGAGAAGATAATAGAGGTACAAATAACGGTAAGAAGGCAGTATAGAGAGGAGATAACGGATGTACAAATAACAAAAAGCATAAAGTAGTTTAGAACAGTTTATGACAAGGGTAGTGCTTCAAAAAAGGTAGTATGGTCTAGTTTGAGTATGTTAAATCAGGGTTGCATTTTAGAGGAGATAAACATTATGCTTACTTTTTAGAGGAAATGGTAGCAATGTTAGAGGTAAGGAAGTAGGAACGTTGTCTTTGAGATTTATTGTAGGCACCAGGAATTTAAATCTTCATCGTTTGTTCCTGTACTTTGATTTATGGAGTAGGAGAGAGAGCAGTAAGACTGGGGAGATGGCATTGGGCAGCGGTGCCCAGTTTTGGTTGCTCATTAGAATCATCAGGGGAGCTTTTAAAAAAAACTGTTTAGGCCTCAGAAGTCTGACGTAAGTGGTCTGGAGTGGAGCCTAGGCTTGCTTTTTTTTTTTTTTTTTAAAGCATGCCAGGTGATTCTAATGTGCAGCTAAGTTTAGAGGTTCAAACTTTAACTAGGACCTTAGACCAGCAAGTTTATTTGATATGCCTGGGATAAATGCAAAACAGGTTTCGTTTGAATTTAATAATCACTATTTTGTCTTAAAATTTTTTTTGTAAGGAAAATCTCCCAAGTTAGTTTGTCAGCTAATAAAACGTACCTCATTGTATTTTAAGTTGTATTTAGTGAATATAAAATGAAATAATGCTTGTAAGAGCAGGGATATATCAAGGGCTCAATTTCTGTTGCTTTCTATTTTTTCCTTTTCTAGTGTAATTCAGTTTGGGTTGATTTTTTTTTTTTTTTTTGGAGCTAACTTAGTTCTCATACTTTTTCACCAAAATGCCACTACAGTTTAGGACAGTGACCTCATACTGGTGACAGAGAAGGGGAAAAGGGCTAGGAAGGGTAGAAATGGATGGCTAGCGTTATCTGTACCAGATCTCCTAGTTTCATGTTGTATTTAAAAAAACAAAACAAACCTGAGACTACTACATTTTACCACATTACAGTTTAGTTTTAATATACTAAAAAGTTTTTCAAGACTATAGAAAATAATTCATTTATTCAAAACCATTTATTGTGTGTCAAGCACTGGTTATACAGCAGTTAACAGTCCTTTCTTTCCTAGAACTTGTGGTTTAGTGGGAAGAAATAAATTACACATGCACACGCATGCACGCACGCAATGTCAGGTGGTGAGAAATACCATAAGAAATTAGAACTGGTGTGAAATGTGGTGGGTAAATTTGTGCTGTGAGGAGGTCTCTCTGAGATGGCACTTGATTGATGAAAGATTCCAGTGATGTGAGATAGCAGCAAGGCAGATATCCAGGGGAATTTTCTGTTGGCTTGTCTGTTACTGTAATTTGCAAAGACAGCGGGATGAATTTGCATCATATTTGGATGGAATTTGACTTTGACTGTCTTAAAATGTAGGCAGTGTGAGGACTGATTTTCTAACCTTTGAAGAATCTCTTCAATGTTTGGGTTGATGTTGGTTCTCCTGCCTGGAGCAGTGCTATGCCTTGCACTGTATTTTATCCTTTGCTTCTTCATGGCCTCACCACTGAGCTTTCGTAAACTTGCTTTGCACCAAATTCTACTTTACAGGAATACTCATTTGGCTTTGAATAATATAATGTACTAACAACTTTTGTTAAATGATTTTATTTTTGGTAACTTTAATTATATTTTTAAACGCTTTATAAAAACCTAACATTAATTTTGCAACCTCTTTATTGACTTTGACATTTGTTTGTACGACTAGTATGTTATAATAGACTATATTAAGCATTGAAGTTTCATGTTAGTGGAAATGGAATTGTACAATGTGTTATGTTAGTTTGCAGAGATACTGTATTTCTGATGATAGTTTGCAGAGATACTGTATTTCTGATGATAGTTTTGCAAGTTTTATAGCAATGCACACGGATAGTGTATTGATAGAGTTGACTAGTTCTTAAAGTGGGTATTAGAACTGATAACTGATTTTAAAAAACACAATTTCCTTCCTTTGGAATTTTTTATTTTAAAAGTAACTTACCTTATTAAAGGATACCAGACAGACTAAGGAAAAGAGTACCCAGGATTTCATTACCTAGAGATGGCCGTTGTTTGCGTTTGGTGTGTAACAGTTTCTTTTTGCTTTTTTCTTTTGTTATATTAAACAATAAAGATGTTAATCTTTATTGAATTTGGATTGTAATGATACGTTAAGAACTACTCTTTCTCCTTTACTTAGTTAATAGTGTATTGTGAATTTCATTATTGTCATTATTCTTTTATAATGTTTTGAAATGAATTTTATTTAATGACGATACAGTAAAATGGCCTATTATTTTGTGTACTAGTTACAAATGCATAGATTCTTGTAATCACCACCACAGTCAGAATACAGAGCAGTTTAAACACCTGAAAAAGTTCCCCTGTGGTGTCCCTTTGTAGTCATCATCTCCACTAACCCTTGGCAATCATTGATTTCTTCTCCATACTATTAATTTTATTTTTTCTAGTGTGTCACAGAAATGGAACCCTCTGGTATGTAACTTTTTGATACTGACTGCTTGCACTTAGCAAAATGCCTTTGAGATTTACTCAAGTTGTTGCATGTATCAATAGTTCATTCCATTTTATTGCTAAATAGTATTCTGTTGAATTGGTATATCACCATTTATTTAGCCATCACTCTTTGACATTTGGATGTTATCAGTTTTTGGTGATTATGAATAGAGCTGTTATAAACAGTTGAGTAAAGGTTTTTGTGTGAATACAAGGTTTTATGTCTCTAGGGTAAATACGTAGAAGTAGGATTACAGGGCCATTTGGTAACTGTATGTTTAACTTTATAAGAAACTGTGGAAGTAGTGTGGCTGTACCAATATGCATTTCCATTAGAAATGGATGAGTCCCTCATACAACTCAATACCAAAAAAACCCAAAAAGTCCAATTAAAAAATGGGCAGAGGACTGAACAGACCCGTCTCCCAAGAAGACATACAAACGGCCAACAGATATATGAAAAGATGCTCAACATCTCTAGCTATTAGGGAAATGCAAATCCAAACCACAGTGAGATACCACCTCACACCAGATAGAATGGCTGTCATCAACAAGAGAAGTATTAACAAGTGTTGGAGAGGCTGTGGAGAAAAAAGAACCCTCTTACACTGCTGGTGGGAATATAAATTGGTACAGCCACTATGGAAAACAGTATGGAGACTCCTCAGCAAGTTAAGAATAGAATTACCATATGACCCAGCAATCCTTTCTTCTAGGTATCTACCCCAAAAATCTGAAAACATTTATCTGTAAAGATATGTGTACTCCTATGTTCATTGCAGCATTATTCACCTCGGCCAAGACATGGAAACAACTGAAGTGTCTTCAGTGGATGATTGGATAAAGAAGATGTGGGAAGATGTGGTACATACATACAATGGAATATTACTCAGCCATAAGAAAGGATGAAATACTGTCATTTGCAACAACATGGACGGATCTTGAGAATATCATGCTAAGTGAAATAATCAGATGGAAAATTCAAACCATATGATTTCATTCATATATGGGATATATATAAACTGAAGGCAACAAACAAGACAAACAAAAACTCATAGACACAGATAACAGTATGGTGGTTACCAGAGGAAAAGGGTGTTCGGGGGAGGTAGAAAAGGGTAAAGGGGGTCAAATACATGGTGTTAGAAGGGGATTTGACTTTGGGTGGTGAACATACAATGCAGTATACAGATGATGTATTATAGAATTGTAAACCTAAAACCTATGTAATTATATTAAACAATGTCACCCCAATAAATTTAATAAAAATTTTTAAAAAGCAAATAAAAAAGGTATGTATGAATTCCACTTATTGTACATCCTTATCAGTGCTTAGTATTATGTATTATTAAGAAGTCAGTAGTACTCAAAGCAGTTTACAGATTCAATGCAATCTCTATCAAAATCCCCATGATGTTTTTTTTGCAGAAGTAGAAAAATGCATCCTAAAATTCATATGGAATCTTCAGGGGATCCCAGATAGCCAAAGCATTCTTGAAAAAGAACAAAGTTGTTTGACTCATCCTTTCCGATTTCAAAATGTACTGCTGTGTTACTGGCATAGACAGATGTATAGACTGATGGAATAGAGAGCATAGAAATAAACCCTCAGGTACTCGTATATCGTCAAATGATTTTCAACAAGGAGGCCAAAATCATTCTGTGGGGTAAAAGACAGTCTCTTTCAGAAATGGTGCTCAGAAGACTGGATATCTACATGAAAAAACTGAAGTTGGACTCTTACCTTACATCATATACAAAAATTAACTCAAAATGGATCAAAGATGTAAACAAGAGCTACACCTATAAAACTCTTAGAAGAAAATGAAGGGGGGAAAACTACATGACATTGGTTTTAGCAGTGATTTCTTGGATATGACACCAAAGGCACAGATAGCTAAAGAAATAGACAAAATTGGACTCCCATCAAAATGAAAAACTTGTGCATTGAAGGGCACTATGAACAGAGTAAAAAGGCAGACCACATAACGGAGAAAATATTTGCAAACCACGTATTCAGATACATAGAGAGACTAATATCCAGAATATATACAGAACTTCTAGAGCTCAACAACAAGAACAACCCATGAATGGGCAAAAGACTTGAATAGACATTTCTCCAAAGAAGACCTGTAAATAGCTAACAAGCCTGTGAAAAGACTCAAAAGATGGTACATTTCATCTGTATTTTCTTCTTTAAGCTCTTAATATTAGGAAAATGCAAATCAGAATTACTGTGACATACCTCTTCATACCCATTAGAATGGCTGTTACTAAAAAAAATAGTGTTTTGAGGATGTGGAGAAATTGGAATCCTTGTGTACTTTTGGTGGAAATATAAAATAGTTGCTATGGAAAACAGTTTTGGCAATTCCCCAAAAAATTAAAAATAAAATTATTATATGATCCTGTAATTCTACATCTGGGTATACGTATACCCAAAAGAATTGAAAGCAAGGCCCTGAAATACTTGTGCACCATATTGATAGCAGCATTATTCTCAATAATCAAAAAAGTAGAAGCCACTCAAGTGTCCATAGACAGATGAAGAGATAAAATGTGGTGGTGTATGTATACAAAATAATTTTAGCCTTGAAAAGGAAGGAAATTCTGACCCATGCTACAACATGGTTGAATCTTTTTTTGTTGTTGTTGAAAGCTTATAAGAGTTTATTTTAGCCAAACTGATGACAATTGCCGGGAAGCAAAGTCTCAGCAGGCTGAGAAAATGCTCCATGAAATGGCGGTTTGCAGCTCATGTTATGCATAGAATCAAAGGAGGAGGGTTACATGAAATCCATTGGCGGTAGATTAAAGGAGTGGGAAAAAGCAAAGAGTGGGGGGAATCTCAGGGATTAGATCACATGGTTGAATCTTGAAAACATTATGAGTATGCTCAGGGAAATAAGCCAGTCACACAATGACAAATACTGTGTGATTTCACTTACATGAGGTACTCAGAATAGTCAACTTCATGGAGACAGAAAGTGTTAATATAATGTAATAGTGGTTGCCAGGAGCTGGGAGGATGGAAGTTAGAAGACAGAATTTATGTCTAATGGTTATAGAATTTCAGTTTTGTAAGATGAAAAGAGTTCTGTGGATGGATGGTGCTGATGATTGTACACCACTTCAGTGTACTGAATGCCACTGAACTGTATACTTAAAAATGGGTAAAATGGAAATTTTTGTTATGTACAATTTGCTACAGTTAAAAATTTAAAAAAAATCAGATGGCCATGTTTATGTGGGTCAGTTTCTGGATTCTATGTTGTTCCATGGATCTATATGTCTATTTGCCAATACCACCCTTTCTTTAGTAGGTCTTAAAATCCGATAATGTGTTTTGTCTAACTTTATTCTTTGTCAGAAGTGTTTTGGCTGTTCCAGTTCATTTGCCTTTTTAGATAAATCTTAGAATCAGTTTATAGCTAAAAACTCCTGCTGGGATTTTGATAGAAATCGCATTAAATCTATAGAGTAATTTGGAGCTTCTTGACATCTTTACTGTGTTGACTCTTCCAGTCCATGACCCTCTTTTTTTTTAGGTCTTCTTTGATTTCTTTCATCAGCCTTTTGCACTTTTCACCATACATATCCTGTACACCTTTTATTAGGTAGGTATATATCTTAAATATTTTAGTTTAGAGCTATTGTAAATTGTTACTTTTCTTTGTAAACTTCAGTTTCAGATTGATCATTGCTAGTAGATAGAAATAGAATTGATTGGTTTTTGTATATTGACTTTGTTTACTGCAACCTTGTTAAACTCGTTTATTAGCTCTATTTTGTTTTTGTTTTAGATTCTTTGGGATTTTCTACAGCAGTAATCATATTGTTTGTTAATGTAAAGGGACCGTTTAATTTCTTTTCTAATCTGTATGGCTTTTAAATCCTCGTTTCTTACTGCAGCGGCTAGATCTACCAGTACGATATTGAATAGGAGTGGTGAAAAGTACATCCTTGCCTTGTTCCTGCTCTTAGGGGGAAGTATTCATTCAGTCTTGTACCACTGAGTATGTTGACAGTAGGATTTTTGTAGTTGTCCCTTACCAGGTCGAGGAAAGTCCCTTTTATTTCTATTTGCTAGGTTTTTTATTTTTTAAAATAATGAAAGAAAGTTGTATTTTTCCAAATGTATCTACGGATTTGATCATGCAGTTCTAATGTAAGCTTCTAACATGGTAGTTTACAATGATTGATTTTTGAATATTGAACCAGTTTTGCATTCCTGGGATAATCCTACTTGGTCTTGCTGTATTCTTCTTTTTATATATTACTAAGTTCCATTTGCTTTTATTTTGTTGAGGATTTTTGGATCTGACTACAGAGAGATAATGGCATGTAGTTTTATTGTACATCTTTTTCTAGTTTTGGTATCAGGTTAATGCTGGCCTCATAAAATGATTTAGATGTGTTGTCTTTTCCATTTCCTGGAAGAGATTATGTAGAATTGGTGTTATTTTTTCCTTATATGTTTGATAGAT
This sequence comes from Rhinolophus hipposideros, assembly GCF_964194185.1. Lineage (NCBI taxonomy): Eukaryota > Metazoa > Chordata > Mammalia > Chiroptera > Rhinolophidae > Rhinolophus > Rhinolophus hipposideros. The sequence goes on along the minus strand of NC_138058.1, from coordinate 55,817,451 downwards.
TTTTCCAGTGAAATTTGGTAGGCCTAGAGGTTTCTTTAGAAAGTTTTTAACAATGAATTAATTTTCCTCACTTGACAGTATGTTTCATTTTGAATGTTTTGGTTGTAATTTTCAAGGAATTGGTACATTTCATCTATATTTTCAAATTTATGTGTGTAGATCTTATGTGTATTATTCCCCAGTTATCTTTTTAACATTTATAGTGTCAAATAAATTTATTTTGACAACCTAAGTTGACAAATTTATGTGCATGGAGTTAGGCATACCATTCTCTTATTTTTCAATTGTCTGCAGGATCTGGAGTTTACCTCCTCTTGCGTTCCTGATATTGGTAATTTTTTTTTTTTATCTTTGTTAGTCTTGCTCGAGGTTTATCAATTTCATTGATATTTTCAAAGAACTAATTTTTGCTTATATTAATCTTCTCTGTTATTCTATTTTCAGTTTCATTGAGTTCTGCTATTATTTCTTTCCTTTTGCTTATTTTGGTTTCATTTTTGCTCTTCCTTTTTTTAGTTTTCTTTAAGTAAAGCATAGTTTATTGATTTGATACCTTTTTACCCCATCCTAATATAAGCGTTTAATTCCTATGAATTTCACTCCTAAGCTTTAGCTGCATATGACAAATTTTGATGTTATATTTTCATTGTCATTTAATTAAACATTTTCTGAATTACCTGAGACTTCTTCATTTACCTTTGGGTTATTTAGGAATATGTTGTTTAATTTCAAGTATTTAGAGGTTTCCTGTTATACTTCTGTTCTTGATTTCTACTTAAATCCATTATGGGCAGATAACATACTTTTAATTTTACTTTTATCTTTGTTAAGGTGTGTTTTATGACCCAGGATGTCTTGATGGATGTTCTATGAGCACTTGAAAAGAATGTGAATTCTACTGTTGATAGGTGGAATATTCTGTACATGTCATTGTGTTCAGTTTCTCTATGTGTTTGCCAGTTTTCTGTCTACTAATTCTATCAATTACTGAAAGAGGAATGTCGACGTCTCCAGCTTTAATTATGGATGCCTGTTTCTCCTTTCAGTTATGTTAGTTTTTGCTTTATGTATTTTCAAATTCTGTTAGGTGTGTATATATTTTGGATTGCTTTTCCTTCTTTGTTAATTGACCCTTTTGTCATGTAATGTCCTCGTTTATCCTTGGTGATGTCGTTTGCTTTGAATAAGACATTCCATCCTTTTTTGATGAACATTTGCATGATAATATCTTTTTTCCATTCTTTTTTATGCTTTTAGAAGGGCAAAAGTTTTTTATAGACATCATAGACTTGGATTGTGTATGTATGTTTAAATTCATTCTGACAATCCGTCACTTGGCATGTTTTGGTCATTTAATATAATTAATATTTTGATTTAAATATTCCATTTTATTTATCTTTTTTGCACTTGTTTTTCTCCTTTTATGCTTTTTTTGGTTATTTGACTTTTAAATTATTTTTTTAAATTTATCAGTTTTTTTGACTTATTTGTACTTTTTTTGTAGTTACTCAAGGGATTTACAACATATATATTTTTCACAATCTATTTAGAATCTATTTCGTATTTTACTCTTTTGAATGGAATGTACAAACCTTTCCATCATATTGTGCCCTCCCCTCTTTTAAGTTATAGTTGATTAATTTGTTACGTTTATATACGTTGAAAACCCTGTCTGACAAAGTAATGACTTTTACTTTCAATTGTCAAATATATTTTAAAGAACTGAGCTGAAGAATCATTGTTGTATTTACCCGGATATTTACTATTTCTTCCCTCATTCCTGATAATCTTGACTTTACTTCTGAAATCATTCCCTTTCTGTTTGATGAACTTCGTCTTGCAGTTCTTTTAAGCAGCTTTGCTGGCAAAATTTCTCTTTAGTATTCCTTCATCTGAGAATATCTTTCTTTCCACCTTCATTCCTGAAAGATATTTTTGTTGGATACAGAATTTATTTTTTCAGTGTATAAAAAATGGTCTACTTCCTAAGGAACCCCGTGGTATTTAATAATAAAAGTGCTTTTATTGTTAATTATTACTTCTCGTAAGTAACATGCTTTTCACTGGTTGCTTTCAAGATTTTTCTTTGTTAGTTTTCAGCAGCTTATTGAGTCTTGCTGTGAATTTTTAACCTAGTTTTGTAGTTTGTAGATATTCTTTCTGCCCAGAAAGAACATCTGCACTAATAAAACCCATTAGTTATCAACCAAGGGTCTGCAAACTAAGGCTTGCCACCATCTTTGTGGCTCTGAGGCGGTATACTGATTTTCTAATTAAAGTGTTATGGGAATATGTCCACACCCATTTATTTACATATTATCTATGCCTACTTTGTGGTACATTGCCAGAGTTGAGTTATTGTGAGAGAGACCATGTGTGTCTTGAAGTTTAAAATGTTTACTGTCTGACCCTTTTATAATAAGTTTGCTGATATCTGGTGTAGATGGGAGGACATTTGAGTTTTTTCTGTACTGAAATTTCCTCTTGAAAAAAAATTATTTTATCCATGTAGGTTTTATAGTCTTTTTACAATTATCTCTACATAAAATTGTAATATGGTACAGTGTTTGGTACAGGGTTTGTGCAGGACTGTTCACCTCTACTTAAAAACCCAAAATAAGTTTCAGCCAACTTCTCTTGAAGACATAACAAAACATTAGTTAAGCGTAACACCTTTCTTTGGGAAATTAATTTTTCAGACATTGTAAACTCAAAAGGTAAGCAAAATGAGTTTCTGTTAAATAACTGGTTTATGCCAAAATGGTATTTAATTTTTTAAAGATAGGCATGGGAGATTTAAATAGGTTGTAAGTTTGTTAATGTTGTTGGTAACATTAAAATTTACTGTGTTGAATAGTAGCATTATTAAAACTATGAACCAAAGCGATGTAAATAAAAATGTAACTTAAGATAATATATTGTACAAGAGTTTGAAAAGATGTTTTCTTACTGAATGACACAATCAGGCTCCAATATGGGTTTCTTGGTTTCTTCATCTTTTTTATGGACCTTTATGTACTTAAAATTGTTGCTCTTATAAACTAAAAATAAACGTTGAAATTTACCTCTCATTGTGAAACTTGTTTTTTCCTTTACAAACAGCCAATTCTAGGTCAAACTTAAGCACACATGGATTTCATTTTTAACTGAAATAAGAATTTATATCTTTGGTCTTGTTTCTTGTTACATAAAGAAAGTTTTGCTCAAACATGTAAGAAGGTGGAAAGTTCCACAAAATAGTCTTTGTTCATTGCAGGATATTTTTCCTTCACAGGAATTTAGGACTTATCTATGGGCAGATCGGTAAAATCTAATCTTGAGTGTACTATTTTCAGAGTACTGTAACAAAGCTCTATCTCTTTCAAAGTTCGAGGTTGAGTAAGATTCAGAAAAAAGGTTGGTAGTGGGTTGAATAATCTTCCCTCAAAATTCACATCCACAGAGAACCTACGAATGTGACCTTATTTGGAAATATGGTCTTTGTAGATGTAATTAGTTAAGACGAGATCATAGAAGCAGGAAGAGCCTTGGACGGAGTATGGCTGATACCAGCCTACTGTCTTCCCCGCTGTGTAGTACAGCACTTAACGCGTATGGGCTTTCTTAATGGGCTTTCTTAAGTCAAAAACAGAGAATGGACTCATCTGAATGAACATGCTGCTATATGGATGAGCGTGAAAGACCTCTGAAGAGATTGCCAACCAGACTGGTCATTGTGCATTGCTTTGAGTGCTAATACTGAATAGTGTAAGAAGTTCAAAAACAAGTGTTGACTTTTTACAGTTATGATCTCTTGAGGAAACTCTGGGGACGTTACTTGAAATCTTGGGGTTGCATGGAAACCATGAAAATCCAGTTGAAAAACTTTGGTGTATATTCTCACATTTTGTACCTCTCTGGGAAAATTTTAACATAATTATGATTTTTATAGTTTGTTACCTAATTACATATCCCTAAAACAATAAAGCAGACTTTGTAGTTTGTTGTTTTTAAAAAAAATCATAGTTATGGGGCAGACACATATGGGAAATCTCTGTGCTTCCAACTTGATTTTGCTGTGAACCTAAAACTGCTCTAAAAAAAGAATAGTCTGTTTTTAAAAAACTTATAGTTAATGAGTTTTGAAGTTATCTTTATAAGTTCTTACATAATTTTACTCTCAGTTCCTATAATTTGCATTGTTTCCTGTGGTTTCTACCTACAGATCAGAAGTGCTAGGTATATATTGCTATTTTATGGTATTACAGAGATTATTTTCCTGTATATTAATACATTCTGAATCTCCAGATCTGGGACTGAACTATGGAAATGCCATGAATTTTTTCTTTGTTTTATATGGATAATGAGTTAGTTCCTAATCAGTTTTGTAATGCCTCAAAGCTGTTTATTAGAGCCCAAAGGAGCTATAATAATTTAGGATTAAGAAAACCAACCCTAATATTCATTTATTGTAACATGTTTTTAGTTGTCCTAGTGGGTGATATATAAGACCCTAATTTATTTCCACTTTTTTGCTTTTGTATTATTAGGCAATAGCAGTACTAATAACCGGGATGTTCTATAGAGTTGTGGTAGGAATTTAATGAGTTATACTAGTGGCAGGATTGCTTGCCTACAGAGAAGTTTCTTTAATGCAGTAAAATTTTCCAATTGATCATTCTTAAAGTTTTTTTAGAGACTGAATTTGTGGCAGAAACGCTTAACGTTAATCTCCTTACACACTTCCTTATACATTTAAATGTAAGATCTGATGTTATCTTTTCCAAACATGTGTTTGGTATTATATTTAAAGCTTCTGTCTATCTGTTACTGTCTTTTGTAAGAGTTCTTGAAATTGTACTCTTATTCTGAGAAATTTTGTGGTTAGTGTGTTCACTGACTGTCCATTTGTGTTCTGACACTGACTCAGCAGAAACTTCAGGGAACATTGATTTTAAGTGTTAGTTGCCTGTTTTTTCAGTCGTAGATGAACCTAGGCTTAACTGGTTCTCTTAGGTTATAAATATTTTGCATAATTTTATCTCAGAAATAAAAGCCTTTTGAGGTGTTACCTAGGAATTATCCATGCTGACTTTATGCTTATTGAGTTTTGAAAGAAAAAAAAAAAACACCAAAAATACGAATATTTTAAAATTTTGTTCTGAACACTTTAATTTTGAATGAGTGTAGTACAAAGAACTTCCTTATACCCTTTACCTACTTCTACTAATTATAATTTTAAATGCATTACCACGTTTGCTTATCATTCCCCCGCATATATGTACATATTACTTTTGTTCTATTGAGAGTAAGTTGCCTAATCATACCTGCTATCCCTTACTATTTATTTCTAAGAACAGTGACTTTTTTTTATTACAGCAGCGTACTTGTCAAGTTGATAATTTCACACTTTTATCTGATCTACAGTGCATATTCCCGTCTAATCAGTTGTTCTAATAACATGCTTTAGAGCAATTTTTTTCCAGTCCAGGATTATATATTGTATTTAGTTGCCATGTAAACAATTATTTTTAATGGACTATTGGTCTTAAAAATCTTAAGTGTTGAATTTTTGTTCTTTTAACAGCTAAACCAGGTGGACAGGTGAAGTGTCAGTATATTTCTGCCGTGGATAAAGTTATATTTGTGGATGACTATGCAGTAGGGTGTAGGAAGGACCTTAACGGAATCTTGTTGTTAGACACTGCTCTGCAAACTCCAGTTTCAAAGCAGGATGATGTGGTTCAGCTTGAATTACCTGTCACAGAGGTAAGTTGAAATAAGTATCAATGTACTTTTCTACTTAATGTAATCGCAGACCTTTTAGCTGTTAAATGAAATTAGATTGTCCTTTGAAGACATATGTAGCCCTATAAAAACAAAAGAAGTAACTTATTGATCACAGCTTTATTTAAACACTAGTCTTTCCTGAGCATAAGTAATGGCTACACGTCGAAGTGATACTTAAGTGTGAACTGTACAGGTTAAATCACTGTAACAGAGACCCGCAAATACTAGGGCTTAAACGGTAGTTTCTTTCCAGCAACAGGGCTAAGTGTAGGGACAACTTGGCTTACCTCAGTACTTATTTTCCATCTTGTGAGTCCAAGACAGTTCTTCCAAGTCTCACTATTTCCCAGTCAGAAGGAAACGGAGGGCAAAAGGCCAGGGCCGCACAGTGTATCATGGCACTCCTACCCTCCCTTTTCTTTCTCCCTTCTTTCCTGTGTTTCTCTCTTTCCCTTCTCTCTCTCTGTCGCAGTCTGTGTCTCTCCTTCATTCGTTCTTGTTCTCTTTCACAAACTCTCTTAAAAATGCCCTTTTCACATTGACACCATTGACCAGAATTGGTTACATGGGCACAGAGCCACATCAGGCTGAGAAGATTGGGAAAGATGTGGTTTATTTTTTTTAAGTATTAAGAAAAGGGGAGGAATACATATTAGTGGACAACCGGTAATCTTTGCTATGTATCATGTCTCTTAACAATCCTTATTTGAAATGTCACCCATGATCATTTTTCTGTAGTGTTGCATGTTCATTACTTAATTTGTAAATATATCCTAACTTACAGTTTTTTGTGTGCGTTGATGTTCATACTATGTAATTTGAAAGTACATTTAAAAATTTTTTTTGGACTTTAAATCATCTTAAATAGAATGTAAAAGATTATAATGTTGTGCTTCCTAAAAAAGTGAGATATTTTTTCCTGCCTTCATACAAGTTGTTTTACATTTGGAAATTGATAAGATTAGTTGATAAAAGCAGTATAGTATATTTCCTATTTTTAGGACATGAAAAATGTCAGTGTGCAGTGTACCCCTGTTTTTATTCTCTCTGGAAGGTATTTTTTTAAAAAAGATACCAACATATATCCATTTAGATTTCACATTTAATGTCATAGCCCAGTTGTCTATTGTATGTTAATAATGAAAGCATGTGGCTGGAAATTTGAGTTCTGTAAACGGAATGGTCATCTTTTTGTCATTAGAATATCTGGATCTGGGGCCATGTCTAAAATCTTTGGACAGAGAATTAATTAATTCTTGTTTTGAACATTTTTCCCTCCTAATTTAAGGACGTTAGATCAGGTGATACCTTAATAAAGCCAATATCTTAATAAAGGATCTATATTATATTTACCCTGAAAGGTGATATCAAACTGTTCAGGTTTTAAAAAGAACAACAAAATCACAGTAAAATATTTGAACATTTGTATGAAATAACCCTGAAGTCAGTATTTTTCCTACTGCACTGACTGAAATGCTAGATATTTAGCTGGCTTCTACCACCTCCCCCACCTTGTTGGCTCTCAACATCTATTGCTGGCTTTCTCTCTTTTTACCTAAATAATTGCAACAAACATAATGTTGTTTGTAGGCCTTCCAACATCCCAGGCATCCTTTACAGCGCCACATTCATTTGTCACTGTCTTGCCTAAAGTACGGGGTCCTAGGTTTTTTTGAATCAGTGTGGATGTATTCATGTATTGACCATATTTTTGATTAAGGTAGTTCATATTGAACATGTAGGTAACAATGCAAAGGGCTTTTTTCATATTATCTTCTGATTTAGTGAATGTCCCCTCTTACGGTTTTGCGTAGTTTATTTAAAGCTCACTGAAGGATTTTACATTTATTTTTAAAATTTTCCCTCTATTATTTTTGTTCATTGTATCATCGTGTCCAGTTTTTCTATCTTGCTTTGGTTTAGAATAGCTTCCGTGTAGTAAAACTTTACTGTGTGGTAATACACTAAATACTTTGGATTATGTCGTTTAATTTTATAATAGCCCTTCACATCATTATTTGGTTAAATTTATTAAAAGTAGGTAAGCTTTAGTATAGTACCTGTCAGAATTATTACCAATGAAATTATTTGAATAGGGATCTGAATTTAACATTTTTTGTTGTGTTAATTTTCTGTCATCATTTTTTTCATTTAGGCACAACAGCTCTTATCAGCATGTTTAGAAAAGGTAGATATTTCTAGTACGGAGGGTTATGATTTGTTCATCACACAGCTTAAAGATGGTCTAAAAAATACATCTCATGAGACTGCAGCAAATCACAAAGTTGCTAAGGTAAGAAGTTAAAAAAAGTTACCTTGTTTGGGGTTATAATAGAAAATATACCTCCATGTTTTTGCCTTTCTCTGTCCTCCCCTCCCACCCCCATCCTCTTTGGAAATATTCCAAATCTAGATTTTTCTCTCTTTAAAAAAAAACAACAAAATATGCTTATAAGTCATCTCAATGTTGAAACTATTTTTACTGAAGTTTGACTTCAGTTTGTGGGAACTATTTTACTTACTTTGTTCCTAAAGCTTCTATGCTTGATGACCCCGTATTGGTCGAGAGGCTGGCTTTCTCTCTTTTTACCTAAATAATTACAATTATTTACGTAAATAATTACAAGAAAGAGACTTTTTTTGTCAGGTTGTAAGCTTCCATGAGAAATGGAATATGTCTTTGGAAATGGGCCATTTTAGGCTTTGAAATTGAAAGAAAATTTTTTTTGCATGACTAGGATGTCTGTAGGAGATGGTGCTTTGAATTAAATCCTTGGCTATATTTAATTCTTCTGTGTTTTTTCTTATAAGATCTTTTCTAAGTTAAAATTGTAATGCGTATAAAATTTCTATATCAGAGGATATAAAGTAGAAGGTAAAAACTATTTTTCTAAAAATAACTTTCACATTTATAAATAGTTTTTTCTCAAGTACAGTTGTAAAATACTGTGATACACTGTCTTAGTTTAGTCTGCTTGGGCTGCTGTAACAGAGTACCTCCAACTGGGTAGTTTATAAACAGTAGACATTTACTGCTCACTGTTGTGGAGGCGGGGAAATCCACGATCAGGATGTCAGCATGGTTGCCTTCTGGTGAAATTGTTCTTCCTGGTTCATACCTGGTGCCTTCTTGCTATGTCCTCACATGGTGGAAAAGGACAAGGGATCTCTGTGGAGCCTTTTTTTATAAAGACACTAATTCCATTTATGAGGGCTCTATCCTCATGACTTCAGTGTCTCACAAAGGCTTACCTAATACCATCGTCTTCGTGGTTAGGGTTTCAACAAATTAATTTTGGGGGGACACAAACATTTAGATTATAGCATGTACCTTGTTTTCACTTAATGTATTTTGAGTATCTTTTCATATCAGTTCTTATAGAGTGTCTGAGTTTTTTTCTGATAATTATATTGAATTTTGTTCTGTAGATTTACGATGATTTTTATTAACCCTTATTCTATCGATGGGACATTTTATTTAGTAAAACAGAAACCATATGCTGCAGTCCAACAGAGAGTTTATTGTAAAGAATTGATTTAACATGTATTTGAGAACTGAAAAAGTAAAGAGGAAACACTGAGGTGACACACAGGAAGTGGCTCTCACCTACATCTGCAGGAACAAGAGGTTAGGTTTATCAGACCCTACAAATTTATAGAGTGGGCCCCATGGGTCTGGGACTCAGATTTCTGAAGAGGAGCTGCTGCCCAGCTGGTACCTGAGGAGCTTGGAGCTGGTGGAAGTGAGACTCATGTCTCTGAAGAGCGGTGCTGCTTGGCTGATGTTAGTATCTCTAAGGGAGCTCTATGAGACTAGTTCTGAAAGTGCTAAGAAAACAACAAAAGACTGCTGGGAGAATCAGCTGCTACCACCTGGTCTTTTGCTGAAACAGTGTTAAATTAACAGCAATGACAATAGCGAGGAGCTAGTTTTTCTCCCCTTATCATGCTTTCCAGTTTCCATCCTGTGTTCCTTTTGTCAGAATTCAATAGCCAGGAAACTGGTTGGCAAAAAAGAAATATAGTTTGTATAGTTCCAGCCCCAACACGACACTGAAGAGAAATAGAGGGTAGGTTTGGAGATTAGAGAATAGTTTAGTGACTGACACATTCCACGTCTTCGCCTCTTCAGCATCTTCATCACATACTATCTATGTGTATTTGAACTTTAATACAACAAAAATATTACGCTTTTACTTAACAAGAGGCACTGTTCCTGTTTACAAAGGAAGACTCTCTCTCCCCTTCCCCATGAAGGAGACGGAGAGAGGGACAAGTTGCGTAAACATTTGTCTCACGGATAGGTATTAAGTCCTATTAGGGACTACTAAGAAGTTTCAGTAGATATTTTATCCATCCCTAGGTAATGTTAAGTAAACTTAAAATTTAGTTATGTCTCAGCCGTTTAGTTAACAGAACTCTGCTGTCTAAAGACTACATTAACTGTAGCCAAAAATTCTTGTATAAAATAAGCCTGTATGTCTGTCTATGTGTATCTAAATGTCTGTCTGTCCATCCATCCATCCATCCCTCCATCCCTCCATCCATCCATCATTTATGTAATAAGGGAAGAAAATGTGCATGACTGCTCTATCCCTCAATTTTATATTGGACAAGAGGATATACTTGATATAACCTTCTACCTATTTCATATTCTGTTTGTCCTTAGCCGGGACCTCAGTTGGCAGGTGTCTACGTGGTGGAGAGACCCAAGTCTTCACTCTCGCGGCACCAGGTTCTCAGTGGTGCTGTCTAAGTTGTTGTAATAATCCATTCACTTGTAGTGTTGGACATAGAAGGACTGAGAGGCACTCTCGAGAATCTCCTGGATTCCAGTTAACTTCTCTTTGCCCCTTTTATTTAGCGTCAGTCCCTTTTCCCTTGTTTGTCAGTTTTAATTCTACCAGCCAGTAGAATAACCTCCTTCTTTGCCTGATGCTGCATAGCAGTGTCAGCACATAACCCAGTGGAACCATTGTTATTCCCTGGTGGGACTTTCCTCCCTTGGGACGGAAGATTTCAGAGCGTACAGCTTCAGGTTTGTGAATGGGTTACTAAGAATCATAGTGACCTTCCTGGGAAAAACTGGATTATGTATTTTTGGTTGATTAAAGCATATGTATAATCCTGCAAGGTACAACTCCATGCAGGAACTTCTAATTAGTAGTTAAAATGAGTCTTTAATAGGGCATTACACTTTGTTTTTTGGTCAGGCCAGCTCCTTTTGAATGATACCAGTGTTAGACCAGTCACTTTCATGGGCAAGAGCCCATTGTTGCATTTTTTTTCTTTCTTCGAAGTGATTTCTTAGTCAGAAGCAAAGAGTTGTGTGGCAAACGATGGGGCATAAGCCATTCTTTTAGTCTACAGGCAGTGATGTAATATGACAGAAGTATTGTGGGCAGAACAGGTAAATGCATATCCAGAATACGTATCTATTACAGTGAAGACAAATTACTGCTTAGTCCTTGACTGAAGGAATTCAGTATAATCAGCCTATGATCAGATAGCCTATGATCAGATAGCTGGCTCGTCCTCCTGGAAAATGGTGTCATATCGGACGCTCAGCTTTGGTATTTGCTATTTGTAGGTAAGGTAATCAGCAAGAGCTGTCGCTTGGTTAGTCTTGGTGAGGGGAAGTTCATGTTGTTTGGCCTGTAAATGCATGCCTTCCCTCTCTCTTGCCATAGCGTTTTGCATATAGGTCCACTGAGCAAACACTGGAATGGCTGTGGAGAGAGGGTAAGTGACTTTCATAGTGTGTGTAATTTGTCCATTTCCTCTGGAATGGATGCCTTTTGATGAGCATTCATGTATTTCACAAAGTTTCACACTCTGGTTTTCTTTGGAGAGGTCTATTCATACACCTTTACCCTTCACTTCCTCGTTAACAGTCTTCCAGTCCTGATCTTCCCACATGCCTGACTATCTAGTCACAACATTAGCTACTGTCTATTAATCAGTGAGGATCTTGACTTCTGACCAGCTCTCAATCCAGACAAATGTGCTGGTTGGAGTTCTGCCCACTGAGAAGATTTACATTCACCGCTGTCTTGCCTGGGGCTGTGATGCTGCTCCCATCCGTGTCGGGGTGATACCAGCATAACGTGCAGAACCACCTGTAAATCAGAACCAGAGGTTTTGTTCCTCAGTTATTGCATCATAAGAAGTTCAGTGTGAAATGAGAAGGTGGCATTTTGACAAGAGTAGGTATTGTAGAAGTCTGAGCTACTTGCTTATTCATCTTGTCTTTTGGGCTTTCTCAAAACTGATCTCTTACAAACTAGTTGATGAAGGATACCTGTATCTCGTGCCCAGTATTATGGTTTGGTATGTCAGATAAAACCTAGGTTGTGGTGGGTAGGTTAGCTCTGATTGCATAAACATTTGTCTCAGTGGATAGGTATTAATTCCTACTAAGGGCTACTAAGAAGCCAGGAGCTTCTTACTGATTCTCTCTGGCTTGCATGTGTCTCAGTAAGGCATTTAAGTTCCTTGCTACTTGCTCCTCATATGGACCAATTGATGTGATGTCAATCAGTGTAGTGGACCAATCTGGTGATCGGCAGGATGTTAGATCAGGATTTCTACAGAACTAGATTATGGTCAACAGCATGAGATTCAGTCCCAAGGTAACACTGAAGATTTGTTATGGCCAGATTAAAGCAGTCTTTTGGATGGTCCTTAAAATTAGTTGAGAGAAAATAGTATTGGACAGAATTGTAATTGCCTGCCAGATATCAAGGGATTTATTGATCTCCTTTAGTTAAGGATATCTTTTCTGGAATAATAGCTGCAATTAAAGTCACCACTTAATAGTTTACAATCCACATTCATTCTCTGAGATCCGTTTATGTTCCACATAGGCCAAACAGGCCAGTTAAATGGAGGTGAGATAGTTTGATTACTCCTCTGTCTCTCAGGTCTCTTATAGTGGCATCAATCTCAGAAATTTTTTCAGGAATGTGATACTACTTTGGTTTTGTATGGTTGTAGAGAATGAAAGTTTTAGGGGTTCCACTTGACCTTTCTTGCTTTAATAGTTCTCAGAAAGGATCAGAGAAACAAACAATGTAGGAATTCTTCTAGTTGTCTCTTCTATATCTCTTCCAATTGTGCATTTGGGAACTGGAGAAATAATGACAAAATAGGTCTGGGGACCTACAGAGCTCACTGAGACAGTTTTGGGTTGACCGTTGTAAGCCCCCCCTTTCACTGTGATGTTTTAGGTCACTTCAATGCTACTGTCTGATGTTTTGCCTGAAAATGCTGATGCCTGAAAAATCACAGTGTTTCCTATTCTCCAGAGCATAGTGATTGGTGAATGCCCACGGGTGCCTTTGCAGAAAGTTTGAAATATGATTTACAGTGTATAGTTGGGGTATTATTGTAGGATTCTTTCTCAAGGGGATTCAGCCTCCCTTTCAAACAAAGAAGCTCTGGTTATATGAACAGGTTAGGTCTAGAAACAAAGTAAGAGGCTTTTTTGTTCTCTGTGTTTTTTGTTTTGTTGTTTTTTAGCAATTCAAGTCCTGTTTCTGGCCACAAGTTTTTCCAGTTTTATTGATAAGTAATAATTTAAGTAGGCTGCCTAGAGTGTACTAGAAAGAGTAGAAACCATTGATAGGTGAGCAGGAACAAGATACAAAGGTGAAATTACTTTATAGACTTACTTTTCTGGGAGAATAATACATAGCATTTTTGCAGTCTAACTTCTTAAGTAATTGTTTTAGTATTAAATAATTGTGGTTAACATTTGTGAATGTCTACTCTGTTAAACACTGTACCAGTCAGTCCTCACTTGAATTCTTATAATATTAGGTGAATAGGTATTTGTTTTTCCCCATTTCACAAAAGCGGGAAACTGAAGTTTGAGCAGGGTACCGTAGTTGATGGTGAAGATGGGCTTCAATCCAAATCTGTGACTATAAGATCTATGCTTTTAGTTACTTTTGCTGGATTATGGTGACAACAATAGATACATAAGAATCTAAGCCAAAGTAATTTCTCATCTACCCCAGTAGTGATAACATTGTACAGCTGTGTTCTTATGAATAGATATTTGAGTGCCTAATTTGTGCTTAACATTGTATATGTGCTGAAGAAATATGAAAAATGGCAGATGATTTTAGTTATTCTTAATTGTGGATGGGATATATGAGGTGTGCTATCATCTGGTTCTAAACTTTTTCACAGTGATTAATTGAGATTTCATTTTTTATGTAATCGCAAGTTCCTGCTTTAAATGATGAATGAATGCAGTAAACTGACTTGAGACTGATAGGGCTTTATTTATAATGTGTAAGTTACAGTTTTGCTTAAAACTGTTGAGTCCATTTTTCTTTGCTTACACTCCCCATTTTCTTTCAGTGGGCCACAGTTACATTTCATCTTCCTCATCATGTGTTAAAGTCCATTGCCAGTGCCATTGTGAATGAACTCAAGAAAATAAATCAAAATGTTGCTGCCTTACCTGTGGCATCCTCAGTGATGGACAGATTGTCTTACCTCTTACCTAGTGCACGTCCAGAACTTGGAGTGGGGCCAGGCCGTTCTGTGGACAGGTATAACCTTGCTTATAAAGAGATGTGATACTGAAATTGAATTGATTCCCTTTTTTTGGATTAACCCAGGAAAACTGTAAATTGGATGATAATTAAAAAGATGTTTCAAGATGTTTAAAAAAACTGTTCAGATTCTCATTTTTATCAAAATAACTGAAATGACATAAACTACCACTTGAAACGCTATTTCTTTTGATGCTTGGGAAGTGTTTAAAGAAATAAAGTTATATTTTGAAAACTACAGCTTCATACTTGCTTAATAAATATTTGAGTCAACTTAAAAATACTATAATTATTCAATTTATAAGAATTATTTCACGTTGTTGAAATTTGTGACCTTTGAAATAAATCTTAATAAATGAAAAAAACATGCGAGAGATTAAGTATAAGAGCCATGTATTATGTTCCACTAAAAAATGAAAAGAATTAAATTAATTAGGATAATTTTGAATTAAGATTTTTATGCTGCCTGCCCTGGATGTAAGCAGAGTATTATAAAAATCGCATCTCAACCATTGTTTTCTTCAGTAGAGATTTACTGAGCTTCTTCTTGTATAAAACTAATTAAAAAGCCAGTAATACATACATTGGTTTAAAAACTTGCATGATTTGTTATTTGAAATAACAATGATCAGATTCTTATCGAAAGTACTGAAGTTTAAAAGTGTTATACTGTAATATTAAATTTAACAGTTTTGATAAGTTCACATTTTTCTTCACATGTAGCATTTTATGTTTTCATGTTTTCATTGATGTGAATTGTAACTTCCTATGTTTTTTTCTGAAGTGCATTTATAAATAGTACATGCTGATGTTAGCAAAGGCATTACTGAGTGAATTAACTTTTAACTTCTGTTATCTTAAGTATGACTCTTAGTTTGTAGTATTAGTTTATCTCTTGGTAAACTGAGACTTTGCTTAATCAATTGCTTTTTTGGTTAAGTGATTTTATTATTATATAGATAACTTCTGTTGGTTGTGTTAACATTTGTGAAGAGTTTTTTTTTTTAAATAAATTTTATTGGGGAATATTGGAGAACAGTGTGTTACTCCAGGGCCCGTCAGCTCCAAGTAGCTGTCCTTCAATCTAGTTGTGGAGGGCGCAGCTCAGCGCCAAGTCCAGTGGTCCTCCCCAATGTTTACCTGCAGGGGGTGCAGCCCACCATCTCATGGGGGAATTGAACTGGCAACTCTGTTCAGAGCTCACGTTCTAACCAACTGAGCCAACTGAGCCATCCGGCCGCCCCGTGAAGAATTTTTATATTCTATAGTGATACTGATATCTGTCTTTTGGGCCAAATGTAGAGATTATCATTTTTTATCTGAATAACTATCAGGTGATGTGTGCTATAGCTATCATTATTTTTGGGAAGATGTCTGGGTTGGGGGCGAGAAAGAGAAATAATGTACTTTGAATAAATGTTCTTGCCTGAGAGCTGTGCCTATGTTGAGATTATAAAAAAAACCCTTCAGAGCTATTTTCTTTGCAAATAGCAGCAGGGTTTCTAAAAAAAAATTAGTGCAAACTGTGGTAAATGTTTTATTTTGGGAAATGCGTTCATTGGGTAGGATATTCAGTGTTTCTGGAAGTGTTAAATGTCTCAGAATCTTAATTTTTATGTAGTTTGTGTTGTTTGTTGCATTAAAAATTAATCTAGGATACTGATGAGGACCTTGGTGAACTCAGGTCCTTTGGAAGTTTGAGTTACGGTCTCTTAGATGCTATTGCTGTTCCTTTTTTGGTAATGTAACTCAGTGGACAGTTTTCTGTTCTAAGAGTGACACAGACTCTGATAACATCTAAAGCCTGTAAAGGATAAGGCTTTTCTAACCCGTGATGTTTTTTTCAAACCAGAACACAACTCTTAAGTTAAACCTAAGAGCATTAGCAATAATGTAGGAAATCATGTACGAATTTAGGGAAGAATTTAAAGTGTTTTTCTCATTGTGATGACCTTCACCACTCTCTCTCTCTTTTTTTCCTTTCTGTTATCAGTTATACTTTTGTGTTAGGAAGAATAAGCTTTGTTTACCAGTCATTTCTTACTTGAAGCTGTTAGGACTTTTTCTAATTTTGGTATGATCCTTTAAAAAAATACTCTAGTCCTCTCTGTTACAGCTTCAGTCTAGGTGAGCTAATTTTTTAATATGAAAATGTGAAGATGTCCTTTTTTGATATATCTCTGAAGAATACAACTTACCTGGAAAAGGATTTCTCTGGAGAAAAAACAGAAAACTGCTTTCCACTTAAAGAAAAGAAATAGAAAATACTTTCTCAATATGGTTGAGATAAAAACCACTCTTTCTTTGTTTTTTTCTGTTTATTGTATAAAACTTAGCACGTGGTGAAAGCATACAGCTCTCTGCCTCTACATTTCCATGTTTTGTGTTTGGTAATTATGCAACATAGGTTAATTTAATCTATACCTGGAATTGTTTATCATTTGTGGCAGCAGTCAGGTTTCTTTTTCCCTACTCTGTTTAAGAGAAATTCTAAAAGTGATTATTTTTCGTTTAAAAGATAAATATGAACTTAGTCATTAGGCCATTCCAATCTTTTGTTGATAATGCAATAAAAATTTTTTTTCCAGTATGAAATAGGAATGTCACTGTAATTTGATGCCTAATGTCGATTACATTTTAGATCATTAATGTATAGTGAAGCTAACAGACGGGAGACGTTTACCTCATGGCCTCATGTAGGCTATAGATGGGCACAACCAGATCCCATGGCTCAAGCTGGATTTTATCATCAGGTAAAAAAAAGACTATTAAAAAAACCCCGTTTTTTTAGCATGCCTTTTTAGCCTTGAGTAAAATTGTTAACTTTTTAATACTTTTTCAAACAGTTATTTCATGTAACCTAGCAGTGTACTTGTGTGTATGTATTTATGTGTGTTTTGTTCTTACATCTTTGAATATAATACTGACTGGCTATTTCCTATGTCATGTATTGTGTATGAAAAGAAAAAAAAATTGTTAAAAGTAGCTAACAAAGGAGTTAATGCTTTGTAACTATTTTCTTTCCTAAATAGGCAATATTTTTCAGATTTGCTTTTTGAGACGTGTTCTCTTTGGATGTGTTTTTATTTTCATGTTTTGACTTCTGTATTCATAACAGTAATAGATACCAGGGTCATGCAATAAAAGAACACATTACAGTTACTCCTGAAATTCTAATTTTATTTGGGATATAAATTACTCATATACTAAAGTAGCAGCATTGTGGGTAGTGAAGTGCTACCTGAATATGTAATTGGATTAAGAAATCGTGCAGAAAGAGGAGTAATTAATCAAGGAAAATAGTAGTAGTTTTATGTAGGAAAAGAGGGTGTACAGTATAAGGATTAGTGTTACAAAGACATGAGAATGGGACATGAAGAGCTTGACAGAACTAAAGTAGAGGGAGGTTAAGAAAAATGAGTTCAGTTAGGCATAATATGTTAATTAAAAGAAACTTCAACTGAGTAGTGTTGACAGGCTTACCACTGTTTTATTACTGCTAAAGAATCTAAGAAATCAAACACATGTCAGTTTACATAAAGCTTGCTTATTTAATTTTAGAATTCAACTAAACTTTGAAGTAGATTGAAGTTACTATCATAAAGAATCGGGTGTGATCATTTCTTGCCGTGTTTTCCTGAAAATAAGATGTAGCTGAACCATCAGCTATAATTTGGAGACTAGTTCATGGGTTTTCTAGAATCTTCTGCCTGTATTAGGGGCTCATTATTTTTAATCTTGTAAAATGTATAATAAATTTTAATCTGTAGACATAGTCAGTGGTAACTAGAGTTAAGTGCCCCAAAATAATAATGTTGGTTTTCAGAGGTATATTTCAATTCAGGTTTATATATATATATATATATCCCATGTGTCTTGAATATTACTTGATTTAGGTTCACTAGTTTGCTTTTCCTTTTTCCTTGCCCTTTCTTGTGTGGTTGTATAGGATTCAGTTTTTAATAATAAACCTGTTAGAGTATTTCTTTTCGTATACTTAACTATATTTCAGATACTGTAGTAATATAATTAGAAGATGCTAGATCAGAGATTGAGTGTGTGTGCGCCTCCATGTTTGATTTATTGGTCATTTTATGATGAAACAATTTTTCAAATAAGGCAGCAGGTTTATAAACATTTGGGGATTCAGTGTGTTGTTGGAACTTAATAGTATATGCTAATTTTCTTTTTTTTAATATAGAATTTTACCTAAATTTATTAGTGGTTTTAGATGAATTTTTATTTAAAAGCTATTTTAATATTGTTAACCTTTCCTGTATGCTTTATAAATTCGCAGCCTGCCTCATCTGGAGATGATAGAGCCATGTGTTTTACTTGTAGTGTGTGTCTCGTTTGTTGGGAACCTACTGATGAACCTTGGTGAGTCTTGAATTTTCTGGGCATGTTAGGCTCAGTTAATCCTATAAATGTGCTTCTACATTTTACTTTTATGATCTAGCTATAATAATATTCATGACTTGCTGCCATCTGTATTTTTGCCTTTATCCAAGAGAACGAGGTAGCGTTGTCTATGCGGTCACATCACTCGGCACACAATGTCTCTGAGGTCTTGGACTTCCTAAGATCTGTATGTGGGAGAAGTGAAAGAAGCAGCCTTCGAAAACCAGAAGGCTGTGTGATAAATTAAAATAGCATGGTTAACTTGAGCAGTTTAATTCTTGTCTTTTGAGGGCAGGCTGTCATTAGAGAATCCATGGGAGGGCCTTATGGTTTACATTTTAAATTTTAAAGTAATTTTAGGGCGTCTGTGGTGATTTTGATTCTAGCTCATGAAAGTTTAGAATTTAGCTAAATATTAGAGAGCATGTACTGAAACCTCATTTTTACAAATGACTGCTTCCTATTAATAGAAATAATAATTGCAAATACTTATATAAAACTATTTACTAGGTATCATCCTAAAGCACGTTATAGATTTTTAACTCATTTATTTCTCACATTATCTCTATGAAATAGGTATTATTATCGTCTTTGTTTTATGGGAGGGTGTATTCATCAATTTAATCCTTACAGTCAGTGAGAAAAGAATTATTATCCCATTTTAACATAAAATAGTATTTGCTGAAGGGGCATATGGCTAGTAAGTCATGGAGCCAGGATTTGATTTTAAAATATATCATTTAACTTTGTACTCAAATTAGTTTGAGGTTTCTGACTGTTACTGACCTGGTGGGAATGGGGTGAACTTGGTAAAGCCTACTGGAGTATACAGATGGATTCCAGGTTGCAGTGGGAAATACTGTATGAAAACAAAATTTGGAGTTGCTTCTATCTGTAGACAGAGTTGAATATGAGCAATTTTCAGATTTAGGTTAGGGTTCTGTTTGGAACTCAGTCTTTTCTTCTAAAAACTGTGTGTGTGTGTGTGTACATACTCATACATTAAAGATTTTTCTATGGAGAAGTTGATTCAGGTATCCAACTCAGGCTGTTCAAAATCCATTGTTGCTTGACATGGTCAGGGAATCAAGGATTCTACCGTCTTGTTTGCCCCCAGGAGTCAGGATTCCTCAAGCTGGAGCAGTTGGTAGAGTCGCTGAGGACTTGGGGACAATGTGTCAAATGGATAAGCGAGAACAGGATTGATGGGGGCTAGGGAACAGAGCCCGGGCACCACCTGTAACTATAAGGGGAAAAGAATGAGGACTTGGAAGAGGAAAATGGGACTCTCATATTTTAATTGTGAGAGTTGACAGAGTTACTTTGGAGGGAGATTGAAATTTTAAAAGAGTAAAATGAGCACACAGTATTATCTGGCCATTCCACTCTACTTATTTACCCTAGGGAATTAATTGCTCTTGTATGCAAGAGGTGTAAAATGGATGGTCACTGCACTGAAAAACTGGAAGCATGTTAAATGCCTATCAGGAGGGAATAGCCAAATAAAATGTATATTCATATAATGACTATGATCCAACAATTAAAAGGAATGGTTAGCTCTCTATTAATCACCATCAGTAACTTTTAGATATGTTATTGTGTCAAGAAAGCTGCTGTAGAATGATTCATATAATGGTACTGTTGAAAATAAAACCTATGTTTTCTGTATGTACATATATGTATATAAACTTACAAAAATATTTTAGCAGTATACCACTTAAATTCATAACAGTGGTTACCTACAGGTAGGATAGGAGATTACTAGGATTGGATATGATAGTTGAAGTGGGTCTTTAGCTTTATTTTATATAGTCATGTATCACTTGTGTAAATACAGTTGTAATTATAAAGTTAAAACTCCTCAGGTTAAGAGAGAAAGAAGGAAAGGGGGAAATAACCCGAGGACTCAGCTAGGAGGGAATCCAGTCAAAATATGTGCTTAGGGAAGCCATGTAAAAGCATTCATGTAAGACATCTGCATATTGCAAATTTTCTAGGATTTATATCTGGATGTAGGTAACTTGTAGGTGCAATGTAGAAAGAAATATGTATACCCTAAGGAATAGCATGCTTTATAAGTATAGTGTTCCTTTCTTTGCCATGGAAATGTAAAAACGGCTTTGGAAAAAAAGGTTCTTTTTTTTTTTTTTTTTGTAGCAGCATCCTGACATTTCAAATAATGCCTTGTAATTAGAATTAGTCAAAGTGAAAAAAAAAAAAAAAAGAACCACAAAGAAAGAGAGTCGGCTCAAAGTTTGACAGATAGTTCAAGTGTTAAAGTTGATCCTGCTTTCAATATTTGAGAAAATTCTTAGTCATTATACCAGTCTTGATCTTAGGTCCTAGTATTTTATTTTTATAAAAATGTTAGGGTTTTCTAGTATTAAACTAATTTAACATTTACATTCACCAATAAGCATTTATTTGAAAGAAATAATGGACAATCTGTGAAAGTTATCTAAGTTTCTTTGAAAAGAAATTGTGTTTAGAAATTGTTTGATTGGGTCCTATAGTGATTGTATATGAATGTGGAGGGTATATTACTGTGTTCTTCATATAGGTCGCTATCCATACTGTTTTGGTGTTTTTGCTTTCAGACTTTGCTACAGTTATTTGCGATTTGAATAGCACTTATTGAGATTTTAGTATATTATGTCATTTATACTTGTAGCCATAGATAAATATGTATAATATGTATAATTATATATAATTAATTTATAAAAACAGCTTTATTGATTTATCTTGGACATGTAAAAATTGTGTATATTAAGGTGTACAACTTGATACTGATATATATACACATTGTGAAAAGATCGCCACAATCAAGCTAATTAATTAATGTATCCATCACATTGGCATAGTTTTCATTTTGTGTGTGTGGTAAGATTTAAGATATATTTTCTTTGCAAATTTCAAATACGAGTATGCAGTACAGTATTGTTAATTATTGTCACTGTACATACATGTACTGTACATACATGGAGAATTTTAAACTGAAGCAAAACAATTATTTTAAGTTGTAGGAAACCAGTGTGAGGAAATACCAGAATTGAAAAAATTTTATCAGTATGTTAATATAGCATAAATTATACGATAACATTTATTTCTTAGTTTTATCTGAGACTGTGTTCGTAATCAATTAAAGTGAATAACAACTGCTATTATAAAGTGAGTAGTTGAACATGTTCGAGTGATCTTGATAAAATTGAATGATTTGGTATTTGAGTCTTTTAAATAAGGAATACTTTAAGTTCAATTAATTGTTTTTTAAAAAAGGAAGCATGATCGTGGGGTTCTGTTTTAATGTACAAAGTACTTCACAGCTTTGTTGTTCATTAAACTTTTCTTTCCTTAATTTCTGTAAGGTCTGAACACGAGAGACATTCCCCAAACTGCCCGTTTGTGAAAGGTGAGCATACACAGAATGTGCCATTGTCAGTCACTCTTGCAACAAGTCCTGCGCAGTTTCCTTGTTCGGATGGAACAGACAGAATATCTTGCTTTGGGTCGGGGAGCTGCCCTCATTTTCTAGCTGCTGCAACAAAACGAGGAAAGATCTGCATATGGGATGTTTCCAAACTTATGAAGGTGTGTTTTAATTTTGAAGTAACAAATTAGTAATTGAGAAAAAAAATCAGTTGTGAACTGAGGCTTTTCATTTGTTTAGGTGCATTTAAAGTTTGAAATTAATGCATATGATCCAGCCATTGTACAACAGCTTATTCTGTCGGGAGAACCAAGCTCAGCAGTTGAATCAAGGAGACCAACTTTGGCGTGGCTGGAAGACTCCTCTAGTTGCTCAGATATACCAAAATTGGAAGGAGATAGGTATGTGAATATGTTTTCGTGGTATTTATAGAAGTTAAATGTTTTCTTTTTCCTAACTTTTATATTCTCTTAATTCTAATTGAAGAGGCAGAAGTAAATTAGGTCAAGATATTAGAGAATAAATGTTTGTTTGGAAATCTGAAAGAGCTGTGTGATTCTTGAAAAGAAATTTCATTCAGAAACTCCATAGTGTGTAAAATGTACTTTATTTTCTATTAATCTCTCAATCTGTGCCAATTAGACATAATGGCTACAATGAAAAATAGTCTAAATAATGAAATGAAATCCCTGGATTAAACTTGTAATTTCATCTTCTACTAAACCTTTTCATAGAGTATTTGAACCAAATGATTTTAGTTTCCCCTTTCTTCATTAGCACCTCAGATTATAGATGTGCTAATAAGTGACATAACTTGTGGGTAAGGAGGATGACCTAATTATTTAAAAACAATTTAGCACTAACCAGTGTGAGTGGAGGCATGATAATTATTGCTGTAGAAACATTTTGGTAAAATTTTATTGCTGGATTCTCTTCCATTCAGCTTTTTTGACAGATTCCTGATTTCTGTAGCTGTATTTGGTCTTTGTGGGGGCCGTAGAGTCAAAGTATAATCCTACTTCACTCACTTGTTTCCCAAGAAACTGCAGTTGTAACTCTGAACTGGGCAACACCTGCAGGATCCTCAAGTAGGCAGAACGAAGGGCCCACAAACCACTCCACTTGTCTTTTAAGCATTAGCAGCTACCTCTTTTTAAGATTCGGAAGGTAGCAGTGTGAAATGGAGCTTGTTTAACTGTGACCAGATGTCCTGATACACAGAGGAGGTCGGTCATTTCACTTGCAGGGGCTTATGTTACTGATGTGTGATTGGTGTTAACACCAGTCAGTGATTTACTATTTTTACTTCACAATCCCTTTGGTGGCTTGAATGGAAATTATTTTATTGATGGAATTAATGGAAACTTTACAGCATATAAGTTGGGAAGGTTACCGTTGTCTAATTCCTCTTGGTAATAATAGGTATAAATTACAGGCAGGTAAATGAATGTGGTCTGAGCTCTGGAACAGAATTAAAACTTCATGGTTGTTTTCAGTTATAAATCCCAGTGAGAGCTTGATGGGAAAGCAGCTAGCCCATGGAATTTTTGTCCACAGTTGCCAATAGGACTGGAAAGTAAGCGTGCTGGGTCTCTGTGCTTTTTCTCAGAAGTTAGAGGAAAATGAATAGAAGATAATTAAATTGGTATGTTTTTCTGAACACTGATTTTAATTAGAACTTTTGTCTTGGAGTTTGTAATTTGGGGATAAAAAATTGAATCAAGACATACTTTTAAGATTATATACATGCGTACACACACAACAGCACATTCACCCACACCCTTAGGTAAGTGTGCATTTTAGGTAAACATGTATCCAGTATTTCTGCTGGACGGGTATTATGTGGGGTAGTGTGCTCGACTTGAGATATAAATCTCTCTGCCTAGTTTTAAGAGACTTACTCTATCTAGGATAGAAGGACCCTTTTCTCCCAAGAAAGTGTGAGATGAATCATACAGAAATTTACTCCTGAATTGGGGTAATAGGAGGAAACTGAAGAAGTAGAACTTCATCTCAAAACTGCAGCTCCCTGGCTGGCCTTTCCCTTCCCCGGAGTAGCAGGATTCCTGTTGGATTGGTAGTGAATATAATGAACCAAACTACCTCTTCTTTGTGGTACAAGATATATGTGGTACAAAATATATTTGTTTTTAAAGTGTACCATGTGAGTTTCATTAGCTTAAAGAATAATAATTGAGGAAATTAAAGTTTAGCCAAGAAGTAGAAAATAATTAGCTATATAGTTTGCTTAGGAATTGCTTTTGACCATTTCTATTTAGAAGGTAACATTTGTCTTCTGAATTTATTTAAGGAAGAATATTTATTTGGGAACCCATTTAATTTCAATGAATTAACATTTTCTCAGTTGTATGTTATGTCTTTCAAATTGGCAAACATTTCCTAAGTTAGCTTTGAAGTTGTTGATAGTATTGGTACTATATCAAAACTAAAGTACCCCTATAATATTAGTATATTTAGTTTTCAAAAGACATATAATCTTAAGTAAACTTTTAAAACTTACTCATAATCTTATTTTACATGTTTCTTACTTTGCAAAAGGTTTTATATCATGTAAAAGGCTTTAGTAAATCTGTCTATTATATAAGTAATGCATGCTTATTGTAGAAAAATCGGAAAATACAGAGAAATAACTTGAAATGTATAGCGCCCATAATCACAGCATCCAGGTGTTAACCTTTATGTGTATTTTTTTAACTCGTAAATTTTTAAATATTGAGATATAATTAGAGATCATAAAATTCGCCCTTTGATTTTATTCCTATGATTTTATCATAATAGTATGAGAATTTTCGTATCGTAAAATAAAATTTAAAATAGATTACTATATTTTGAAGACCTTCAGAAAAAGTTTTTTTTTTTTAATTATCATTTTTGCCTTAAAAGGTGATTATCTGGAAGACCATTGTAATTTTTGTAACTTCATTTTGAGATACCTAAATTTCTTCTTTAAAAGTATGCTACTACTTTATTTAACCTTTTATCTCAGTACAGCGGGATAATATTTAGTCATTTTTCTTAATGTAAAGATTTCTTTATTTGAAACTTACTGTATCTTCTTGATTTGGACTTCATTCTGGATAATTTCCATTCATTAATATTCCCTCTTGGGATTTATTTTTCAGGTATCTTCCTCCCCTCCCCACCCAAGAAACCAGCCAATTAGTGTTTGGATAGCTTGAATCAATTAGCAGCTGATCTGAAAATTTTGCATTCTTTTTGTTGTTTAAGTTATAGCACAAAATTGGATTATAGACAGTTAATCACCACTTGAAAAAGTAAAACACAGAAAATTTGTCAAATATCTAAGCAAGTTTCTCCCCCTCAAAATTCCAAACATTTTTTTTTTTTTTTTAACAGATTACTAACTTACATTTCATTTAAAACAACATTATTAATGCCTGGGTATTTCTGATGCAAGTGCAGTACATTGTTTCAAAAATGGAGACTTACTCTTTCTTCCTGCAAAATGCATCTTTTTATTTTTGTAATTAAGGTTATTAGAATTTTAGAACTGCTTTAGAAGTGCTGAGTACAGACATAGCCTAATATTGTACTAGAGTGATCTGTAATTGTATCTTTTTTCTTGTCTGCTAACAATGGAGACTGAGGATAAAGATGGACACAAAGAGGGAAACCGGCAATTTCTTGGCCATCCGAGTGCAAAATAAAAGAGGGAATATTGTCATGTTGTCTTAACTTCTAACTTCTGGGTTGTAATAATTTTCTTCAAGGCGTTCTTAACAGCCCTTCCAAAACAAACCAAATACAAAACAAAAACGAAATGAATGTGTGAGTACATGTACATACTCACATGTACACACTCCCCTATTTGTTTTTAGGGTATCTTTCCTGAATTTAGTAAAAGAATTTTACTACTGGAATCTTGTGCTTGATTTTGTTAGTTGCCCCTCTCTTTTTTTATCTTTATTCACCCAAACTATATCCAATCACACCTTAGCAGTCTTCTAATTTCTACAAATTCTGTTACAGATTCTTAGAGGTTTTCACATCCTATTTCAGGCAGATATTTAATGATTTAAGATTCATTATCAACATTGTTAATCAGTTATGAACTCCGACTACTTATATATCATTTAAGCTAGTTTTAATAGTTTTAGTGAAGCTATATTCCAGATGTAAAGCAATGGTGGTTGTGTTGTATTGTATTTTTTATTTTTTTACTGTCTTCATATTATGGATACATTTTTTAAAAATTCAAATTATTATTATTTTTTTTACTTTGACTTTTAAGTGATGATTTACTGGAGGATTCAGACAGTGAAGAGCATTCCAGATCAGATTCTGTGACAGGTATGTATAAAAAGGTAGATAATCTGTTTTTTAAAACTGCATTTACACAGTTGTAGATAAAGCTAAATATCACTTAATTCTAAATGTCTTTCTTAGTTAATACAAACTCTGAATTTAAATTCTAATCTTACATATCAGAGATCTTGAATTAGTAGTATGTAGTGTTCTGTATTTAAATTTTAAATGTTACCTATTTGAGCCAAAGGAAGTAAAGGGGACAGTTTTATTAAATTTTTGTTGCAGATGTCAGGGTGTTGACATGAAGCTCTTCAGAATGCGTTCAGTTTTCTTGCATAATGTAGACTCTTGTTAAATAAAAGTAATATTTAAATTAAGATTCTTTATTCTTCACCAAAGACAAGAATAAAAATCATAGACATTAAGGCATCAGCTAAATACTACCTTACTCATTATCTTATGAACTGTTAAGGCAAAAGAGTATGCTTCATATTTTAATGTAGTTATAGTACAGGCATGGTTACTAGTGCCTCTCTAAATAGTTTATGATGTCAAAATTCAAATCCTGTCACTTAATTATAGACTGATAGCATTTCCTAATATATAAAATATTTATTTTAATGTTTTAATTAGAGTTTCGGGGACTAAGATATATATGTGCAAAGCATAGTACCTGGGAAGTAGCCAGTATTTTTAAAAAGTGACCATTATTAAATTGTGGCTATTCTCTAATGTCAAATCTCATGAACTAAGGACATACATAATTTGTTATATCTCTAGAAGAGACATGGTTTTGTGTAGCATAGTTGTCAAAAGTTATAGTTAGTATAGAGTAGCAACGTGATCTCTAAATTCTAATTTGTTACAAAGTCCTTTTTAAAGCCACCAAACAATATTGGACTGATTTTGGGTTAACCCTTAGTTGTCTTTTAAGGTAGTTTTTAGAAACGAAAACATCAACAGAAAAGTAGGAAAATGCCCTGAATGATATACAGATGTGTAGTTAGTTCCAGAAAAATAAAGATTTCATTTTAAAAATTTAGTCTTAAAAGATAATGCTCTTTTCCCTCTTTGTTGTCCTTTTGCAAAAATAGAAAAGGGCTACTATTGCATATTCTTAATCTGATGAAGAATAATTCACTGGTCACCCAGAGATCTGGTTAGAGGTTCACTGGTCTCTTCTACAAAATAGCTCTTTGCTTTTGTCAAGTCACTTAAACTCTCTGGGCCTCAGTTTTTCATTTTAAAGTGAAGTATTTGAACTAAATGTTCCTTTTCTGTTCTTAGTTTTTTTGACTCTAACTATAACCTTTCCTTTGTATGCTATAGCTTTGCTCTTTTCTCGGGTCTAAGGATCTCAGTAGGTATTTTTGTAATTATAATCTCTATCTTTGGTCTATTTCCTTATCCCTTTCTAACTTTATCTTTCTCATCTGTGCCTGGTTGATCGTGTATACTTTCTGTAGATACTGTAGTCCTGTTCACTTCACTTCCCAGTATCTAAAAAAAGTTACCATATAGTTTATTGACTCTTTCTGTGATACGTCATTTAGGGTTGGGAGTATTCTCCTTGTGTAGAATTAAATGGTAGCAATAGTAAGAGAAAAAAAAATTCTTCTAGTTTAAGCATTTTAATTGCCTCCTTTTGGGATTTGTAAGTACCTCATTAATTTGCAGTAAAATATGTATCTTCTAAGGTAATTATTGATATATGTATACAATTAGAATATAATTGTATGTTATATTCTAAGCTGATATATTGAAAGCTTATTGGTGGCTTATGGAGGCTTGTGATTAATGGGAGATGTGTTCTCTTCCTGAATTATGTAAAATAAGTCATAGATTCTATTTCAGAACTTAAGTTTATTAACTCTAGGTGATTCTCATCAAATTGAATGATGTGGTCTGAGAAATTATCAAATATATATTTTAATTTAAAAAATGGGAGTGCAGACTAAGACTTTTATCTAGTTTTCACTTGAAGGTTATGACTTTTGAAAGTATCTAGATGATGTTAGAGAGAAAAGCTTGGTTTTGGGGCCATATATCTGAATCAAGGATATATTGCTTCTTGTGAAGCATGGGAAAAATGTTTGTCAGGAGATTGAAGGACGGTTCAAATTGAAATTTGATGGTCTTAGAAAAGTGCCTGGATAAAACCGAATTGCTAACCTCAGGAAGTTTGGCTGGCAGAATTGTGGGTTGACACTGCTTGAGTGAGCAGAATAGAGGGGTTTCTCAAAATGATTACCTGAGGAATATTATAGAGAGGGATGTCTGTAGGTATATTGCATAAAAATTTTTTTGTGGTACAGTGGGTTTGAGAAATTCTGAGATAAGTAAAGACAACAAGTATCCCTCTTACAGTATTTTGATCGTAGTCATTGTGCTTTATTTGTCTTATTAGTAGAATAGAATGTACGGCATATGGCATATGCTGTTTCCTAGATGTTGAGTAAATAGCTGGGAAGAAGCAGAGTAGTAATGCCGCTTGTTTATATTTTCCTTTTTACTGGACAGTCTCATCCCCTATTTCATTTACTTTGAATATTATCTTAAATGTGTGTTAATATTTGTAATTTATGCTTAATAAATTTTTAAATATGCTATATGTAGAATAAAACAGCTTTTTCTTGACAATTTCTTATCATAACTTTCACAAAATCATTTAATCATTTATTATAATAGTTGAACATCCTGAAGACTTATAATAGTATACTACATGTTATAAAAATCTCAGTCAACATTTAATTTCAAGTCTAGATTAGTGTATTAGAGTAAATATATATAAATGTTGCATGGCAGATACAGGGTGCACATGAATGTAGTCAAATGAGTGGTTAAATAAATGGACAGCTTCATTAG
The DNA here is from genome assembly GCF_964194185.1 of Rhinolophus hipposideros. Lineage (NCBI taxonomy): Eukaryota > Metazoa > Chordata > Mammalia > Chiroptera > Rhinolophidae > Rhinolophus > Rhinolophus hipposideros. The sequence continues at coordinate 55,788,132 of NC_138058.1, read as the reverse complement.
GAAAACTAAATTGTTGAGTTTATAACTAGTATTTTCCTCTGCTTAGCTAGAAGTGGTTTCAGTTCTAGATGATAATAGTGACAGTATGTGAAGTGAGAAGATTATCCTCAGAAAATGTGAAATTCTAAGTAAACCTGCCAGTGAGCATTTTGAAGATACTGTTAATGAAATAAGTAACAAAAGTGGTATAAACAGAACTTGCAATGTATCTTAAACATTTGATGTTCCATGAATCTTTCTTGCTGATTCATTTACTTGGGAACTTTTGAAAAACTTTCATGCAATATCTTGAATTATTTTATGTTTATTTCCTTTAATTTTCTGTATTCTTACCTAAAATTGTAAATTTCAGTCTTTTTTTTTTTTTTTTTTTTTGTATTTCCAGATTACCTAGAGTTTATCTTTGCATTATTGTTGCTAATGCCGTTATTGTCTGAGGGATAGTGGTTTGTGCTACTCAGAAAACAACAAACTGGTTGAAACTTTCAGTATTGAAACTTTGGTATCGAGATTATACCTGGTACAGGTGTTGACTGATACCTACTGCACGGTTTTATGTAGACAGAGATGGCATATGTGGAGTGTTGGGACTGAGAAATAACTTTTGTATTGTTTGTAAGGGGACAGCTTGAAGAACTGTAGTTGACTTCAAATGAACTAAAATGAACTAAAGCTTAGCAGAAAACACAGAAGACACTTATGTTTCATTTTTAAAATGACAGATTTTGGGAATGCTTTTCTTTCTAGTTATTACATTTTTGTAAACTGAGGTTAGGATGAAATTGCATGCTGTGACAATCAACTGATAATTAGCATGGTGGGGAGGAGACAGGAGATGAGGCTGTGACTCATAAATGGTAAAGGATAGGGAACTGAGATTACAGTATTGTTTCATGGATATTCTGCAGAGTGCACAAATGACAGATGTATAAATAGCATTATTTTTGATTTAGAATTAAATGGAAGGATTCCGATTATTTTTATATTAATGATGTCGTCATTCTTTAACCCTTTTATTCTAATTTAAAAAGAGATTTTGCTAGGCAAATGAACATATTCTGAATTGAAAATTATTTTGAGTCTCTTGGTTTTTCTGGGTAGGTTCTTTTCAGATTTGATTAAATTTTCTTTAAAATATTTTAAGTTCTTCCACTTACATAATTATAATTTACTGACTAGATGAGTAAAAATGAAAACATTGTAGTACAGATTTTGATTTGCATTTGTAATACGATTGCTAATAAATATTGTTCCTTCGCAAAGGGCATACATCGCAGAAGGAGGCCATGGAAGTGAGCCTTGATATAACAGCACTCAGCATTCTCCAGCAGCCAGAAAAACTTCAGTGGGAGATTGTTGCAAATGTGCTTGAAGATACTGTTAAGGATCTTGAAGAACTTGGGGCAAATCCTTGCTTAACAAACTCTAAGAGTGAAAAGACAAAGGAAAAGCACCAGGAACAACACAACATTCCCTTTCCATGTTTATTAGCTGGAGGTTTATTAACATATAAATCTCCTGCTACCTCACCTGTTAGTAGTAATTCTCACAGGTCACTGGATGGTTTAAGCAGAACTCAGGGTGAAAGTGTATCAGAACAGGGGTCAACTGACAATGAATCCTGCACTAATTCAGAATTAAATTCTCCTCTGGTAAGGAGGACTTTACCCATTTTGCTTCTTTATAGCATCAAGGAATCTGATGAGAAAGCAGGAAAAATCTTTTCACAAATGAACAATATAATGAGTAAAAGTTTGCATGATGATGGTTTTACAGTTCCACAGATTATTGAAATGGAACTGGATAGTCAGGAGCAGTTGTTGTTGCAGGATCCTCCTGTGAGTTACATTCAACAGTTCGCGGATGCAGCAGCCAACCTTACCTCTCCAGATTCTGAGAAGTGGAACTCTGTGTCTCCCAAGCCTGGGACTTTGGTCCAGTGCTTGAGGCTGCCAAAGTTTGCAGAGGAGGAGAATCTTTGTATAGACTCAGTAACTCCTTGTGCCGATGGAATTCATTTGTTGGTAGGACTGCGGACATGCCCTGTTGAATCCTTGAGTGCAATAAATCAAGTAGAGGCCTTGAATAATTTAAATAAATTAAACTCTGCACTATGTAATAGACGGAAAGGTGAGCTGGAATCCAGTCTTCCTGTAGTGAATGGTGCAAATATTAGTGTAATCCAACACGAATCACCAGCAGATGTACAGACTCCTTTGATAATTCACCCTGAGCAGAGGAATGTTAGTGGTGGATATTTAATACTTTATAAAATGAATTATGCCACTCGGATAGTGACGTTAGAAGAGGAGCCAATAAAAATCCAACATATCAAAGATCCCCAGGACACAATTACCTCGCTCATTTTGCTTCCACCAGATATATTGGATAATCGAGAGGATGACTGTGAGGAACCTGTTGAGGAAATGCAGTTAACCTCAAAGAATGGCGTTGAGAGAGAGAAAAAGCCTGATATTTCTACTCTTGGACACCTGGTAATAACCACTCAGGGAGGATATGTAAAAATATTAGATCTTTCAAACTTTGAAATTTTGGCCAAAGTGGAACCTCCCAAAAAGGAGGGCACTGAGGAACAGGACTCATTTGTTTCTGTCATTTATTGCTCGGGCACAGACAGGCTGTGTGCATGCACCAAAGGTAAGTGTTTAGTTTATTTGGTTTGTCTACAAATCTTATACAATTTATGGCATTTGTTGACGTGCATACCTAGTATGAATTTTAGATCCATATAGATGGAAATTTAATCTTTTATAATGAAGTAGTAAATCTTTCTACTGTTTTAATTTTTAACTTTTCAAAACTCTTTTCTACTGCTCTAGGTAAAGATTCTAGTTGTAAATAAGTTAATAAGTCTCTCAGAAAGTATCTTCTCTGCTTTAACCTCAAGAAAATAACCTGCTGTTGTTTCTGTGAGTCCTGACTGCATGTGCTCAATTTTGTGGCTTTGGGCAAGTTACTTTAAACTCAGTAAACCTTTGTTTCTTTATTTATAAACTGGGATAAGAAGGCCTGTTTCCAGGCTTGTTAGAATTAAATTAAATTATTATGTATGTAAAGTTTCTTGCACAGATATTAGTCCTTATTTCCTTCTGAAATAAAAATATTTAGCAAGTTAATTATTTTGCCAAATAAATTTTCTCTCTCTGATTTACTTCTAACATTTGGCTGATAGTGAATCAGTTTAACAGCTGAGGCTCCATGAAAATTAACACATCGTGTGCAATTTTTTTCTACTTAATAATGTATTTTAAGTTGGAGGGAGAAAGCAATTTTTTTTTTTTTTTTTAAGAATGAATGAAGCATTGATTGCTTTAGACAGGAATGCTTTCTTCTTTTTTTTCTTTTTAAGATTTTATTGGGGTAGGGGAACAGGACTTCATTGGGGAACAGTATGTACTTTCCAGGACTTTTTTCCAAGTTAAGTTGGTGTCCTTTCAATCGTAGTTGTGGAGGGTGCCGTTCAGCTTCAAGTTGTTTTCCTTTTAGTCTTAGTTGTGTGTGGTTGAGAGGACACGCTCCAACCAACTGAGCCATCCGGGAGCTCAGCGGCAGCTTAACGGCAGCTCAGCTCAAGGTGCCCTGTTCAGTCTTAGTTGCATGGGGCGGAGCCCAGCATCCCTTATGGGACTCGAGGAGTTGAATTGGCAACCTTATAGTTGAGAGCCCACTAGCCCATGTGGGAATCGAACCGGCAGCCTTCGGAGTTAGGAGCATGGAGCTCCAACCGCCTGACCCACCAGGCTGGCTCGGAAGAAAGCAATTTTTGAAAAGGATTACTGACAATATCAGGCAAAATGAGTAGTCCTGATGAAGTTTAGTAGGAAGTGAGGGCCAGGAGATATTTGAAGCCTAGGTAAGTATAGCCAATACTTAGCAGAGGAATTGGGTTTGAGAAGAGTTAATATCTCACGTGGTTCTGGTTGGAATTAACCTGTTTTCCTCTTTTTAAAACGATTTCAAGATTTGAGTTAAGAAGGATAATGTTGACTATAGTGGTTCAGATTGCTTTCTTTGAGATACTTCAGGTGAAATAACATGGGGGGAAAAATCTTCAAATAACATAAATACCCAGCTAGATTAATTTGAAAAAATGAGCAATGCAGAGTAACTATAGATTAATAAAACGTTGAATTAGAGTTGATATAGTTGAGCAAAACCATTGAAATACTATGTGGTATGAAGGATAATTTGAATTTATTGATCATGTATGTGCGGGTTCATTGTTGTGAGAGCTTTACCTCTGTTCATTCTTTTAGTCATTACACCAGCTTATGAGGTATGTACTATCATTGTCTCCATTTTGCAGATAAGGAAACTGAGGGAAAGAGTTTAAGTAACTTGCCTAAGTCACAGAGCTAAAAGTAACAGAGTCAGCATTCAAACCTGGCAATCTGTCATCAGAGTGATTAACTACATTAGGCTGTCAGAATGTAACAAAAGCAGAAGACTCATAAATTGACTTTTTTTTGGTATCTTAATCTGCAAGATTTAAGAAATGAAAATTTAATTTACCATTGGCCATCCAAAATGGAGCTGGGTTTAAAACCTGAGGACCTGGCTTCAGGGCACATCTTTTTAAGACACTAGTAGCATTTTCCAGAAATGCAATCAGTTTTAATGATTTAAATTACTATTTAATGAAATAATGCTTTTGGTGATTTAGGAGAAATAGTTTTTAAGTCATAAAGTAGATTAATGTATTCTTGGAGTTTGGATAGTAAAAAGTTCTGGGAAGTGATTTCGTGTGATAAGGAATTTATTCAGATGAATTGGAGGACAAGAAAAAGCCTGAGAAGTTAACCACTTTGAAAATTATCCCCCAGTTCTTCAAGGATTGACTGATCAAGATGCATTTGGAAAAGATTAGGTTAATAACAGTAAAGAGGAGAAAAAAGTTGATGTTTTAAAATGTATGTGTAACAGTCTGTAAAGTAGAATTAAGATTTTTAAAAGTTTTTAGACTGAATGAAATGCATGTGGCATCGCCTTATATGAGTGTATTCAAATAGTATAAAACTTTTTCTCATGGAGATTCATTGAGTCTTTTGAGAAAAATCTACAATTGATAAATGTAAGTTAATTTTATTAGTATTAATAAATTAGTATTAGTAATATGCTAAAAAGTAGATTTGATGAAGCTATCTTTGATTAATATTCAGAAATAGAATACACACATGTATATATGAAACAAGGTCCTTACCACCTGCCCTGGCACCAGCCAGCCACTGCAGAAATGTGGGCCACTTGCCCAGCAGCTGAGAAAGGGGATGGCAGATGGTTCCTGCAGTCCACTCTAATGGAAGATCAGCAGTCTCTTCCTTATTAAGCACTCCCCTGGTTGTTGTGTTGTGTTAGGCTCCAGAGTTCCATTCACTCTCCCTAGTTGTTGCTTTGATGGAGGTACTGACCTCTAGAGCTTTCCACCTAGAAGTTTCTGCTCTGCCATTTGGCATGATGTCCCTAGAGCCTGTGTTGATATTTTAAAAAAATATGTAAGACGGCTCCCAATCTAAGATGGTTTGACTTACGATTTTTTGACTTTATGATGTGCAAAAACTATATGCATTCAGTAAAATCCAGTAGGCTAAGCCATGATGTTTGATACGTTAGGTGTGTTAAATGCATTTTCAACTTAATGATATTGTCAATTTAGGGTGAGTTTATTGAGAAGTAACCTCATCATAAGTTGAGGAGCATCAGAACCTCTGTTTGGACTTACATTCTTAATGGTTTAACTTACCACATCTATTTCAGAATAATACTAACTTGATTCTAGTAAAATACAGAAACTGCTGTAATTTTTTTTCTCCCCTACCTTTGTGCTAATGTCGTCTTATATATTACATTTAGATAAGTTATAAACCCAACAAAAACTGTTATTTTATTAAATCTTTCTCTTTTAAAAAAGTTAAACGAGAAAAAATATTACATTCACCTGATTGTTATTTCTAGTGCTCTATTTTTTCCTGTGAATTTTGTATTGCTTTTTTTCATCTTGAAGGACTTTTCTTTAGTAATTATTATAAAGCAGGTCTGCTAGCAAAAAATTCAGTCATTGTTGATCTGGAAATGTCTATTTCACATTTATTTTTGAAGAATACTGCTATATGTAGAATTATTGGTTGACTATTTCTGCATGTCATTCTATTGCCTTCTAGCCTCCATTGTTTCCGATAAGTCGGCTGTTAATTTCTATTGTAGTCTCCATGTCTGTCATGAGTTATTTTTAACTTGATGCTTTCCAGATTCTCTCACTGACTTTGACTTTCAGTCGTGTGACTATAATGTGTATACATATATACCTGTGTATCTCTTGGTATTATTTATCCTACTTGATGTTCATTGAACTGATTGGATTTATAGTGTAATGTCTTTCATCAAATCTGGGGAGTTTTTGTCCATTATTTCATCACGTTTTTTCTATGCCTTTTTCTGGAATTCCCATTACATATAATTCCCTTACACTTGATCTGACCTATAGGTCTCTGAGATGTTTTTCATTTTAAAAAATCTTTTCTTTCTTTTATTTAGATTGGTTAATTTCTATTTTTATTTCACTGATTTTTTTTTCTTCTGCTATCTCACATCTGCTTTGAGCCTCTTAAGTGAACTATTCATTTTAGTTATATTACTTTTCAACTCCAGAATTTCCCTTTTGTTCTTTTAGAATAATTTTTTTCTTTGTTGAGAGTCTTTATTTGTTGAGTCATTTTCACCATTTGTTCCCTAATTCTCCATACCTGGTTTCCTCTTATTCTATGAAAATATTTATAGTAGTATCTTTTGTAGTCTTTGTCTGCCAAATGTAAATCCGGTACACAAAGATATTTCTCATTGATTTTGTTTTTTCTTAAAGACTTTTTCTTTTCATGTCTTGTAATTTTTAATTTAATAGTGAACATTTTAAATAACATTGTAGAAACTCTGGATTCTGATTTCCCTCCTTTGGAGGTTGTTGTTGCTTTGTTTGTTTGGTAACCTACCTGAATAAGTCTGTGAAATACGTTTTTTTGCAGTGCGCAGTTGCTGATGTCTCGCCTCATATTTTTTTCTATTCTGGTTTTTTTTTTTATTTTTTTATTTTTTTATTTTTTTTTATTTTTTTTATTTTTTTTAAATTAATTTATTTATTTATTAGTTTCAGGTGTACAAAACAAGGTAATACTTAGACGTTCATCATTTATATCCCTCATACTGTGAACCCCCCTCCCCCCATCCACTATCCCTCCGACCTCACACTGAACCATCACATTATATATATAAAATTATAGTTGGCATTCATTAATGTTTAGCTTCTGATGTACAATGCCATGATCAGGTATCCACAGTATCCGTGAGGTGGTCTCCCAAATAGGACGCATGTCCATCGGATACCCAACAAAATCTTTACAACATTATAGAATACCTTCCCCAAATTAATTTTCAAAAAAAAAAACCCTGAGGCCATCTTGTGGTTACCAGCTGCTTCCAAATCCCCTCACCTTTCCCCTTATCCCCAACCCCCTCCCACACACCCATCTAACCACTCTCGGTTTTTTCTCTGCGTCCCCAAAACTGTCTCTGATTAGTTCATTCACATAGTCTTTTCTTTAGATTCCATATATAAGTGAGATCATATGGTACTTGTCTTTCTCTTTCTGACTTATTTCACTTAACATAATGTTCTCTAGATCCATCCATGTTGCTGCAAATGATAAGATTTCTTTCTTCTTTATGGCTGCGTAATACTCCATTGTATAAATGTACCACAGCTTCTTAATCCAGTCATCTATTCTGGTTTTAATTTTTGAGCCTTGTTTCTTATTGTTGCCTCTCTGTCCACATAGTATTCAGCCAAAGATTTTGATAAATGGTTGTGCCCAAATACCTTGTTGGTAAGGCTGTATTCAAGTGAGCCCTGACTTTATTTTATGTATTTTTATTATCTCTTGTTCCTTCTCAGGTCTTTTCTGCATAGGCGTGGGACTTAATTGACTGGGAATGTATTGAGTGCTGGGGCCCTATCTAGTCTTTGCTACATATGTGTACAACCTCTGATCAATGTAGGATATGTGGAGAGTTTACCAAGCCCCCTATGTTTCTCTTACATCTTTTAACTCCTGTTAAATCTCTGGTTATTTCTAGTGCTTTGCTTGCCGTAAACAAGATGCTGACTTCAGGTAGCGGAGTTGATGGGCCTCATTTTTATTGCCACTGAGGCACTTTAAACTGATAGCTCTCGAAATCCAATGAGCCCCCCTGTGGCCGTAGCAGCGAATCTGATGGTTTTCATGGCTTGCCCCATCCTGGTTGAATGACAGTTTTGTCCAGGCTTATGTTAGGTTGGTGCAAAAGTTATTGCAGTTTAAAAGGTTAAAAATGATTGCAGAAACCTCAATTCCTTTTGCACCAACCTAATATAAAGTTGCTTTTCAGGAAGAGGATATATCATCTTTATTCTGTAATTCTGGAAGTGAATCTCCAAATAGTCTTTCTAGAAGATACTTTTATTAATTTTTGTGTTAAAAATTTGCTAAGTTCACTTTCAGTTTTTTCCTGTGATAAAATTTAATTGTGAGTGCTTCAAAAAATTAAGAATGTTTGTTCTGTTTTGTTACTCCTGGAATTAAGAGATTGTGCTGTGGATCCCTGTGTAGCTCATGCATCAGTTTCCTTATCTGTAAAGTGGCCACAATAATTGTCCCTATCTCAATGCTTTTTGTGAAGACTACATGAATTAATTGAAGCATTTAGTGCCTTACACATAGTAAGTACTAGATAAGTGACTTTTCACATGAGTATGTTTTTGCCATTTTCCTAATTCACTTTAATTTTCAGTTTTCAATTCCTTGGCAATTTAATATCTAAATTCTTGGAGATAAATCACTTTAGTAGCCCTCTTTATTTGAGTATTGAGTGATATTAAAATAAGTTTCTTAACCAAGTAGTGTGCGTTTGTATGTGTACCCATTTTCTGTGTATCTATGTTGATGGAATTTTACTACACTGTAGGTGGTGAGCTTCATTTTCTCCAAATTGGAGGAACCTGTGATGATATTGATGAAGCTGATATACTAGTGGATGGATCTCTTTCTAAAGGAATAGAACCATCTTCAGAAGGTTCCAAGCCTTTATCAAATCCTTCAAGTCCTGGCATTACAGGTATGATGTTCAGTTTGTAAATACTTTAAAAAATGCAAATTCTTGTGATGTTCAAAGTTTTTTGAGTCTTTCTTATGTCATCTTAAACACTATTTCAGTTTGTGTAGTCAACTCTTGATTTCTTTGTTGAGAGAGTTCATCAGAAGGGATATTGACATTCTTTTACCAGGCTTAGTTTTGTATATTATTTATCATTATTTTTCCAGTAGTTGGAAAATGTTGTAAACATTAAAATAAGAAATGGTTTTCATCCTGTGGTAGGTTGACCAATATTGGTGAAGTTACCTAAGAGGTAAAACCATTATATTGGCTACTTTTAAGCTTTGTTTCTTGTAGCAGTCTTATACATCTGATGTTTACTGTGTCTCACGATTGCATCATTTTCTCTTATGCTTGATTTAATCTCATGTTCTTTTGTACAGTAATACGCTATACAGGCTTGCCTAGGAGCAGTAGGCCATACCATGTAGCCTAGGTGTGTAGTAGTCCATCCCATCGAGGTTTGCGTAAGTGCACTCTGATGTTCGCACGACAGAATCACCCAACAGCGCATTTCTTAGAATGTATCCTGTCGTTACATGGTGCTTGACTATAATGTAAAGAAGGGTCTTGACATGCTGTTAATATTTACAGTTTAATGCAGTGTCAGCTTTATAAAGTTCGAAGCTTTGAGAAAAAATGTCGTTTGAAGTATACTTGTAATAATTTTATAAAACTTGTGTAAATTTTCTTTGTGAAAATATTGCAAACCTGTCAGATTTTGTATTTTAATTTTTTTTTTCTTTTTAAAGATTTTATTGGGGAAGGAGAACAGGACTTTATTGGGGAACAGTGTGTACCTCCAGGACTTTTTTTTCTTTTTTCCAAGTCAGGTTGTTGTCCTTTTAGTCTTAGTTGTGGAGGGCGCAGCTCAGCTCCAGGTCCAGTTGCTGTTGCTCGTTGGCAGGGGGCACAGCCCACCATCCCTTGTGGAAGTCGAGGAATCGAACTAGCAACCTTGTGGTTGAGAGCCCACGCTCCAACCAACTGAGCCATCCGAGAGCTCAGCGGCAGCTCAGCTCAAGGTGCTGTGTTCAATCTTAGTTGCAGGGGGCGCTGCCCACCGTCCGTTGCGGGACTCGAGGAATTGAACCTGCTTGTGGTTGAGAGCCCACTGGCCCATGTGGGAATCGAACCGGCAGCCTTCGGAGTTAGGAGCACGGAGCTCTAACTGCCTGAGCCACCGGGCCAGCCCCTTTTAGTCTTTTTTTAAAACTTGTTTTTGTTAATTGGAACAAGGACAGCAGCCTTTCATCTTTTTCTAATGTTAAACAGTTCACCAATGTGAATACATGTATTTATAAAAGAAAACTAATCTCTCTGAAGCCAGTTGTTATTCTTATAATGTTGGTATAATGTATTTTTAACTAACACAAAAGTGGGAAAAACACTGTTTGAAAGGGCAGATGTTATGTACTTGCTAATGTTTAGCATTTTGTTTTGTAAATAACAATCTAAAAATTAATTATTGATCTGATGTAAGTTTGGCTTCCATTTTAGTACTATCACTTTTGCTGCCCTTATTAATTTAGTACTAGTTCAGTCAGGTGTCTTCTAACAGGTTTCTCCAGTAACAAGTACTCTCTCTATAATTTAAAATATTCAAGGTGGATATTTCTTATGCCTGTAATGGAGTCACTGTTAATTACTTTAGTTGCATGTGGATATCTAGCCCACATTATTAACTTTCAGGATATTTGGTAAATGTTGCAATTGAGTAGACTAAAACACGAATAAGACTACTTTTTTTTTTGTTTTGAAACCTATTTCAAATTCTGTATTCACTGTTGTTAAGGAGTTGATTTATTGGTGGACCAGCCATTCACCCTTGACATCTTGACGTCTTTGGTGGAGCTAACACGCTTTGAGACTTTGACTCCACGGTTTTCAGCCACTGTGCCTCCATGCTGGGTCGAAGTTCAGCAAGAACAGCAGCAAAGGAGGCATCCTCAGCATTTGCATCAGCAACACCACGGAGATGCTGCTCAGCATACGCGGACTTGGAAACTACAGACTGACAGGTAAAACGTTTTTGCAAGGTATTTAATTTCAAGTCCATATTATACATTTGTCAGAAGCAACATACAATTCTTATATGTACTACTGTTTTCTCTGAACTTTTTTATATTAATAGATTTGTTCCTTTCATTTGTCACCTTAGTTTTGGGAATTGATATATTCTTAGTTGTACGTAAAATAGTGAGAATAACCCAGCATTGCAAATAGTTTGGTAACTCAGTCCGCAAAATTTACTGAACAGATATTTAAATGCATGTTTTTTGCAGGCACTCTTGTAGGACTAGTAGTATGACACTCATGGAATTTACGTTCTAGTGGGGACACACAGACAGTAAGCAGATAGCTACTATGTCATGGTCACAAAAGCTATGAAATATGTTAAAACAGTATGGTTATAGAGTAGTTGTTGGGTGTGTACTTGTGTGAGAATGAGAGAGAAAATGTGTACAATATTTTTAATATAAGGGGCCTAAGAAAGCCTTCCATGAAGACCTTAATTCAGAGGCCATATAGCAAGTACAAAGACCCTGAGGAGTGTTTTATGAATTCCAGGAAGAGCACAAAGACCATTGTTGGAGTGCAGTGAATGTAGGGGAGGGTGGTAGGAGGTGAGGTCAGAAAACGTAGCTGATAATCAGACCATGAATGTCTTCATAGACCCAGTGAGACTTTTACACTAAGTAAGATGGGAAGAAGTTAGAGGGTTTTGAGTATAGGAGTGATGTGATATAATTTATAAGTTAGAAGGATACGGTAGGACTTCTGTGTTTATGAGTAGAGATGCCGGTGGTTTGTGGTATGTATGTTAGGGAGATAGTGATGGAAGCAGGGATTCTTGTTTGGATGCTATTGAGGTAATCCATGTGAAAGGGTAATGGTAGCTTGGACCATGGTGCTAGTTGGTGGAGGCAGTGAATATAATTCTGGATATAATTTGGATATAATTATTCTGGATATAATTTGGACGATAGAAGGAATAGTATATGCTGACATATTGAACATCTGGTATGAGAGAGAAGAGTCAGGGATGACTCTAAGGTTTTGAATTGAGCTAGTTGAAAGTGGAATTTCTGTTTACTGAGATTAGAGCGGGTAATCATGAAATTTGGATTTATTTATGATAAACTTAAGATGGCTGGTAGACATTTGGATGTGAGTCTAGAATTTACTGGAGAAGTGTGGTTTGGAGATATATATATATATATATATATATACATATATATAGATACACATATATTTATAAACATGTGAAACATGTTAATGTGTTAATATATATTAAATATGTCATATGTATGTATAATTTAAATTAGAATGGACATGTGTAAAAAAAATACAAGAAATTCTTATTTTAAAATTGCAGATTCCTGGAACCCTACTCATAGATTAAGGGTGGGGCCCAGGAATCTGTAGATAATTCTGATGCATAATACTTCACATTGTAAGAAACAAGGGTTTATTACACTAATGTATAGTTCCCAAGGCAGGTGTCAACTTCTGAGGTAAGGTCATTCAATTGCCCTAAGTTTAACTTCTGTTGGGAACTGCTTATCTTCTCTTTTGATCCCATTGAGAAGCACCGTTTTTTGTTGGAGGCTAAAAAATCAGAGTGTGAAAGGCTATATTAATGATAACATGGCTATAGCCGAAGAAAGATTTTTGCTTTATTTTCATTTTCCCCCTTATTTGACAGCAACAGCTGGGATGAACATGTATTTGAATTGGTTCTACCTAAAGCTTGTATGGTTGGACATGTGGGATTCAAATTCGTTTTGAACTCAAACATCACCAATATTCCACAGATACAAGTGACCCTGCTGAAAAATAAAGCTCCAGGCTTAGGGAAAGTGAATGGTAAGAATGAACCAAAATTTATATTTGAAGATTTTATCTTGTAGTTGGTTTCTTAAAAATCATTAATTTTCAATTTGGCTATCTAGGTGTGATGGTTTTACCTTCCTTTCCTACCTGCACTCCCTTACTCCCCTCTCCCCTCTCCCCTCACTATTTTCTTGTTCTACTTTTGGTGGTTTTATAGAGAAAACTTAATGCTGATGATATTTTAGAGCTTTTTAGTAACTCAGTATTGTTCAGAATTGCATAAATTTGAATAATTATGCTTTCTTTTTTTGAAAATGTAATTCCTTTGTGAATTAGTTTCTCTTTTAGCATTACTAGACTTAATGCATTATTCTTCTTAAGAGGAGACTTAATCGGGAAAAGAACTTTGTTATGGAAGTCACATATTCTTTTAAGATTATTAGTGGAACCCAACCTTTCATGTAATGCCATAAGTATACCTATCTTAATTTTCTTAAAAGTTAAGAATTTGATATGTTGAGTTATTAAAATAGATTGTACACATTTAGCATAGTGGGAACTAGATGTTACTTCTCAGTGCTTTCTTCTTAAAGGGTTAATTTAAAAGGCAGGAGATAATTTCAGAGTAAAATGGTTACTTCACAACAGGTGTAAAAACATTGAAACCTGAAAAATTTCCTATTTCCGAAATGCGTATGTGTGTGTTTATATGTATATGTGTGACTTTTTGTCTTTGTGTATCCTTTGAAACATGACAGATTCTGATTTAATAGAGTCTAGGAAGTAGGCATTGGTATTTTTAAAACTGCAGATGTTTGTGTTCTGCAGCCTGGGCTAAGAACTTGAGTTCAGCTACCAGCAAATTATTTCTTCAGGTGAATATTTTAGTACCATTAAAAGAAAAGAGTATGAAGCAATTAATTGAATTTAATTTTCTTCTACCTGACAATCATTTTATAGCATCTGTGATGAAAATCACAGCATTCCAAGTTTAACAGAAAATTTTAGAATTTTAGGCACATAAGTCATTGATATTAAGCAAAATAAAGTTTACTAATATTTTTATCCTCTAGAAACAGCAGTAGATAGGCAGATCACCTTTCCTTTGTCTCCAGCTCTTAACATTGAAGTGGAACAAAATGGGAAACCGTCCCTGGTTGATTTGAATGAAGAAATGCAGCCCATGGATGTAGAGGAATCACAGTGTGAGTGAAATTAACAGAGCTGTTGTCCATGACAGTCAAAGGAGTAGTGATCCAAACGCATCATGTTGGGCAAAGATTTCCTTATGGCTTGCAAAAACTTGGTTTTAAGAACATGATTAAAAAATAACCTATAATTCTGCTTTGGCAATATGCTTTAACTTTCAGCTCATCTTTGTGAACACAGCTGCGCTAATACTTGCAATTCTTGTTTTTTAGTATCTTGGGATTTGAAATCATGTCATGGTTTTACTATTTTTTTTTGAAAATCAAGGTGAATGTAAATAAAATGGGAATGGCAAACAGTACACCAGATAATTGATTATAGTTCCTTAACATGATAGTGAATTCTTAAACTTGAACACATTCTAACTATGGTATTTTGTGTGGTGGCATTATATGTAAGTGGGATGGATATTTGCTTATTAAATACTACACTTTACACTTTAAATTACAAACTAACTTAAAAGAAAATACATATTTTCCTCTTTAGGTCTTAGATTATGTCCATTTTTAGAAGATCATAAAGAAGACATTCTGTGTGGGCCAGTATGGCTTGCTAGTGGCCTTGATCTATCAGGGCATGCTGGGATGTTGACGTTAACAAGCCCCAAACTTGTTAAAGGTAAGGTAATATGTTTTACAAAAGCAGAATAAAGCCACAGTTGTAAAAATAGATTAAAAAGAAAACTGATCTCAAAAAAGTAAGATACTGTTTTGTTTAGGATTTTCATTAGCCACTCCATCAATTTCCGCGTAGCCGAGGTGATTTCTTCTCATAAATGACTGTGTTGTTATGTGAGACTTCTGATCCTAGAAGTTTTCTGTCCTGGAGGGCTCAGTGCTGTTTGTAAAAGCATAAAGAAAGGGAACACTGTGTGATGTGGCATTGTTTGCCTTTCCCATCAATTAAGAGTCCTGTGTCTTCGGAGTGTTTATTGTATTAATATATTGTTTTATCTTCTCTTAAGAGGGTTTTTACAGAAGAGTTTTGACTCTATAGATGTAATGATTTGGGTGTCTCACATAAACGTAAATTACAGTTAATGTATATTTTAAAATAATTGGCTATGGTGTACATATAATAGATATTGCAGTAGTAGGATTTTTATTTCAGCTTTTGTATCCCCAGAGGTGAATAAAAACGCCAACAAACAAAACACCCAGCTCGATTATTAAAGTAAATTTGGAGGTGGCATCAGCTGTGGAGATCCTTCCCCAAATCAAGAAAAATATCAGTTACAACTGTTTTAATTTGTGTACATTCTCTTCATAATGTTTGTCCACATTCACACATTTACCTTTGGTTGGAGATATATATAAGTTTTAATATGTTCTCTTGACTGCATCCCATTCAGTTTCTGAGCCCCTATGATGTCGTAGGCCACATACTTGGATACAATAGTGAGCAAAACTAATAAAATCTCTCATATTTGCTGAGAGTACAAGTTAGTTTTGTTGAATGAGAACGTGAAACTTAAATTTTTATGTGAAAATAAAAATGTTGGCTTTGATAAAATAGGATGAAATTATGTGATACATTTCTAAAGATGATCTTTTAAAAGTGTTAATTTTCTTAGAATTAACTAAGAATGATTATTTTTCTCACCAAATTTCCAAAAAATTATTTGGAACTGGAGAAAATGATTGCCAAATTTGTATGGAACAAAAAAGGATGATATGTGTCAAACAAATTTGAAAAAAGAAGACTGAAAGGGAGGGTCTTATTAGTTACTAGAACATAGGATAATACAGCAATAAGAACTGTGTAACAGTGAAGTGCTAGCATAGTAGGCAGGTAGATCAGTCAAACATAAAAGGTAGCTTTTTTTAGTTACAGGAAGATTGTTGTTGAAGCAGCAATAGGCTGATTTGCTGGTGGGTATATTTAATTTGAGGGTTTTTTGCAATATTTTTTACATACAGATTTTATAGTACGAGGTTAGTTCAGTTTAGTTAAAATAAAACATACACTGGTGATAATGGCAACCAGTATTTATTGAGTGCTTCCTTTGTGCCATGCACAGTTTTAAGTGTATTAATTACCTTTGAGGTAGGTACTATTTTTCTTCCTTTACATTTGAAGGAACTGAATCATAGAGGTTAATCTGTCACATGCCTAATAAATGGCAGAGCCATTATTCAAAACCAGGCAATGACCCCAAAGCCTGTGCTTTTTCAACTCTTAACGTTATAATCTTAGAGTATGTGTGTGCATGCATAGCTTGGGTGGATACACATGAGGATGCCATCATTATCTCCGGGTGTCTTATTGACAGTGTTTGCCTTTGTGGTTTTCTGTAGTTCACAATATTCATTAAAATGAATAACTTCATTGGGCAAAGTATGCCACATGTTTATAACAGTCAAAATTTTATGCTGTTAGTATAATTCTGTAGCTTTTTGTTCTTTTGCTACCAACATACAAAGGTTATACAGCCACATTATACTGAAACAGTATAATTTGAAAAAATTCTGAACCAGTGTGTTTTTGTGGAGTTTTATTTAACTTACTCTATGAAGAGGAAAAACAATTTGCTCTTTTGGTGATTCAGTTATTTATCCTACTCTGCACTGCTCTCTAGGTATGGCTGGAGGAAAATATCGTTCATTTCTAATCCATGTCAAAGCAGTGAATGAAAGAGGAACGGATGAGATCTGTAATGGTGGTATACGTCCTGTAGTAAGGCTTCCATCCCTAAAACACCAGAGTAACAAGGGTTATTCACTTGCTTCACTTTTGGCAAAAGTTGCAGCAGGCAAGGTATGAAACAGTGTTATTTTGAACTTTTAACAATGCTGTTTTAAATGTTGTGGATGAGATTTGACACTATTGGAAGTGGTATGACCCTTTGTTGATTTTTTTTTAATACACAATTGTTTGTATTTTTTCTTTACAGTGACTTAAAAAATATAATTAAGAAGAAAATATTTTGAATTAAAATTAAGCAAACTATGTAACATTTATAAAGTATATTCAGTAGGGAGTAATTGTTAGTAGGTACTTTATAATTATTTTAGGCCATAATACTCATTTCCTTAGGTGTGCGAGTTTGTTTCTGTGTCCTGTACTTGTACTCACCACTTTTTTGCGGGGGGCAGGGGTAAACATTTGGGCGTGTGCAGGAAGAGAAAGTGGGAAGTGATTTTCTAGACAAACTATAGTTTTAATGGTTGATTTTCTACAATACCTGTGTACCATGCAGTCTCTTCATAATTGCCTGATCTTGGATTTTCCTGAACTCTGGAGATTTTGTTTCTTATCATCGTTAGTCATAAGAAACAATAGCAATATCAGTAACACCAATCATCTTATATTTACATAGGTCTTCCAGTTTTTCAAGGACTTCTGAGTACTTTATCTGATTTAATCCTCAAAATAACTCTGAAACAGGCAGAGCAGGTGCAATTATCATCTCCATTTTTCATATTGAAAGTTTGTGAACCTTAGAAATTAGGGAGCTGGCATTATCTCATATAGCTTGTAAGTGCTGTAGCTGGGACTTGGACTCAGGACTTTGGCATCATAATCTTTAATCATGTTTGTTGCCTTTAAAATAGTAACTGCCTTTTTCTTCTACTATAATACAATTCTGGGCGAAATTAGTCATTTACCGAATATAGGATAAAAGCTATCATTTTAATTTGAAATTTGTTTTGTCAGTCATACTTACTGTTCTTTATTTGAAAACTTGAATAGTAAATAATTTTAAGTATTATTTGTTCATTCAATTACTTATTTTTGTACATTTAGGAAAAATCATCTAGTGTTAAGAATGAAAATGCAAGTGGTGCTCGTAAATCTGAAAACCTCCGGGGCTGTGACTTACTTCAAGAGGTGTCAGTCACAATTAGAAGATTTAAGAAAACTTCAATTTCTAAGGAAAGGTAAATCATTCCCTTTTCTTGTTATTCTTCTAGTAATAAAAGTACATAAAAAGGAAGACTTCCAGTAAACATACTGACACACACACACACTATTTTTAAATCGAACTTTTACTTGAAAATTTTTGTTTGCTTTCCATTTCTGTTATTAAGAACTTGTAATCTCAATGAGGGTACAAGTTGTCTTTCTATTTCATTGGTTTATCTCTGGTTTCTATGTACTACTTGGTATATACCAGTAACAATATTTGTAGCATGAAGAAGTAAATAAATATAGTAATTTGAAGCTTTACTCACTCTTTCTGAATATAATGCATTTTTGTAAAATTCATTTCTTTTTAAAACTTTCTACAAGCCAAGTATTTCTTACATACGATATTAAATCTTTTAATACCATAACCTTAAGTTCAGAGACCAACATTTCACCGTAATAGATTTTCAAAAGTTTTTTTTTTTTAATTTATTGGGGTGAAAATTGTTAGTAAAATTACATAGATTCAAAAGTTTTTTTTTTAATTGTGATATTCATGATTTAAAATGAAACATTATATGACCAACCAGGTTGTGATAGTTTTAGTCTGTTTCATTTTGCTTGTTAATGTATTTATATTTTCTTTTTTGTAGAGTGCAACGATGTGCCATGTTACAGTTTTCAGAATTTCACGAGAAGCTTCTTAACACCCTTTGTAGAAAAGCAGATGATGGTCAAATCACAGAACATGCCCAGAGCCTTGTGTTGGATACTCTTTGTTGGTTAGCTGGAGTGCATTCAAATGGACCTGGAAGGTTAATAATTAAAAGATTTTACTTACCACTGATGCTTGCCCTTTGAATGTTATGATTGGAAGTTCAAGATGAATCTAAATGTCTGCTATTGTTTTGCAGCACAAAGGAAGGAAATGAGAGCCTGCTTTCGAAAACACGAAAATGTCTCTCAGACATCGTACGTGTTTGCTTCTTTGAGGCAGGACGAAGCATAGCCCATAAGTGTGCCCGATTTCTAGCCTTGTGCATTAGGTTGGTTTTTGTTTTGTTTTGTTTTTAAGTTGAAAGTATACTTTGTTAGGTGCACTTGCAGTTTGGCAGGTGATCTTTTGTCACTAGTTTTATATGATCCTTGTTGAGTGTATGTATAACTTAAGCAAATTTTCAAAAGTTAATGAGGGTTACTGAAATTCTGAGAAATAATTTTGGGTTTTTTTTTTGGCGAAAATGTCATGTTCAATAAATCTATTAATAAAAGAATTGTAATAGGCTTCTCTGCCTACTAGTAGCAGTTTGGGGAGTTTGTTAAGGAGAACTCCATCCCCACCTCACTCCTACTCTCCATGGTTGTCTTTAGATCCTTCATCTGAGACCTAGTTCCCTGTTATATGAAAGTCTTACCAGCCTTATTTATAAGATACTCCAAATCATTTTCTCTAGACCCTGAGACTCAAACTATGGGAATTGTTTAAAAGCTAATAGTCAATATTGTCTGTACTTGCTTGTTAACCCTTTGATAAGGAGAATCGATCAGTGCATAAGAAAACAGTTACAAAGGCCCTTAGTGTAATCAATTTCTTCTATCTTTCTGCATGTCAATTGGGCTTTAAGGAAGATTTTTCTTGTAATCAGTATAAATACATTTTTAAAGATTTTTAAAAGTAAGGCACCGTGTTTAGGTTGAATTTGGACCTTGAGTATCAATGTATTTAAAATTTTTCTTTAAAAATTTCAGTAATGGCAAATGTGACCCATGTCAACCAGGATTTGGATCTGTTCTCTTGAAGGCCTTACTTGATAATATGCCATTTTTACCTGCAGCTGCAACTGGTGGTATGTGAAATTAGTTTAATCACTAATAACTGTAGTCATAGGAAATATTTCACGATATACTTGGGATTATTTAGTAATTATTTTTTCTCAATTCTCCTTTTCTTCTGTAGCTTATCTTTTTAAAATAATTGTTATATTTTGATTAGGCAGGTAATCACTATTCAGTAATATTGCTAGGAAAAAGTGGGAGAATCAAGTCTAAATAACAAGTTATCTTAATCCATATTTTACTGTATTTCATTAAAATCATTGAGTTGTTTGGTTGTTTACTAACTATACATCAAATATCACAAACTAAAATGTCAGTAAGTACCAGATAGATGACATAAATAGTACAATTATTGTGTGTACTATTTATTGCATTTATTGTGTGTGATTTGTAGGGACTATGGCCAACTGAAATTCTCTAAAAAGGGCCAGGTTTTTTTTCCCAGCACTGGAGGAGTGTAGAAATGCACTCAAGAATGAATGTGGTTCTCAAGTAGGAATTTACAAAGCAGTCTCCTACAGTAGCGTGTGTGTGTGTGTGTGTGTGTGTGTGTGTGTGTGTGTGTATGAAGATTTTTAAAACTTTTCAATGTTTTTTGCTATTATGCTGTTAATATGACGGGCTATTGATTTGCCCTTTAAAACTTAATGTTATTTTTTGGTAGACATCTCTATCATTTGTCTTAAAAATAACCCTTTCAACAAGTTGTGTCAATGAAAGAAATATATTTCACAAGGATTTGATCTTTGTGGTATACCAGAAAAAAAACTCTCAAAGTTAGTTAGTGAATGTGTATTATATCAGTATCTTAATTTTGATAGTCTGTTTATATTTACCTTGAACATATATTGGATAAAACTATTAACTCTGTGATACAGAGTAGGATGTTTTGCACTTGGTTGCTCACATTAATATTTCTCTGTATTTAAAACAATTTCTTAAAGATTCTCTTAGAGTAGAGCTTAAATTCTGGGTATACTTAGACATCTCAAATTTCATAAGAGTCTTAAAATACATTATCACAATTATATTTTAAGCCATGTTGGTCTGTATCTAACTGGAAGTATGGAATAATTCTACTCACTTGCTATAGTGTGCTATTTATAGCTTAATGCCATCCATTGTGTTTGAAAAGTTTAGAACAGAGAAACACACTATTTCAGGAAGGATGTCTTGAAGGCCCAGACATCTGTCCACTTTTCCAGCCATTGTAAAGTGTCCCGCACAGTCATCTTATGTTATTGAATACCTAAGTGACTTGTGGACTTGATATACTTCTCAAAAAACATGTTGTAAATTCTTAGTCATTGTCCTCCTAGAGTCCTCTGAGGAGTTGGTTCTTCTTTGTAAGTTGCAAGTTGTAAGAAAATCTAGGAAAAGGGAACACTGATAAATATATAATCTGCAGTTTTCTTGGTTAGAGAGAGATGAATGAAAGGAAAACCGCTTTTTGTTGTCCCCAGGTTCTGTCTATTGGTATTTTGTCTTACTGAACTATGTTAAAGATGAAGACTTGGCTGGCTGCAGCGCAGCTTGTGCATCGCTGCTTACTGCCGTGTCCAGGCAGTTACCGGACAGGCTGACGCCACTGGAGGCTTTGCTTCAGACGAGGTATTTCATATGTGTAATGGCGGATCATGGCCCTTGCTGGACACGATGCCACCTTGGTACAGAACTGTTATGTAGCTGTGCTTGGAAACTATTTTTCTTGCAAAAATATATTTAATTTATACTTCACCTTTTTCCAAATTATATTAGCTTAAGGCTTCTTTTCCCCGTTTTCTGTAATGATTTCCCTTTTACCAATTATGGAAATCCTAAAGATGGTGATTCAGAGGGCTAATTATATTAAGATATGAAAAAGTGGTATTTCCTGCTAATGGAAGAAGCATTTAAGGTAATTTGTTTCTTGTTTCTGTTATGAAAACGTAGTAGGTGGAATTTTGTAAGTCACTTACAGACCTTACTTAGTATTCTTCATCCGCAGGTTATCTAAGAATTAAACAATGAAATGAAAAATAGCTAAAGGTTAGATTTGAGTTCTTGCCCAATCTTCAGTATGTGAAGAACTCTTTTATTTAATGCAATGATTTTGTAATATGTTTAGATTGAAATTATGATTTTGATGAAATTTTACTTAAACTCAAAGTCTTTGTACTTTCTGTTGAGTCAGTGTAGTGATAGAGGGGCGGTAGGGCTGCCTCATATCTCTCTTTTGGGCTTCAATCTGCAGGTGAAGATTCAGTCTGGATTCATTAGCTACCATCTTATTCAAATCACATTTGTTAAGTCTCTGAACCATGTCTTTTGTAGTATGGGTCTGCCCGGAATACAGTTGAGATTCACTGAATTTAATGGGTTAAAACTTGTTAGTGTCTCCTCCTGCCATGTATCAAACGTTTAAAACTAAGTAAATAGATAATTTGTTAATTAGATGGCTGACAGGAAAATTATTAGGACATTATTTTATTTTTCAGATATGGACTGTATAGCTCACCATTTGATCCAGTCCTCTTTGATTTGGAAATGAGTGGCTCTTCTTGTAAAAATGTGTACAACAGCAGCATTGGTGTCCAGTCAGATGAAATTGATTTATCAGATGTCCTTTCAGGTAGTAACTTCTTTTATTAAAGGAATTTCTGAATTTTCTATCTTGGATTTAAGCTATCATTGGCTTAATAGATTGTAGATACTACATTCTGTCTTCATTTAAAAACTAAAATTTAGAACCTAACCTAAAATGTGTGAATCATTAAACTATTTGCCTTCATTTCTTAACTCCCTCCTCAAAAATATTAAGGTTATTTTTGAAAGAGTTGTGAAACTTTTTTTTTTTTTTTGGTGTTTGTGTTTTATTGCATCTGAGTATGACTTTAATACTCATGAGACTTTAAAATTTGATTATTTGTTGTAGTCTTTTCAATTTTATTTGGTGTGTCTGCTGTTCATAAAATCAAAGCACATGTTATTTCATAAGTCAAAAAATA
Source organism: Rhinolophus hipposideros (assembly GCF_964194185.1). Lineage (NCBI taxonomy): Eukaryota > Metazoa > Chordata > Mammalia > Chiroptera > Rhinolophidae > Rhinolophus > Rhinolophus hipposideros. Next base: position 55,765,213 of record NC_138058.1, on the reverse strand, counting down.
AAATTAATATATACTTATTGTAATAAGCAAAGATGAAGAAAGAAAAATAATTTTCTGCATATACTGCCACACTCTTCTTAGACAAACTTTGTTATACACAAGTGTTACATATGTCCTTGAATACATTTCTGAAGAATTGGCTTTTAGTATTGAATGTATAATGTTCTTTGTATAATCTTTTCAAGTGCTAGAATTTGATGTCTGTCTAGTTTTGTTACATAAAGTAGTGACCATTTTCTTAGTTGCTTCTATCTTGCTAAATTTACTGAAAATGTTTTTAGTAAAACAAAAGTGTTAGAAAATTTATTTGTAAACATATTAAAATAATTACCACCTTAAGTATAAGTTTAAAAAAAAGAAATATAGAACTATACATAAAATCTAAAATTCCTCAACTCCAATCTCTACTCTCTTAGGTTACCACTTACTGGCCTGTTACTTGCCTTTTAATGACTTGTGCTGCCTTGGGTATATGCTTCTGTTTGATGATTTCGGCTCTGACTTCTTCATGCCAGTTTGTCTCTACTGAAGTAACACATTAATTTATGAGTGGAACTCAGAGGAGAGGTTAGAACTAGATAGGTAGATGCCTTCTGTATACCTTAGGATAGAACGAGATCCAGTATGGGAGAGTGTGTAAGGAGAAGACCATAAAGCTCAGGCCAAATGGAGTTAAATATGCAAGGCTAGCCACACTCAGTATAGAAGACCCAAGAGAAGGGACTTAGATATCATATGTCTCCATATGACTGTCTCATCATTTTGCTTCTCACCATTTTGTTCCTTCTGCAGTGTTCCTTTTCTCAGTTAATGGCATCACTGGCACAAAGTAAACCAGTGTCATTCTTGATACCTGTCTTTCTCATCCTCCACACTGAGGCTATCACCAGATCCTGTCTACTTCTCCACCAATGTGTCTTTCAAATCTGCCTACTTTCTGATCCCTCATGATCACCTGATGACAGTCCAAGCCACAGCTGTCATCTTGAACCTGGACTACAATAATAGCTTTCTAACTGTTCCTTCAGCATCTGTTCTTGCCTCATTTCAATGCAGTCTCCATTTTGGCAATGAGTATGATCATTTTGGAATGCAAGCCTGAGCACTTTACCTCTTTCCTTGAAATACTTTTCATGTCTTCCCGTTACTCTGTAGTCCAAAATCTTTAACATATGAAGTCTTGTATGATCTGGCTCTCTTTCTCTTGCCACTGTTAGTCTCCTTTCTCTGGTCCAGTGATTGTCAAAGTGTGGTCAATCAATCCCCTCAGGATTCCTAAGATCCTTTCAGGGAATCCTGTTTTCATGATAGAACGCTGTTATTTGCATTTTTCCATTGCATTTACTTTTGTACTGATTGTGCAAAAAGCATGACATTCTCACTAGGCACTTGCAATAAAAAATATGCCAGTTCAATTTTACTTACAAATGTCCTTAATGAAGCTGTAGAAATTGGTGATTTTATTAAATTTTAAACTCATGAGCACTCATCTTTTAAATAGTCCATGATGAAATGGAAGTGTGCATGAAGCACTTCTGCATATTGTAGAGCCATGGCTTTTTCAAAGAAAGCACACTTGTATAGTTGTTTGAGTTACAAGCTAATTGCTTATTTCATGGACACCATTTTTATTTGCAAGAATGACTGACAGACAACATATATTTATTCAGACTTGATTATTTGACAGGTATTTTCTGAAAAAATTTATAGGAAAAGGCTGTCAGTATCTATCCAACTGATAGTATTTGTTGCCAATGTTAAAAGTACAGCTTTTAGGCAAAAAAAAATATAGAATTTTGGAAAACGTGTATCCTCCACAGTAAGCTTGACAGCTTTCTAATACCTAAAGGTTTTTTTCTGATCAGCTGTGATATTAGTGAGTGTCTTTTTGTGATATTATATAATGAAATGTGTTAACATTTGGAAGACCTATATATAGTGGTGAACCAATATTTTCTAAATGATCAATGCATGATGACATCATGCATGGGTAAAAGATTCTTTAAAAGTACAAGATAGGCCGATTAATCTTAGTCCAGTTGAGTTTGAGAAGTTCACTAATAAGGTATCAAATATCATGTGGCAATTAATCACTATGAATACTGCCACTTGTCAAGTTTTCAAATATGTAGGATTATTAAAACTACGTATTTGTGTTGGGTTGGGTGTTTTTCATATACTTCTACAAAAACAACATATTACAACACATTGTATGCAGAGGCAGATAGAAAAATCCAGCTACTCTCTGATAAGCCAGATTTTAAAGAGATCTGCAAAATGTAAAACATTACACTCTTCTCATTAAGTTATTTTTGATTTAGAAGACAGTTATTTTTCTTTAGAGTTTTCCGTTTTTATATCTAATGAGTTTATTACTGTTAAGTGGATTAATACTTTAAATTTACCATCTTAAAATTTCTATGAGATGTATATATAGATCTACATGTATATCTATATATCAAAATATATATCTACATATAGATATATAAATATATCTACATCCAATATATGTGTGTGTGTATATATATGTTTATACACACACACACACACACACACACTCTTTATAGAGTTCTTAATTATTTTAAAGATATGAAGAGTAGTTTTAGGATTGAGAAATGTTCCTCTGACTACATTGTTCTTTCAGTTCCTCTAATGTGCCATGTTCGTTCCTAGTGGAGAGATTTCATTCACGTCATTTCTTCAGCTTGGACTTCCCTGGCCTAATGGAATAAATATATAAAAATCTCTTATTCTTCTCATAAATCTCATCGTCTCCTCATGGAAGTATTTTATTACCCCTTTACTTAGACTGATTTCCTCTTAACTTATCAGTCCTTTGAGCTTCTCTTAAGTAAAACAGCACTTTTTTTAAAGTTTAGTTCTGTTTAATGCCTAATAACCTATAACACAGAATATGTGTTTCATGAGAAAAGGGACCTGTCCTTTTAATTTTGTATTTTCCACATCTTGTTTTAAGTACTCAAAATATTTTTTTAACCATTGTGTCAGACTCAGTACTGGGCACCACTGGGACTTGAGAAAACAAGGTTTTGGCCGTTTAGTCTTGCTTTTCAGTTAGTCCTTCAGATGTTGATGATAGTTTTTCTGTCTCCTCATTCTTTCCATCTTGAGTTTCTGTTGTACTTTATCTGTTAATTCTGTTTGAAGTAGTGCTAACTCCAGAAAATTTGCAAAGTACTGAAAATAACCCCTTCCCCCGTACTACATACATTCTTAATTCTTTTGTCTGTCCAGTCTTCTTGCCGTGGTTTTATTCACATAGTTGTAACCATCCAATTTTTTTTTTTACTACTACATATGCTAAGTTAAACTATTTCTGTCATTATAAAGTAGTATGCCTCATTCTACAAAATTGATAATATATACACGTTATAATGAAACATTTATAGATAAATCTTGTCAATATTTTGGAATGTTTAGTTTTTACTTTGTGTCGTATTTATACTGTTGATGTCATAGAATGTATTCTGATTTTATGCATACTTAACAGATTGGGCAATAGCTAATGTAAGTAGCCGGTTTATTATTTTTTTCCTCTTTAAAATCTAAATTAGTTGTTACTGTTTCTTGTTAATGTGAATGGACACTGAGTTGCTTGTATGCAGCTCTGCTTTTGTAGCAAGGAAACTAGTATCTCCTGTTTGTGAGTTTTCTTAATACCATGTCCATTTTTGAAGCACTGTGTGAGGTGAGGGTTGTGTGTTTATACATCTCTCCAATTAAAATTGGAGTACCACTATAATTCTTAATACGATTGTCTTTTAAAGATTAATTCACATATTATAACTCTTGTCTCTCTTCTGTATTAGGAAATGGAAAGGTCAGTAGTTGCACAGCTGCCGAAGGTAGTTTCACATCTCTCACTGGACTTCTAGAAGTTGAACCCTTACACTTTACTTGTGTGTCAACTAGTGATGGAACCAGAATAGAAAGGGATGATGCAAGTACGTTTACTGGTATATACCATCTTTTATTATATACACTCTTTTATTGTATATTATATGCTGTAATAAATATAAAATGACATATAAGTACTTAAATATCAGCTTATAGTATATGTAAGTTCTTTGCTGTCATGTTAAATAGAAAGTTATAAATAGAGGGACATTTTGGGGGGAAATCATTAGTAGTTTTATATTCTTTTCTAAGTCTGTTCATAGGCTTTTTTCCCCCAAATCTCTGGTGCACTATTTTAAATCTATTTGTTTTTATGTGTGTGTATTTTTAGAAGCCTTTTAATTTATAAAATATTGAACATAATGAAAATAGAGGAGAGCGTACAGTAGACTATATTTCTGTTGGTCAGCTTCAGTAATCATCAGTTGATGATCAGTCTTGTGTGTAGTTTTAACATCATAATTTATTTCTTGCTTTAAAGTTAAAAGTATATTTGGTGCAGTGTCTTTGAGAAGGGTGAGGTGAGATGAATAAAGAATACTATTTTTCTACCTAGGTTAAAGCAACTTTGGATATATGAACCGGTATTTGAGTATGTTGGATATGTGGTGTTGTTGATGTTTTAAATGGATAATCAGTGGAAAATCTTATTTTGTATACCTGTCTTTAACATTTTAACAGAAAGTAAGAAAAGTTTACTTGAGGAGCCATAGAAATTGTCTTGCCCTTGGCTTCGGAATGGCAAAAAGTCTTAAAAGGAACTTAGCAGTTCTTCATTTGAGTGTGTTTTTACTCAGAATCATCTTGTATCTTCCAACTGGAGGAGTAACCAGTGAATGAAATTCATGGCTTATATAGTTATGATGAGAATTTCACTTTAAAATGAAATTAAAATCTAATGTTTCTTTAATGTGGAGATGCCACAAGGAACAAAATTTATTTGTGTTTGCTTTCTTGGACTATTCTAGTCATTTTTGTAGAAACTTACATATTTATACTAGAATAGACATGCTGTGATAAGTTGAATTTTCAGAGAACTCTTTAGTTATAAATTAGACTCTTTCTTGGGACAGTCATAAAAATAAGGCTCTAAAGAGTTTTATTTTAAGAAAATTTATGTGTTTGAATAAGTATACTTTCATAAGGTATAAAATTTAAACAAGTAAAAATTTAGGCTTGAAAAAAGAAACGTATTCCTTCACATTCATCACCCATTTACTCTCCTGCAAAGGAAGCAATGGCACCAACTTTTTGTGTATCCAAAGGTGGTCTTCTATGCCTGTACAAGCAATCACCTCTGTATTCCACCCAGACTGAAATCACCACCAGCAGAGGGATTTTTATTAAATGTTAGAGCAAACTCTTGACTAGTGATCATAAGGTGCTAGAAGATGACTATGGTTTCTCAACTTCCTGTTTAGGATTTTTTTGTTGAAACATGTTAATTGTGAAATATAATTCCCAATAGAGAAAAGTGCAGAAAACGGTTGTATAGCCCAGAAGTTTATCAAAACACAAGCTGTCTACCAAATCAAAAAATATTTCTAGTACTCTGAAAGGTGTGGTCTGTCTCCATGCCCTCTTCCCTTTATTTCTCCCTGACTCTCTCCAGAAGGTCAATATTGTCCTAACTTTTTGAGTAATCATTTCGTGGTCTTTGTTTCTTCATATAATCATTTAATTATGCATTTCTGAGCACTGGTTGAGTAGGGTCTGTATAATATAAAATTGTGTTTATATATTTTTGGTCTGCCTTCTGTTCAACATTATGAATGTTAAATTCGTATCATTGCATATACGTAGATAGTTGGTTCTTCTTCACTGCTGTTTAAGATTCTGTTGTCTGAATAAAATAAAATTTATGTATCCACTATTTGTGTACTGTGAGTCGACATTTGGGTTGTTCTGTTGTGGCACTGTTAGTACTAATGGATACACTGTTCTCTTGAATATGAATGGGGAAGTTGATTTGCTGCTTCATAGGGTTGTCATACGTATATTCAACTTTAGTAAGTAACATTAAAGAAATGCAGTTCTTAATTTCCAAGCACATGAGGAATTTCTAGTTATCTTCTTATTGATTTCTATTTAAATTGCTTTGGGGTCAAAAGAAACACTCTGATTATCAATCTTGCAAAATATGATAGGAATTGTAGTGGGTCAGCTTATATAAATATTCCATGAATGTTTCACAATAATGTTTACTCAGCATTTGTTGGTGAAGTGTATTCTATGTATCTATTTGGGCAAGTTTGATAATTATGTAATGATTACTTCATCTACTACTTAGTTTTTACAGCTAATAAAATGTGTTAAATTTTTGTCACTGGGCTCAGTATTTTGGGAAGGATCCCACTGAGCCCGCCGGTGTAATAAAGCTGACTCTCCTAAAAAAAGAAAAAAAAGAAAAAAATGTCACTGTACCTGTGGATTTGTTTATTTTAGTTTCATCAGTTTTTATGTTATACATTTTGGAACTACCATACAAATTCAGAATGGTTATATCTTTCTTGTGAATTGACTCTCTTACCTTTACAAATTATGTCTTTATCGTTGAGTGCTATTTTTCCTAAAAGTAATTTGTTTGATATTTGTATACTTTACAACAACTTTTGGTTACTCTTTGTATAGTATATATTTTTCCTTCCTTTTAGTTTCAACTTTTCAGGGTCTCCTTATATTTCAGACATACTTTTAAAGTCAGCATGTAGTTTCCTTTTTTAATCTACTCTTATACTTTTACTTTCAATTACAATATTTAATTTACATTTAGTGTAATTACTTACATATTTGTGTTTAAACCTACTGTGTTTTTTATATATCCTATTAGATTTCTCATCTTGTCAGATACTTCTTTTTCTCTTATTTTCTTTCGTCATTATATATTTTTTGGTCTATTTTTCTACTTTTTACTGGTTTTAGCATTTATTCCAGAGATCATAGTATACACATATCTTTGACATCTAGGAGTCCAGTTAGTATTTTACCATTCATTGCAAATATCTTGAACATTTTTTTATCACCTTTCCAATTTATATGGCATTGTGATTTTATATCTTATTTCAGGTGTAGTTTGATTCCTCTAATAATTATTATAATAGTTTTTATATTCAGTATTCATTTGTATTTATCTCATAATTCCATTTCATTCCTCTTTATTCCTTTCTTTGATTTTGAGTTTTTATCTGGTATAATTTTGTTTATGTCTGAAAACTATCCTCTAAGATCTCTTATTTGTACTTGTCTACTGGTGAATTAACTTAGTTTTCTTGGAAAATTTTCAAATATTTTTTGAATAATTAGATGAGCAAACCACATAGCCATTATTCAGATTCCAATAGTATTGATCCTTTTCCACATTTCTTTTATCTGTTTTCTTTGCTGAAGTACCTCCAAACAAATACTAGATACTGTATTACTTTTATGTCTGTATAATAATAGATATTTATCTTAAACAATATGAATATTTTAATTACTGATGGTGATTTTTCATAACTGTCTAAATTAATTATAAGTATGATGCACTTTTATCAATCAAATTAGCATAATCTAATGGTATCATCTAAGTTTCAATACATAATTAAATTTATCTGTATATCACAATAACATTTTATATTTAGTTTATTTGGATCAAGAGGTGTTATTTTCATTCTTGAGATATATTTTCACAGTGTAGAATTGTAAGTTAGCTATTATTTCTTCCAGTGATTTAAATATAATCTTGTTTTTTACCTTGCACACTATTTTTGTTAGACATCGCCTGTCACTCTTATTATTCCTGTTTTAAGGTCACTGTCAGTACTCAAGCTGTTTATGAGATTCATTCATATTCATTCTGTCTATCCTGCTTATGTGATTCACAGGGCTTCTTGAATCCTTGAAGGTATCTTCCATCAGCTACAGAAAAAAATCCCAGCCATTAGTTGTTCCAACATTGCTTCTGCCCTATTTTCTATCTTCTTTTTGTATTTCCAATTTCATATATGTGACATCTCATTACTGTAACTGGCATAATTTTCAGTTTTTAATCTCTCCTTTTACTATGGGTATTATTTTCTAATTCATCTTAGTTGACTATCTCTTGCTATGTAATCATTTATGAGGAAAACAACCTACCCCCCTTTCTCTCTACTGCAGTGTTTGTTGCCTTATGTGTCTGCTATTTGTGTGGATGTATTTCTCTTTCATTGGTTAGTTTGTCTAACCTTATGCCAATACCTCATTTTCTTAATTATTGTAACTGTCTATCAAGTCTTTGAATCTATTAGTGTAAATCTATCAACTTTGGTTTTCTTTCTTTTTTGGTAATTTAAAATATTTATATAAAGTTTTCATAGTAGTAGGTAATCATCACCACTATCTAATTCCAGAACATTTCCATCATTCCAAAAAGAAACTTTATATCCATTAGTGGTCACTTCCTATCCCCCTGCCTGTCCTCCCAGCGCCTCCCTGGTAATCATTAATCCATTTTGTGTCTCTCTGGATTTGCCTACCCTGGACGTTTCATGTAAATCTTGAATTATACACTAGGTGGACCTTTTGTCTGCCTTCTTTCACTTAGTATAATGTTTTCAAGTACCATCTATTTAGCATTTGTCAGTAGTACATCATTACTTTTTATGGCCAAATAATATTTCATTGTGTGGACATAGTACTTCTTTAAAAAATATGGATATACCACATTTTATTTATCTACTCAGCAGTTAATGGACATTTGGGCTCTTTCCTCTTCTTGTCTTTTAAGAAAAACACTGCTGTGAACATTTTTGTATAAATTTTTGTGTGAATGTATGTTTTTAGTTCTTTTGGGTATATACACCTGGGATTGGACTCATTAGCATTCCTTTTATTAAAGATAGTCTTTCTTAAAGATTCTGTGTCTTTTGTGTTTCCATTTTCCCCCAGCTTTATTGAAACATAATTGGCATAACATTAAGCAAATTCAAGATACCCAATGTGTTGGTTTGACACATTTATATATTATAATATGATTACAACCCTAGCATTAAGTAATACCTCCATTCTGTCACATAATTACCATTTCCTTTTTGTGGTGAGAACATTTAAGATCTACTCTCTTAGCAACTTTCAAGTGTATAATACAGCATTATTAGCTGTAAACAACATGCTGTACCTTTGATCTCTGTATTTCTGTTTAAATTTTAGAATCAGTTTGTCAATTTATAAACAAAAAATATTTTTTAATTTTGGATTTGAATATAAATCAGCTTGGGAGAATTGACCAAATCTTAATAATACTATGCCGTGTAGTCTGTTAACATAGTGTATCCTTTAGTATATATGAGTTTTCAATTTCTCTTGGTGATGTTTTGTAGTTTTTAACGTAGATGTTTTGTACATTTTAGATTTTACCTAGCTATTTCATTTTTTTATGCTATTATAAGTGATATTTTTCTTAATTTTATTTCTGTTCTTTTGTTGCTACCATGTTTCCCCCAAAATAAGACCTTCCTGACAATCAGCTCTAATGTGTCTTTTGGAACAAAAATTAATATAAGACCCGGTCTTATTTTACTATTTATATAAGACCCGGTCTTATTTTACTATAAGACCGGGTCTTATAGTAAAATAAGACCGGGTCTTACATCACATCACATCACATCTCACATATAACATATCACATATCACATATCACATCACAGTCACACAATATAATATAATATAGGACCGGGTGTTACATTAATTTTTGCTCCAAAAGACGCATTAGAGCTGATTGTCCAGCTAGATCTTACATTTGGGGAAACACTAGTGTAATAAAAATATAATTGATTTGCATGTATTTATATTAACCTTATATCTGATGACATTGTTATGTTAATTTGCTAATTCTAATAGTTTGTAGGTTCTTAGGGATTTTTTAATATACATAATCATGCTGTCTGTTAATATTTAGTTTGTTGTTTTTCTGATTGTTTTATTTTTTATTTTTGTTCTTACTCTTTTATGCTTCCTAGGACGTCCTGAATTATATAATAGAAATGGTGATAACAGTCAGCTTTGTCTAGTTCTCACCTCTATATTTTATATCTAGTTTTTAAGGCCTTTAATAGGAAATAGAAGAGGGTATTGTTTTTTACCTTGCAAAAGATTTTTTTTTTTACCTTGCAAAAAGATTTGTTTTTTACCTTGCAAAAGATTTCAAAATTAGTTTTGTGGTAGCATGATGACTTATTTTCCTTGGATTGTTTATAGTGACAGTTTTCCCATAAACATTATCTGGGCATTAGATTTTAAAGTCAGTAAAGGACTAAAGTACATATGGTTAATATTGAAAATAGCTTAAATTACCCCTACAGTACAACATAAATGCTTCATTAAGTCTAATAATTTTCCTTCTGGAGTTGGGATTGATAGCTTTTGGCTTTGGTGGAACATACAGGGAGCAGATGTTTTTCATTTTGGGGCACATAGCTTGTATGAAATATGATTGCTCTTTCTTTGACCAAGCTTATATAATTGAATTTGTGTAAGTTCAAAGAGGTGTGTAGTATGGTGCACTGTAATAAATGTGTTTTTTTTTCTTTTAAGTTGAGGAAATTCTTAATTGTAAGTTGTCATGCACAGTTTTGTTGTTATTGCTATCTTGTTGAATGCAACTTAATTTTTTTATTGTTTATTTGAATGCTGGCATAATCTAGCCATTAAAACAGGCTGTCACATTACCTGTTCTTTCCTCTATTCAAGTATTTGAGTAAATTACTTCTTTCAACTTTAGGTTCATTATCTATAAAATACATAACATTAATACCTACCTATGTGGCAGTGCAAAGATTAAATGAGTTGATGTAAGTTCCATTGTTAGTGCTGAGTCTCACATTGGCCTTGGTTTCATATTGCCGTTGGTTCTAATCCTAGTTTTACCACTCTCAGCTCTCCAGGGTAACTTCTCTGAGCCATTCTTTACTTAATCAACTAAAAAGCAGAATCATAGTATCCGCCCCTCAGGGTTGTTCATCTGTTAAATATAGTCATTAACTAAAGTAATGCCATGTGGTAATGCACACTAAACATTTGCTATTACAGTAGTGGTTGTCTTTCCCCAGTATAGCTTTCCAGTAAAGGCCTGTTATAAGCATTAATACTGTTGTTAGATTTGCCTTCTGCTTTTTGTTTTCTACGGACCTGTTTCACTGAGTTGTGAAATAGTTGTCATATCAAAACTTTCCCAGAATGTTTTCCACAAATATTGATAAATACTTAATGGGAAAAGAGTTCTTTTATAATGCATATTTGAATAACATTGAAAAGGAAAGTCAAAAGAATTTTTTAACTTGTAGGATTTTATAGACCTTTAATGATAATGTTCGTGGGTAAGCAGTATGTGCTGGACTTATTTGATTGTGCACGGGACACACTTTTCTATTCATATTAGTGTTCTGGGGAGCACATGGTAGGAAACTGCTTTACATATTATTCTATGTGGGCCAGCCTCTCTGTTTAGGCTAGGCTTTAAAATGAGGAAGTAGTGTTACCAGTCTTTTAAAATGATGTTCTTAGAATTAAAGATTTTTTTGAGCTTTTTCAGGGCAGGAGAAGAAAGTGTTGCTTGTAAGAAATCTTAGTAAAGCAAATTTCAGTTTATTTCTTATGCTCAAATTGTATGATAAAGTTACTCTCATTTTGTATTTTTATTTCAGTCACATTAAATGAAATTTCTATGCTGGAAATATTTTTAAACTTAAAAGTATAGTGACCAGTGTTTCTTTGCTATAGAAGTCATTACTGGATCCCTTAAACTTGAATACTATTATTATCAACATACTTTTACTGTTAAGATTCCCTTATTTATACAGTCTAGATTCATATCTTTCAAAATGAAAATGAACTATAGTTTTAGTGTCAAAATAGGGTCGTACTTTGAATACTTTTCTCTGTGTACCTTTACTTTATCCTGTGTTTTTCTCCCCCTTATGCCAGTGAGTTCCTTCGGGGTTACTCCTGCAGTAGGTGGACTATCATCTGGGACAGTTGGGGAAGCTTCGACAGCCCTGAGTTCAGCAGCCCAGGTAGCTTTGCAGTCTCTCTCTCATGCAATGGCTTCAGCCGAGCAACAGCTACAGGTGCTGCAAGAGAAACAGCAGCAGCTTTTGAAGCTTCAGCAACAGGTTGGAGACTATTTGGCTCTTTGTTCATGCTGTCTCTAAACTTCAAAAGCTGAAAAAGTACTGTAAAAATGATCATTATTTTCATAAAGGAAAGTAGTTTGATCGATCTGAGCTAATCATTTTCTCCAAAAATTGAGGTAACGTCTTTGTGATATATTCAAATGTTTAAAAATTATATAAATGTGTTTTATTTGATACATAACTTAGGGTATATAATTGATACTTTTTTGCAATCTTTAAGTAAAATCCATTCTTACTATGTTTAAACACTCTTGGTCAAACATTACAAATAGTTACCAGTTAACTATTGTTATTGATTGAACAACTTTACATTTAAAAAACATTTTAAAAACCCGTTAAATTGATGTGAATTAAAATTTAGTAATAATGACAAGTTTTGGACATAATCATCGTGGTCTAAATGCAACTCAGGAATTCCAGGTGACAAATTGTATCCGGTTAGGAAACATGACAGTTCACTTCCTGTTATTACTTTGTTTCAAAGAGAACTTTATTTATTTACATTTAATTGTTCTGCTTCTTTTGCACCTTTGCTTTGAGAAAGTCCTAGTTCCTAAATACTCAGGAAATTTTATATCAAATATTTAATAAAGTATGTATCTCAAGGAAATAACCCATTCGTGTTGTCCACTTTGTATTTAATTTTTATTTAACTAGGATCCAGTTTAATCATGCTTATCCTCATAATATATCCCCCGTGTCGTTCCCCACCATTGAGGTAGGCAAGGTTCCTCTATATTTGTTGCTTTTACTTCTTTTACAGAAAGCAAAGCTGGAAGCCAAGTTACATCAGACAACAGCTGCAGCAGCTGCAGCCGCGTCAGCAGCGTCGGCAGCATCAGCAGTAGGTCCTGTTCACAACTCTGTGCCTTCCAACCCAGTGGCAGCCCCTGGATTCTTCATTCATCCATCTGATGTTATTCCACCCACTCCAAAAACAACACCACTTTTTATGACTCCACCACTCACACCACCCAATGAAGCAGTTTCCGTTGTGATTAATGCTGAACTTGCACAACTTTTCCCAGGCTCAGTTATTGATTCCCCAACAGTCAATCTTGCTGCACATAACAAAAATTCCAACAAGTCCAGAATGGTAAATTATTACATTTTAAGTAGGCGTTCGCTTAGATATTTAAAAATAATTTGTAATACACGTTAACTTTAGAAGGTGAAATTTTATTATACCAACTTGATAAATTCGATTATTTTTTATAAAATACTATAGAATGTCCATTCGGAAATGAGACTTAATTTGATATTATGGTTATTAGTTTTTATAGAACAAGAGTAATATCAATGTAGAGTTATACTTTTTTCTTTTCTAGAATCCACTTGGTTCTGGTCTAGCCCTTGCAATTTCTCATGCTTCACATTTTCTTCAACCTCCACCTCACCAGTCCATTATTATAGAGCGAATGCATTCAGGTAATCTTTGACTTCCTTAAAATATTGTTCTTGCCAAGTCTCTTGGCCCTTTGAAGACTTAATATTCTGTAGTTTGATTTCTCTTTGCAATTAAATCACGTTTGCTCTTGGGTAAGTACATTTTACTGAGAATAAGCACTATGGAAGACTCAAGACATGGCTCTCCAAGTTGAAGGGAAGAATGCTGCTGAGTAGGTTCACTAATTGTGTCCAAACAGTGGATTTGATCTTGCCTGTTGAACATTATTAACATCAATATTAACATAAATATTTGCCTCCAGTGTAGCTGCTCAATTAACATTACACTAGAAATTGAGCTTAAGTAGTATTCCTAAGACGAGCATTCCGGTATTAGAACCGTTTCTTGAGAATGGCAGACAGAATTAACTAATAATTTTACCTGAGTAAACTTAATAACATTTCATGGTGTCTGGGTAGTTCACAGTTTACCTAAGCTTGTACCCTACTTATATGCCAGAGACGTGTGATTGGGATACGTGCTTTGAATTAGATCATGTTTACTAATAAGCTATAAGCAGTTGTTACCTTATAGTCCTACTCACTGAGCAGCAGCAGAATGCAACAGAATCCTTAGGCATGTTTTCTAGGGGGAAGTACATGAATGTGGTGCTTATTGTATCACTTCTCATTGTATAAGCAGTTGAACCTTATTTGTTCTATTACAGTGGACAGTTTCCTTTGTGGAAGAGGGAGTTTCTTTTAAAAAGTTGTAGTGGTATTTTCTACCCAAGTGATCATTCATTCGTAACAACATTAGTGTTTATA